>NC_090378.1:84748952-85348952 GCF_036365525.1 Heterodontus francisci
GGCCCACAGTGCCTCATTAATGCCCAGTTTTGCATTGCTAGATCTGTTCGAAATCTATCCCATTTAGCACGGTGATAGTGCCACACAACACGATGGACGGGATCCTCAATCTGAAGGCGGGACTTCGTCTCCACAAGGACTGTGTGGTGGTCACTCCTACCAATACTGTCATGGACAGAAGCATCTGCAGCAGGCAGATTGGTGAGGACAAGATCAAGTATGTTTTTCCCTCGTGTTGGTTTTCCCACCGCCTGTCGCAGACCCAGTCCAGCAGCTATGTACTTTAGTACACGGCCAGTAGTGGTGCTACCGAGCCACTCTTTCTGATGGACATTGAAGTCCCCCACCCAGAGTACATTTTGTGCCCTTTCCACCCTCAGTGCTTCCTCCAAGTGGTGTTCAACATGGAGGAGTACTGACTCATCAGCTGAGGGAGGGCGGTAGGTGGTAATCAGTAGGAGGTTACCTTGTCTATATTTGACCTGATGAGACTTCATGGGGTCCGGAGTCGATGTTGAGGACTTCCAGGGCAACTCCCTCCCTACTGTAGACCACTGTGCCGCCACCTCTGCTGGGTCTGTCCTGCTGTTGGGACAGGACAAACCCAGGGATAATGATAGCAGTGTCTGGGGCATTGTCTGTAAGGTATGATTCCGTGAGTATGACTATGTCAGCCTGTTGCTTGACTAGTCTGTGGGACAGCTCTCCCGACTTTGGCACAAGCCCCCAGATGTTAGTAAGGAGGACTTTGCAGGGTCAACAGGGCTGGGCTTGCCGTTGTCGTTTCCGCTGCCTAGGTCGATGCCGGGTGGTCCGTCCAGTTTCATTCCTTTTTATTGACTTCGGAGTGATTAGGTACAACTGAGTGGCTTGCTAGGCCATTTAAGAGGGCATGTAAGAGCTCACCACATATGGTCTGGAGTCACATGTAGGCCAGACCAGGTAAGGACAGCAGATTTCCTTCCCTAAAGGACATTAGTGAACCAGATGTGTTTTTACAACAATCAACAATGGTTTTACGGCCATCATTAGTCTAGCTTTTAATTCCAGATTTTTTTTATTAATTAAATTCAAATTCCACCTTCTGCTGTGGTGGGATTCGAACCCATGTCCCCAGAGAAATACCCTGGGTCTCTGGGTTACTAGTCCAGTGATAATACCACTATGCCACCGCCTCCCCTTAAATACTGTATATACATCATTCTTTAGTTCTAGTGGCAGAGAGTCAATTGTGGTCATTCGAATTGGTTGAGATTTTGCCAGCTGAACAATTGAGCTTGAGTGGGTACCTACACCACAGAATTTTACTGCAAGGATGTCTTAAACTAGGCCTTGAACAAGTTCTTCAGTCTTAAAATGGCTCTTAAGATTTCCTTCCAAATATTTTTCATACTGCCATTATACCCACGTAAGGTTATCAGGAAAATTTAAACTATTAAGGAAAGAAATAAAATTTTCTTTACTCTCAAGTTTAGTCACAACATTTTTTTCTGCAACATACACACACACCTTGGAGTTACCTATGAGCTGCTAGGTTTGTTGCAACCTTCAAATGCATTCCTAAATATATTCAAGCATATAATACATATAACACTTAGCACACCTGCCCAGAGCTTTGCTTTGCCTGATCATAGAGTGATGCATAAACTTGACACAGCTGGCTCCACTTTACTTGAAGCAAGTGCAGCTTTCAAACTGGTACCTGTGGTATAAGTCTGCCCACTAACACCAAAAAAATGTGCATTTTCCAGCATAGCTTTACCTTGATGATCATAAAATTCACAAAAAGAAATGACAAAAAGCAAGCTGCAACTTTATATAGCAAGAATATATATGAGCAAATTACTACTTGTAGGGGGTGCACTTAATGTAATTTGAGTTTGAGTTATAGTCACTGTACCTTAAATTATCTATGACTGTCACTCTCTTGCTGATGCATCACAAAAGTAATGGTCTTGCCTTCCCTTCACTCATGTATGAAACTAATCAAGCTTCCTGTCACATGCCTAGCACAAATCCAAATAGCAATTGGGTATATTGTAATCAAAGATGAAAAAAGAGTTGGCTTAGATGTTGTGTTTTAAAAAATGCAATCGCAACACAATCACTGAGCTCAGATGACCCTACAATTCCCTAAAATCTCACATTTGTTTGTTGTAAAGTCATCAGAATGCTTTGTCTCTGATATAGTTTGTCACCCCATTACCATTAGCCAATATTCTAGTTATAAAATGAAATCCTTAAATAAGAACATATTTGTATATTGGGCATGTTTGTATATTGTAATGTGTTTGTATGGACTACATCATATATCACAATTATTAGATGCAGTAAAATATCACTAAGAAGCAGCAACATAGGCCTAGATTTTGCTGTACTAATAATGGCAAGGCTTTTAGCACTCGCCGTTATTACAGGTTAAAACTGACAGCAGCATCTGGCATCTGTACATGTGCAGATAAATGCAAAAATCTGGAAGTTGCTGTCAGTGATTCCCTGCTCTGCCACAGGCTGTACTGTTGCAGTATTCACGTATGGAACCTACTAGGATATCACTGTAATAGGGTGAATTTTGACTAATTACCCACTATTCTCACACTAAAAGCAGAAGGAAAAGTTTAGGCTTGTTCATTCAGGAGTAACTGAGTTTTTAACAGTGTAATAAGTGATACTTACTGCTGAGCAACATCTCTGAACCTGAAAAATTAATTTTACAAGTGTGGTGTCGCATTCCCTCAGAAGAAAATTAATGTTGCAGATTTAAATTTTGTTTTAGTTTTTCTCTTTTATGTCTCTCCCTTAATCCCATGTTTATATCCCAATCTTTAGTTTGCTTCCTGTACAATGATTTTAATGTAATTTGTATCTCCTGTTATTTTACTTCATTTTTCTGCAGTCTGCATGTCTCAGTAAGGATTCTTCAACCTGATTGGTTGAAGAGCCTCCCTGCTGCTTGTCCTGCTCACAGACACTACAGATCCTCTGTGGAGAGTGTTGCATTGTATCAGCCACCCGAATTAGAAATCTCCGCTGACAAGCCCGTCAAACATCTCTGAGGAACTGTTACTGAGGATTGATTTTTTTTTTGTGAGATTATAAAAAGACAATGAAGTTTAGGTTAACAGCCCAAAGTACAATACTGTATAGGTAAAGCTAGTTACCTCCTTGAAAACTCTTCGCTGCACTTTCTGAACTGTTGCATATCTCATTAACAGCTAATACTGTTACGTTGTATGACTGCCCACACTGCAGGGCAAAGATTTCACAGGTTACATCCATTGCAGTGCACGAGTGTGTATCTCTGTCAATTCCCATTGCAGTTGCAATATAGAAATCGCTTCCATTGCTCAGTTCCCATGATACTATTGCAGTATTAGTCTCGCAGTCCACATAAGCAGAAATAATCTCCGAAGTGCATGGCCCTGTAATTTTTTGGGGGGAGCGGGTTAAGTTTATACATTATTCACCACAACATTCTGAGAGAAATTAGTACTCTGATCATATTGTGATTATTTAAAACACCATCTAATAATCTTAATTCAAATTAATTTCTTTTAAGAGTAAAAGATAAATGTTGTGCACTGGCACATTATTCATATCTTGCTGTTACAGTAATAGTAAATATCTGACTACACCTAGGCTCTTATTGTACATTTGCATTTTGCATAAATATTCATCTCCCTCACTTCCCTTTGCATCTGCATTATTTTGCAATGATACTGTGTTATTATAATATTACTGTGTTATTTACAACATCTTTCAATGAATTCAGTTAGAAAATATCTTTTGAAGACCTAAAGGAGAGTTTTATACATTAAAACATTTTAATGGGAAGTCAGGAATCATAGAAAAGTCTAAAACAGAAATAAGTATCAAACCAGATGAGATGCCAATAGAAATGGAGATTGCAGACAGCAGTGAGAAAGATATGAAGAAATCTTTTAATCATGTACACAGCAGGACCAGAAAGGACTGTTAAGGAGTTGGTGGTGTAGGAATATAATACAAAAAGAAAAATCACATAATGGTGGAGGTGTAAGGTGAATTCTTTAATGAGTCTTCACAAATACTACCTGATAGAGTTGTTTTTAGAACATAGAACAGTACAGCACAGTACAGGCCCTTCGGCCCACAATGTTGTGCTGAACCTTTAACCTACTCTAAGATCTAAGTAACTACCTACCCTTCATTCTACTATCATCCATGTACCTATCCAAGAGTCGCTTAAATGCCCCTAATGTATCTGCTTCTACTACCACCGCTGGCAGCGCATTCCACGCACCCACCACTCTCTGTGTAAAGAACCTACCTCTGACATCTCCCCGAAACCTTCCTCCAATCACCCTAAAATTATGCCCCCTGGTGATAGCCCTTTCCACCCTGGGAAAAAGTCTCTGACTATCCACTCTATCTATGCCTCTCATCATCTCTATCAAGTCACCTCTCATCCTTCTTCGCTCCAATGAGAAAAGCCCTAGCTCCCTCAATCTTTCTTCGTAGGACATGCCCTCCAGTCCAGGCAGCATCCTGGTAAATCTCCTCTGCACCCTCTCTAAAGCTTCCACATCCTTCCTATAATGAGGCGACCAGAACTGAACACAATATTCCAAGTGTGGTCCAACCAGGGCTTTATAGAGCTGCAGCATAACCTCGCGGCTCTTAAACTCAATCCCCCTGTTAATGAAAGCCAACACACCATACGCCTTCTTAACAACCCTATCAACTTAGGTGGCAACTTTGAGCGATCTATGGACATGGACCCCAAGATCCCTCTGTTCCCCCACACTACCAAGAATCCTGTCTTTAAGCCTGTATTCCGCATTCAAATTCGACCTTCCAAAATGAATCACTTCATTTAGCTATAAAATACAAAGAGACCAGTAAAGGAATTATAGGGACATTTTTTTACTTTGCTCTCAGCACATGTCAGGCCTAACTATTGGGAATGTATGCACGTTTAGATTAATTTTAATAGACAGTAAGTCAAGGGATTGGAGTGGACAATTCCCTGAAGTGCAAAATCTCCCTTGAAACTTATGCAGGACGCTCGGCACAGTCCATGATATTAGTAGATGTGACAATAAGGGACATTTTGTTTGCATGTTTAAACGCAATAGTCACCCTGATGCAGGATGGATTCCCCATCTATGGAAATCTAAAATGGCTATTGCTGAGAGACGTGTTGTTTGCCTTATAGCCATAAAACATAACCTAGCCACTTATGTTTTCTTTTGACGGGTGTGAATTAGAGGGCAGATTCAGTGGGGTGGGGAGCGGGTTGAAGATCAAGTTACAATACCCTACTGCCATGCTCCTTTTGAGGGTGGCTCCCCACTCGGAGAGTATGATTGCCTTTAAGAATGATGTCCCTTTAAGATCTTAGTATGCTAATGAGCCAAGTACCAGAACACAGTGATGTGACTACATGCCAGTCTCACTCTGCTACTGTAACATCTAGAGGCAAATAGTTAGCTCTGCACTGTATATACTTGTTAGCTGTGAATAAACCTCTTTGAGATCTTCAATCAACTGAACTCCATGCATCTCATTTATGTTGCATCAGACAGCACAAAAAGCTTCTCATTACAGTACCAATACAGTGTGTACTTGAAACCTATTGTAAACAGTTAATGTGAATGGCAGGTACTGAAGGAATAAAAGGGCTGAGATTCCAGAGGAGGTATATTCACAATCTCAAAAAGACAGGAAAGTGAATAGTAAAGTAAAGCACCAACACAAAATACTGCAGATGCAGGAAATTTGAAATAAAAACAAAAATGTGGAAATACTCAGCAGGTCTGGCATCATCTGTAGGGATAGAAACAGAACTGCCGTTTCAGGTCGATGACCTTGCAGTAGAAAATTAAAGCATACAGAATGTATCCATTAATTCACAAAAATAAATACTGTTAACGTAGAGCTGCATAAATTCTGTACCACAGTAGCCTTAATAAGTGACTGGAGTCTTCACCACAAGAAGAACCTAAGATGTTCTTCAAAATGAACAAAGAACAGTACAGCACAGGAACAGGCCATTCGGCCCTCCAAGCCTGCGCCGATGTTGATGCCTGCCTAAACTAAAACCTTCTGCACTTCC
The DNA here is from genome assembly GCF_036365525.1 of Heterodontus francisci. Taxonomy (NCBI): domain Eukaryota; kingdom Metazoa; phylum Chordata; class Chondrichthyes; order Heterodontiformes; family Heterodontidae; genus Heterodontus; species Heterodontus francisci. The sequence continues at coordinate 84,755,050 of NC_090378.1, forward strand.
GGGGTCTGTATCCCTCTATTCCCATCCTATTCATGTATATGTCAAGATGCCTGTTAAACGTCATTATCGTACCTGCTTCCACCATCTCCCCCGGCAGCAAGTTCCAGGCACTCACCACCCTCTGTGTAAAGAACTTGCCTCGCACATCCCCTCTAAACTTTGCCCCCCTCACCTTAAACCTATGTCCCCTAGTAACTGACTCTTCCACCCTGGGAAAAAGCTTCTGACTATCCACACTGTCCATGCCGCTCATAACTTTGTAAACCTCTATCATGTCACCCCTCCACCTCCGTCGTTCTAGTGAAAACAATCCGAGTTTATCTAACCTCTCCTCATAGCTAAAGCCCTCCAGACCAGGCAACATCCTGGTAAACCTCTTCTGTACCCTCTCCAAAGCCTCCACATCCTTCTGGTAGTGTGGCGACCAGAATTGCACGCAATATTCTAAGTGTGGCCTAACTAAAGTTCTGTACAGCTGCAACATGACTTGCCAATTTTTATACTCAATGCCCCGACCGATGAAGGCAAGCATGCCGTATGCCTTCTTGACTACCTGCGTTGCCACTTTCAGTGACCTGTGGACCTGTACGCCCAGATCTCTCTGCCTGTCAATACTCCTAAGGGTTCTGCCATTTACTGTATACTTCCCACCTGCATTAGATCTTCCAAAATGCATTACCTCACATTTGTCCGGATTAAACTCCATCTGCCATTTCTCCACTCAAGTCTCCAACCGATCTATATCCTGCTGTATCCTCTGACAATCCTCATCACTATCCGCAACTCTACCAACCTTTGTGTTGTCTGCAAACTTACCAATCAGACCAGCTACATTTTCCTCCAAATCATTTATATATACTACAAAGAGCAAAGGTCCCAGCACTGATCCCTGCGGAACACCACTAGTCACATCCCTCCATTCAGAAAAGCACCCTTCCACTGCTACACTCTGTCTTCTATGACAGAGCCAGTTCTGTATCCATCTTGCCAGCTCACCTCTGATCCCATGTGACTTCACCTTTTGTACCAGTCTGCCATGAGGGACCTTGTCAAAGGCTTTACTGAAGTCCATATAGATAACATCCACTGCCCTTCCTTCATCAATCATCTTTGTCACTTCCTCAAAAAACTCAATCAAATTAGTGAGACACGACCTCCCCTTCACAAAACCATGCTGCCTCTCGCTAATAGGTTCGTTTGTTTCCAAATGGGAGTAAATCCTGTCCCGAAGAATCCTCTCTAATAATTTCCCTACCACTGATTGTAAGGCTCACCGGCCTATAATTTCCTGGATTATCCTTGCTACCCTTCTTAAACAAAGGAACAACATTGGCTATTCTCCAGTCCTCTGGGACCTCACCTGTAGCCAATGAGGATGCAAAGATTTCTGTCAAGGCCCCAGCAATTTCTTCCCTTGCCTCCCTCAGTATTCTGGGGTAGATCCCATCAGGCCCTGGGGACTTATCTACCCTGATGCTTTGCAAGACGCCCAACACCTCCTCCTTTTTGATAATGAGATGACTGAGACTATCTACCCCTTTTAGCCCTCCTGACTCCTTGCTTAAGTTCCTTTCTACTGTCTTTATATTCCTCAAGGGATTCGTCTGTTCCCAGCCTTCTAGCCCTTACGAATGCTTCCTTTTCCTTTTTGACTAGGCTCACAATATCCTGCGTGATCCAAGGTTTCCGAAACTTGCCAAACTTATCCTTCTTCCTCACAGGAACATGCTGGTCCTGGATTCTAACCAACTGACATTTGAAAGATTCCCACATGTCAGATGTTGATTTACCCTCAAACAGCTGCCCCCAGTCTAAATTCTTCAGTCCTGCCTAATATTGTTATAATTAGCCTTCCCCCAATTTAGCACCTTCACCCGAGGACTACTCTTATCCTTATCCACAAGTACCTTAAAACTTATGGAATTATGGTCACTGTTCCCGAAATGCTACCCTACTGAAACTTGGACCACCTGGCCGGGCTCATTCCCCAATACCAGGTCCAGTACGGCCCCTTCCCTAGTTGGACTATCTACATATTGTTTCAAGAAGGCCTCCTGGATGCTCCTTACAAATTCTGCCCCATCCAACCCCCTAGCACTAAGTGAGTCCCAGTCAATATAGGGGAAGTTAAAATCACCCACCACTACAACCCTGTTACCTTTACATCTTTCCAAAATCTGTCTACATATCTGCTCCTCTACCTCCCGCTGGCTGTTGGGAGGCCTGCAGAAAACCCCCAACATCGTGACTGCACCCTTCCTATTCCTGAGCTGCACCCATATGCCTTGCTGCATGACCCCTCCGAGGTGTCCTCCCGCAGTACAGCTGTGATATTCTGCTTAACGAGTAATGCAACTCCCTCACCCCTTTTACATCCCCCTCTATCCCGCCTGAAGCTTCTAAATCCTGGAACGTTTAGCTCCCAATCCTGTCCTTCCCTCAACCAAGTCTCTGTAATAGCAACAACATCATAGTTCCAAGTACTAATCCAAGCTCTAAGTTCATCTGCCTTACCTGTTATACTTCTTGCATTGAAACAAATGCACTTCAGACCACCAGTCCCACTGTGCTCAGCAACATCTCCCTGCCTGCTCTTCCTCTTAGTCTTACTGGCCCTCATTTATTTCACTTGCTGTCCTACTGCTCTGGTTCCCAGCCCCCTGCCACACTAGTTTAAATCCTCCCGAGTGACGCTAGCAAACCTCGCAGCCGGGATATTTGTGCCCCTCCAGTTTAGATGCAACCCGTCCTTCTTGTACAGGTTCCATCTGTCCCTGAAGTGATCCCAATGGTCCAGATATCTGAAACCCTCCCTTCTATACCAGCTGTTCAGCCACGTGTTTAGCTGTACTATCTTCCTATTTCTAGCCTCACTGGCACGTGGCACAGGGAGTATTCCGAGATTACAACCCTTGAGGTCCTGTCCTTTAACTTTCTACCTAACTCCCTAAACTCCCCCTGCAGGACCTCATCACTCTTCCTGCCTATGTCATTGGTACCGATGTGTACCACAACGTCTGGCTGTTCACCCTTCAGAATGCCCCCTGTCCGTTCAGAGACATGTATATGTATTTTGCAGGATTATTCCAAACAGCAAGTGATAACACTGATTCTAGCCTGTACATCACTCATCAGTTAATGGCACTGACTAAAATATTAGCACATTTTGTCATTATCTGCCAGCATTGTTTGAGCAGTTTTAACTATTCACATTCATTTTTCCTCAAACCTATGAATGCTGACATTTTGCTGAAATGTCAGCTTCTATGCTGAACTGGACAATGGGAATTTAAGCCCAAATCTCCTGTGGAGCTCATTTCCCCTTGCCGGAACATAAAAACTGGTGCAACACAATTGTAAGTACAGCGCTTCCCCGAGGAATAATAATACGAGCATAAAAAGACATGGGCTGCCTTCTGCCATGGAGCCCCACTGTCCGAGCTTTGCTTCTGTTGCGGCTCTTACTCTTCCATTATCACGCAGGACAAGGCTATAAAATACAAAGAGACCAGTAAAGGAATTATCGGGACATTTTTTTACTTTGCTCTCAGCACATGTCAGGCCTAACTATTGGGAAAGTATTTAAGTTTAGACTAATTTTAGTAGATAGTAAGTCAAGGGATTGGGGTGGACAATTCCCTGAAGTGGAAAATCTCCCTTGAAACTTATGCAGGACACTTGAGAAAGACATTCCACCAACTTAGTCCATCAGATGGGTCATCTTTAGACCCCTTTTTATACATTTGCATTACAGTTCACTTCCTCTTTTCTTCTCATGAATCCCAAAGACGTCCACTGGGATGTGAGTGAGTTCAGTATTCATTTAAGTACCCAGCTGGGCAGGACATAATATGTGACTCAGAATTCCATAATTTTTGGTTGAGTAAAATGTAATGTTTTCCCAGATATGTACCTACTATACAAACATTTCTCATTGCTTTTGCATAGTGGTTGGGGCAATCGAGAATTTGGGAAAATATTAGAGTAATAGAGAGATACAGCACTGAAACAGGCCCTTTGGCCCACCGAGTCTGTGTCGACCAACAACCACCCATTTATACTAATCCTACATTAATCCCATATATAGACAGGGCTAAAATGTGGCGAGTCGAAGAGACTTAGTAGTTGGCAGGAAAAAAGACAGAGGCGCAAGGGGAGAGCCAACTGTGCAACAGCCCCGACAAACAAATTTCTCTGCAGCACCTGTGGAAGAGCCTGTCACTCTAGAATTGGCCTTTACAGCCACTCCAGGCGCTGCTTCACAAACCACTGACCACCTCCAGGCACGTATCAATTGTCTCTCGAGATAAGGAGGCCCAAAGATCAAGAAGATCACATTAATCCCATATTCCCTACCACATCCCCACCATTCTCCTAACACCTCCTACAATAGGGGCAATTTACAATGGCCAATTTACCTACCAACCTGCAAGTCTTTGGCTGTGGGAGGAAACCGGAGCCCCTGACGGAAACCCACGCAGTCACAGGGACAACTTGCAAACTCTGCACAGGCAGTACCCAGAACTGAACCTGGGTCACTGGAACTGTGAGGCTGCAGTGCTAACCACTGTGCCACTGTGCCGCCCTATTGCTGGTCCTAACCAAAAAACTTTGGAAAATGTTATCCCTGTTACCCAGAAAATTTTGGAATACCAAACACTGCTCTCATTAGATCAGCGGAAACATTTTAGATTAAAGAATACACAAAATCAAAATGTTATCAGGCCAAAGATATCAAATACATAAACAATAACTCCAGCTATAGACTTCTTGCTATGAATTCTACAATATGAATTGAAACTGCACCATATACAGAGACCTGTTTAACAAGAGCATAGTTAATAACATTAAAACACGCATTTAAATGAGTGATACCTGCATGTACATTCACCAATGCACTCAGGGGACTTTTGCAGATGTTGTCCGTTGCTAGAACAGAGATTGTATAATATTCACCACACTGCAGGTGTGGGATTTGAGCCTTTGTATCGCTTGTGTTGAATGAAGCTGTGACTCTTTGAGTATTTTGAACGATCACAGTGTATAACATTGCTCCATTGGTGTCGTCCCAGGAGAAGGATACTGCATTCGAATCACAGTTCAGCTCAGCTTTTAAATTCTCAGGAATGCACGGTGCTATTTAGAAAATACAAATGAATATCAATCCTCTCTCTGTCCTGTAAATATCACAATAAATGTGAAACTATTTCCATGGTTGATAATATTTAAGGATTAATAACGTTACCAGTTTGGATTTGGATAGAAGTACTTGAAATGCCATTCCGGCTATAACTCAGTGTTGTTACTGTTATGTTATAGGACTGTCCACAGTGTAAATCCAGCATTTCATAACGTGTCTCTGTTGTGTTGTGTGAGTGTGTGTGTCCATCACTGTCTTCTGCAGTTACATCGTATGACATCGCTCCATTAGACCGTCCCCATGATACGACTACTCGATTAGAATTACAGTCCACGTTCACAATGATCTCATCTGGAGCACACGGTGCTGCAGAAAAGGAAATATAAACATTCATATTCACCAGGTTAATGTGAGAAAACCCTTTGGTTAAATGATTCTTGCCAACATCTCACAGAACTTAAATAACCTCAATAAAGCAGTCACCTTTAAAATTGTGCCAACTTAATTCAGCTCTTCTGTATTAGTGCTCTGGGTCACTATGGTCTATACCCTATTTGACTGCTAAGTCTCCATGTGTTTTCTCTGAATTTTAAACCTTTGTATCAATGATGTCAGATGGGCATAGAAGGATGCTGATCCCAAAATTGTTCGTTTATTGCAGTATCCCCAGTGACCAGTGAAGGTTGCTGTGGTGCAGGATGAATGGGGATGAAATCGGTGGAGAATAAGGCTGCACTCCTGCCACTGTCTACAGAATCACCATGGAACCCCAATGAAGGATGGCAGCACCAGAGAAGCAGACCGGCTTATGCGCTATTCATTTAAGTTGGCAGGACAGTGGTTCTGCATCTCAGTTTAGTTTGGCTGAGATCTTTGATAAAGTAGACACTTCTAAATGATGGCAAATTGGGCCAGTCCAGTGGCTGTAACAGACAGGGCGCTCACTTTATACTAATACAAGACAGCATTGCTTTGTATGGTCTTCTCATTCTTAGTACTTCTTAGTACCCCACCTTTCGGTGGGTGGGGGAGGTTGCGGTGGTGGCGGGGGGCGGGGGGGGGGGGGGGGGTGAAGAGATGTTTAAAATAAGTAGGTCAGAAGGTTGCAGGACTTAGTTGATAAGTCAATGCCGCACCGAGGCACTTTTGGTTGTCCATGTGCTGTCATTCCAAAAACACTTTAAACCCGTGTCTGTCACATCTGTTCTGATTGAGAGATGGCACAGTGCCATTTCTTGAAGAAGATCTGGCAGTTGACTCACCAGGGAGCTGCACCCCCATAACATTGTCTAAACAGATTAATTCATCATTCACTTTAATGGTTTCTTTCCAAGATCTCTGTGCTCTCCAATTCTGGCCTCTTGCCCGATTTATATCGCTCCATTAGTGGTGGCCATATCTTCAGCTGCTGCCCTGAGCTCAGTAATTCCCTCCTTAAACTTCTCCACCTCTTGTTCCTCCTTTATAACACTCTTTAAGATCTATTTCCTTGACCAGACTTTTTATCACATGCCCTAATATCTCCTTATGTGGCTCGGTGTCACCATTTTGTTTGATAATGCTCCACTGAAGTGCCTTGGGATGTTTTACATTAGAGTGTGAAATAAATGCAACATGTTGGTGTTTGTGAGACCCTGCTGTATTTGACTTGGCTGCTCAGTTTGCCTACATAACAAGAATTACACTTCAAAAATAATCCCTTGACTGCGAAGTATCTTGAGATGTCCTGAGGAGACCAAAGGTGTTTTTCTTTCGATATTACCTGTCCAAATTTCATAACTGGAGCCTTGGATGCTGCTGCAGTTTTCACTGAATGCGAGTACAGAGATGTTGTATATTTGGCTGCAGTGAAGATCTGGGATTAGACAGTTTGTTTCAGATGTGGTACAGGTGGCTGTGTGTCCATCACTCCCCTCTGCTGTTGTAGCGTACGACACTGTGCGATTACTCGGTTCCCATGTTACAAAGGCAGTGAGAGTCTCACAATCAGCTTGTACATTCTGAGGGGGACATGGTGCTTTTGGGAGGAGGAAAGAGAAATGAGATGTTATGAATTAGTGATATCAGTACAAAGTCCCAATGGTTTCCTTTGATTGCAAATTCAGCAAATAAACACCTAACGAAGAGATCCCCAATAACCATGCAATAACTAGATTCCCATTTGGAAACACAGAATTCAACAATGGACTGTAATCTCTTATTGGGTCCTTGGTTTACAAGTTTCTAGAGATGCTGCTTCAGAGCAGAAGGGAAGAAGAGGAAAGCTACTTCTTCCATTCTACAAAGAGAGCCTTCTGGTCATTAATGCAACGTGTTAAAGTTGGTAGGTGGATAGAAACCCAAAGAATAGCGCATTCAAACTCAGACCACACAACTGTACTTGCTAATGTGCCAGTGTAACATTTCCCAGACATCACAGAATTCTTTAGAAATTTTACCTGTTTCAGTTTCAAAAAAGGAAGTGTTTACACTCTGACAATAACCATCCATCGCTTTTACAGTTATCAAATATATTTGACTGCAGTGCAAGTCCATGAATTCACAGCTTGTCTCAGTTGTGTTACACAGTGTCACATGTCCATCTTGTCCTTCTGCTGTTGTAACGTACCACAGCGCACCATCACTCTTCTCCCATGTCACTGTTATACTCTTGGTGTCACAGTTTAGATTGGTGTAAATATACAGGGGTGCACATGGGGCTGCAAAATATCAAAACACAAACTGACTGTGACAGGGCAAGAAATATTTACAATCCAACACTTTCAAAACAAGGTGGCTGGAATCTTCCCAGCTCCGTGGAGGCAGCTTTGGAGACGGGGGGTGGAGGGGAGGTGGGTGGAGGGATGGTGGGTTGGCGGCTGGGAATGTATCGGAAAACCCCTGATGCTGCCTTGCTGCTGGGTTTGTTTCCTGGGGTTGGCTGCCAGGGGAATCAGCAACCCACCCCATGGAGGTGGGTATCCATCAAGGCAACTAAAGCCCCGAATGGGTGATTTTCCCATTCTGATGGAATATCCCTGGCATCAGATGGGCTCCTTGCTGAGTCTGGAGCCTGGCAATGATTTGGAGATGGCTTCCTTGTGGGAGGTCGGAGGACCATCGGAGCCTGCTCTCCATGCCCCTATGATGGAGCCACAAGTCTGAAATGGCCACAGCCGCAGCCAAAATCATTCTTGTGGAGGGGTTCCTTTTCCACACTGATGGCCCTAACAGCTCTGGGCCTTCATTGTTATGGTATCTTCTGGAGTCTTTCGACAGCGCCTCCATCTTGAGATGCCCTCATGCTCACCTTCTGCCTCAGCAGGGCCCACCTCTCCCAGTGGGGCTGCCGCAGACGCCCTCATTGGGCCTCCCATGTCTCTGTTCTGCCCGCTGTCCTTAATTGGATGGCGAATGCGGAAGAAGCCTGTTAATTGGCCACCTCCCGAAAGATCGCAATGCTGTGTAATGGTCCATGAAATGATCCTGACTCTTGATTATTTTCTATGTCTGGACCATTCTGGCCAATGTCACTTCAATTATATTTGTGCTTCTGAAATTAATTTATTTTTGTATTTTCTTTCAATAAAGTAAAACGCTCTAACATATTCAACTGCATCTGTTGGAGTACTTACTAAGGAAAATTCTGGCTCTTTTTTTAAACAGAAAGATTCTCTTTTGACAGTAAATGGCTTTGTTTTATGCAAATATGGAGCGGGTTTCATTGAGAATTATACTAAAAAACTCTACACCCAGCCTTGTGTAGAAAGTTTGAGGCAATCTTTCACTATTCAGCATTTGCACTTTTCTAATTTGACATGTGTTTATGTGGTTACACTTACAGCAGATGTACTTACATTATTTCTCTGCATTCACACTGAATGACACATGGAAGGTAGCTGATTGAATGGACCAAATATTCCCCTAGGGCCACTTATCTTGTCGATTGTCCATTCCTCCCATCTGCAGTCATGAATTTATATATCTTATTGTGACTCTACTTACAATGCAAATCGATGTATTTTCTGAGTTTACTGCAGATTTTTATACAGTGTGATACAAAATAACAAATTTTGTCACTTTAACTCGTATCCCAATTCTTGATCAGTAGCAAAATTCTCTGTCCCAATGGAATGTTTAGGGGTATTCGCTATGAGGAAGGTTCGATGTAAGTGAAGTTGTCATGGCGAATTGGTTGTTTTAAATCATCCTATTCCATACAAAAGACTTACCAGTACTGAATTCAAATATAGAGCTTTGTGAATTGTCACATACACGGTCCAGTGCTGTTACAGTTAAATTATACATCTGTCCACAGTGTAGATCGGTTGTTTGACACTGTCTGTTGGCTGTATCACATGATACTGTGTGCCCATCACTTCCTTCTACTGTTGCAGAGTATGACACTGCACCTTTAGTGTGGGTCCATGACACAGAAGCATCGTTTGTGTTACAATCCAGCTGGACATCGAGATTCTGTGGGATGCACGAAACTGAAAAGAGAAAAAAAGACCAGATTAAGAGGGGACTGCCTGTGCGGAGCTTGCATGTTCTCCATGTGACCGCGTGGGTTTCCGCCGGGTGCTCCGGTTTCCTCCCACAGCAATGTATGATAGGTAAATTGGCCATTGTAAATTGCCCCTAGTGTAGGTAGGTGGTAGGGGAATGGTGGGAATGTGGTAGGGAATATGGAATTAATGTAGGATTAGTATAAATGGGTGGTTGTTGGTTGGCACAGACTCGGTGGGCTGAAGGGCCTGTTTCAGTGCTGTATCTCTAAATAAATAAATAAATAAGAGCATTTGTCCAGTACCTGCTCAACTTTATATAATTGTTTTCTAACTGAAATCTTCATGCAAATGTATTTGAGAGTTTTTTTGGAGTACAGTGTTCTGGACAGTGCAGAAATCAGGGTAATTGAGATTGATGCAGAAATTAGTGATATGAGAAAATGCATTTCTCTTTAGTTACCTGTTTTCATTGTAATGGAAGGACTTTCAGCAGTGTCACATGAGTCATCGTGTGCATGAACTGTGATGGTGTAGGTCTCTCCACAGTTCAGGTCAGTGATGTCACACAACGTATCATTAGCACTGCAGTGTTGCACATTGCTTCCTTCTGCAGTCGCAATGTATGATATTGCACCTTCACTTAACTCCCATGAGACTGATGTATATCCAGCATCACAGTCCATGTGAGCATCAACATTCTGTGGGACACATGGTACTGCAAAAAGAAAATTCATAAACAGCACGTACTGGAAAAACACCGAGTCACATAACTGTCTATAAAATACAAAAATGACAATATTTCAACTTCTTCTTCTTTGGCCTCCTTGTCTCGGGAGACAATGGGCATTTATTTTAGAAACTTTCATTCTAAATTCTTGCCTAGAATTACCTGTTTTAATTGTAACAGCAGAGCTTTGTGAGCTGTTACATTGCATGCGGATTGCCTGTACAGTTATATAGTAGTTCAGTCCACAATACACATCTGAGATCTCACATTCAGGATCTGTTGCATTGCATGAGGCCCAATGGCCATTGTTTCCTTCTGCTGTTACAAGGTATGACTCTGTGCCATTACTCGGATCCCAAAACACTGACACATTATTACTGTCACAGTTGATGTGAGCGACTACATTCTGTGGGATACAAGGCACTGCAGAAAGGAGAAAGCACAGAATGAAATCCTTAAACCGAGGTAGATTTAATCCTGCATGCACAGATCTAAAAACTACACAATATCAAATCTTACAACCGATGAAGGGAAACTTGGCAGCTACTTTGTGCACAGTACAATCCCCAGCAATGAGATAATATCCAGATAATTTGTATTTAGTGGCGTTGCTTGTGGGAGAAATGTTGACTGTGGTCGCACATAAAAACCTCCTGTAATGGTCTAACCACCCTACTGGCTGGTATAACAACACATAAGACAATGGAAGGAGCACTCGTCTCAGGTTGTCAATCAGTCTGTGAATCTTTCCAATACTTCATACTATTGTCTAAGGGAAACAATATACGAAACATCAACATCCAACTCTCAGCTCACAGCTGGAAAACCTCAACAATTTCAACACAAACAAAAGCAATCCAGAAAGGGAGCCCCACAAATTGAATGAGTGGATCAAGGCACTGCTTCCTACTGTATCCTGATTCCTAGATGTTTCCTGGCTAAAGACACCAATCCCTGGTATATACGGATTTCCTGATGGTTTCATGCATTAATATGAGCTACACAACATGCATGAGAGGCAATTTGATCAGTATCTGATTGGATTTGTTGCTGGATAGAAGAATTTGTGACAAAGACTAACTCTAACAATTATCAATACAGAAAATGTGAAGTGATGTTTCATTTCATACAATTTGATCATGCTATGTGACTTCTACATTTTCCTGTCTTTTGGGAACTTTATTTTAGTTATTTTTATAAATAGAGATCAAAGGTTTTACCTGTTTGAATTTCAAAAGCTGGACTTGGTAAACTGGTACAACTCTCATCCATTGCTAATATAATTATACTGTACATCTGGCCACACGGGAGGTCCATAATCTCACAGCTTTCTTCTGTTGCGTTGCATGAATACCTGTCTCCTTCCATTCCTTCTGCAATTGCAATGTAGAACACTGCGCCGTCACTCTGCTCCCACAATACTGACACCGTGTGTGTTGCACATTCCAAAGAAGCACTTACAGTCTGGGGACTGCAAGGGACTGAAGATATCAGAGAAACAAGATGGATAAAGGCACAGTCAGATTTTTATTTAAATTTAACAATGTGTATATACAAATAGCATTTGAAAAGTTTAAATTAAAGTCGAAAGTAATTTCCTCTGTTACCGTGGAAAAGAGGTATGTGCAGGAATAGTGAAGCATCAAAATTAAAGTATCTTATCTGGTTGCTGTGTGAAAGATGTGCCATCCAGGGCTGGATTTTGTTCCTAGCCTGACGTCGGGTGGCGGGCTGTGGCCGCTATGGAACCCAATGTCAGGATTGTTGGGCCTGCAGTTCCCGGTAGCAGGGAAGCTCCTTGGCAGCCCCAATGCCACTCTGCAACGGGACCCGACTTAGCATATTTAAATAATGCGTTTACGTGAATTAAAATCTAAACCACAATGATCTTACCTTCAGCTCCCGACCCTCAGCATGACGAGCGGCACTCATGCAGTTTCACTTTCCCATCCAGAGAAAGCTTGCACTACCAAGGTGGGGAAGGGGTGAACTCTGCACTTTGTGTATGGGAAAGGGGGAAGGGGTGAACTCTGCACTTTGTGTACAGGGAAGGGGGAAGGGGTGAACTCTGCACTTGGTTTATGGGGAAGGGGTGAACTCTGCACTTTGTGTATCGGGAAGAGGGGAAGGGGTGAACTCTGCACTTTGTGTATAGGGAAGGGGGAAGGGGTGAACAACACTTCGTGTATAGGCAATGGGGAAGGGGTGAACTGTGTGTAGGGAACAGGGGAAGGGGTGAACTCTGCACTTTGTGGAAAGGGAAGGGGTGAACTCTGCACTTTGTGGATGGGGAAGGGGGGAACTCTGCACTTTGTGTATAGGGAAGAGGGAAGGGGTGAACTCTGCACTTTGTGTTTGGGGAAGGGGGAAGTGGTGAGCTCTTCACTTTGTGTATGGGGAAGGGAAAGGGGCGAACTCTGCACTTTGTATATGGGGAATGTGGAAGGAGTGAACTCTGCACTTTGTGTATAGGGAAGAGGGGAAGGGGTGAACTCTGCACTTTGTGTATGGGGAAGGGGGAAGGGGTGAACAGCACTTTGTGTATAGGGAATGGGGAAGGGGTGAACTGTGTGTAGGGAAGAGGGGAAGGGGTGCACTCTGCACTTTGTGTATGGGGAAGGGGTGAATTCTGTACTTTGTGTATAGGGAAGGGGGAAGGGGTGAACTCTGCACTTGGTTTATGGGGAAGGGGTGAACTCTGCACTTTGTGCATGGGGAAGGGGGAAGGGGTGAACTCTGCACTTTGTGTATAGGGAATGGGGAAGGGGTGAACTGTGTGTAGGGAAGAGGGGAAGGAGTGAACTCTGCACTTTGTGTTTGGGGAAGGGGGAAGGGGTGAATTCTGCACTTTGTGTTTGGGGAAGGGGGAAGTGGTGAGCTTTTCACTTTGTGTATAGGGAAGGGATGAACTCTGCACTTTGTGTCTTGGGAAGGGGTGAACTCTGCACTTTGTGTATGGGGAATGGGAAGGGGTGAACTGTGTGTAGGGAAGAGGGGAAGGGGTGAACTCTGCACTTTGTGTATAGGGAATAGGGGAAGGGGTGAACTCTGCACTTTGTGTATGGGGAAGGGGTGAATTCTGCACTTTGTGTATAGGGAAGGGGGAAGGGGAAACTCTGCACTGTGTGTATAGGGGAAGGGGGAAGGGGTGAACTCTGCAATTTGTGTATGGGGAAGTGGGAGGGGTGAACTCTGCACTTTGTGTTTCGGGAAGGGGGAAGGCGTGAACAGCACTTTGTGTATAGGGAATGGGGAAGGGGTGAACTGTGTAGGGAAGAGGGGAAGGGGTGCACTCTGCTCTTTGTGTTTGGGGAAGGGGTGAACTCTGTACTTTGTGTATAGGGAAGGGGGAAGGGGTGAATGCTCCACTTTGTATTTAGGAAAGGGGGAAGTGGTGAATTCTGCACTTGTGTATAGGGAAGAGGGGAAGGAGTGAATTCTGTACTTTGTGTATAGGGAAGGGGGAAGGGGTGAACTCTGCACTTGTGTATAGGGAAGAGGGGAAGGAGTGAATTCTGTACTTTGTGTATGGGGAAGGAGGAAGGGGTGAACTCTGTAATTTGTGTACAGGGAAGAGGGGAAGGGGTGAATTCTATACTTTGTGTATGGGGAAGGGGGAAGGGGTGAACTCCGCACTTTATGTATGGGGAAGGGGGGAGGGGTGAACTCTGCACTTTCTGTATGGGGAAGGGGGAAGGGGTGAACTCTGCTCTTTGTGTATGGGGAAGGGGTGAACTCTGTACTTCGTGTATAGGGAAGGGGGAAGGGGTGAATGCTCCACTTTGTGTATAGGAAAGGGGGAAGCGGTGAATTCTGCACTGTGTGTATAGGGAAGGGGGGGAAGGGGAGAACTCTGCACTTTGTGTATAGGGAAGCGGGGGAAGGGGTGAACTCTGCACTTTGTGTATGGGGAAGGGGGGAAGGGGTGAACACTGCACTTTCTGTATAGGGAAGGGGGAAGGGGTGATCTCTGCACTTTGTGTATGGGGAAGGGGTGAACTCTGCACTTTGTGTTTCGGGAAGTTGGAAGGGGTGAACTCTGCACTGTGTGTATAATGAAGGGGGAACGGGTGAACTCTGCACTTTGTTTATAGGGAACAGGGAAGGGGTGAACTCTGCACTGTGTGTCTCGGGAAGGGTTGGAAGGGGTGATCCCTGCAATTTGTATTTCGGGAAGGGGGGAAGGCATGAACTCTGCAATTTGATGAGGGAACCAGGTGGGCGGTGGTGGCTGCCAGAAAAATGTAAAGTGGCCACCCGCCACAGAATCACGGCACAGGTCCCATGGGGGACGACCGCTATTTTCCATGCCCACCATCCGGCGGCAGGCCTACGAAATACAGCGTCCAGTTTGTATGCCCAAGGTCACCTCGGTACATTCCCTGGGTTACTGTCAAATATTGATCCAGAAAGATAAACCTAGTTAACTATAGACCAGTTAGTCTACTGTCAGTTGTTGGCAAACCATTAGAATCCAGAATTTGAGACAAAATTAGTGAGCATTTAGAAATAAAGGGTTAATCAAGGACCTGTACGATGGATTTGATAATGGCAAGTCATGTTTGATGCTTTTTATGGAGATTGGATAGATAAAGAAATTTAGTGAATATGGAGTATGTTGATTTTTAGAAGGTGTTCAATAACGTGTCCCACAGGAGGCTTGTTAATAAAATTTAGACATATGGTGTAAGAGGAAATGTAGCAACGTGGATAGAAAGTTGGGAAAGTGACAAGATCGGATGCAACCTGGTTTTAGACCCCGTCTGATTTCACTCTCCATTTTAGTAAATGGAGTAATATGAGGTGTGCTGTAAAACCATCATGTCACCTGAACACGTGGGTTTCCCACCTAGTGACTTAGTTGAAATCACCCCCACAGAGTTAGTGCACATAGTGCTGGTTGCATTAGAGAAGAGTTGGAAGTGATGTACCCAGGAATCAGTGCTGGGTTCACTTTTGTTTCTTCTATTTTTGGGCATTTTGGACGGAACAAATTTGTTGATGATACAAAAGTAAGAGATTTAACAAACAGTGAGGAAAACTGTAAGGGACTCCAGGAGGACATAAACAGGTTAGCGGAAGGGGCAGACACGTGCCATATGTAATATAATATGGATAAGTGTGAGTTAATAAATTTTAGTGGATAAATAAGGATTAATAGAAGACATTGAATGATGTCGATAAACAGAGGAATTACTGACACTTTTTGCATTGTATTATCAGTCAATACACTGCAGCACTATATTTGTTAATTAAACATGCTGGAATGTTACATTTTTGAACTGCATGCTATATCAGTCAGTAAAATAAGGAGTTACCTGTTTGAATTTCAATTATTGAACTCTGAGATTGGTTGCATGTGCTGTCAGCCGCGATGACATATACAGAATATAACTGACCACAGAGTAACATGGGCGTTCTACATGATGTTTCTGATGTGCTGCATGATGTGATGTTCCCATCAGGTCCTTCAGCAATGGCAGTGTATAACAGTGCACCTTTACTATAGTTCCATGAGACCAAAGCTGTATTTTGGTTACAATCCAGTCTTACTTCTACATTCTGTGGGTTGCAAGGGACTGAAAATAAAATCAAAAGTTTACATGGATCTAAAATGGTGGTTTGATTCTATTAGTGTAAGTTCAAATAAAGAAACGGGTGGATGAATTTACTAAATAGTCAATAATTGCACTGGAACTTGTCATTTTACAAGCAATGTGAATAGAAAATTAAAGTATGCAGAGTGTGTCCATTACTCCACACAAATAAACAGCGTGAAAGTAGACCTGCATTAATTCTGTACCGTAACAGTCCTAACAAATGACTATCTAACTGGAGTCACATCCACATGCAGAAAGTAAATCTTCTTCAAAAGGCAATTGTGTGGCTTAAGCATATAGTTTGCAGAACTTTTCCAAATAGTCAGTGATAGCACTAATTTGAGCTTGTGTATCACTCATCAGTTACTGGCACTGACTAAATCAATAGGATGTTTTTCCATTATCTGCCAATATTGACTAAGCAGTTTTAACTTTAAATTACTTTCTTACGCCAAGTTGCTGAACATTGTTATGCAGAATAGGATTATTCTCAGAGTAGAAAAGTCACTCGTTCTGGTCCTGTTGGGATACATCCTAAATTGCTGTGGGGGTGATTGGGGGGTGGTGCAGGGTTAAGAGTGGAAATTGCCGAGGCTTTAGTCAAAAACCTTCAATGCTCCTTGAATATGGGAGTGAAGCCAGTGGACTGGAGGGTTCCTAAAGTAACTAAAGTTCTTAAATAGGGAGCAGGATAAACCTGGTAACTACAGGCAAGTCAGCCTAATGTTGGTAGTGGGGTAACTTCTAGAGAGCATAATCCATGAGAAAATTGTCACTTGGAAAAACTTAGGCTAATAAATAACAGCCAGCAAAGATTTGTTAAAGGCAAATTGTGTTTGAAAACTTGATTGAGTTTTTAGATGAAGTAATGGAGAGTTGATGAGGTAATGTAGTTTATGTTGTGTATATGAACTTTCAAAAGGCATTCCATGAAATGTCACATAATAGACTTGTTAGCAAAATTGGAGAGCATGGGATTAGAGGGGCAGTGACAGTGGGATATGAAATTGGCTGAGCAACAGTAATTAGAGAGTTGTGATAAACTTTTATTTTTCATACTTGAAGTAAATATGCAGTGGCTTCCTAAGGGTCACTCATTGATATATGTTAATGACCTGGAGTTGGGTACTTAGAGTATAATTTCAAAGTTTGCTGATGACATGAAACTGAGAAATGTGATAAACAATGAGAAGGACAAGACTTCAGGTGGATACAGTGTTAGGGTGAAATGGGAAGACATATGGCAGATGTTAAGTGATGCATTTTGGAAGGAAGAATGAGGAGAGGCATTATAAACTAAATGGTTCAATTTTAAAGGGGGTGCAGTAACAGAAGGATCTGGGTGTTCACATATAAAAATCTTTGGAAGTGGCAGGACAAATTGAGAAGACTGTGAAAAAAACACTGTCGCCTGGGCTATATAAATAGAGGCACAGAGTACAAAAGTAAGAACGATATGCTGAATCTTTATTAATCACTGGTTATGATTGGAGTGTTGTTTTCTGGGCATCACATTTAGAAAGATATCAAAGCCTTGGAGAAGCTGCAGAGGAGATTAACTAGAATGATACCAGGGATGAGGGTCTTCAGTTATGTGGAGACACTGGACAAGTTGGGGTTGTTCTCCTAAGAGCAGAGAAGGTTAAGGAGAAACTTAACAACATTTTGAATGGCTTTGATGGAGTAAACAGGTGAAAACTGTTCCAATTGACAGGAGGGCTGGCAACCAGAGGACACAGGTTTAAGGTAATTAGCAAAGAGCCAGAGGTGAGACTAGGGGAATAAAAACAGAAAGTGCTGGAAATACTCAGCAGGTCTGGCAGCATCTGTGGAGAGAGAAGCAGAGTTCTGATGAAAGGTCATTGGCCTGTCACATTAACTCTGTTTCTCTGTCCACAGATGCAGCCAGATCTGATGAGTATTTCCAGCACTTATTGTTTTTATTTCAGATTTCCTGCATCCGCAGTATTTTGCTTTTATTTTAATTAGATGAGGGTAATGTTTTTACTCAGGGAGTTGTTATAATCTGCAATCTACTGCCTGAAAGGATGGCAGAAGCAGGTTCAATAGTATCTTTCAAAAGGGAATTGGATATATACTTGAAAATGAAAAATTTGCACAGCGACGGGGAAAGAGCAGTGGAGTGGGACTAATTGGAAAGTCTTTCAAACAGTTGATGGCCTCCTCTTCTGCTGTATGATTCTCCAATTCCCATTGCAAAGGCCATGCCAGTAACTAGTTCTTCAGAACTTTATCTTTAGACCGCTTTTTATACTTAAGGCCTGGCTGTGCAGTCCATATTACATGTTGCAGGATTCCATATTTTTTCCTGGTCACTATAATGTATTGCTTGTCCATTTGGGTATCTCAAATAATAACATTTTTCACTTCTTTAGCAGAGGGGTTGGTGTAATATAAGGGTCTGAAAGGGTTATTAACATTGAGAGAGTGTAAAGAATACCTCCTATCATGATGATGTAAGAGCTCACATGTGAGAGAGACTTGAAGATAGATGCAGTGTGGCTTTAGAGGTGTCACACAGACTGGTGTGAAACTGTACATAGTTATAATGTAATAAAGATTAATGTTCTAATTACTCCAGACTAAAGAATCTCTCTAAGCTAGACTAACTAAAGTGGCAGTGTACCAAACAAATATACAATAGGGTGATCAGCAGTGAGTCATAGTAGAGTCATTTACAGCACAGAAGGAGACCATTTGGCCCATCGAGTCCATGCCGGCTGTCCATGGAGCTATGTAGTCAGTCCCACTCTCCAGCTTGATCCCCGTAGCCCTGCAAGTCTATTTCTCTCAGGTGGTCATCCAACTTCCTCTTGAAGTCATTGATTGTCTCCGCTTCTACTATCCTTGTGGGCAGCGAGTTCCAAGTCCTTACTACCCACTGCATAGAAAACAGCTTCCTCATATGCCCCCTGCATCTTTTTCCCAAAACCTTCAATTGGTGTCCCCTAGTCTTTGTACTATTTGTCACTGGGAACAGTTTTTCCTTGTCTAACTTATCTAAGCCTGTCAGAATCTTGTACACTTCTATTAAATCTCCCCTCAACCTCCTTTGCTCCAAGGAGATGAACCCCAGCTTTTCCAACCTAACCTTGTAATTAAAATCCCCCATCTCTGTAACCATGCTGGTAAATCTCCTCTGCAGCCTCTCAAGGACCCTCACATCCTTCCTAAAGTGTGGTGACCAGAACTGGGTGCAATACTCCAGTTGGGGCCTAATCAGAGCTTTATACAGGTTCAGTATAACTTCCCTGCTTTTGTACTGAATGCTTCTGTTTATGCAGCCCAAGATCCCGTATGCTTTACTACCCACTCTCTCAATATGTCCTGCCAGCTTCAAAGATCAATGCACATGCACCCCCAGGTCCCTCTATTCCTGCATACTCTGCCTATATATTGCCTCTTCCTATTCCTTCTGCCAAAATGCATCACCTCACACTTGTCAGTATTAAATTCTATCTGCCACTTGTCTGCCCATTCTGCTATATGTCCTGGTGCAGGCAGTTCATATCATCCTTAACATTTGCCACACCTCCAAGTTTGATGTCATTGGCAAATTTTGAGATTCTACTCTGTGTTCCAAGATCCAAGTCATTTATATATGGCTAAAAAAGCAGCAGTCCCAGCACTGACCCTCGGGGAACGCCACAGTCTACCATCCTCCAGTCTGAAAAACAACCACTTACTACAACTTGCTATTTTCTGTCCTTAAGCCAATTTTTTTACTCAATTGGACTCTGACCCACCTATTCCATGAGCCTTAATTTTGTTAACCAGAATTTGAAGAAATTTTGAAGAGGGCTGACCTGGAAAAAGTGCCAAAACTACAGAATTTGAGAAGAGGCTGTGGAAAATCTCCAGAGTTCCAGGCATGGGGAGTTGGCGAATCTGCGGGTAGAAATTCAGTCCAGCGATTGTAGGCTACAAGTTGGAGAACCAAGTAACGATTGAGGATCTGGTGAGCAACACTGAAAGAGGGTAAAAAATTTCTCCCTCACAGCATTAGGCAGGCAGCACCAGGAAAGTCCTTAGTGAGGGCTGATCCGAGGTCGACGCCAGTACACATGGCAACCGGAGCAAAGAGAAAAAAAACAAGCAACGAGGTTGCAAATACTCTACGAGAAGGAAGTTAAAGGAGTATTGCAGTAACACTATAAAACTGAGTTTAATGCGAGGAGCAAGTTAATCCTTAGTTTAGCGGCGAGATTTCAAAAGCAGAAACGTTGGCCATCGCTGGAGTCAACAGGGGCCTGAAAAAGCATGGGAAACTTCCAATACTGGAGGAAAAAACTCAAAAGTGAAAGTAAAACAAATTGAAGCAATAGAACTTACATTCACAATACCAGAGAGGTTTGGACACATGGAAAGACCAAATCAAACCCAAAATTTTTACTCTGGTGAAAAAGATTTCTGAGATACAGAATTGCTTCCAAATTAGACAGCCAGTCTGAAAAGCAGAGCAATTTAATACATTTTTGTGTTCCATTAGGCTAGCAGATGATGTTATTGCAAGACAAGGCACTCATGAATCATCTTCTAAATTTGATGAAGTTTTAAAAGCTTTAGATTTTTGTTTTAACCTGTAGAGCAATAAGATTTTAGAAAGAGCAAGATTCAACAGAAGGGTCCAGAAACTAGGCAAAAGAGTCAATGCTTTTATCAATGACCTTTACAGACTAGCTGTAGAATAAAACAGAATTGATAAGAGACTGCATTGTAGTAGGTATTGCTAATGAACCCCTGTCAGATTTATTGCAGTCTGAAGTAGACCTCACCCTGGACAAAGCTATTGAGTTGGAGAGATAAGCAGAGGTCAGGAAGAACAACAGAGCAATCCTGAGACCTTGGTTCAGGAAACCTCCAGCAACTGTACAGTTCCTTAAGCAGAGAGCTGTAAAAGAAGCACCAGAAAAGAAGGTACTCTGGGTGGGGTGGGGCGGGGTGGGGGGGGGGGAGGCAGTGAAAGACACCATTAAACCCTGCCAGTAATGTGGTGCCAAAAGTACCCATAGGTGCGAACAATGTCCTGCAAACAAAGCAGATTGCTTCCGCAGTGAGAAATTAGGGCATTTTGGTAAAATGTGCCAAAGTAAAATCTCTACTCGCACAAGTTCAAAAAAGCATTCAAACATAGAGTGGTTAATGAAGTTCAACAACTTCCATCAGGAGTGAAACCAAAACACTTTCTTGGTGAGAGCAATGATTCTAATCAGGCATTTTGTTCTGCAGATATATATATATCAACACATTTTCTGCAACCAACAGAAACTCTGTTACATGGCCCAGGATGGATTGAACTGGAAGTTAAGAGGAAGCTACAGGCAACACTCCTGTACAAGGGAAAGAAAATATTAGAAACACTGTATGTTCTAAGCAATCAGGAATTCTCTCTCTTAAGTAAAAGAGCTTGTATTGACCTTCATTTTATAAAGAAAGTGGAAGAAGTTAAGCAACAAGAATCCAGCAGTCACTTCAAAGAGGAATTCCCGAAATTGTTTACTGGTCTAAGGAGACTGAAGACTGCATATAGTATTACATTGCGAAAAGATGCTAAACCAATATGTCTTTTCATGCCTAGGAAGATTCCACATTCACAAATGAAGCTAGTCCAACATCAACTAGAAGAGATGAGTCATTTCTCCTGTCACTGAACCTACAGAGTGGTGTTGAGGAATGGTTCCAGTTCCTAAACCTAATAGTGATCTTCGCATTTGTGTAGACTTAACTCAATAAGGCTATGGCATGGGAAGTTCATCTGATGTCCTCAGTGAACGAAAGTTTGACAAAGTTATCCAAAAGTATTGCCTTCATGAAGCTTAATGCTAATAGTGGCTTTTTGCAAATTCCATTGGATAAGAAGTCAAGGTTATTGACAACCTTCATTACTCCATTTGGAAGATTTTGTTTTAACCGTCTATCACCCAGTATGATGTCAGCACCGGGGCTACTGCAGAGAACTATGTTGAGTATTCCACAGGGCCCTGAAGGTGCAATATGCCATATGGACGACATCTTAGTCCATGGTAAATCCGATGAAGAACAAAACCTGAGGGTTAGAGTGGTTTTGAATCATCTGCAAGACGAAGGCCTTACATTAATGAGAAATGTGAGTTTTCAAAGACGTCCATTTGTTTTTAGGACAAATTGTCAGCAGTAGCAGCATAATGGTAGACCCACAAAAGACGAAAACCATTAGCAAATTCCCACTTTTTATTTCTGTCCAACAAATTTGTCATGTGCAGATGCAAGAATGCATCTACATCTATCAATATTGTAAGCAATGTTGGCTGCAACAGAGCAACGCACCAAGGCTCCTTTGTACAGCACCTTCCAAACCCGCGATCTCTACCCCCTATAAGGACAAGGGCAGCAGTTGCATGGGAAAACCACCACCTGCAAGTTCCCCTCCAAGCCACACACCATCCTGCCTTGGAATTATATCGCCATTCCTTCACTGCCACTGGGTCAAAATCCTAGAACTCCCTTCCTAACAGCAGTGTTAGTGTATCTACCCAACATGGACTGCAGCGGTTCAAGAAGATGGCTCACCACCATCTTCTCAAGGGCAATTAGGGATGGGCAATAAATGCTGGCCTAGTCAGTGATGCCCACATTCCATGAATGAATAAAGAAAAAGTCACAAGGCTAAGAAGATGAAAATCATCTTCGAACAAAGAAGACACTTTATCATAGTGGATGATTTGCTCGTGATGAGAGACTGGTGATTCCAGAGTCACTTTGGGTAGACAACTTGGAGAAAATACACCAGGGTCACTTGGCCATAACTAAATGGCGAGCACAGCCTCAGGTGTCCGTGTGGTGGCCAAGAATATCAAAAGATACAGAAGAAATGATTTCAAATTGCCATGTATGAGCAGTTCAGGATCAGAGAGAACCCCTTATCTCAACCCAATTCCCAACCAGACCATGGGATTGTCTGGTGATGGATCTGTTCATCTTTAATGGAAAATCCTATCTGATAGTAGTCGATTATTTTTCAAGGTGGATCGAGGTTAAACGTATGTACACAATAACAACTGAAGCAGTCATTCGAGTGTTACATGAAATCTTCAAAACGCATGGTATACCTGATCAGAAAGTGTCCAATAATGGACCACAATTTGGAAACAATTAATACACGCATTTTGGGGAAAACTGTGGATTTGTACATCGAACAAGTTCCCCTAGATATCCACAATCTAATGGAGAAGCTGAGTGATCAGTCTGAACTATTAAAGCACTGTTAAAGAAAAATCAAGATTTTCAAACAGCAGTTCTGAACTACAGGGTGGCACAATGGCGCAGTGGTTAGCACCGCAGACTCACAGCTCCAGCGACCCGGGTTCAATTCTGGGCACTGCCTGTGTGGAGTTTGCAAGTTCTCCCTGTGTCTGCGTGGGTTTCCTCCGGGTGCTCCGGTTTCCTCCCACATGCCAAAGACTTGCAGGTTGATAGGTTAATTGGCCATTATAAATTGCCCCTAGTATAGGTAGGTGGTAGGGAAATATAGGGACAGGTGGGGATGTGGTAGGAATATGTGATTAGTGTAGGATTAGTATAAAATGGGTGGTTGATGGTCGGCACAGACTCGGTGGGCCGAAGGGCCTGTTTCAGTGCTGTATCTCTAAACTAAACAGAACTACTCCATTGTTGTGCAGATCAGCACCAACCGAACTGTTAAAGGGAAGAAAACTTAGAATGCAACTTCCAATCCTACCCAAGAAGTTAGTTCCAAGGCTACAAATCCATGGTGATCAAAGAGTTCAAGACAGAGAAAAGTCTTACTGAAAGAAACAACCCCATAATTATAATAGGAATTACTGTACCAGGACCAACTGAAGTTGTCAGTAGGACAAAAGGTATGGGTATGAGACCAAAACAGAGAAGGAGTAATTGTCCAGAGAGAGGTGAATCAACAGCGATCTTATTTAGTGAAAACTTCAGAAGGTACTATAAGAAACAGAAGGAATCCTATTCTTTCAACTTAGGTTTAGTTTAGTTTAGTTTAGAGATACAGCACTGAAACAGGCCCTTCGGCCCACCGAGTCTGTGCCGACCATCAACCACCCATTTATACTAATCCTACACTAATCCCATATTCCTATCACATCCCCACCTATCCCTATATATTTCCCTACCACCTACCTATACTAGGGGCAATTTATAATGGCCAATTAACCTATCAACCTACAAGTCTTTGGCATGTGGGAGGAAACCGGAGCACCCGGAGGAAACCCACGCAGACACAGGGAGAATTTGCAAACTCCGCACAGGCAGTACCCAGAATCGAACCCGGGTCACTGGAGCTGTGAGGCTGCGGTGCTAACCACTGCACCGCCCATATTCTATTCATCAAAAATACCAATCGGTCATACATTTGCATGAATCAGATATTGAACCTGAAATTCAGAAAGCACTGGATTCTACAAACCAAGAAACAAAAGTTCAGAGAAAAACTACTAATCTTCAGCGTCTGAGAACAACACTATCAGGGAGAGTTGTGAAGCCTCCTGACAGATTGAATCTATGAAGTCAGAGACTTGGGGGGTAAATGGGGCAGTATGTAAATAAAAAGTGAATGTATGTAAATATATATATTTGGATAAAAACTTGGGGGGAGATGTAGTATAAGAGTTTGAAAGGGTTAATGCTGAGAGAGTGTAAAGAATACCTCCTACCATGATGATGTAAAAGATCATATGTGAGCGAGACTTGAAGATGGATGCAGTGTGGCTTTAGAGGAGTCACACAGACTGGTGTGAAGCTGTACATAGTTCTAATGTAATAAAGTTTCTAATTACTCCAGACTAAAGAATCTCTCCAAGCTAGACTGACTAAGCATATTAAGGTGGCAGCATACCAAACAAACATACAACAGGTTGGGGCAGTCGATAGTGTAGAGACAGAATTTGGGAAAATATTGCTGGTCCTAACAAAGCACTATTGGAAAATATTAGTTCTGTTATACAGAAGATTTTAGAACAACAAACCCTGCTCCCACCTGAATCAGTGAAAACATTTTAGGTTAAAGAGGACGCAAAATCAAAATGTATTCCTATGGTCAGTAGTCATAAAGACATAAACAGTAACTCCAGCTGTGGACGCTATAAAATGGGTTCGACAACACAAACTGCACCATGCAAAGGGACCCATTTAACAAAAACACAATTAACAATTTAAAATTCACACATTTAGATACTGCCTGTGAAATACAAAATGTCATTTGTTAAGATGTCACAAAATGGTTTCTGGAAATGAGTGATACCTGCATGTACATTCACCACTGCACTCTGGGGACTTTTGCAGATGTTGTCCGTTGCTAGAACAGAGATTGTATAATATTCACCACACTGCAGGTGTGGGATTTGAGCCTTTGTATCGCTTGTGTTGAATGAAGCTGTGACTCTTTGACTATCTCGAGCGGTCACAGTGTATAACATTGCTCCATTGGTGTCGTCCCAGGAGAAGGATACTGCATTCGAATCACAGTTCAGCTCAGCTTTTAAATTCTCAGGAATGCACGGTGCTATTTAGAAAATACAAATGAATATCAATTCTTTCTCTGTCCTGCAAATATCACAACAAATAAATGTGAAACTATTTCCATGGTCGATAATATTTAAGGATTAATAACGTTACCAGTTTGGATTTGGACAGAAGTACTTGAAATGCCATTCCGGCTATAACTCAGTGTTGTTACTGTTATGTTATAGGACTGTCCACAGTGTAAATCCAGCATTTCATAACGTGTCTCTGTTGTGTTGTGTGAGTGTGTGTGTCCATCACTGCCTTCAGCAGTTACATCGTATGACATCGCTCCATTAGACCGTCCCCATGATACGACTACTCGATTAGAATTACAGTCCACGTTCACAATGATCTCATCTGGGGCACACGGTGCTGCAGAAAGGGAAATATAAACATTCATATAAACTGGATTAAAGTCAGAAATCCTTTTGGAAAGATTGGGCTGAATTTACTAGCCCTCCGACGTCAGGGGTTATGTGGGGGGGCCTGGAAAATTCTCTGGGAGAGGCCCACTACCACCCCCGACGCTGAGAAGGCCCCGGCGTGGCAAGGCCTCAGTGCAGCATCCCACCACCCCCACCCCCCCATTTGGCAGTGGGGCCTTCATTTTAATATTAAAATTAAGTTAAATACATGCAAATTAACTTACCTTCTCCCAGCAGCCATCCCACGCCGATATTCCGGCTACCAACACAATTATACATTGTGATTACTCAATCCAGCTGTTATGTATTATGGCCAACAAATTTCAGCTCAGTGCTCTGGGTCACTACGGTCTGTACCCAGTTTGACACTTGGAGTCTCCAAGTGTTTTCTCTGAATGTTAAATTTTTGTATCAATGATGCCAGATGGGCATAGAAGGACGCTGATCCCGAAATCTTTAGGTTATTGCTCTATCCACAGTGGCCAGTGAAGGTTGCTGTGGTGCAGGCTGAACGGGGATGAAATCAGTGCAGCGTGGGGCTACTCTCCTGCCACTATCTACAGGAGCACCCTTGAACCCCACTGAAGGATGGCAGCTCCAGAGCAGCAGGCACAAAAAGCAGTTCATTTAGGCTGGCAGGACAGTGGTTCTGTGCCCTGGTTTAATTTTGGCTGATAATTGGTAAGGTCGGCGTTGTGTTTGAGCTGGGTTTAATTTCGATATCCGATTTAACTCTGTGCAATGCAGATACCACACTGTGTTAAATAACCAACTGGTTTATTTAAAGCACATTAACATTAACTATAAAAGATCTTATAGATTGGAGCACATGTCTTCACAGCAGCCTGTGTCTGTGTGACGGTTTCAAAATGTCTCCCGGAAGCTTCCAGAAACCTCCAACAATTCCACTTCTGTTCTCTAGCTCCACCAGAGGTTTAAGCAATCAAACTGATCAGTCAAACGCTATATTTTTCCCCCTTTTGACTAAAGACACAATTTTAGCATTAACATATCCTAAACATCAAACATATATACATCAGATTATTTCTTAGCATTCAACTTGTTGGTTTTCTCTAAGTAAAGAGATAGTCATTGAGATAGGAAGGTCTCTTAGGTCACTCCGTTCAGCCTCTCCTCTGTATCAATTGTCAGCTCCTGTGTGATTTGAACACTGTTTAGAGAGGCTCACCTTGTTACGATGAGGTCCAGCTGGTGCCAACAATGTGATCTTGGGTGTCTCCATGAAACCTGGTGATAGGGTTTAGTTTGAAAGAATGAATTGGTGATGCAGAGGTTATGATAGGTACACAACTCCGGCAGTCTCTGTCCATTCTCATTCATCCTTCCAATGCCATAGCGCTCAAGGCAGGAGGGCCATCAGTCATGGTTGGCCCCAAACCTGGCGTTAAAGTCCCCAGCAGGAACAAATGTTCGGCATTAGGAATGCTACTAATGATATTATCGAGTTCCTCATAGAACTGATCTTTAACTTGAGGTGGGGAGCAGAGTGTTGGGGCATAGATGCTGAGTAGATGTATTGGACCAGAGGCGGTGAGCAGTCGGATGAACAGTATGTGTTCCGAGCCATTTGTAGGTGGCTCTATCATGCTGAGCAAAGAGTTTCTGATGGCACAGCCCACTCCATGCTGTCTTGGTTCTTCTGGATCCCTGCCCTGCCATAGAAGGAGTAGTCTTGCTCCCTTAGAGATCCGCTCGCAGGGAGGCGTGTCTCCTGAAGTGCTGCAATGTCCACATTGAGTCTACTGAGCATGTTGTTAATGATGGCGGTCTTCTGAGAGTCATCGATTTGTGTAAGCTCTTCCGATAGGCCAGGACACATAGTTCTGACGTTCCAGTTTGCAAAACAAAGGGCTGGTACCTGCTTTCCTTTTTTTGTCATGCTGTTTGGTGCGGTATTACAATCCACTTTTCGGACAATGATCCTAAGCTCCAAGCACCCATTGAAGCAGGTGGTCTGTGGTGGGACAGAACCTTTAGGACTGGGGGCTGCCTGGTTTGAGGCGGGCGGTAGCTGTCCAATGAGGTGGCTCGCTCCTCGCTTCCCCCCCGCTTCTCCCCCCACTCCGCTCACTCCCCGCTTCTCTCCCCCACCCCCCCCACACTCTGGCCGCTCGCTCCCTGCTTTTACCCCCCTGATCGCTCCTCACTTCCCCCCCCCGCTTGCTCCCCACTTCACCCCATCCGCTCGCTCTCCACGTCCCCCCCACCGCTCGCTCCCCGCTTCCTTTAATTTACTTCATTACTAGTTAAGACTTGTTCTATAATAAACTGATTATTTTGTTGTTCATTAAAGAAACCTGTTTAGTGTGTTCTATTCTGGGAAAAATAGAGTGTATGATTGACTGTATTAGTAAGTGGGAAAATGTAAAAATATATGCTGTGACCTGTGGAGAAGCGGGATTAGATTAAACAGTGCACTCTTCCTGCCTCGGTCATAACACAATCAATAGTATGAACTTATTTATTCCCAAGAACTTTATCTTTTTGTTTTCATGCTGTTCAGGGTAGGCCACGCACAACTGTTATTTTGTCTAATGGAGTGACTCCTGACAACACAGAGCAGTGCACGCGAACATTTGCTAGCTCACCAGTATGAATGCGCGCATGTGTGCGCTGACGTTACCAGGCAATGATGTTCTCTCCCCTCAATAGCCACGATCACCGCCTCCATTCTCCCAAAGAGTACCCTGTTCCATCGCACCATCCCCACTTCAATATCTGCTTTCAATTTCCTGCTCCAGGCTACTTGCCGCTCCATCCCGCCTCGCCACTTCATCCCCTCGGCCGCTCGCTCCCCACCTCACCGATGCTTCCCCTCAGCCATTCGCTCCCTCCCTTGCTGCTTCCCCACTCGGATAATTGCTCCCTGACATGCTACCCGAAGAAGCGGCGGGGGTGGGGGTAGCCGGGAATGAGCAGCCCAAGTGGCAAGGCGGGGAGATGGGGCAAGCAGGAGCAAGTGGCTGAGAGGGGGGAAGCGGCAAGGCGGGGAGTGAGCAGCTGAGAGGGACAAGCGACGAGGCCTGGAATGAGCGGCTGGGGGTGGGGGAAAGCGGGGAGATGAGCGACTGAAGCGGCAGGGCGGAAGCAAGTGGCCAAGAGGGGGAAAACAGTGAGGGTAGGAGCGAGAGGCAGAGGGAAGTCTATGGTGAGCGAGCGGCTGAGGGAGGGGGGGAAGCGGCGAGGCCGAGAACAAGCAGCTGGGGGTGGGGAGGAAGTGGGGAGCCAACAGCCGAAGTGGCAGGGTTGGAGAGTGAGCGTCCGGGGGGTGGGGGGAGCGCTGAGTCCTGGAACAAGCAGCTGGTGTTGGGGGGGTAAGCAGGGAGATGAGCAAGTGCAGGAGTGAGTGGCTGAGGGGTGAGGCGGGGAGCGAATGGCGAGCAGAGGGGCGTGGGAGGGAGCTGCGAAGAGAAGCGCAGTGGCAGGAGGGAGCAGGGTACTGTTGGGGATGGGATGGAGGCGGCAATCGCAGCCATTGAGGGTTTTGGTTTAATTTGCTTTTTGGAAGAAATTGAGCAGCGCCATCTTTATTACTGGCAGCTGCCTGAGACGTTGCAAACAGTGACGTTTCAGTCGATGAGGCTGCATTTGCTCATGTGCCACTACAGCGCCACCTAGTGGTTGCATTGTCAGCAAACGCAGCCTTTGTTGAAACTACTGTTTTTCTCTTCCTGAAAATAACTGTTGCTTTCCTATTGTTTAAACAGGAGTCAGTTCTTACAGTATTTGATGACCCTTGAACTACAAGCCAAGACAATGGATAACCTTGCACATAGGTGGTCAACTACGGTGTGGTATCAGAAGATGGAGTTTAATTCTTTCTTTCTCTTTCTTTGGCCTCCTTATCTCGAGAGACAATGGGTAAGAGCCTGGAGGTGGTCAGTGGTGTGTGGAGCAGCGCCTGGAGTGGCTTTAAAGGCCAATTCTAGAGTGACAGGCTCTTCCACAGGTGCTGCAGAAAAATTTGATTGTCGGGGCTGTTACACAGTTGGCTCTTCCCTTGCGCCTCTGTCTTTTTTCCTGCCAACTGCTAAGTCTCTTCGACTCGCCACACTTTAGCCCCGCCTTTATGGCTGTCCGCCAGCTCTGGCGAACGCTGGCAACTGACTCCCACGACTTGTGATCAATGTCACAGGATTTCATGTCGCGTTTGCAGACGTCTTTAAAGCGGAGCCATGGACGGCCGATGGGTCTGATACCAGTGGCGAGCTCGCTGTACAATGTGTCTTTGGGGATCCTGCCATCTTCCATGCGGCTCACATGGCCAAGCCATCTCAAGCGCCGCTGACTCAGTAGTGTGTATAAGCTGGGGATGTTGGCCTCTTCGAGGACTTCTGTGTTGGAGATACGGTCCTGCCACCTGATGCCAAGTATTTTCCGGAGGCAGCGAAGATGGAATGAATTGAGATGTCGCTCTTGGCTGACGTACGTTGTCCAGGCCTCTCTGCCATAGAGCAAGGTACTGAGGACACAGGCTTGATACATTCAGACTTTTGTGTTCCGTGTCAGTGTGCCATTTTCCCACACTCTCTTGGCCAGTCTGGACATAGCAGTGGAAGCCTTTCCCATGCGCTTGTTGATTTCTGCATCTAGAGACAGGTTACTGGTGATAGTTGAGCCTAGGTAGGTGAACTCTTGAACCACTTCCAGAGCGTGGTCGCCAATATTGATGGATGGAGCATTTCTGACGTCCCGCCCCATGATGTTCGTTTTCTTGAGGCTGATGGCTAGGCCAAATTCATTGCAGGCAGCCGCAAACCTGTCGATGAGACTCTGCAGGCACTCTTCAGTGTGAAATGTTAAAGCAGCATCGTCAGCAAAGAGGAGTTCCCTGATGAGGACTTTCCGTACTTTGGACTTCGCTCTTAGACGGGCAAGGTTGAACAACCTGCCCCTGATCTTGTGTGGAGGAAAATTCCTTCTTCCGAGGACTTGAACGCATGTGAAAGCAGTAGGGAGAAGAAAATCCCAAAAAGTGTGGGTGCGAGAACACAGCCCTGTTTCACGCCACTCAGGATAGGAAAGGGGTCTGATGAGGAGCCACCATGTTGAATTGTGCCTTTCATATTGTCATGGAATGAGGTGATGATACTTAGTAGCTTTGGTGGTCATCCAATCTTTTCTAGTAGTCTGAAGAGACCACGTCTGCTGATGAGGTCAAAGGCTTTGGTGAGATCAATGAAAGCAATGTAGAGGGGCATCTGTTGTTCGTGGCATTTCTCCTGTATCTGACGAAGGGAGAACAGCATGTCAACGATCAATCTCTCTGCACGAAAGGCACACTGTGCCTCAGGGTAGACGCGCTCGGCCAGCTTCTGGAGCCTGTTTAGAGCGACTCGAGCAAAGACTTTCCCCACTATGCTGAGCAGGGAGATTCCACGATAGTTGTTGCAGTCACCTTGGTCACCTTTGTTTTTATAGAGGGTGATGATATTGGCATCGCGCATGTCCTGGGGTACTGCTCCCTCGTCCCAGCACAGGCATAGCAGTTCATGTAGTGCTGAGAGTATAGCAGGCTTGGCACTCTTGATTATTTCAGGGGTAATGCTGTCCTTCCCAGGGGCTTTTCCGCTGGCTAGAGAATCAATGGCATCACTGAGTTCCGATTTGGTTGGCTGTATGTCCAGCTCATCCATGACTGGTAGAGACTGGGCTGCATTGAGGGCAGTCTCAGTGACAACATTCTCCCTGGAGTACAGTTCTAGGTAGTGCTCCACACAGCGGTCCATTTGTTTGCGTTGGTCAGTGATTATGTCCCCTGATTTAGATTTGAGGGGGGCGATCTTCTTGATGGTTGGCCCAAGAGCTCTCTTAATGCCATCATACATTCCTCTGATGTTTCCGGTGTCAGAGGCCAGCTGAATATGACTGCATAGGTGTTGCCAGTAGTTGTTTGCGCAGTGCCTGGCTGTTCTTTGTGCAGTACTTCTGGCTGCTTTAAGTGCTACGGATGTTAACTCGCTGGGGGCTTTCTTGTAGTTCAACAGTGCAGTGCGCTTAGCGGCTATGACAGGTTCCAGCTCTTCATTATGAGGTTGAAACCAGTCTGCAATTCCCTTCGGACTTTTGCCGTAGGTGGTCAAAGCTGACTTTAATTAATATACTGTATAACCTAATTGATGGCAGGTGAGAGACACCATCAAAGGATGTGTCAACAGCCTGGACAGCTTCAACGTGCCTGTGAGAAGAATTTGATAAGGTCTCATGGTTGTCAGACCTTTGTTTTGAGAAAGTCTGGATGGAAACCTCGGGAAGCTGGAATGGAGCCAGAAATTGGTCTTAAAGGGGCACAGCATCCAACGTTCAGGGCTAGTCAAACACTGAAGACTACATTGCCGGAGAGACTGACTGGGCAGTCCACCCCCGTGCAAGGTTCTCTGGAGACTTCGTGATGTATGTACCAAGGGGGAACAGTACCATTTTAGGAAGCTGTTGTGAACAGACTAATTTGGGGTTATAGCAGTGTGCTATAAGTTTTTACGTCTTTCTATACTCTTTTCCTTCCTTTCTTTTTAATAAAGTTATCTTTCCTTTCTAAGTGAGACTCCACAGGGGACTCTCACGCACTACAATGTCTGTTTTGAGAGTTTGCTGTGAGTAAATTGGCTGCTCAGTTTCACAACACTTCAAAAATAATCTCTTAACTGTGACGTGTCTTGAGATATCCTGAAAAGATAAAAGATGTTATTTAAAGGTAAGATTTTTTCTTTCTATATTACCTGTCTGAATTTCATAACTGGAGTCTTGGATGCTGCTGCAGTTTTCACCCAATGCGAGTGCAGAGATGTTGTATATTTGGCTGCAGTGAAGATCTGGGATTAGACAGTTTGTTTCAGATGTGGTACAGGTGGCTGTGTGTCCATCACTCCCCTCTGCTGTTGCAGTGTACGACACTGTGCGATTACTCGGCTCCCATGTTACAAAGGCAGTGAGAGTCTCACAATCAGCTTGTACATTCCGAGGGGGGCATGGTGCTTTTGGGAGGAGAAAAGAGAAATGAGACGTCATAAAATAATTATATCCATGCAGAGTTCCAATGGGAAGCATAGGAACATAGAACCAGGAGTGAGTCATTTAGCTCCTCAAGCCTGTTCTGCCAGTCATTTAGATCATGGCTGATATGTATCTTAAACATTTACCTGTGCATAGGTTCCACATCCCTTAATTCCCTTACTTAACAAAAATCTATAAATTTGAGTTTTGAAAACTTTAGTTAACCTAGCAGCAACAGCTTTTTGGGGAAGAGAGTTCCAGATTTTCACTATTCTTTTTGTGAAATCATACTTTCTGACATAATCCCTGAATGACCTAACTCTAATTTTAAGTCTATACCCACTTACTCTGGATTCCCCAACTAGGGGAAATAGTTTCTCTGTATCTGTCCTATCAAATCCTTTAATCATCTTGAACACCTCAATTGGACGTCCCCTTAATCTTGAGGGAATACAAGCCTAGTCTGTTCAAAGTTTCCTCATATTTTAATTCTTTTAGCCCTGGTTTATTCTTGTGAAACTGTGCTGCCCCACCTACAAGGCGAATATATCATTCCAGAGGTGCAAAACCCAGAACTGAACACAGTACTCCAGATACGTTTTAATCAGAGCTTTATATAACAGTAGCAATCTTCCACTGCTTAGTATTCCAGCACCCATGCGATAAAGGTCAACATTCCATTAGCCATTTTTAATTATTTATTTGTACCTGTGCATTAGTTTTTAGTGATTTCTTATCTGGACCCCTAGACCTCTCTGCTCCTCCAAAGTCCCGAGCTTTTCACAATTAGAAAATACTCTTATCTATCTTTCTTAGCTGCCAAATGGATGACCTCTCACTGAACCTCTTCTACCAGTTTTGCCCAATGGTTTCCTTTGGTATGAAATTTAGAAAATAAACACCTAACGAAGAGATCCCCAATAACCGTGCAGTACTGCCTGTGTGGAGTTTGCAAGTTCTCCCTGTGTCTGCGTGGGTTTTCTCCGGGTGCTCCGGTTTCCACCCACATGCCAAAGACTTGCAGGTTGATAGGTTAATTGGCAATTATAAATTGCCCCTCGTATTGGTAGGTGGTAGGGAAATATAGGGACAGGTGGGGATGTGGTAGGAATATGGGATTAGTGTAGGATTAGTATAAATGGGTGGTTGATGGTCGGCACAGACTCGGTGGGCCGAAGGGCCTGTTTCAGTGCTGTATCTCTAAACTAACTAGATTCCCATTCAGAAACACTGAATTCAACATGGATTATAATTTCTGATTGGGGCGTTTGTTTACAAGTTTCTTGAGAGGCTGCCCCATAGCAGAAGGGAAGAAGGGAAAAACCTCCATTTACAAAGAAAGCCTTGTGATTGTTATTGCAATATGTTAAAGATGGTAGGTCGATAGAACCCTAGAGAACAGTGCATTCAAATTCTCTTCTGAATGAGGTCACTATAGAGAGGAAAACAAGTGTCACAGTGACCTTCCAAATTACTACTGTGACCTTCCTGGTCCTCAAACCTTATTAAAGTTCTTGATACTGTACCAGTGTAATATTTCCCAGACATCTTAAAGTTCTTTAGAAATTTTACCTGTTTCAGTTTCAAAAAAGGAAGTGTTTACACTCTGACAATAACCATCCATCGCTTTTACAGTTATCAAATATGTTTGACTGCAGTGCAAGTCCATGAATTCACAGCTTGTCTCAGTTGTGTTACACAGTGTCACATGTCCATCTTGCCCTTCTGCTGTTGTAACGTACCACAGCGCACCATCACTCTTCTCCCATGTCACTCTCGTATTCTTGGTGTCACAGTTTAGATTGGTGTAAATATACAGGGATGCACATGGGGCTGCAAAATATCAAAACACAAACTGACGGTGACAGGGCAAGAAATATTTACAATCCAAAACACTCAAAACAGGAAATCACCGTAATTATATCGGTGCTTCTGTACAAGATTTAATTTACTTATATATTTTCTTTTAATCAGTAAAATCCTCTAACATATTTGACTGCACCTGTTGGAATAGGTGCTAGGGAAAGTTTTGCCTCTTTTTAAAGCATGAGGTTTCTCTTTTTTGAAAATAAATGGCTTAATTTCACTCAAAGTTGGCACTGGTTCATTGAGAATTACAAATAAATATCTAGCCACCGTAGTGTATTAACATTAAGGCATTCTTTTATTATTCAGTTTTTGAGCTGTACTAATTTGTCATGTGTTTCTATGGTTACAGTTTTGGCTGTTGTATTTACAGTCCTTCTCCACTTTCATACTGGATGACACATGGAATGTAGCTGATAGAAAGGGTCAACGATGCCCCTCGAGCAAGGAAAACAGGGAGGAAATTGGACCCATTGTTTATAAAGAAGAATGACGTTGATGTTTGATACACCATTACAGAATCAAACATAGCAAAAATGCAGTACATGACCACTTCAACAAAAATACAACACAGCGAATCAGTTTTATTTAGACAGCAGTCCTCTAAGATACATATTATCAATGTCATCACCACTCCCTGCAAGGGCATCCTGTGTTCCATTCTATAAAGCTCCATTTCACACAGAACGCCTGTCATGCTTCTCCTCCAACGTCTCCTCAATCCAAAAGCATTTCCTACATTACATCAGTGACTACACTGCAAAAATACTTCAGTCACTGTAAAGTGCTTTGGCATGTTATGAGGCTGTGAAAGGCACTATATAAATAAGTTTAAAAAAAATTTTAAATCCCATATGGTCTCACTCCATCCTACTTCAGAAAACATTTTAGCTCCTTATCCCAATTTTCAGTGTCTGCCTTCCTGATTCGTTATTATTTTGTTCTTCCCTCCCACCCCACCTCCCCTTTCCACCCACTTGTTCTGCATCACCATTGGAGACTGAGCATTCAGCCATCATGGACTTGCTGAGTGGAATTCATTTTGACTTGTCACCTCTCTAACTATCATCAAAAGACTCCTTCAAACTTTTCTTTTAGACTTTGCCTTCAGTCATGACTTCTCCCAATTCCTGTTCAGTATCCACATTCCCTGTCCCCCAATGAGGTGTTTTGGGTTGTTTTACTATGTGGAATGTTCTATATAAATCAAGTTGTCATGAAAAATTGGTGGTGCCATTTTTGAATCATCCTATTCCACACACAAGACTTACCAGTACTGAATTCAAATACAGAGCTTTGTGAATTGTCGCATACACGGTCCAGTGCTGTTACAGTTAAATTATACATCTGTCCACAGTGCAGATCGGTTATTTGACACTGTCTGTTGGCTGTATCACATGATTCCATGTGCCCATCACTTCCTTCTACTGTTGCAGAGTATGACAATGCACCTTTAGTGTGGGTCCATGACACAGAAGCATCGTTTGTGTTACAATCCAACTGGACATCGAGATTCTGTGGGATGCACGAAACTGAAAAGAGAAAAAAAGACCAGATGAAGAGCATTTTTCCAGTAGCTGCTCAACTTTATATAATTGTTTTCTAACTGAAATATTCATGCAAATGTGTTTGAGAGTTTTTTTGGAGAACAGTGTTTTGGACAGCGCAGAAATCAGGGTTATTGAGATTGATGCAGAGATTAGTGACATGAGAAAATGCATTTCTCTTTAGTTACCTGTTTTCGTTGTAATGGAAGGACTTTCAGCAGTGTCACATGAGTCATCGTGTGCATGAACTGTGATGGTGTAGGTCTCTCCACAGTTCAGGTCAGTGATATCACATAATGTATCATTAGCACTGCAGTGTTGCACATTGCTTCCTTCTGCAGTTGCAATGTATGATATTGCACCTTCACTTAACTCCCATGAGACTGATGTATATCCAGCATCACAGTCCATGTGAGCATCAACATTCTGTGGGACACATGGTACTGAAAAAAGAAAATTCATAAACAGCACGTACTGGAAAAACACCGAGCCACATAACTGTCTATAAAGATGTAAAAATGATAATATTCCAACTAATGTGCATTTATTTTAGAAACTTTCATTCTAAATTCTTGTATAGAATTACCTGTTTTAATTGTAACAGCAGAGCTTTGTGAGCTGTTACATTGCATGTGGATTGCCTGTACAGTTATATAGTAGTTCAGTCCACAATACACATCTGAGATCTCACATTCAGGATCTGTTGCATTGCATGAGGCCCAATGGCCATTGTTTCCTTCTGCTGTTGCAAGGTATGACTCTGTGCCATTACTGGGATCCCAAAACACTGACACATTATTACTGTCACAGTTGATGTGAGCGACCACATTCTGTGGGATACAAGGCACTGCAGAAAGGAGAAAGCACAGAATGGAATCCTTAAACCGAGGTAGATTTAATCCTGCATGCACAGATCTAAAGCTGCATGTGATCAAAAATTTGCAAAGCTTTGGGGAAAGGGCAGGGTGTGGGACTAGCTAAATCCTCTTGCAGAGGGCCAGCATAGGTGCCATGGGCCAAATGGCCTCTTTTGGCGTTGTACTCAATCTACAATTGTACAATTCTAAAGATTCTATTACTGCATTAAAATGAGCTCTGCAACAGAGGCACTCAAACTTTAATCAGCATCTGCTAGGATTAAAGGGACTTTACTATGTTTATTTTCATAAAAAGAGAACAAAGGTTTTACCTGTTTGAACTTCAAAAGCTGGACTTGGTAAACTGGTACAACTCTCATCCATTGCTAATATAATTATACTGTACATCTGGCCACACGGGAGGTCCATAATCTCACAGCTTTCTTCTGTTGCATTGCATGAATACCTGTCTCCTTCCATTCCTTCTGCAATTGCAATGTAGAACACTGCGCCGTCACTCTGCTCCCACAATACTGACACCGTGTGTGTTGCACATTCCAAAGAAGCACTTACAATCTCGGGACTGCAAGGGACTGAAGATATCAGAGAAACAAGATGGATAAAGGCAAAGTCAGCTTTTTATTAAATTCAACAATGTGCATATAAAATGGCATTTGTAAACATCTAAAATGAAGTCTAAAAGTAATTATTTCTGTTAACATGGAAAGGAGCTACGTGCAGGAATAGTGTAACATCAAAAATTTAAGAATTTTATTTGGTTACTACTTAAATTATCTGCTGCTTTGAATAATCTCTCCTTCACTAGCACAATTATTGTATTACGTGACCATGCTCCTAATGTAGTGGATTTTCAGCAGGTACTTGATAAGGTGTCTCACAATAGACTTGTTATAAAATATTCAGGCATATGGTCTAAGAGAAAATGTGGCAACATGGATAGAAAGTTGCTTGAGTGACAGGAAACAAACAGCTTGTGTACATACTGTTGGCTGTATTGGAGAAGAGTTGCAAGTGGTGCACCCAGGGGTCAATGCTGAGTTCACTTTCGTTCTCTGTGTATATTTGGTACTTTGGGCCTACCAGTTGTGTTGATGACACAGAATTAAGATATTTGGCAAACAATCACAAGAATGGCAAAGGACAACCTGAAGACATAAAGAGCTTGAGAGAATGGGCAGACAAGTGCCAGATCCAATAGAATGTGCATAGGTGTGAGATAATACTTTTTTGGGGAAAGCTAATGATCGTCATTGCACACTTAATGGAAGAACAGATGAACAGAGAGCCATGGACTCACTGACACTTTTTGCTTAGTGTTATAAGTCAATGCACTGCAGTATTACACTAGTTAACAAAACATGCTGGAAGTTTACTTCATTTTGATCTGCATAGGACACTATTTATCAGTAAAACAAGGACTTACCCGTTTGAGTTTCAATTATTGAACTCTGAGATTGGTTGCATGTGTTGTCAGACGCGATGACATATACAGAATATAACCGACCACAGAGTAACATGGGCGTTCTACATGATGTTTCTGATGTGCTGCATGATGTGATGTTTCCATTGGGTCCTTCAGCAACGGCAGTGTACAACAGTGCACCTTTACTATAGTCCCATGAGACCAAAGCTGTATTTTGGTTACAATCCAGTCCTACTTCTACATTTTGTGGGTTGCAAGGGACTGAAAACAACATTACAAGTTAAAATGGATGTAAGATGACAGAAACCATCGATGTAATTTCAAACAAATAAATAGATGGTTGAATCTACTAAACAGTCAATAATTTCATTGGAACTTGTCATTCTAGAAACACAGCAAAGTGAATAGAAAATTATCATATAGATTGTAATCTGCATCACTCATCATTTAGTGACACTGATTAAAACAATAATAGCATGTTTCATCATTAATTGCCACATTGACTGAGCAGTTTTAACTGCTCCTATTCATTTCCCCTCAAGCGAATACTATGCTGAACATTGACATTATGCTGAAATATATTTCTGTTTCTATGGCATGCTGGTCAATGGGAATTTACATCTAGATTTCCTTCGGAGCTGATTTCCCCGTGACAAAATGTGAAAATTGATGCATAATAAGTGCAAGTGCAGCATTACCAGTAACTGTAATAGTGGCAAGTATAAAAAAAAGGGCTGCCTTCTCCCATGATGTTTCACTCTCTGGCTGGAATTTTATTGGCGCAGCAAGGGTCCCGACAACAGGCCCAAAAGCCTGGCATATCCCCACCTCAGCCGTTTGTGGGACTCCTATGCAGTGTATTGAACTGGCTGAGCTAGTGTATTGTAATAGCTGAGCATTTTGTTATACTGCTATACTGTCTCCCTGCTGCCCTCTCTGTTGGGGAGGTGTAAAAGAAAGTTCCACAAGGGCTGCCTACAGTAAGACACATTTCAGGCTTACTCAGTGGATACACAACTGAAAGATGATTACAAGGATGGGATTAAGGATTTTTTACATTTAATCAAGGGATTACAGTCTGAAGAACATTGTGACACACTCTTTGGAACTTCCAAGGTCGATTTTGAGGAGGTTTGGATGATTTGAAGCATTGCTCCTGGTGCGTCTGCAGCATGGTACATAATTGAAAAATATGGCACTGAAGACATATTTTGGGACAATGGGGCAATTCAACCCTAACAATGAGGACTGGCGTAATTATGAATGAAGGTTACATATTTGGCTGCAAACTGATAAAATAGTAAATGAGGATAAAGTGAATGTTTTCCTCATCATGATGGGGTCAGATGCTTTTGAGGTGGTATGAAACCAATGTTGCCCATGAGACCCCAGTACTTCGGACTATTCTGAAATTAGTGAGATTCTTGACTCATATTATGACACAACTAAGAATGAAATTGCACTCCAAGTTGCATTCTGTGAAAGGAAGTAGTTGCCAAGTGAGTCTATTGCAGATTATATTCTTGAAGTAAAGAAACTCTCTCATCACAGTGGGTATGGTGCAAACATAGGAATCAACTGTAGACACTCATTTGTTGGAGGTCTAAAGAACTGTAAAATCCAGGCCAAGTTTTTGAGTAAAGACAATAAGCTGACGTGGAAGGAGGCCTGTGATGAGGCTACAGTCATGGAAATGGCAGGAAGAGATAGTGGCAGATTGCAAGGAAGTTCTTTTCCTGCACTGGCAGGGGAGATCTACTGGATTTCATTGGGAACTAGGCCACAATCAAGTTTGCAGTCTCAGAGTCAGAAATTTAGATGCTACCATTGCCTTGGTAGCCACCAACCATCTAAACGCCCTCATTTCCAGTCAAAGTGCTATGAGTGAGGGAAAGTCATTCATATCCAGACGGCATGCAGCAGTAGAGGAAACTGTTATGCTCAAGGTCACAGCAATGCACCAGGTCAAGGTTATGGTGGATCTAAAGCTAGTTCAGAAGTCTGGAGGTCCTCGAATGTGCATATGATAGATATGGAAACAGAAGTTGATGTTATTGAGCAGAAAAATCAAGAGTTGTACTCAGTCAGAGAGCAAGAGAAACAACACATAGAAGTTGAAAGAAAGAGGGCTGAAGATATAATTCCAGTGCCCACAGTAAAAATGAAAGTCAGAGATTCACAACTTACTTTCATCGTTGATACAGCTGCAGCAGTGTCTGTTATCTCAGGAGAGTACAAGAAGTCCCTCGGTCGCATTCCCTTACAAAAAACTGGTGTGAAACTGACTACTATCTTGCTCACGAGAAGTACAGCAATGAAAATACAGAACCAAACTGAAGAGTTATAAAAAATTGACTTTTCCTTTAAAATAGTGGACAACGTGCTGCAAAATGGCCACTGTAGGTCGGCTGACTTGGCCTGTATATTCAAGCTGTCTCACTGTCTGTTAAGAATAAAAGGATACATTCCAGGCTAAGACGGCTAAGAATTGCACCCATTCTGAAACCATCGAGAGACATTTCTGAATTGAACAGGTTCTTCTGAAACCAAGAAGATGTGATGTAGCTATATCCTGGTCCATTGTGTGGTCACAAACGGGAGAGGGCCATGTGTCTTCTAAGAGAGGCTAATGTGAGAGATTTTTACCTTAAAAGGTAGCTCTCTAGAGAGAGAGAGGAGAGAGATCACAAGATCATCACAGGAAAGCAGTCCAGCCATGGGCTGTGAAAACAAGTCCAGCAAAAAAACGAAGAAGGAGCCCTGTTGCGAATTCTGCACTTCAATTTTTGTGCAGCAGAAAACTGAAAGTGACAACTGCCTCCTGTCTGAAGTCTTAACCACCAGAAAACTACAAACACCCAGGTCTGCAACTTTAAAAGAATCTGTCCTCCGAGAAGATTCAACAGCCTTACCGTGAATGCTGAACACCTACCTCACTTCAAACCACTTACCCTTTTTCTCTCTGTCTATTCGTGTGTGTATATATATATATATATATATGTGTGTGT
The DNA here is from genome assembly GCF_036365525.1 of Heterodontus francisci. Lineage (NCBI taxonomy): Eukaryota > Metazoa > Chordata > Chondrichthyes > Heterodontiformes > Heterodontidae > Heterodontus > Heterodontus francisci. The sequence goes on from NC_090378.1 coordinate 84,796,717, forward strand.
GTGTGAATGTGTGCATGGGTGTGGTTGTGACCATTTTGGGAGAAAACATGTCACTGTCTGTTTATTTGGCAAGTAAAACATTCAGAGGCTAACTCATCATTTTAAACAAAACACGATTGCAGACAGTTGGGAGGTGAACCATGGGAACCACCCACACCCCTTACCACCTGGCTGTAGCACTAATTATTCCAATAGCAGTAATCCTGTGTTAGGTGAAGTTAGTGTTAGGGTGGAAAACAATGATGCATCCTATTACTCACCATTGGTAGTAGTAGTAGGGAACAACGTCTCCCTGATAGGAAGAAATTGGCTTAAGAAAATATGGTAAAACTGGGCCGAGTTATTTACAGTAGGGATCAGTAAGAGTATGTCTGACATTGAGGAAGTGAAGTCTGTTTCATTTTTAGCAAATGAGTTACCTGTGAATTTCTTTACATACACAAATGACATGCCAGTGTCTGCCAGACAGATTAGTGAAGAAACTCACAAGGATGTGGTGCTCAATAAAGTACTTAATTATGTAATGAATGGCTGGCCTAAAGAGTGTGATGATGAGAAATTGCAGGAGTATTTCACACATAGAAATGAACTGAGTGTAGATCAAGGCTGTATCCTATGGGGTTTAAGAGTCATTATTCTGCTAAGGTTTAGGGAGAGATTGTTAGAGGCATCAAGAACGCACAGGGCTAGTCCAAATGAAAGCAGTCACAAGAAGCTATTTTTGGTATCCAAAGATAGATAGAAATATTGAAGAGTTGGTGAAAAGTTGTGAAGTGTGTCTCAGAATGAGAAATGATCCAAAGTTCCTTTTATTCCATGGTCACACACAAGAAAAACGTGGGAACAGGTATATGTTGATTTCTTTGACGTGGAAGGGAAAGAGTATTTTGTTTTGGTCGATAGCTATAGCAAGTGGATAAATGTTGAGACTATGCCCAGTACCACAAGTGCCAAAATTATTGAGGTTTTGAGAAGTTGGTTTGCAATTTATGGGTTGCCAGAGGTGTTAGTGTCAGATAATGGTCCACATTTTTCCTCAGAAGAATTTGAAATATTTCTTGTGAAGAATGGAGTTTAGCACACACAATAGTACCATCAAATCACCCAGCACTGAATGGTGCTGCAGAAAGAAGAGTACAAATTGTGAAGAGATCTTTGCAGACGTATTTGCTAGGCAACAAGCTAGACAGTAATTTCCATGTTTCGCTTCAACACAGGGTAGACAATTTTCTGTTCTCTTACAGAATAACCCCACAGTCTACAACAGGTTGCTCACCTTATGAGTTAGTGTTTAAACATGGTCCTAGGACATTGTTTAGTTTGTTTAAGCCTGACATCAATAGCAAAGCAAGACAGAGTGAAGATGAGTCATGATACTCGAGGCATGAGAGTTCAGTGTTGGTCAGAAGGTCATGGTGAAAAACCATCGAGGTGATAAAGAGAAGTATGTGTCTGGAGTTATTGTAAAAAGATTAAGTACATTCACACATCTAGTGAAAATTGGGGAGAGACTCCATCAGTGTCATGTAGCTCATTTGCTTGTAAGAGGAGATCTGACAAAGGGCAAGCAGGAGAAACCTCCGAAAGTCCAAGTTCCTACAGTCCCAAGAGCAAGTCAGAATGAAAGTGCGAGTCAGAAAGAAACTGAAAGTTTGCCGGTATCACAGAATCCGCTGGTAAAGCAAAGTGAGTCAGGGCGTTTGATTAAGAGACTAATCAACCAATTTCACAGCCCTAACCATTAAATGAAGCAGGTGATCAAAGTCGAAGTTCAGGGTTGACGCAGTCTGAGATGTTGAGAGAGCACAGTCAAGCTAATGAAAATGGAAGAAGATACTCAAACAGAAAGAGAAGGAAGCCAGATAGGTTAATTGAAGGTATGTAGAAAGGAAGAAGAAATAATTTGTTCTTCTCATTACTCCTTGTCCAATGATACTTTTGTTAAAGGCTGACTGGTGTTAAGGAAAAAAAATTGTTTTACATGTAAATTATTCTAGAAATATTGGTTATTTATGTTTTAGTTGTGATTACAGTAACAAGCATGCAAACCAACCTGGTAAATTTCAAGTATTTTATTGTATTCTGGGAAATTATGTACATGTACCATTTTACATTTTATGTGTAAGTTGTTTTATTAAGTGGGAAGGGAGTGTAGTTTATTGAACTGGCTGAGCTAGTGTATTCTAATAGCTAAGCATTTTGTTATACTGCTATACTGCCTCTCTGCTACCTTTTCTGTTGGGGAGGTGAAAAAAAAATGCTCCACGATGGCTGCCTACAGTAAGACTCATTTTAGACTTACTCAGTGAATACACAACACCCGGACACATTTTTCAGCCGTCCAGCAGGCAGCCAATCTGAGGGCTGGAAGCTCAACAGCATCAAGGCCATTCAGCCTCCGACCTCATTACAGCCTTGGTTCAGACATGGACAAAAGAGCTGAACTCAAGAGGTGAGGTGAGAGTGACTGCCCTTGACATCAAGACAGCATCTAACCAAGCATGGCATCAAGGAGCCCTAGCAAAACTGGAGTCAATGGGAATCAGGGGGAAAACTCTCTGCTGGTTGGAGTCATACCTAGCGCAAAGGAAGGTGGCTGTGGTTGTTGGAGGTCAATCATCTGAGCTCCAGGACATCACTGCAGGAGTTCCTCAGGGTAGTGTCCTAGGCCCAAAAATCTTCAGCTGCTTCAACAATGACCTTCCTTCAATCATAAGATCAGAAGTGGGGCTGTTCGCTGATGATTACACAACGTTCAGCACCATTCGCGACTCCTCAAATACTGAAGAAGTCCGTGTAGAAATGCAGCAAGACCTGGACAATATCCAGGCTTGAGCTGGTAAGTGGCAAGTAACATTTGTGCCACAGAAGTGCCAGGCAATGACCATCTCCAACAAGAGAGAATCTAAGCATCTCCCCTTGACATTCAATTGCATTACCATCACTGAGTCCCCCACTATCAACATCCTAGGGGCTACCATTGACCAGAAACTGAACTGGAGTAGCCATATAAATACCATGGCTACAAGAGCAGGTCAGAGGCTAGGAATCCTGCGGCGAGTAACTCACCTCCTGACTCCCCAAAGCCTAGCCACGATCTACAAGGCACAAGTCAGGAGTGTGATGGAATACTCTCCACTTGCCTGGATGGGTGCAGCTCCAACAACACTCAAGAAGCTTGACGCCATCCAGAACAAAGCATCCTGCTTGATTGGCACGCCATCCACAAACATTCATTCCATCCACCATCAACGCACAGTGGCAGCAGTGTGTACCATCTACTAGATGCACTGCAGCAAAGCACCAAGACTCCTTAGACAGCACCTTCCAAACCCACGATCTCTACCATCTCGAAGGACAAGAGCAGCAGATGCATGGGAACATCACCACCTGCAAGTTCCCGTCCAAGTCACACACCATCCTGACTTGGAACTATATCGCTGTTCCTTCACTGTTGCTGGGTCAAGATCCTGGAACTCCCTTCCTAATAATACTGTGGGTATACCTACCTCACATGGACTGCAGCGGTTCAAGAAGGCAGCTCACCACCACCTCCTCAAGGGCAATTAGGGATGGGCAATAAATGCTGGCCTAGCCAGCGATGCCTACATCCCATGAATGAATAAAAAAAAAGTTACCAGGAGTGGTGGCTGCTGCTGGGCCTGGGCCTGGAAGAGAGGGAACTGGGATCTGGGGGTGCCGCGGGCAGTCAGGCAGGCCTCGTCGAGTGGGGTGGAAGGGTGGTTGGTAAGGGCAAGGGCAAGGCTGCCTCGGGGGCAACCATTGCTGCAGGGTTCCCCCCTGGGCCCAAAAAGGAAGGAACCGACACCACCTGAGCCCACAAGGAGGATGCCAGGGTCTCCCCATGCAGCAGAGGGCCCACCTGCTGCTGGTAAAATGCCAGCAGCACTGAGAAGAGGCCTTTAATTGGCCACTTAAGTGGCTCAATTGGCGTCTGGGTGAGAGGGCCGTCCTTCAACTTCCCTGCTGCTGGTAAAATGGCATAGCTGCAGGCACTCTACATCCAGCCCACTGAGCGTTTTGCCATGTTTTGCTGTTCGTCATCCTCTTCCATTATGCAGGACAAGGCTATAGTCATTGGGAAAGAGACTCCAATAACTTAATTCATCAAATGGGTCATCTTTAGACATACTTTCATACATTTTCATTACAACTGAGTTCCTTTTTTCCTGTGAATCCCCAAAGATATCCACTAGGATGTAAGGTCAATATTCACTTCCTTAAGACCCAACTATGCAGTACATATCATGTGACTCAGGAGTTCATAATTTTTGGCTCATAAAAAATATAACATTTGCCCAGATATGTACCCCTAATAATAATATTTCTCATTTCGTTTGTAGAGGGGGTGCTGTTGGGGAGAGGTGGAAGATTTAGAATTTGGGAAAATATTGCTGGTCCAACAAAGCAACTTTGGAAAATCTCTGTTATCCAGAAACTTTTAGAACAACTAAACCTGCTCCCACTGGATCAGTGGAAACATTTTTGTATAAAGTGGACACAAAATCAAAATGTATTTCCATTGCTGAGTTTTCAGACCAAGGATACAAAATACATATACAGTAACTCCAGCTGTGGATGCTATGAGTTCTACAATTTAATCTGCACCATTTAACAAGAGGCATAATTTAAAACATACAAGTTCACACATTTAAATATGAGCTGTGGAATGCAAGATTTCATTTGTTAAGATGTCACAAAATGCTTTCTGGAAATGAGTGATACCTGCATGTACATTCACCAATGCACTCTGGGGACTTTTGCAGATGTTGTCCGTTGCTAGAACAGAGATTGTATAATATTCACCACACTGCAGATGTGGGATTTGAGCCTTTGTATCGCTTGTGTTGAATGAAGCTGTGACTCTTTGACTATCTCGAGCGGTCACAGTGTATAACATTGCTCCATTGGTGTCGTCCCAGGAGAAGGATACTGCATTCGAATCACAGTTCAGCTCAGCTTTTAAATTCTCAGGAATGCACGGTGCTATTTAGAAAATACAAATGAATATCAATTCTTTCTCTGTCCTGTAAATATCACAATAAATAAATGTGAAACTATTAACATGGTAGATATTAATTAAGGATTAATAACGTTACCAGTTTGGATTTGGACAGAAGTACTTGAAATGCCATTCCGGCTATAACTCAGTGTTGTTACTGTTATGTTATAGGACTGTCCACAGTGTAAATCCAGCATTTCATAACGTGTCTCTGTTGTGTTGTGTGAGTGTGTGTGTCCATCACTGCCTTCAGCAGTTACATCGTATGACATCGCTCCATTAGACCGTCCCCATGATACGACTACTCGATTAGAATTACAGTCCATGTTCACAATGATTTCATCTGGGGCACACGGTGCTGTAGAAAAGGAAATATAAACATTAATACCCACGGGGTTAATGTGAGAAATCATTTTGGAAACACTGCCTTTGCCAATATCACATAATACTTAAATAACTTCAATAAATTAATGATACAGGCTGAACGAGGATGGCATCAGTGGGCCTCCATCCCAGTTTAGTTTTGGTTCAATTCTTTTGTAAAGTAGGTACTTCTAAATTATGGCCAATGAGCCAGTCTAGTGGGTGGCTGTAATGGACAGGACCCTCCCTTACAATACAAAATTGCAGTCGATTTTAACCCTACCCACCTGTGGGAAACAAGACAGCTGAGCAATTACGAAGCAACAGGTCAGAAGGCTGTCAGACTCGGCACTTCTTGAAGAAGAGCAGAGGGTTGCCTCACCAGGGAGTTGTTGCTTGCTAACATTGTCAAAATTGATTACCTTGTCATTCAGTTCAATCGCTGTGCCCTTGCTGCTCAGTTCGCCAACAATAATAAAACGACTACACTTCAAAAGTAAACTTTTAATTGTGATGTGTTTTGAGATGTGCTGAGAAGATGAAAGGTTTTATATAAAGTCAAGTTCTTTCTTTCGATATTACCTGTCTGAATTTCATAACTGGAACCTTGGATGCTGCTGCAGTTTTCACCCAATGCGAGTACAGAGATGTTGTATATTTGGCTGCAGTGAAGATCTGGGATTAGACAGTTTGTTTCAGATGTGGTACAGGTGGCTGTGTGTCCATCACTCCCCTCTGCTGTTGCAGTGTATGACACTGTGCGATTACTTGGCTCCCATGTTACAAATGCAGTGAGAGTCTCACAATCAGCCTGTACATTCTGAGGGGGGCATGGTGCTTTTGGGAAGGGGAAAGAGAAATGAGATGCCATGAATCAGTGATATCAGTACAAAGTCCCAATGGTTTCCTTTGGTACCAAACTCAACAAAAAAACACCTAACAAAGAGATCCCCAATAACCCTGCAGTAACTAGATTCTGATTCAGGAACACTGAATTCAACATGGACTGTAATTTCTAATTGGGCTTTTTGTTTGCAAGGCTCTAGAAATGCTTTCTCAGAGAAAGAGAAGAAGGGGAAAACCTCTTCCTCCATTCTATAAAGCGAGCCTTGAGGACACTCATACAAAGTGTTAATGTTAGTAACTGCATTGAAATTCAAGGACCAGAAACCCACTGCTGAATGAGATCACCACAGTTGGAAAACAAATGTCACCATAACCTTCCAAATTACCACTCTGACCTTCCTGGACCTCAAACCTCACAGCAGTTCTTGCAACTGCACCAGTGTAATATTTCCCAGGTATCACAAATGTCTTTAGAAATTTTACCTGTTTCAGTTTCAAAAATGGAAGTGTTTACACTCTGACAATAACCATCCATCGCTTTTACAGTTATCAAATATGTTTGACTGCAGTGCAGGTCCATGAATTCACAGCTTGTCTCAGTTGTGTTACACAGTGTCACATGTCCATCTTGTCCTTCTGCTGTTGTAACGTACCACAGCGCACCATCACTCTTCTCCCATGTCACTCTCGTACTCTTGGTGTCACAGTTTAGATTGGTGTAAATATACAGGGGTGCACATGGGGCTGCAAAATATCAAAACACAAACTGGCTGTGACAGGGCAAGAAATATCTACAATCCAAAACATTCAAAATAAGAAGTCACTGAAATTATATTGTGTGTTTGAACAAGATTTAATTTACTTTCATATTTTCTTTTAATCAGTAAAATCCTCTAACATATTTGACTGCACCTGTTGGAATAGTTACTAGGGAAAATCTCAGCTCTTTTAAAAACAGGATGTTTCTCTTTTGGAAATAAATGGCTTAGATTCACTCAAAGATTGCGCTGATTTCATTGAGAATTACACATAAAATTCTGTAGCCATCCCAGTGTATTATGATCAAGGCAAACTTTCACTATTCAGTAGATGAACTTTAGTAATTTGACACGTAGCTGTTGTATTTACAGTCTTTCTCTGCTCTCATACTGGATGACACATGGAATGCAGCTGATAGTAAGGGCCAACTATTCCCTTGAGGCCACATGTTAATTGTTCATTCCTGCTCACTGCATTCATAATTATCTGTGGTTGTGGAATGGCCAACAATGCAACACAACTTAAAAACTTTTGAGTTCAGTGTAAATTTTGTAGCATGTAAAACAAAATTGCAGCAATTTCCTCGAGGTTCTTCCTATCAGCTACTGCATCTGCTACGACCTCAGTACAGACCGCTAACTTTAAAACATGAGTTATGAACTTCCAACACCAATAAAAGAATTAAACAGGATTTCACGTTTTTAACAACTAATCTAAAAATCAACATTAACTAAACAGTACCTGTACTTGGTAAGTAGCTAATACATTAAATTACAGAGAAAGGTATTTCCCCTTAACTTATTAAAACACTTGAAAACCACACACCACATTTATACGTTACACAGTGTTCTCAATGAAAAAGGTATCCTTGCAGTTAAAAGTCCCAAACTCTTCCCAGCTGCAATGGGTTGGATCGCCCAGTGTCCTTCTCAAAGCTAACATCTTCATGGCTCACTTCTTCCGAGCACATTCGACTGGATTTTTGTTAATAAGACAATCTCTGGTGACCCTGTTGGTCTTTTCTCCTCTGCAAATCTCAAGCCTTCGAACTGGGTTCAACTCTTAGCAGTCTTTTTCTGTATTGGTGATCTGAAAGCAGCTGTCTCCCCAGAAACAGCCCACTGGCCGCTCTCTCTCTCTCTCTTTAGGTTGCACAACTCTGCTGGCCTTCGTTTCTTCCTGTCGGACTCCAGACCCAAGAAAGCCACTCTAGTTTATCCAGATCAAAAGTCAATAGTCGTATGCTTTTAACAATTCTCAGAGACCATGGGCTGAATTTAGTGAGCTCATTTGGAGTGTGAAAGGAGGCATGGGTAGCCGGAGAATAGCGTTGGACGAGTTCACCTGGAAATCCAATGTTGTGACATCAGCTCCGGATTTAGTCAGTGGCGGGAAAACGCCAAGGGGCAGTGTTATCACCCAGATGTGATGGGAGAACAATTTAAATTGTAGAACCGTTAGTTTTAATACATTAGCATGTGAGGTGAGAGTGACTACCCTTGACATCAAGGCAAAATTTGACCGAATATGGCATCAAGGAGCCCTAGCAAAACTGGAGTCAATGGGAATTGGGGAAAACTCTCCTCTGGTTTGGAGTCATCCCTAGCACAAAGGAAGATGGATGTGGTTGTTGGAGGTCAATCATCTCAGTCCCAGGAGTTCCTCAGGGTAGTGTCCTAGGGCCAACCATCTTCATATGCTTCATCAATGACCTTCCCTCCATCTGAAGGCAAGTCGGGGCTGGAGAAGCTGTGGCACCGGGGACTATCGAAGTATGTAGGCTTCATGGCTGCTTCCCAGGAGCAGGCACATACCTGCAGGAAATGCTTTCAGTGGTCACAGATCAACTACACGTTGATGGAATGGAAGCCCTTCCTGTTGATGAAGGTGGCTGGTTGGTCTGTTGGAGCCTTGATGGCCACATGCGTGAAGTCTATAATGCTGGAACTGTATAAAACACTAGTTAGGCCACAGCTGGAGTACTGCAGAAAGTTCTGGTCACCACATTACAGGAAGGACATAGTTGCTCTGGAGAGAGTACAGAGGAGATTTACAAGAATATTGCCAGGGCTTGAAAATTGCAGCAATGAGGAAAGCTTGCATCGGCTAGGGTTGTTTTTCTTGGAACAGAGGAGGCTGACGGGTGACTTAATTCTGGTGTACAAAATCATGTACCTGTTTCCCCTAGCAGAGAGGTCAATTACCAGGGGGCACAGATTTAAGGTGATTGGTAGAAGGATCTGAGGGTACATGAGGAAAAACTTTTTCACCCAGAGGATGGTGGGTGTCTGGAACTCACTGGCAGGAATGGTGGTGGAGGCAGAAACCCTCAACTCATTTAAAAGGTACCTGGACCTGCACCTGAGGTGCTGTAACCTGCAAGGCTATGGACCCGGTGCTGGAAGGTGGGATTAGATTGGGCGGCTTGTTTTTTCAGCCGGCATAGGCATGATGGGCTGAATGGCCTTTTTCTGTGCCACAACCTTTCTATGGTTCTAAGATGAGATTCCGGTGCTTGGATCAATTTGGTGCAGCCATGCGAATGCCCCAGCATGGGTCTCGTGTATCGTGGTGGTCTGCTGTACTCTGCACAAACTAGCACTGCAGAGGGGGGAGACCTTGCATGACAAGGACATAATTAAATACTACTCCTCTATTGACAAGGAGGACACGGAAGAGGGTGATGAACAGGCAGCACTGGATGTTGAAACCCTTGCATCGGAGGCCAGGCACATTGAGTGACAAGCCAAGGAGACAAAAGAAAGTCTCATACCTACCTGCTTCCAGATACCATGAAGGCTTCTCAGAGTTAGATCAATACTCCCCTCAATTCATTCAGTCTGTCGCTTCCTTTCTGCTTGTCTTCTCTGCCTAGCGCCCAGCTTAACAACATATTATGGCCCATGGAAGGCACTAATCAAATGAGGGCTGAGCCTGCATTGGCATCCACTAAGAGGGAAGGGTGAAGTCAGCAGCTCACAATTAATGCATGATAGAATAACCATTTTCCACAATGAAAGCTAATTTCAAAAACAAAAGAACTTTACAAGACAAAACAAATGGCAAATGTCAAACACCCATGAAACCCCAAACATGTCTAGGTGGTTTTCTTTATTTGTTTATGAGTGTTTCTATGAAGTGTGACTCCTGCATGAGCAGCTGGGCTGGAGGCAGGCTGCTGATCAGGATGCCCCTTGGCCTGTCATGACTTAGTCATACGTCCTCTGTCTGCCTGAGGTGTTCCTGCATAGGTGCAGGACTCTCCTCAGTTGTCATGGCTACTGGATCTGGGCTCACTGACTAAGGGGTTGAGGAGCCGCTGTCCACAATCAGAGAACCCCGAGGGGAGCCCCAGGTTGGTGGAGGTCAGCCTCTCTTTGAAGGCTCACTTAAACCTCCCTGCCGACTAGAGGAGTAGGTTATCCGGTCTTTATCACATTGCTCTTTGTGGGAGTTTGCAGTGTGAATATTTGCTGCCTCCTTTCCTGCATTCTAACAGTGACTACACTGCAAAAGGGACTTCAAAGGCTGTAAAGTGCTTTGGGACATCTGGTGCTTGTGAAAGGCACTATATAAATGCAGGTTTTTCTTTATTATCTTGTTGCCATTTGTGGGAGTTTGCTGTGTGCAAATTAGCTGCTGCCTTTCCTACGTTACAAATGTGATTGCACTTTAAAAGTACTACATTGCCTGTAAAGCATCTTGGGACGTCCGGTGGTCATCAATGGAGCTATAGTCTGTCTTTCTCTTCAAAGTTACAAAGGAATTTCAAAGGAAATTAGACACATTAGGCTGTATTTTAAGCCAAACTGACGAGCAGGGGGTGGCGGGGGGTGGCTAAAATGCAGCGGGAGGCTCCGGGAGGCCTTCCTGACCCACTCCCACCTCTGCCAAACGTAGGGTGGCGGGGCAACAACGGCCCACCCGCCCCAGGCCAATCAAGGCCCTTAAGTGGCCACTTAATGGCCATTTAAGGGCCTTCACCCACCTCCACGCCGATTTTAGGTGTGGCTGGTTGGGCAGTCGAGGACCGAAGAAACTGCCTGGCGAAACCAGGTGGCTTCAGAGCATCTCGGGGTGGCCCTCATGGTCGGGCATGCTGTACCCAATGGAGGGCTGCCCCCGCTACCCTAACCACCCCCAAAACCCAACACGCCCTCCCCCACCTTCCCCCCAGTCGACCACCCTTGCCTTGCCGGGGCCCGCCCGATTACCTCCGACTCCCAGGCATCTTCTCCATATATAGTTCTAATGAAAGGTCACTGAGCTGAAACATTAACTTTCTTCTCTCTCCACAGATGCTGCCAGACCTGCTGAGTATCTCCAGCATTTCTTGTTTTTATTTCAGATTTCCAGCATCTACAGTATTTTGCTTTTATTTTATCTTCTCTTCATGCTGGGCTACAGTCCCAGCAGTGGCCACCACTGCCAGTGGCGCTGCTGGAACTAAGAGCTGTCAATCCGCTGTTTGGCCAGCAGCTCGATTAGACGGGACTTCCTACCTCAAGCGGGTGAAAGTTCTGCCTCACACCAATTGAAGCCCGGGGACCTGCAAAATATGGGTCGGATCACCGGACGAGGCGGAAGAGGGATCGCCACCGACTTTTCAGTTGGTGGCCAGCTCCCGTCCCCCTATCATAAAATTCTGGCCACTATTTATAAAGGAGAGTGACATTCATGTTTGATGCAGCTTTGCACATTTGTTTCCAAGCACATGACATTACAGAATCATGTGTAACAAAAACTCAATACACGATCACTTCAATGAAAATGCCTCATGGCCAAGGGGGAAAAATTCGTTAGGCCACAAAACCGGCACAGGGATCACGATATGCAATTAACCCACAGCTGTTCATTGTCAGAGGTCGGCAATGTATTCGTACACAGACACCAGCGTCCAGGGTAAAAAAAAGTTTGAGGTCCATGATTGGTAATTTCAGGGATGAGAAATTATCCATTGGCTTCTTTCTGAACAGACTGGCTTTATTAAAAAAAAATTGCAAGTATCAGTTTCACAGCTGAATTGGAATTTTAAGCTCAGATCTTTAACTAATGCTCAGTAACACTCCTTTCCATTTTCACAGCTGACAGGTGCTGAGAGCAGGAACGGTAGTTTCCGAGTTTTCCGGCAGGCTTTTAAAAGAAATCGGAACCCGCCGAAAAACCCCAAATCTGTCCGATATTCGGAAACTGCTGTTCCCACTCCCAGCATCTGTCAAAATAGCTACTGATAACAACGAATAGCTTTAATAAACCTTAATCTATGATGAACTGTCTATGATTCCTTAACAAAATCCATGCTGCATTTGCAGTTTTAAAAACTGTTGAAAGACATCGTAAAAGTTTATTATGTTTCAATGACCATGCTAGAAACAGTCATTAACTGATTATTTTTTGCTGTGAATTGGATTAAAGGACAAGTTTTACAAGTATGTCAAAGATCAGTGACTACGATGTGCATCATTTACTATCCAGTTTGAGGGCAGATAACATGAGTGGCCAATGGCATTTGAAAGTTGTCTCTATCATTATGTGAAAAGTGCATCTTTGATAACAGGTAAGAGATTTGGCTTGGACATAAATTGGTTGGTCTGGAGTAGAATCTTACAGATAGTGACTAAATATTTTGTAACTAAATAATACATGCAGTAACAGCAGCTCAACCTTTTTCAGAAAAGCTTATTGTTAATCATCTTGTCAGAGCTGATTGGAATCAATAGTTATAGACTGAGACATAGGTTGGCGTCCTACATCTACGAAAGATGATGGACATGCAGCAAACAATCCATTTAGGTGGGGTGTCTTCTCTTGGTGCACCTTTGTTGATGGCTGTGAAGGCTTTTTGTTAATAATTATCTTGTCAGAGCTGAATCGGAATCAACAGTGATAGACTGAGATTTAGACATAAGTGAATGTAAGAGAAGCGCTTTAGTGCAGGAACTGAAGGGCATTCTTTATTTGTAATTGTGTTTATCTAATTTTGCAACTAGCTCTGGTGAGTAAATGACATTTTGTCCATGACAGATACTGTTATTTCTGTATTTTAGAATCGAGGACCTAGTTTAACAGCCTGTCAAGATGAATAAACTAGATTTGGCTACCAACCGTTAATCTCTCAGTTTCTTCCCATCCCACTCTGCTTTTCTGTTTTACATGACTCTTCTGAAGTGCCATCTGCTCTGTCCTATAAAATTCTCCTGATTTGGAGATCACTGCCCTTTTTGTTGACTGCCCTGTCTTCAGATACATATTACAAGCAGGGTGGAAAAGTTGCACAAACATTGACCATCATGGATTAAATTGTCTTGTGACAATAACAGTGTGAGAAATGGTCCTATTGCTGATTTTTCTACTGCCTCAGCTTAATAACCACAATAACAATCCTCTCCTTGAGTTTCATGGTTTATTGAATGAATTTGCACGCTTGACAGAGCGTGAATCCACAGAGATCATCAAATAAGGTCCATCTACCACCCCATACAATGGTGTAGCTAGCTCTATTCTGTCAACAAAAATCATTCACATTGGCAGTGACTACTATTTTGCTTGCTAGCTGGTTAATACATTGGTGTTTGTAAGCTTAGCTACTTTATTTATAGGGAGAAATGTGTTTTAAATCGGACTGTGTTTTGATGGCATTAGATTGGCTATACACTTTATATACAAATTAATTGCCCCCATGTACGTGACTGAGTCAGTAATTTTGTCAAATGTCCACAGTGCAACATGTCGGTGCCTGTCCCTGTTCATTCTGCCACCTGCAAATTTAAATGATAGTGGCGTGCAGCCTGCACCTCTTAAAGGTGAGGCACATTCTGGCTGAAGCAAGTGCTGGAACTGATTATAGAAGAGACTCTGAGCAGAACAAAGAGTAGAAATGGCTCAACAGGCCAGAGAACGTGCTTTAAGGTTCTCTGCTGCAGCACTGAAGGCCTTGGTGCAAGAGGTGGACAGGAGATAGCTCCTCTTCCCTTGGGGCCAGGTGGCACTCCAGACAAACACTAAGAAGGCAGTGGGAGCAGGTAGCCATCATGGTCAATGTCAGCAGTCTAGCCCTGAGGAAGTTGATGCAGAGCAGGAATAAGTTTAATACCTCAATAAGTGATCAAGGTCAGTAAATGCATTCTCATATGCCATATGCTTACAAATGAACCACGAGCCTCTCACACTTTTCTATTTACCACATCCCCTTTACTCACCTACCAATAGTCATTATAAAACAGAGCTCATACCTCACATTCATAGCCTCATCTGTCACATACAGCACGCCTCACATGCACATCTCACAACTAGCACCCTGCACCATGGGAAAAAACCCACTATCCTGTCAAAGTCACATGCACGCTTGACCTGCTTCTCTCTGGTCTCTCTCTCCTTGCATAAAGAGCATCAGCCACCTCTCTTATGCAGCAGTGGATGGCAAAAGGAGAAATATTACAGATATCGCCCGCTCCAGCCTGGAAGATCTCAATGCAAAGAAATTCAGGCCACGGACATCTTCACAGTCTCTGTCAGTGGTGTCCCTGCCCTCATCTGAGGTTGCAGATTTGGTTGAAAGAAGTTGTAGAGTCCTGTGAGTGCTTATTTCTTAAAATACAGATGATCCACACTCTGCTCCTGGCTTTGGTTCAGGTAATAGAAATGCTCCCAGAAGACTCCAGATGGATAAAGCCTTGTCGAGGAACCTTCTTCCCCTCACCCCTTCTCCTTCTGTGAGCAGCTTGTCCTCTTCTTAACTGCTGCTGCTCCACTTCCCTATCATACACTAGCTGAAGGGGGATGGTAACAATAGCAACCATGACTGGGATCAAGTGATCTGACCAGAACTCTTGAAGTAAGCATCACTCGCTATGGATTCAAACTTTAAGCAACTCTGGAATCCACAAAGCACTTCTACAAACTCAAACGGAGCCAGTAGAAATTAATCAGCAACTAACTTGAGAGTTGATGATCCCTTTAAATAGTGCTGGAGGCAGGGGTCCTTCCTTCCGCTGAATGCATGTTTTGCTGTGCGAGTTTAAGAGATGGTTTTAGCTGGAGCAGTGATGTTGAAATTCACAGCACTGACATCAAATCAGCATTACATGCTGACTGATGTCACCATCTGCCTACTCTTTTGGCGCACACTTCTAACGCCCGCTAACAAGCTCCCAAGAGCAGGTTTGGTGGGAGCCATGCCAGACATTTGCACACACAATGGTAATATCATTCTGTCTTTGGCCTCCTTGTCTCGGGAGACAATGGGTAAGCGCCTGGAGGTGGTCAGTGGTTTGTGGAGCAGCGCCTGGAGTGGGTATAAAGGCCAATACTAGAGTGACAGACTCTTCCACAGGCGCTGCAGGTAAAATTGGCTGTCAGGGCTGCTTCGCAGTTGGCTCTCCCCTTGCGCTTCTGTCTTTTTTCCTGCCAACTGCTAAGTCTCTTCGACTTGCCACACTTTAGCCCCGCCTTTATGGCTGTCCGCCAGCTCTGGCGATCACTGGCAACTGACTCCCACGACTTGTGATCAATGTCACAGGATTTCATGTCGCGTTTGCAGATGTCTTTAAAGCGGAGACATGGACGGCCGATGGGTCTGATACCAGTGGCGAGCTCACTGTACAATGTGTCTTTGGGGATCCTGCCATCTTCCATGCGGCTCACATGGCCAAGCCATCTCAAGCGCCGCTGACTCAGTAGTGTGTATCAGCTGGGGATGTTGGCCGCCTCGACGACTTCTGTGTTGGAGATACGGTCCTGCCACCTGATGCCAAGGATTCTCATGAGGCAGCGAAGATGGAATGAATTGAGATGTCGCTCTTGGCTGACATACGTTGTCCAGGCCTCGCTGCCGTAGAGCAAGGTACTGAGGACACAGGCTTGATACATGAGGACTTGTGTGTTCCGTGTCAGTGCGCCATTTTCCCACACTCTCTTGGCCAGTCTGGACATAGCAGTGGAAGCCTTTCCCATGCGCTTGTTGATTTCTGCATCGAGAGACAGGTTACTGGTGATAGTTGGGCCTAGGTAGGTGAACTCTTGAACCACTTCCAGAGCGTGGTCGCCGATATTGATGGATGGAGCATTTCTGACGTCCTGTCCCTTGATGTTCGTTTTCTTGAGGCTGATGGTTAGGCCAAATTCATTGCATGCAGCTGCAAACCTGTCGATGAGATTCTGCAGACACTCTTCAGTGTGAGATGTTTATGCAGCATCGTCAGCAAAGAGAAGTTCCCTGATGAGGATGTTCCGTACTTTGGTCTTCGCTCTTAGACGGGAAAGGTTGAACAACTTGCCACCTGATCTTGCGTGGAGGAAAATTCCTTCTTCTGAAGACTTGAACGCATGTGAGAGCAGCAGGGAGAAGAAAATCCCAAACAGTGTAGGTGCGAGAACACAGCCCTGTTTCACGCCACTCAGGATAGGAAAGGGGTCTGATGAGGCGCCGCTATGCTGAATTGTGCCTTTCATATTGTCATGGAATGAGGTGATGATACTTAGTAGCTTTGGTGGACATCCGATCTTTTCTAGTAGTCTGAAGAGACCACGTCTGCTGACGAGGTCAAAGGCTTTGGTGAGATCAGTGAAAGCAACGTCGAGGGGCATCTGTTGTTTGCGGCATTTCTCCTGTAGCTGATTCATATCATATTGGTATCATATTGGTATCAAAGCCACACCCGTAGTGCAAAACTATGGGTGCTATGGAGCCCAGTTTTGCAGCCAAACTGTTTTATTTAGGCAGCAGACCTCTAAAAAGCATATAATTGGCTTCAACACCACTATCTGCAAGGTATCCTGTGTCCCATCCTACAAAACTCCATCTTGCACAGAACTCCTGTCACCTTCTCCTCCAATGTCTCTCCATCCCAAAAGTATTTCCTACATTACATCAGTAACTATACTTCAAAATACTTCATTGTTTGTAAAGTACCTTGGGATGTTTTGAGGTCATGGAAGACACTATATAAATAACTTTTTTCTGGATTTCAAATCCCAAATGGTTTCATTCCATCCTACTTCAGAAAATATCTCTATTCCTTTATCCCAATTTTCAGTCTCTGCTTTCCTGATTCGTTATTATTTTGTACTTCCCTCCCACCCCACCTCCCCTTTCCACCCACTTGTTCTGCATCACCATTGGAGACTGAGCATTCAGCCATCATGGACTTGCTGAGTGGAATTGATTTTGACTTGTTACCTCGCTACCTATCATCAAAAGGCTCCTTAAAATTGGCTTTTAGACTTTGCCTTCAGTCACGACTTCTCCAATTCCTGTTCAGTATCCACGTTCCCTGTCCCAATGAAATGTTTTTATATATGGAATGTTCTATATAAATCAAGTTGTCATGGGGAATTGGTTGTGCCAGTTGAATCATTCTATTGTGAGATTCGAAGGAGAATTGAGATAGCCAAGACCAGCTTTGTCAGAATGAAGGACTTGTTAACATCAAAGAAACTGAACCTGAATCTTAGTAAAAAGAATGCAGAGGTGCTACATTTTGTCAGCTATGTTATATGCCTCGGTGACATGGGCAACAAACAAACAGACTATTGATAAGCTGAATGCATTCGAGATTTGGACATATCGGAGGATATTTCGCATATCCTACACAGATAGAAAGACTAATGAGGAAGTGCTGGAAATTGTTGGGAAAAGAGGAAATTAGTGCAGAACATCAAAGAGAGAAAGATACAATATTTCAGTCACAGCATAGAGCAGAAGGTCAACAGAGACAATTATTGGAAGAAAAGATCGATGGAAAACATAGGAGAGGGAAACAGAGGAGAAAATGGATGACAGATATAATGCACTGGATGTAGTTGACCTATGTGGAATGTGTAAGGCAGCACAGGACAGACAGAGGTGGAGATCCATGGCAGTCAATCTTCTGGGAAGAAGATGTCACCAATGATTGAACAAATTCTATACAGAAGACTTACCAGTACTGAATTCAAATATAGAGCTTTGTGAATTGTCACATACACCCTCCAGTGCTGTTACAGTTAAATTATACATCTGTCCACAGTGTAGATCGGTTATTTGACACTGTCTGTTGGCTGTATCACATGATTCCATGTGCCCATCACTTCCTTCTACTGTTGCAGAGTATGACACTGCACCTTTAGTGTGGGTCCATGACACAGTAGCATCGTTTGTGTTACAATCCAGCTGGACATCGAGATTCTGTGGGATGCACGAAACTGAAAAGAGAAAAATAGACAAGATGAAGATCATCTGTCTAGCAATTGCTCAACTTTATATAATTGTTTTCTAACTGAAATATTCATGCAAATGTATTTGAGAGTTTTTTTGGAGAACAGTGTTTTGGACAGCGCAGAAATCAGGGTTATTGAGATTGATGCAGAGATTAGTGATATGAAAAAATGCACTTCTCTTTAGTTACCTGTTTTCATTGTGATGGAAGGACTCTCAGCAGTGTCACATGAGTCATCGTGTGCATGAACTGTGATGGTGTAGGTCTCTCCACAGTTCAGGTCAGTGATATCACACAACGTATCATTAGCACTGCAGTGTTGCAAATTGCTTCCTTCTGCAGTTGCAATGTATGATATTGCACCTTCACTTAACTCCCATGAGACTGATGTATATCCAGCATCACAGTCCATGTGAGCATCAACATTCTGTGGGACACATGGTACTGAAAAAAGAAAATTCATAAACAGCACATACTGGGAAAACACTGAGCCACATGACTGTCTGTAAGATAAAAAAGGAAATATTCCAACTAAAAGCAAAATACTGCAGATGATGGAAATTTGAAACAAAAACAAAATGTGCTGGAAATACTCAGCAGGTCTGGCAGCATCTGTGGAGAAAGAAGCAAAGTTAACGTTTCAGGTCTGTGACAGTTCTGATGAAAGGTCACAGACCTGAAATGTTAATTTTGCTTCTCTCTCCACAGATGCTGCCAGACCTGCTGAGTATTTCCAGCACTTTTTGTTTTTGTTTCAATATTCCACACATGTGCATATATTTTAGAATTTAATTTTCTAAATTCTTGCCTAGAATTACCTGTTTTAATTGTAACAGCAGAGCTTTGTGAGCTGTTACATTGCATGCGGATTGCCTGTACAGTTATATAGTAGTTCAGTCCACAATACACATCTGAGATCTCACATTCAGGATCTGTTGCATTGCATGAGGCCCAATGGCCATTGTTTCCTTCTGCTGTTACAAGGTATGACTCTGTGCCATTACTGGGATCCCAAAACACTGACACATTATTACTGTCACAGTTGATGTGAGCGACCACATTCTGTGGGATACAAGGCACTACAGAAAGGAGAAAACACAGAAAGAAATTCTTAAACCGTAGTAGATTTAATCCTGCACTTACATGTCTAAAAGCTGCGTGATATCAAAAATTTGCAGAGCTATGGCAAAAGGACGGGAAGTGCAACGAGCTAAGTTGCTCTTGCAGAAGGCCAGCACTGGCTCAATGGGCCAATTGGCCTCCTTTGGTGCTGCAACCAAGCTGCAATTCTAAAGATTCCATTACTGCATTAAAATGAGCTCTGCCATAGAGACATTCAAACTTTGATGAGTGTCTGCTAGGATTAACTGCTGGATAGATGTGTTTGTAACAAAGATTAAGAGTAGCAATTCGCAATATACAAAACGTCAGGTGGCGTTTATTAATACACAGTTTTGTGATGCTATATCAATTCTATTTTTTCCTGTCTTTTAGGGGCTTCATTCTGTGTATTTTCACAAAAAGAGAACAAAGGTTTCACCTGTCTGAATTTCAAAAGCTGGACTTGGTAAACTGGTACAATTCTCGTCCATTGCTAATATAATTATACTGTACATCTGGCCACACGGGAGGTCCATGATCTCACAGCTTTCTTCTGTTGCGTTGCAAGAATACCGGTCTCCTTCCATTCCTTCTGCAATTGCAATGTAGAACACTGCGCCGTCACTCTGCTCCCACAATACTGACACCGTGTGTGTTGCACATTCCAAAGAAGCACTTACAATCTGGGGACTGCAAGGGACTGAAGATATCAGAGAAACAAGATGGATAAAGGCAAAGTCAGATTTCTGCTTAAATTCAACATTGCACATATAAAAAAAATTAAATTAGGTCAAAGTAATTCTTTCTGTTAACACGGAATGGAGCAATGAGCAGGAATAGTGTAACATCAAAAATTAAAGAATTTTATCTGGTTACTGTGTAATCAGTCTCTTGCTTTGAATAATCTTTCCTTCACTAGCACAATAATTATATGAAGATTAGATTAGAGATACAGCACTGAAACAGGCCCTTCGGCCCACCGAGTCTGTGCCGACCATCAACCACCCATTTATACTAATCCTACACTAATCCCATATTCCTACCACATCCCCATCTGTCCCTATATTTCCCTACCACCTACCTATACTAGTGACAATTTATAATGGCCAATTTACCTACCAACCTGCAAGTCTTTTGGCTTGTGGGAGGAAACCGGAGCACCCGGAGAAAACCCACGCAGACACAGGGAGAACTTCTAATCATAACTATTGCACTACTTGTACACACGAATTGTTCAGTCATATTGCTCCACTCATAATGGATGTGGGACCGTTGTTTTTTCCCTGCTATTATTCTTTCATGCTCCTATCGTAGTGGATGTCATGGATGTGGATTTTCAGCAGGTACTTGATAAGGTGTCTCACAAGAGACTTGTTAGAAAAAATTCAGGCATATGGTCTAAGAGAAAATATGGCAACATGGATAGAAAGTTGCTTGAGTGACAGGAAACAAACAGCTTGTGTACATAGTGTTGGCTGTATTGGAGAAGAGTTGGAAGTGGTGCACCCAGGGGTCAGTGCTGGGTTCACTTTCGTTCTCTGTGTATATCTGGTACTTTGGACCTACCAGTTGTGTTATTGACAAAAAAGATGTTTGGCAAACAATAACAAGAACGGCATAGGACAACCTGAAGACATAAAGAGCTTGAGAGAATGGGCAGACAAGTGCCAGATGTAATAGAATATGGATAAGTGTGAGATAATACTTTTTTGGGGAAAGTTAATGATCATCATTGCACACTCAATGGAAGAACAGATGAACAGAGAGCTATGGACTCACTGACACTTTTTGCTTAGTGTTATAAGTCAATACACTGCAGTATTATACTGGATAACAAAACATGCTGGAAGTTCACTTCATTTTGATCTACATAGGACACTATTTATCAGTAAAACAAGGACTTACCCGTTTGAATTTCAATTATTGAACTCTGAGATTGGTTGCATGTGTTGTCAGACGCGATGACATATACAGAATATAACCGACCACAGAGTAACATGGGCGTTCTACATGATGTTTCTGATGTGCTGCATGATGTGATGTTCCCATCAGGTCCTTCAGCAACAGCAGTATATAACAGTGCGTCTTTACTATAGTCCCATGAGACCAAAGCTGTATTTTGGTTACAATCCAGTCTTGATTCTACATTCTGTGGGTTGCAAGGGACTGAAAACAACATTACAAGTTAAAATGGATGTAAGATGACAGAAACCATCAATGTAATTTCAAACAAATAAATAGATGGATGAATTTAATAGTCAATAATTTCATTGGAACTTGTCATTTTAGAAACACAGCAAAGTGAATAGAAAATTAATCATACAAATTGTAATCTGTGCATCACTCATCATTTAGTGACTGAAATAATAATAGCATGCTTCATGATTATTTTCCACATTGAGCAGTTTTAACAGCTCCTATTCATTTCTCCTCAAACACTGACATCATGCTGAAATTTATGTCAGTTTCTATGGCATGCTGGTCAATGGGAATTTATACCCAAATATCCTGCGGAACTGATTTCTCCATGATAAAATGTAAAAATTGGTGCATAACAAGTGCAAGAGCAGTGCTATCAGTAGCTGTAATAATACAAGTATAAAAAGACATGGGCTGCCTTCTTCCATGATGCCTCACTCTCCACTTCTAGCCTGTTCTGTACATCATTCTCTATCATTATGCAGGAGAGGGCTATAGCCATTGGGAAAGAGATTTCACCAATTTAGTCCATCAGCTAGGTCAAATTTAGACATATTTTCATACATTTTTATTACAATTGACTTCCTCCTTTCTTCCCCTGAACCCCAAAGATCATAGTCATAGAAAATTTACGACACAGAGGGAAGCCATTTAGCCCATTGTGTCCATGCTGGTTGACAAACAGCTACTCAGCCTAATCCCACCTTCCCACACTAGTTCTGTCACCCTGCAGGTCACAGCTCTTTACGTAGACATCCAAGTACTTTATAAATGTGGTGAGAGTTTCTGCCTCAACCACCCTTTCAAGCAGTGAGTTCCAGCTCTCTCCCACCCTCTGGGTGAACAATTGTTTCCTCATCTCTGCTCTAATACTTCTACCAGTTACTTTAAATCTATGCCCTCTGGTTTTTGACCCCTCTGCTAAGATAAATCCATCGTCCCTATTTACTCGATCTAGGTTGTTCATAATTTCATACACCTCAAAAAAAACACTTACTGGAAGTCATATGTCTTAAGCTAAGTAAACAGCCGGACCCTTACGGACTATGGAACTGTTTGGACTTAGAGAAGTCACATGTCTGGATTTATAGCTGTCAGGAGTTTTGGTTTCATTTTTGGATATTGTTTGGAATTCAGTTGGTATGTATCCTGCTAAGAGGGAAGCCACCCGTTCATCCTTTTCCACCTGTTTTGAAAAATCTTCTGATTACTCCTCGCTGTCTCCTGAACAGAACTGCCCCTGAAAGAGCCCAGTGACAGCCGTCTCTGTGTATCCAGACACCAGACCAAAGGGCCATGTGGAACATCCCATATCTTCTCCTTTTTCTTCAAGAATTGACAATAACTTGGCCAAAGTATTTTTTTTAAAGCTGGTCTCTGCAGAGTTTTCATTGTTCTTTATTTTTTCTTTAACCGGTGTGTGTGTGTGTCTGTGTGTGTGTGTGTGTGTGTGTTGGGATATTTTAAAAGGGTAGATATTTATACTTTCATATTTCAAACTGTGTGTTAATAAGCTTTGCATCTTTATTGAATAAGTCTTGTTTTATAATAAAACAACAATTTTGTTGTTTATTAAAGAAATGTAGTTGGTGGATTTTTATTCTGAAACTAATATAAAGTTTAGTTTAGTTTAGTGATACAGCACTGAAACAGGCCCTTCGGCCCATCGAGTCTGTGCCGACCATCAACCACCCAGTTATACTAATCCTACACTAATCCCAGATTTCTACTACATCCCCACCTGTCCCTCTATTTCCCTACCACCTACCTATACTAAGGGCAATTTTATAATGGCCAATTAACCTATCAACCTGCAAGTCTTTGGCATGTGGGAGGAAACCGGAGCACCCGGAGGAAACCCACGCAAACACAGGGAGAACTTGCAAACTCCACACAGGCAGTACCCAGAATCGAACCCGGGTCCCTGGAGCTGTGAGGCTGCGGTGCTAACCACTGTGCCACTGTGCCGCCCAAGTATATAATTAGATGTATTGGTAACTGGGTAAAACATTTAAATATATGTTGTGGCCAGTGGAGTAATGGAACTAGAGAAAGACAGTGCAATCCTCCAACCTTGGTCGTAACAATATAAACTACAAAAAGCAAGGGATCGAGTACTGAGTCCTGTGGAACCCCACTGGTAACAGCCTTCCAGTTCTGAAAACTCCCGTCAAGCATTACCCTTTGCTTCCTGCCACTAAGCCAATTTTGATCTAATTTGCTACTATCCCTTGGATCCCAAACGCTTTTAATTTTTTGACTAATCTGCCATGTGGGAACTCGCCAAAAGCCTTGCTAAAATCCCTGTTGACAGCATCCAATGCACTGCCCTCATCAAGTCTACTTGTCACCTCCCCATAAAATTCAATCAAGTTAGTCAAACATGACCTTCCCTTAATAAATCTATGCTAGCTTTCCTTTATTAATCTAGGCCTTTCTAAATGAAGGTTGATGCTGTCCCTCAGAATTGATTCCAATAATGTGTCCATAACTGAAGTTAAGCGAACTGGCTATAACTACACGGATTATCCGTTCCTCACTTCTTAAACAACAGTACAATTTTGGCAGTCCTCCAATCCTCTGGCATCACTCCTGTCGCCAGGGAGGATTGAAATATGATGGTCAAAGCCTACACAATTTCCTCACTTGCTTCTTTTAATAACCTGTGATATATTTCATTGAGGCCTGGAGGTTTATCTACTTTCAAAGATGCCAAACCCTTTAATACTTCCTCTCTTACAATTCTATCCAATATTTCTCACACTTCCTCCTTAATTACGATGTCATCATCGGTCCCCTCTTTTGTGAAAATAGCCACAAAGTATTCATTAAGAACCTTACCGACATCCTCTGCCTCCACATACAAGTTACCTTTTTGGTCCCTAATGGGCCTTACTCTTTCCTTAGTTATGCTCTTCCTCTTTATGTATTTATAAAGCACCTTTGCATTTTCCTTGATTTTACTTGCCAGTACTTTTTCATGCCCTCTCTTTGCTTTCCTAACTTCCCTTTTAATTTCACTCCTACGCTTTTTGTACTATTCTAAGCTTTCAGCAGTATTACGTTCTCAGTGTGTGATATAAGCTTCCCTTTCTTGCTTTATCTTGCCGTCCAGTATCCTTGTCATCCAGGGGGCTCTAGATTTGGCTGTCCCACCCTTTTTCTTTGTGGGAACATGTTTACCCTGAACCTCTTGAATCTCCTTCTTGAATGCCTGCCATTGCTCTGACACTGATTTACCTTCAAGTAACTGTTTCCAGTGCACATTTGCAAAATCACTTTTCAGCCCAGTAAAACTGGCCTTCCCCCAATTTAGAACCTTTACTCCTATTTTATAATAGTCCTTTTCCATAACTATGCTAAATCTAACTGAATTATGATCAGTGCTCTCCCACTGATACTCCTTCCATCTGCCCAGCTTTATTCCCTAAAACTAAATCCAGAATTGCCCCCCTCTTTTTGGACTTGCCACATACTGACTAAACAAGTTCTCCCGAATGCAGTTTAGGAATTCTGTGCCCTCTGTATCTTTTACACTGACTGTATCCCAATTAATATTAGGATAATTCAAATTCTCCACTATTACTGCCTTATTGCTTTTGCATTTGTCTGAAATTTGCCTACAAATTTGCTCATCTATCACCTTCAGACTGTTTGGAGCTCTATAGTACACTCCCAACAGTGTGATTGCCCCTTTTTTGTTCCTTAGTTCAACCCATATAGCCTCATTTGATGATCCCTCGAACATATAATCCCTTCTCATGGCTGTAATCGTTTCTTTAAAGAATATTGCCACCCCACCTCCATTTTTTATCCTCCGTTCTATCTTAGCTGAAAACCTTGTAACCAGGAACATTAAGTTGCCATTCCTGCCCCTCTCTAAGCCATGTTTCAGTAATGGTTAAAAGAAAATTGTATTTCCACGTGTTAATCTGTTCTTAGCTTGTCTGCCTTATTCACTATACTCCTTGCACTTAGGTATATACCATTAAGCACAACCAGACTTTTCTGTCAATTTTCCTACATTTCTTTGCTCTGCTTTCCAAACTCTCTTGCTAATATTTTGCCTTCCGTTTCCAGATCTGCTTTTCTCCCTTCTGAATCTATGCTGCTTCCCATCTCCTCCCCAACAGCGCTAGCAAACCTGCCTGTGAGGATATTGGTCCTGACCCTGTTGAGGTGCAGCCTGTACAGAATCCCACCTTCCCCAGAACCGATCCCAATGCCCCAAAGATTGAAAGCCTTCCATCCTGCACCATCTCTCCAACCAATGTGCCCTATCAAAGAACAAAGAACAGTACAGCACAGGAACAGGCCACTCGGCCCGCCAAGCCTGTGCCAATCTTGATGCCTGTCTAAACTAAAACCTTCTGCACTTCCGGGGTCCGTATCCCTCTATTCCCATCCTATTCATGTATTTGTCAAGATGTCTCTTAAACATCGCTATCGTACCTGCTTCCACCACCTCCCCAGGCAGCAAGTTCCAGGCACTCACCACCCTCTGTGTAAAAAAACTTGCCTCGCACATCCCCTCTAAACTTTGCCCCTCGCACCTTAAACCTATGTCCCCTAGTAACTGACTATTCCACCCTGGGAAAAAGCTTCTGACTATCCACTCTGTCCATGCCACTCATAACTTTGTAAACCCCTATCATGTCGCCCCTCCACCTCCGTCGTTCCAGTGAAAACAATCCGAGTTTATCCAACCTCTCCTCATAGCTAATGCCCTCCAGACCAGGCAACATCCTGGTAAACCTCTTCTGTACCCTCTCCAAAGCTTCCACGTTCTTCTGGTAGTGTGGCGACCAGAACTGCACGCACACGAGTGAGGTCCAGCTTCTTAATCTCTTTCCTAACTCCTTAAATCTGCCTGTAGGACCTTAAACCTTTTTTTACTTATATCATTGGTACCAATATGTGCCATGTCCTCCAGCTGTTCACCATTCTCCTCCAAAATGTCTGCAGGCGCTTGGTGATATCCTTGAACCTGGCATCAGGGAGGCAACATACCATCCTGGAATCACATCTGCTACCACAGAAACGTTTGTCTGCTCCCCTAACTATGGAATCACCTATAACTATCGCTCTCTTCACCTTTTTCCTCTCTCCCTATAAAGCTGAGCTACCCATGGTGCCATGGTCTTGGCTGTGGCTGCACTCCCCAGACGACCACACTCCACCATCAGTATTCAGAACTGAATACTGGTTAGACAGCAAGATACTCTCAGAGTTCTCCTGAACTACCTGCCTGATTTTATGTGTCTGTCTCGCAGTCACCCAGTCCCTCTCTGTCTGCACTCTCTTAAGCTGCGGAGTGACCACCTCCAGAAATGTGCTTTCCATGAAACACTCACCCTCGCAGATGGACTGCAATTATGTCAGCTATAGGTGTCCCCTAGGATGTGAGTGAGATCAATGTTCACTTGGTTAAGTACCCAGCTGTACAGTACATATAATGTGATGACTCAGGAGTTCATAATTTTTGTCTCACATGAAATGTAACATTTGCCCAGATAAGTACCCCTAATAATAATATTTCTCATTCTGTTTGCAGAGGGGGTGTTGTTGTGGGGAGGTGGAAGTTTTAGAATTTCGGAAAATATTGCTGGTCCAACAAAGAAAATTTGGAAAATCTCTGTTATCCAGAAACTTTTGGAACAACTAAACCTGCTTCCACTGGATCAGTAGAAACATTTTTGATTAAAGTGGACACAAGATCAAAATGTATTTCTATTGCTGAGGTATCAGACCGAGGATACAAAGTACATATACAGTAACTCCAGCTGTGGATGCTATGAGTTCTACAATTTAATCTGCACCATTTAACAAGAGGCATAATTTAAAACATACAAGTTCACACATTTAAATATGAGCCGTGGAATGCAAGATTTCATTTGTTAAGATGTTACAAAATGGTTTCTGGAAATGAGTGATACCTGCATGTACATTCACCACTGCACTCTGGGGACTTTTGCAGATGTTGTCCGTTGCTAGAACAGAGATTGTATAATATTCACCACACTGCAGGTGTGGGATTTGAGCCTTTGTATCGCTTGTGTTGAATGAAGCTGTGACTCTTTGACTATCTCGAGCGGTCACAGTGTATAACTTTGCTCCATTGGTGTCGTCCCAGGAGAAGGATACTGCATTCGAATCACAGTTCAGCTCAGCTTTTAAATTCTCAGGAATGCACGGTGCTATTTAGAAAATACAAATAAATATCAATTCTTTCTCTGTCCTGTAAATATCACAATAAATGTGAAACTATTTCCATGGTTGATAATATTTAAGGATTAATAACGTTACCAGTTTGGATTTGGACAGAAGTACTTGAAATGCCATTCCGGCTATAACTCAGTGTTGTTACTGTTATGTTATAGGACTGTCCACAGTGTAAATCCAGCATTTCATAACGTGTCTCTGTTGTGTTGTGTGAGTGTGTGTGTCCATCACTGCCTTCTGCAGTTACATCGTATGACATCGCTCCATTAGACCGTCCCCATGATATGACTACTCTATTAGAATTACAGTCCACGTTCACAATGATCTCATCTGGGGCACACGGTGCTGTAGGAAAGGAAATATAAACATTATTATCCATGGGGGTTATGTGAGAAATTGTTTGAATAGATGATCCTTGCCAACATCTCAATGAGCTTATACAATCTCGATAAAGCAGTCACTGTTATACTACACATTGTGATTACTCAATCCAGATGTTGTGCATCAGGGCTACAAGTTCCAGTTCAGAGATCAAGGTCATAACTTAGTTTGACCACTAAGTCTCCAACCATTTTCTCTGAATGTTAAATCTTTATATCAATGATCCCAGAAAGATATAGAAAGATGCTGATCTGAAATCCTTAGTTTATTGCTGGAATCTACAGTGACCAGCGAAGTTTGCTGTGGTACAGACTGAACCAGGATGGCATAAGTGGGTCTCAGTCTCAGTTTAGTTTTGGCTCAGGTAATTTGTAAAGTAGGCACATCTAACTAAAGGCCAATGAGCCAGTCTAGTGGGTGGCTATAATGGACAGGACCCTCCCTTACAATACAAAATTGCAGTCGATTTTAACCCTACCCACCTGTGGGAAACAAGACAGCTGAGCAGTTATGAAGCAACAGGTCAGAAGGCTGTCAGACTCGGCACTTTTTGAAGAAGAGCAGAGGGTTGCCTCACCAGGGAGTTGTTGCTTGCTAACATTGTCAAAATTGATTACCTTGTCATTCAGTTCAATCGCTGTGCCCTTGCTGCTCAGTTTGCCAACAATAATAAAATGACTACACTTCAAAAGTAAACTTTTAATTGTGATGTGTTTTGAGATGTGCTGAGAAGATGAAAGGTTTTATATAAAGTCAAGTTCTTTCTTTCGATATTACCTGTCTGAATTTCATAATTTGAACCTTGGATGCTGCTGCAGTTTTCACCCAATGCGAGTACAGAGATGTTGTATATTTGGCTGCAGTGAAGATCTGGGATTAGACAGTTTGTTTCAGATGTGGTACAGGTGGCTGTGTGTCCATCACTCCCCTCTGCTGTTGCAGTGTATGACACTGTGCGATTACTTGGCTCCCATGTTACAAAGGCAGTGAGAGTCTCACAATCAGCCTGTACATTCTGAGGGGGACATGGTGCTTTTGGGAAGAGGAAAGAGAAATGAGATGTTATGAATTAGTGATATTAGTACAAAGTCCCAATGGTTTCCTTTGATATCAAACTCATCAAATAAACACCTAATGGAGAGATCCACAATAAGCATGCAATAACTAGATTCTGATTAAGGAGCACAGAGTTCAACATGTGAGGTATAAGAGTCTGAAAGGGTTAATCTTGAGAGAGTGTAAAGCAGGGTTGTCCAACCTTTTCAGGCGGAGGGCCGCTTTGTGATTTTTGCTTGGCCCAGGCGGGGGGTGGGGGGAGTGGGGGGTGGTATATATATGTGTGTGTGTGTGACATTTTCTGTTTCCTCACCCTCCCCTCGAGGATAAGGGGACACAGATTGAAAGTTTTGTGCAAAGGATGCAGAGGGAAATATGAGGAAGCACTTATTTTTTAACCAGTGGATAATGACCGGGAACTCGCTGCCTACAAAGGTGGTAGAAGTGGTGGGCCGAAGGGCCTGTTTCTATGCTGTACGACTCTATGACTCTATGAAGTGGAGACGATCAGTGACTTCAGAAGGAAGTTGGATGGCTAACTGAAAGAAATAGACTTGCAGGGCTACAGGGATTGAGCCAGGGAGTGGGACTGACTGCATAGCTCCGTGGAGAGCCGGCATGGGCTCGAAGGACAGAATGGCCTCCTTCTGTGCTGTTAGTAAATGACTCTTTGACTCTCTCCCTCTCTCTACCCTCTCTCTCTCTGTCTGTCTGTGTCTCTGTCTCCCTCTCGCCCACACTGTCTCCTTCTCCCCACCCCCCGTCCCTCTCCACCCCCCATGCCTCCAGTGTTCCTCGCTCCCCTCTCAGTGTTCCCCACACTCTCTGTCCCCCGTCTCTTTGTTCTTCCCCCCTCTCTCTGTCTCTCCCCTCCTCTCTCTCTCCCCCCTCTCTCTCTGTCTCCGCATCTCTCTCTCCCCCTCTCTCTATGACGCCCCTTCTCTGTTCTTCCCCCCCTCTGTCTCTCCGCGTCTCTCTGTCCCCCTTTCTCTCTGACCCCCCTCTCTGTCCCACTTGCACAGCGTGGAACGCTCTTTGAAAGATCTTTTAAAAGTCAGTTCTTTTAAATAAAGATCGCTGTCAGTTTCACAGGTGACAGCGCTGACATTGGGAACAGCTGTTTCCCGAAAGACTCGGAGTTTTCTGGCGGGCTTTTTTAAAAAGCAAAGTCAGAATCCACTGGAAAACTCTGAGTCTCTAGGAAACAGCTGTTCCAGATGTCAGCACTGTCAGCTCTAAAACTGACAACAATCTTTTTTGAAAGAACTGATTTTTAAAAGAACTTTAAAAGAGCGTTCGACTCTCTGCAACAGTGTGGGAGTCAGCAGCTGTCATCTGTGAAACTGACAGCACAATACAAAGCCGGACTAACAAAGGAAATTTCTCATCTCCAGTCACGGTGAGGATGAGGAACGGCCCCGGGAATAGTTTACATCTGCGGACTGAATTGAAATATTTGGCGGGCTGGATGCTGGCCCACGGCCGGATGTTGGACAACCCTGGTGTAAAGAATACCACCCACTAAGATGATGTAAGGGATCATGTGGGAAAGCCTTGAGAACAGATACAGCGTGGTTTTAGAAGGTGTCACACAGACTAGTGTGGAGTGTATATAGTTGTTACGAAATAAATCATGTTTAAATACTACAGTCTAAGAACCTCTTTGGCTCGACTCAATACGGTGGCAGCATACATATCATATGGTGAACAGTGGTGGGATTGTGATCAGCGGAGGTGGTATGCTTTACACCCTCTCAAAATTAACCCTTTCAGACCTTTATACTACAACCTGGACTGTAATTTCTAATTGGGCTTTTTGTTTGCAAGGCTCGAGAAAGGCTTCCTCATAGTGAAAGGGAAGGAGGGGAAAATCTCTTCCTCCATTCTATAAAGTGAGCCTTGACGTCACTCATACAAAGTGTTAATGTTAGTAACTGCATTGAAATTCAGAGACCAGAGCATTGAAACCCACTGCTGAATGAGATCACCACAGTTGGAAAACAAATGTCACCATAACCTTCCAAATTACCACTCTGACCTTCCTGGACCTCAAACCTCACAGCAGTTCTTGATACTGTACCAGTACAATATTTCCCAAACGTCATAAACTTTGTTAGAAATTTTACCTGTTTCAGTTTCAAAAAAGGAAGTGTTTACACTCTCACAATAACCATCCATCGCTTTTACAGTTATCAAATATGTTTGACTGCAGTGCAGGTCCATGAATTCACATCTTGTCTCAGTTGTGTTACACAGTGTCACATGTCCATCTTGTCCTTCTGCTGTTGTAACGTACCACAGCGCACCATCACTCTTCTCCCATGTCACTCTCGTACTCTTGGTGTCACAGTTTAGATTGGTGTAAATATACAGGGGTGCACATGGGGCTGCAAAATATCAAAACACAAACTGGCTGTAACAGTGGAAGAAATAGCTACAATCCAAAACGTTCAAAACAAGAAGTCACTGTAATTATATTTGTGCTTCTGAGGGCGGCACAGTGGCGCAGTGGTTAGCACCGTAGCCTCACAGCTCCAGCGACCCGGGTTCAATTCTGGGTACTGCCTGTGCGGAGTTTGCAAGTTCTTCCTGTGACCGCGTGGGTTTTCGCCGGGTGCTCCAGTTTCCTCCCACAGCCAAAGACTTGCAGGTTGATAGGTAAATTGGCCATTATAAATTGCCCCTAGTACAGGTAGGGGGAAGGTGGGGATATGGGATTAATGTAGGATTAGTATAAATGGGTAGTTGATGGTCGGCACAGACCCGGTGGGCCGAAGGGCCTGTTTCAGTGCTGTATCTCTTAATTAATAAATAATTTACTTGAGTATTGCTGAAAATAGAGACATGTTGTCGAAGCTTTTTTGTCTTGCACTCATCCGGACAATCTGCAAGAATACCAATGTAAGAGAAAACAACAACTTTATCCTGCATGAGAAGAGAGTGCTGATTGGTTGGCAAGTGAACTCTGATTGGTAACAGCGTTGCCATGGTGTATGCACCAGTTT
The DNA here is from genome assembly GCF_036365525.1 of Heterodontus francisci. Taxonomy (NCBI): domain Eukaryota; kingdom Metazoa; phylum Chordata; class Chondrichthyes; order Heterodontiformes; family Heterodontidae; genus Heterodontus; species Heterodontus francisci. The sequence continues at coordinate 84,828,867 of NC_090378.1, forward strand.
ACGGTGACTGACAGTTAACTGCCAAGCTTTGTTTGAAATTTAAACCAGGCAGCTTGTCTCAGATTGGTCAAGGCATTGCCCTGAGGAATGGACTAGCGAATGGCTGTCACTTATTCTGTTTAGCTGAAACAGGCACATTGTTTGTACATGTTCTTCCTGTCTGCAAAGAACAGGGCCCTGTTTATTAATATATGTAGCTTCCAGAACGTGCAAAGGTGCCACACTGCGAGCCCTACTGACAATCTTAAATTAGCTGTCAGCGAAATTCTTAGCATGCAGAGGATTATTTTGCAAATGTTGTCCAATTGCAGAATCACATCGAATGTTGGACGCTGTGTATTGAGTTTTGCAAGCATGGGCTAGTTGGGTACGGCCCGTATCTTGCCCATTGCGAACAGCGGAAGGGATATGTTGTTTGATACGATCCGTCAGTCTTTGGGACGTACGGCCTACATACCTAGCATCATACTAGCCAAAAAGACATCCTGCCTATCACACAAATAGGTAATGTGATATATGAATTTTAATGCCAGTGTGATCCAGGCTTTTTGAACTGGACACAGGACAGTTTGAGGTTAGACTGCAGATTGTAACTGAACCTGGAATAAGACAGCCTCTCTCCTTGCTGGCTCTTTCTCGCTTTCTCACAAGCCTCCGGATCCAATGAAGTTACTTAAACCTCAAGAGAGAAAAGACTCCTACATCGAAACAAATTGAAGTGTGCACTGGGCCCCAACGAGTAGCAAGACATACAGGCAACCAAAGACTCCACATTGAACTTAAAGGACCATAAATAACTATCAGATATTGCTTCAAACTTTTCCCCTTTATTCCTTCTACTTCTTATGTCTCGATCTGCATGTGTGCTTATTGTGTATGAATGCTTGTGTGGTCGCGTCGCCTACTCATAGTCGTTAACCGAATTAGAGTTTAAGATTAATAAACTTCCACCTTTCTTGTTTAAATCTAAGAAGACCTGTCTGATTTCTTTGCCTTACAATTGGAAAGCAGTGAACAAAGATTCACTGAGGGGGAGCTAAAACATGGTGTTTTTAAAATTAAATCCTGTTACGGTTGGACCAGGCAAAGGCTGAGAGGGAACCCCTAGACCCCTATCTCACCTGGTCGTAACAAAGGTCACAGACTTGAAACATTAACTCTCTTTCTCTCTCCACAGATGCTGCCAGACCTGCTGTGTATTTCCAGCACTTTCTGTTTTTATTTTTGATCTCCTGACTTGATGGTAATGGTAGAGTGAGGGATATGCCAGGCCACAAGGTTACATTCTGTGGTTGAATACAATTCTGTTGTTGCTGATGGCTCACGGTGCCTCATGGATGCCCAATTTTGAGCTGCTAGATCTATTCTTAATCTATCCAATTTTGCATGGTGGTAATGCCCCAGAACATGATGGACAGTATGCACTGTACGAAGTCGGGACTTGGTCTCCACAAGGACTGTGTGGTGGTCACACCTACTAATACTGTCATGGACAGATACATCGGCGACAGGTAGATTTGTGACGGCAAGGTCAAACAGGTTAGCCAGTTGTGCAACATGCAGGTAAACCAACTTGTTGCATCGTGATTACACTTTCATGTTAATCATGTTAAGATTTCTATGTGAGTAAATGGGAATTGGTTTGGTACATTGGAATCTCTGCTTGCTTCAAGTCTGGATCATTGATTTGGAGTCAGCTGTATTGAGAAAAAATCGTTTTCCTGCAAATCCTCTGGATGCATAAACAGGTTCTGCTAATTCAGAATGTTCATGCTTTGGAAAACCATGGAGGGAGGAGGGGGACAGAATACAGTCCTTCACTTATCAGCTAAATATAACTTTTCTAACCCGTCCCCCAGATACAAGCATCTGCTCAAAATCTAGCTTGGTTCCTAGTACAAATCTAGCAAATCTAATCTAAGGCCTGGTTAAATTTCATGAAAGTGTTGTATGAACATCTTCATCCCATTCTACTGAAGATACTTTGTTTTTTGTATCAGTCCAGTCATTTTGTGCTTTCTCAATAAATTTAACTCCGTGCATTGTGCAGTGAATCCTCAACTGTCATAAATCTGAGTCACTCTTTAATTTTCCTTTAGTCTAAAATCTCCTTCAATTGCTGTTTCTTTTTTTGAAAAACTAAATTCAAGCTGACAGAGTCTGGAACCTGTACCAGTTCAAAATACTAAAATAAATGTGAGCACTGACATTAAACAATTTTGGATTTTTATTTTTAAAGATCTGCAATTAATGACCTGCTTCACAGGTTCTTTTCCTCGATAATTTTAACATATCATCCACCATGCATTCCATAGTTTTAAGAAGTCTGAACTGTTCTGAAACATTTTCAATCTTTGAAGTGATTCAGACACTTAAAAAAGTGCATCTCTGAGCTGCAGACTACACATAAATCATACTGAGTACCAGTCTATTGTTACTCATATGTTTGCATTAACTTAACTGCCGCTATCATATTTTGAATAGTTCAAGTTTGGAGTGATATTAGATCCTCCACTGTCGGTAAGTATATTTCTCGTGTGTTAATTAATATGGGACAATTGGGTGAAAATTCATCCTACAAAGTAGGCAGCTGTTTCAGCCAATAGTGGCTGGTAGGAGGGCAGATCCTTCTTTAACATGTGCGGGATCATGTAGGATTTTTAAAAAAGTTTTTCATAAAGCATTATCAGATGCAGTAACATAGTTTTTGTAAAGAGCTCTGACCTGTTAGAGATTAAATTGGCCACTTGTGAGGTTTATAAACCAACTGTCAATCTATCTTGATTTATGTTAGAAAAAAACAGAAACTCATGATTTTCATAACAAATCTCGATTAATTTTTGTTTGTTTCATTATTTATCTCCTCCTACATCTACCCATCCAAAAGCATTTCCTACATTGTATCAGTGACTACACTTGAAAAATATTTCACTCACTGTAAAATGCTTTGTGATGTCTTGAGATTGTGAATGGCGCTGTATAACTAAGTCTCTCTATTAATTTCAAATGTGACCATGGGCTCATTTCATCCTACTTCAGAAAATATCTCTATTCCTTTATCCCAATTTTCACTCTCTGCTTTCCTGATTCGTTATTATTTTGTTCTTCCCTCCCACCCCATCTCCCCTTTCCACCCACTTGTTCTGCATCACCATTGGAGACTGAGCATTCAGCCATCATGGACTTGCTGTGTGGAATTCATTTTGACTTGTAATCGCTCTACCTATCATCAAAAAACTCCTTAAAATTGGCTTTTAGACCTTGCCTTCAGTCACAGCTTCTCCGAATTCCTGTTCATTATCTATATTCCTTTCCCAATAAAGTGTTTTGGGTTGTTTTACTATGTGAACATTCTATATAAATCAAGCTGTAATGGGAATCACTTGTACTAGTTTTAAATCATCCTATTCCATACAAAAGACTTACCAGTACTGAATTCAAATTTAGAGCTTTGTGAATTGTCACATACACCCTCCAGTGCTGTTACAGTTAAATTATACATCTGTCCACAGTGTAGATCGGTTATTTGACACTGTCTGGTGGCTGTATCACATGATACCATCTGACCATCACTTCCTTCTACTGTTGCAGAGTATGACACTGCACCTTTAGTGTGGGTCCATGACACAGAAGCATCGTTTGTGTTACAATCCAGCTGGACATCGAGATTCTGTGGGATGCACGAAACTGAAAAGAACAAGTGAAGATGAAGAGCATTTGTCCAGTAGCTGCTCAACTTTATGTAATTGTTTTCTAACTGGAATCTTCATGCAAATGTGTTTGAGAGTATTTCTGCTAAACAGTATTTTGGACAGTGCAGAAATCAGGGTTATTGAGATTGATGCAGAGATTAGTGATATGAGAAAATGCATTTCCCCTTAGGTACCTGTTTTCATTGTGATGGAAGGACTTTCAGCAGTGTCACATGAGTCATCGTGTGCATGAACTGTGATGGTGTAGGTCTCTCCACAGTTCAGGTCAGTGATGTCACACAACGTATCATTAGCACTGCAGTGTTGCACATTGCTTCCTTCTGCAGTCGCAATGTATGATATTGCACCTTCACTTAACTCCCATGAGACTGATGTATATCCAGCATCACAGTCCATGTGAGCATCAACATTCTGTGGGACACATGGTACTGCAAAACGAAAATTCATAAACAGCACATACTGGGAAAACACTGAGCCACATGACTCAGAATTCAGAAGAAACATCTTTACCCAGAGAGTGGTGAGATTGTGGACCTTGCGACCACAGTTGAAGTGAGTGGTACAGATGCACTTAAAAGGGAGGCTGGATAAGCAAATGGGAGAGGAGGAATAGATGGTTCTCTGAATAGAGTTAGATGAGGAAAGACAGGAGAAGGCTGGAATGGAGCATAAACATGGAGTATGGACTGGTTGGGTGGAATGGCCTGTGTCTCTGCTGTATATCCTGTGTAGGGACTGCATATAAAATACAAAAATGACAATATTCCAATGAACATGTATAGATTTTTTAGAAACTTTCATTCTAAATTCTTGCCTAGAATTACCTGTTTTAATTGTAACAGCAGAGCTTTGTGAGCTGTTACATTGCATGCGGATTGCCTGTACAGTTATATAGTAGTTCAGTCCACAATACACATCTGAGATCTCACATTCAGTATCTGTTGCATTGCATGAGGCCCAATGGCCATTGTTTCCTTCTGCTGTTACAAGGTATGACTCTGTGCCATTACTGGGATCCCAAAACACTGACACATTATTACTGTCACAGTTGATGTGAGCGACCACATTCTGTGGGATACAAGGCACTGCAGAAAGGAGAAAGCACAGAATGAAATCCTTAAACCTGCATATACATGTCTGAAAGCCGCATGATATCTAAATCCTACCAACAGAGCAACAACTATTTGCACGTTTACAGTGCCTTTAGCATACAAAAAAAGTATCAAGTTGGTTACAGAGCTTTAAAGAAAAAAATGAATGCTGAGCGAAAGAGGAGCTATTCGGCACGGTGACCAAAAGCTTGGTCAAAGAAGTGAGTTTCATGGAGGTTACTGAAGGAGAACTGGGTGACTGGATGGGAAGAAGTCAAAAGGACAAAAGGGCCCAAGTAGGGCCAAGAGTTACAGCAAAAAGTGAGATAGAATTAATGGGCTCAGGTTTGGATTGGCAGCCAAAATGTGCATGCAAATGGATACATAGTGAATTTGGATTGTATAAGCAAAGCAGGAATGAGAAGAGATATGTCTGGGCCTTAAACTGAGTTCCTTCCTCATATTCCAGGTGGATTGCAATGAACAAATGAATAATTGTTATACTCCTTGATACAGTAAGCTCACAATAAACTGATACAATGTCTGGTTAACTAACTCTCATGATCCTTTGCTTCAGCAATTGTATTCCTGCCTCCGAGTCAGAAGGTGCAGGTTTGGAACCTTGCTCCAGGCAATCCTGCTTAGTGGAGATCAAAGCTCCTGATCTGAATTCTAGCTTGACATCTAGTGTGATACCAGATCGGTGTTGTTGTGCTCCCCTGCCTCTCCCCCTCACCCATCCCATCTGGCAGCCCATAATACCTTCTCAATAATGGTCAAACATCCTATCAGCTGGTATAACAATGCATAAGGCAATGGAAGGAGCACTCATCTCGTAGCCTGCTAGATTGTCAATCAGTCTGTGAATCCTACCACTACTTCATGCTATTGTGCAAGGGAAACAATATAGTAAAGCATCAACATCTAACTCAGCTCACAGCTGAAAACAATTTCATCAAACACAAAAGCAATGCAGAAAGGAGGCCCCACAAATTGAAAGAGTAGATCAATCCCTGGTCTATACTGATTTCCTGATGCATTTATATGAGCTATACAACATGCAAAAGAGGCAATTTGATCAGTATCTGATGGATTAACCACTAGAGAGATGAGTTTGTAACAAAGACTAACTAGCAATTATCAATATACATAATGTAAAGTCATGTTTACTTTAATACAGTTTGATAATGCTATGTGACTTCTAAACTTTCCTGTCTTTTAGGAACATTATTCTGTTTATTTTCATAAATAGAGAACAAAGGTTTTACCTGTTTGAATTTCAAAAGCTGGACTTGGTAAACTGGTACAACTCTCATCCATTGCTAATATAATTATACTGTACATCTGGCCACACGGGAGGTCCATAATCTCACAGCTTTCTTCTGTTGCATTGCATGAATACCTGTCTCCTTCCATTCCTTCTGCAATTGCAATGTAGAACACTGCGCCGTCACTCTGCTCCCACAATACTGACACCGTGTGTGTTGCACATTCCAAAGAAGCACTTACAGTCTGGGGACTGCAAGGGACTGAAGATATCAGAGAAACAAGATGGATAAAGGCAAAGTCAGCTTTCTACTTAAATTCAACAATGTGTATATACAAATAGCATTTCAAAAAGCTTAAAATAAACTCTAAAAGTAGTTCTTCCTGTTACCAATGAAAGGTGCTATGTGCAGGATTGAGAGTACACACTTAATGGAAAACATTTAATGGTGTGAAACAACAGAGGGACCTATGGGTTACTGATACACGCTGCATATTATTATATGTCTATACACTGCAATACTATATTGGTTAATTTAAAAAATGCTGGCAAGTTACCTGTTTGAATTTCAACGACTGAACTCTGAGATTGGTTGCATGTGCTGTCAGCTGCGATGACATATACAGAATATAACTGACCACAGAGTAACATGGGTGTTCTACATGATGTTTCTGATGTGCTGCATGATGTGATGTTCCCATCAGGTCCTTCAGCGATGGCAGTGTATAACAGTGCACCTTTACTATAGTCCCACGAGACCAAAGCTGTATTTCGGTTACACTCCAGTCTTACCTCTACATTCTGTGGGTCACAAGGGACTGAAAATAACATTGAAAGTTAAAATGGATGTAAGATGAATGGATGGATGAATTTACTGAATAGTCAATAATTGCACTGGAACTTGTCACTCTATATACCTAGGAATGTGAATAGAAAATTAAAGCAGAGTGTGTCTGTAGAAGGAAAAGATTGTGGCCGATGCAGCTAAATAAATACACACATATATATTATATATATATATATATATATAAGATGAAAGTATAGCCACATATTGTTACAAAATGGAGTATTTACACAAGTTAGTTAGCTTGCAGCCTTGAGCATGGTACTGCTTAGCACAGGCAATTAGCCTGACCAAGGAGGGCCCCTCATATCAGTGTATAAGACAGCTGCTTTGTGTAACTGCAGACTGCACGAAGCAATCAGGAATGCAAGCTTGATAAAGGTAAAAGGATTCATTGTGAAGACTCAAGAATAGTTGATAAGGGGGTCTGGGAAACATCACAAGATGATCAGGGGGCTTGCTATGAGCTGATCACGTAGCCACATGATGCCTAATGAGTAATCTAATTGGTATTATGTGTAATGTATGTAATCAATAACCGTTATGATTGGATCATGTCCAGCCAGGATGGGCTGAGTAACTGTTTGAAAAATGTATAAGTATGGATGATTTTCCTTTGTTCGGTGGAGAGGCATCTAGACAGACCAGTGACCTGCTCCCCGCTGGCGTAATAAACTGTTTGACATTGGAGCAGACCTGAGTATCGAGTGATTCTTCTAGATTCATTCCCGCTAACAATTGGCGTAGTCGGCAGGATCAGGTGTAAGTCAGCTCTTCTGTAACCCCGAAGGGGCCAAGGGGGAGTTGGCTGGAGCCTGATCCCGAAATTGAGAACAGGATTCGGCGGTCGCTTGATGCCATCAGGAATACCGGGTGAGTATCTTTAAAGCTTATCCCGGGGCGGGGTGGTGTTTCGCGACCGACGAATGCCAAGTTTGTGAACAGGATCTGACCAATGGTCAAACGGTGGTAGGTAGTTCGTTAAGAGACGTAGGCACTGTTGAGAAGGGTTTGGAATATACGTATGCGTATATATATCATAAGCTTGTTGTATGAAATACGGACAGACTTGTGACCCGACAGTTAGCCAGGAGACGGTCTACTACAAGTTGCGCTAGGTTAAAAGCGGACCTCTGAGAGTAGATTCTAACGGTTCTAATCCTACCCAAATATGGCCAGTGAAAAGATGAAGCTCGAGTGGGGTCCATTACCTGCCAACTGGCAGAGAAACAAAAAGAAAAAAAAAAGCATTCACTAAGTTTATGGCAGAGTGACACAAAAGACTATGTTTTAGAGTAAAAACAAGTTACTGTGTCTTTGATTCGAATGTGTGATTGTTGGAAGCGTCCACGAATTAATTGAATGTCTGGGATGTACAGCTTGTGTTCTGTAGAACTGACTGTCGTTAACTCTTTGTTGTCTGGCTTTAATGTTGAAAGCTTGAGTCTATTAAGTTGTTTGGAATTGAATGAGTGTGAAAAGTGATTGTTGAGTGTGTTCATTTCGATTTAAGATTGTGCACCCAGGAATGGGATATAAAATTGAATTATATTTTAAGTTAAAATTTTATTTTGATTTTAAAAGTTGGTTTTGCAACTGTGAAAAGCCAATGAACAATTTTCTAAGAGATAAGCTTCAGCCTTGAAGGTCTGAAGATGTTTGTCAGAAATCCAATTTGAAGTTTACAACTCCTGCTTTAATTGGAGTTCCAGTTTAAAATCTGTTCTAGTTTTTTTGGAGTTTAAATTAAAGACATGTTTTACTGACTGTTTTAAGTAGCAAATGTCAGGAATTGGATATTGGTTTAAGAGAGATATGGATAAACAAAGGAGATATAGGAAAGATTCTGTCTGTCTAAAAAGCTGCTGTTAAATCTTTTGTTATAAGAATGTTAAATAACTTTTTCTTTAGTTTTTGGTTTTATTTGAAAAGGCGCCTGAAGAAAGAACAAGAAAAATGACGTAATTTACCTATCTTTAAAAAAAGCACGTGCTATTCTGTTCTGTGTGTAGTTAATAAGTATTATAAGTTAATAAGTCTGAATTAAATTAATACTGTTAAGGTTAATTGACCTGTTAAATTGAAAAAAAAACCTGGAAATGTCATTTGCAACCACAATGAACTTTCAAGTTTAGCATGTCGAGTTTTGGGGGAGTCTTAAGTTCCGGACATAGGACTCACTCATATAACATCGGCAGTTTTGATTTTTAAATATTTATTGCAGTGAATTGGAATTTGGAATCATCTTTGTTTTATAAAAAAATCCTTGGATTAGAAACCTCTTACAAAAGATGCTAAAAGTTTGGAAACAATTGGAGTTTAATCTAAAATGCTGTCTTTCCTGATGGAGATGGTTTCCTTTGAAGTTGATAATGTTACTTAAGATTTTGTTGTTTGAAAATCCTAAGGATACCAAAAAACATTTAAAATGGAGTTTAGTTCTTTTCGATTAATAAAAAGGGTTACGTAAAGCGACGCAGCGGAGAATGCTTTGCTCCGCCCCCTTGGAGACAAGCAAGAAATTAACCTTGCTGCAACTATCTTTATCAATGAAACAAAGTGCTTGAGAAGGAGAAATAGTTGCAAGCACTTCTGTCTTTACTAAAAAAAATGCAATATCACCAAGTCTGGGCATAAGAAATTGGAATCGATAAACAAAATTAAATTGATATGAGTGGTTAATTAAAGTATTCAAAGGGAAATTTACTGTTATTTGAATTTGGAATAATCTGAGATGTCGAAAATCCAGTTTAATTTGACAAGTTATTTAAGGAATTAGAATGTCATCAAAGGTTAAAAAAAAACACAAACAATATACAGTAATGTCTGGAATCAAACAGAAATGTTTGATTTCTGTTTTAAGGAATTATGAATATTAATTGGAAAGGTTCTCCAGGGCTCAAAATTAAATAGAATTATAATTAATGGGAATTGGCAATCAGATCTGGCTGATGCAAGCGCTAATAAAGGAATTCTGGGGATAAACAAATAGTGAAATAAACAGCTAATTTCCAAGAAGCCTCGAATTTTCCAGTGAAAGTCAGGAAAGTGTAGATAAGACTAGCAATTGATAGTTTTCTCTTGGAGATATGAGTTTTTAAGAGAGTTACATTTGAAAGTCTGGCCATAACCTGAGACATCAGGACCCTGCAGGGGAGGTAAGCAAAGATCTCAGATAGACACCACCAGCGCCGCCCTTTCCCCACCGCTGATATTTGATCTTTTGATAAGATCACCTGAGAGTTCAGAATATGTGGCATGACATTGGAATACCAGTGTAAGTGTGCAGATGTGATTTGTTACATGGAGAGCAACTGAACTAATGACAGGAAGGGTGATGAGACTCAAGGTATGTCGTAGCAGGTAGTGAGGAAGTAGGACCCACGAGAGAAAGGGTTAAAAGATTAGTGAAGGAGCTGTGCAGACAACTGCATGATCTGAGGCAGGAGATTCTATAGACACAGACATGAAAGAGGAACAGACAAAGGTGCCTGTTGTGGGAGACAAAGTAATGGTAAAGGGAAGGGCCGATGGAAATACATGGTCCCAACTGAAAAAATATAATCAAGGGAATAATGGTAGTATTGATAGGCATTTGGATTATTATTAGATGGGTTACTAACTGTGCAAGGATTGTGGGGAACGAAACCCGAGCACAACGGGACCATATAGATCATTTTGAAAGAGTAGAGATGATAAGAATATAAATTAACTCCTGGATTCCCCAGGACATGTTCAGTCCCCACAGGTAGACATGTATCCCTCATCGGGAGATACTCACAACATGGACAAGTACTAACACCTGGTGACCACCAGGGCAGTGTGTTTAAATTACAGATATAACCACTAGTGGCGAATGGGAAAGAACCGGACTGCAGTGGCTGGGAGCTTGATGCTAATATCCGGAGAGGAAGAACAAAGACCCGGTAATGGATGCACACGGATTAATGAAAGGAGTATTAATATGGACTATATGAACTATGGGGCATTGCACAACATGTTGAATGGGAAGTGTATAACGGCGAGTAAACCTACTTGACTGCATGGCTTACGGTGAATCTGGGCAAAGATGCAGTATGTGTACGGTGTTCCACAGATGACCGTGCTAACTGCGTGACCAGACAGAAAGGGGAAGGGGTAACTGAGAGCTGTGCCTTTGGAATTGTTTGTGCCCCTCCCATTGGGCAACAGATGATAAGGAAAGTTGAAAGGAACATGGATGTGTGTGAGTACATCAAGCCCAGGGAAAGCGTTGTATGATAATGTAAAACATGAAATTGTGCCTGTGTTGATCAATGTCTCAGGTATCCGGATGCCAGAGTATTGTTCAGAACAGGCTAAGAATATGTATAGTATGTTAGCCACTGTAATAGTGCGACAAGCTGCTGATGCCACAGGGGCCACAAGGATAAGGGGGCGTAACCCATTTCATAGATACAAGAGAAAAAAAAATATTAAATGATGAAGTAACAGGGATCAATACTGGGACTTCTTTAATCAATTGTTTATATACACAAGCGGTAAACGAGAATGTTGAACGAATCTGGCGGGTTATAAGGGAGCTCATAATTCAAGCGGAGGGGGCCCAATCAAACAGGTCTGGGGCAGAGAACAATGGAAATACAATTAGATGGAATAGCAGTGCTGGAGGCCCATGCCAAGACTATTAATCACTTTGGATGCCGTACCCGGCAAGGACAATTGTGCCACACTTATGGGCTGTGGATGGTGGAACAAATGAGACACAACCTCGATCAGCTCCAAAGGGGGGAGGTACCAGATTGGATCGACAGGGCGATACCTCCCTCCGATATTATCTGACAGAGATTTTGCAAGGTCGGGGTACCAGGGAAATGGAAAGTACTGCGTTTCCACCATCGAAACATCATACTGCTATGGAAGCTGACGCTGTCCCATACCATACCCAGACTTCTGTTTTACCCCTCAACAACCAGTCACTATAGGACTAGCCTGGATAGTTTATATCCAACAGCGGGGGCTGGAAACCATTAATGCAACTGATCAGCTCCACAATCACCTGCAGCATTATAAAGAGTCAGAGCAAGCCCCAATCCCACACATAGATGATAAATTGAGCGGATTACGGGACAAAGAAGGTCACTCAGTGAAGCTTTACCATCAGTTAAAAAGAAAGTTAAAGGTTCTCAAGGAAAATAATGAACAGGAACTTCAAAGTACAAGCTGGCGGGAATGAGTTTGGTATTGGGGGATGAACGTCAATATTCACCCTTGAATCAGGATAATATCACACGTGTTGGTGGGAGTGCAATTGGTACTGGCTCCCACCGGGGTAATATTGGCTTGTAGATCATGCGGACAATATACTAAGCAAAAGAAAGCAAAGGCTTTGGTAAAGGAACAACACAGGGGGTTAACCTCAAAGGGACACGATAATTTGGGTCATATTGATTTGATTTAAGTGACCGGGATTCCTGAAATCACGTGACTGGCCAGCACGTAGAGGCAGGGAATACCGGACAGGGTTAAAACGGGGATAATAAAGTAGGTATGTCGGTTAACAGGACTAGGGGTAGTCCTTTACCGAAAGGGGGGATTGTAGAAGGAAAAAATTGTGGCCGATGCAGCTAAATAAATACACACATATATATATATATATATATAAGATGAAAGTATAGCCACATATTGTTACAAAATGGAGTATTTACCCAAGGCATTGTGGTACAAGTTAGTTAGCTTGCAGCCTTGAGCATGGTACTGCTTAGCACAGGCAATTAGCCTGACCAAGGAGGGCCCCTCATATCAGTGTATAAGACAGCTGCTTTGTGTAACTGCAGACTGCATGAAGCAATCAGGAATGCAAGCTTGATAAAGGTAAAAGGATTCATTGTGAAGACTCAAGGATAGTTGATAAGGGGGTCTGAGAAACATCACAAGATGATCAGGGGGCTTGCTATGAGCTGATCACGTAGCCACATGATGCCTAATGAGTAATCTAATTGGTATTATGTGTAATGTATGTAATCAATAACCGTTATGATTGGATCATGTCCAGCCAGGATGGGCTGAGTAACTGTTTGAAAAATGTATAAGTATGGATGATTTTTCTTTGTTCGGTGGAGAGGCATCTGGACAGACCAGTGACCTGCTCCCCGCTGGCGTAATAAACTGTTTGACATTGGAGCAGACCTGAGTGTCGAGTGATTCTTCTAGATTCATTCCCGCTAACAGTGTCCATTACTTCACACAAATAAACACCGTAAATGTACACTTGCATTAATTCTGTACCGTAACAGCATTAAAAAGGGACTAATACTATCTAAGTGACTATCGAGTCACATCCATATGTGGAAACTAAAACATTCTGCAAAGTACCTCAAGTATGTCATTTGTCTGATTATTCTGTACAGTAAGTCTCTGCCGAGGTGAACTTGGCTACTTCTCTCTGCAGAGGCTGGGGTACAGATATGAGTGGAAGAGCACAGAGCCACTCTTGGACCGTCTGATCTAGCTGGCAAGCTCCCATGTGTCTCCTTTTCCCACCAAACATGTCAGCAAACATTCCCTGGGGCAAATCCTCTGTTGTCAATGAAGGGAAATAAGGGCAAAATAAATAAATAACTGGACCTGGCACAAAGACTCATGAAAGCCAGGTGTGAAACAAAATTTAAAAAAACACAAGTCAGTCCTCTAAAAATCCGATTGCACTTACCTTTCGTGTGTATGGGCCTTTTAAAAGCCCTTTCACCTGCAGGTGTAGCTGGGCTTTATGCCTGTCAGCTTTCACTGGATGCATTGAAGACATGCTGTACAGCAGGTTTGTGGGCTTGAAAAAGTACCGAGTGTTATATGTTTGGTTCTGTAAGCTGCCACCTTATTGAGACTACCAGAGAGGTTCTTAGACTGCAGTTTTTAAACATTAATAATTATTTCATAACAACGATATAAACTCCACACTAGCCTGTGTGTCTCCTTCAAACACCATGCTGTATCTGTTCTCGAGTCTCTCCCACATGATCTTTTACATCATCATGGTGGGTGGTAATCTGTACACTCTCTTACGATTAACTCTTTCATATCCTTATACTACGCTGAGCATTTCCCCAATCCTTCTGTAGATGGTAATAAAGCTCCCACCCGCTGCAGGTGTCAAATTCAGATGCACGTCTGAGTCCCAGCATTAAGACTGAGCACAGCTTAAACAAGGGGGAGACCAGATGGAACTGATATCTGCTGGAATATCCTGACCTTTAGACCTTAACCACTAGCAGCAAATTCGAGGTGACTTCTCCGTGCACCAGTTTTAAACACTACTGTTGCACTTATAAACAATGCATGTCTATAGCTTTGCCATACCAAAGATGGCAGCAACATAAAGAGTAATTTCAGCCGCGGACTCTCCAACATGAGTTTTACAAATTAACCTGCAACATGCACAGAGACCCACTCAACAAGTGCATAATTAGCAACATAAAAATTCACACATTTAAATACTGCTTGTGAACACAAGACTTCATTTGTTAAGATGTCGCAAAAAACTTTGTGGAAATGCATGATACCTGCATGTACATTCACCACTGCACTCTGAGGACTTTTACAGAGATTGTCCGTTGCTAGAACAGAGATTGTATAATATTCACCACACTGCAGGTGTGGGATTTGAGCCTTTGTATCGCTTGTGTTGAATGAAGCTGTGACTCTTTGACTATCTCGAGCGGTCACAGTGTATAACTTTGCTCCATTGGTGTCGTCCCAGGAGAAGGATACTGCATTCGAATCACAGTTCAGCTCAGCTTTTAAATTCTCAGGAATGCACGGTGCTATTTAGAAAATACAAATGAATATCAATCCTCTCTCTGTCCTGTAAATATCACAATAAATGTGAAACTATTTCCATGGTCGATAATATTTAAGGATTAATAACGTTACCAGTTTGGATTTGGACAGAAGTACTTGAAATGCCATTCCGGCTATAACTCAGTGTTGTTACTGTTATGTTATAGGACTGTCCACAGTGTAAATCCAGCATTTCATAACGTGTCTCTGTTGTGTTGTGTGAGTGTGTGTGTCCATCACTGCCTTCAGCAGTTACATCGTATGACATCGCTCCATTAGACCGTCCCCATGATACGACTACTCGATTAGAATTACAGTCCATGTTCACAATGATCTCATCTGGGGCACACGGTGCTGTAGAAAAGGAAATATAAACATTAATATCAATTGGGTTAAAGTGAGAAATTGTTTTGATCAAGTGGTCCTTGCCAGCAGCTCATGGAACTTAAATAATCTCAATATGTGACGACTTAATTCAGACGTCATGTTTTATTGCCAACAAATTTCAGCTCGGTGCTCTGGGTCACTATGGTCTGTACCCAATTTGACTGCTAAGTCCCCAAGTGTTTTCTCTGAGTGTTAAATTTTTGTACCTATGGTGCTAGATGGGCATAGAAGGATGCTGATCCCAAAATCCTTAGTTTATTGCTGTATCCACAGCGGCCAGTGAAGGTTGCTGTGGTGCAGGCTGGATGGAGATGAAATCAGTGCAGCATTGGGCTGCATTCCAGTCACTGTCTACAGGAGCACCCTGGAACGCCACTGAATGATGGCAGCTCCAGGGCAGCAGGCTGGTACATGTGCTTTTCATTTAGGATGGCAGGACAGTGGTTCTGTGTCCTGATTTAGTTTTGGCTGATATTTGGTAAAGTAGGTATGCCTGAATGATGGTCCTCTCTTTATACTAATAGAAGAGAACATTGTTTTGTAGTTCATTCTAATGCTTACAAACCCTGGCTCTTTCATTATTGGAGAACTGCACAGTGGCGCAGTGGTTAGCACCGCAGCCTCACAGCTCCAGGGACCCGGGTTCGATTCCAGGTACTGCCTGTGTGGAGTTTGCAAGTTCTCCCTGTGTCTGCGTGGGTTTTCTCCGGGTGCTCCGGTTTCCTCCCACAAGCCAAAAGACTTGCAGGGTGATAGGTAAATTGGCCATTATAAATTGTCACTAGTGTAGGTAGGTGGTAGGGAAATATAGGGACAGGTGGGGATGTTTGGTAGCAATATGGGATTAGTGTAGGATTAGTATAAATGGGTGGTTGATGTTCGGCACAGACTCGGTGGGCCGAAGGGCCTGTTTCAGTGCTGTATTTCTAATCTAATCTAATCTAAAACAGCCTTTGAATGGCCCTTTCATTACCTGATTTTTGTATGTCCTAAAATTAGTATGATACAGTGAGTAAACAGCGCAAGTGGCTGATGGAATACAGACCAGCCACTTGGTGGTCCCATTGATCCATTTTGAGCAAGATGCCTCATTTGCAATGAGTCCACAGGTTCCTCGCACCAAATGAGAGCCCCAGGGCAGCCTGCTATCTGGGCTGGAGGAAGGTTAGGGTCCTGAGGGAGCCCCAGGTTCCTGTGGGGGTTGGGAGGAAAACTAACATGGTAGCGGCTCAGTTCTGTTGAAGGGTCACTGACCTGAAACATTAACTCTGTTTCTCTCTCCACAGATGCTGCCAGACCTGCTGAGTATTTCCAGCATTTCTTGTTTTTATTATGGTAGAGGCTCACATTAGGTTTGTGGAGCCTGGAGGAGCACTCCTGCTCCTACCAACCCACAAAAACAAAGAGGAACTTTCCTTTGGGATCCACATTAGCTGGATGATTACCAGATGCTGTTCAGACTGAGCACCGTGCACATTCCGTTCAGCTCAGCCCGGAACTAGCAGTTGGAGATCTAAGCATATCATTGGACCTCATTAACATTTTAAGTAGGTCCACCGCATGACATGGGGCCACTTCAAATGGCCAGAGATTGCCCCAGTGTATCATGGCCATGGCCTCAGTGACCGCGACAATGGATTGGTAGGCAATTTTTCACCATTTTCAGGCCACGAGCCCTCCGCTTTCATAAAATCCTGGCTGATAGCCAATGCAGTATTGAGGCAGTGCTGGCTGTCCATCTGCTGCCTTTCCAATGACACTTTCATCTGGGCTCATATCTACTCCAGTTGAAAACTCCCGCAGCAGCTTTTTTAAAGAAAAACAGGGAGCTGTTCTCACCAGTATTCATCCCTTAACCAAAAGCATCGGAAAAGATGAAAATCATTCATTTTAATGTCTGTTTTGAGAGCTTGCTGTGTGTAAATTGGCTGCTCAGTTTGCCTACTCAACTACAATGACTACATTTCAAAAATGATCTCTTGCCTGTGAAGTGGCTTGAGATGCCCTGAGAAGCTAAAAGGTGTTATATACAGGCGAGTTCTTTTTGTTTTATTCATTCGTGGGATGTGGGCGTCACTGGCTAGACCAGAATTTATTGCCCATCCCTAATTGTTCCTGAACTGAATGGCTTGCTTGGCCATTTAAGAGGGCATTTAAGAGTCCACCATATTGCTGTGGGTCTGGAGTCACATGTCGGCCAGATCAGTAAAGGACAGCTGATTTCCTTCCCTCAAGGACATTAGTGAACCTAATTGGTTTTTATAACAATTGACAATGAGTTCATGGTCACCATTAGATTAGCTTTTTTAATTCCAGATTTATTAATTGAATTCAAATTTCACCATCTTCCATGGTGGGATTCAAACCCATGTCCCCAGAGCACAAGCCTGGACTTCTGGATTACTAGTCCACAGTAATATTACCACTGCGCCACCGCCTCCCCTCTAAATTTCTATATTACCTGTCTGAATTTCATAACTGGAGCCTTGGATGCTGCTGCAGTTTTCACTGAATGCGAGTACAGAGATGTTGTATATTTGGCTGCAGTGAAGATCTGGGATTAGACAGTTTGTTTCAGATGTGGTGCAGGTGGCTGTGTGTCCATCACTCCCCTCTGCTGTTGCAGTGTACGACACTGTGCGATTACTCGGTTCCCATGTTACAAAGGCAGTGAGAGTCTCACAATCAGCTTGCACATTCTGAGGGGGACATGGTGCTTTTGGGAGGAGGAAAGAGAAATGAGATGTCATGAATTGGTGATATCAGGACAAAGTTCCAATGGTTTCTTTGGTACCAAACTCAGAAAATAAACACCTAATGAAGAGATACACAATAACCGTGCAGTAACTAGATTCCCATTCAGAAGCCCAGAATTCAACATGTACTGTAATTTCTGATTGGGCCCTTACTCCATGGGTATATTGCTCTAGTTTTTTGAGAAAATCACCAGTTCAAGGAGGAAGTGTACCTGAAAATGTGTTCAGGTCATAGTGCTGTTTCTCAGTAGAGTAAAATCAATCAATTGATTTGTCCAACCTTACTGAACATTTAGTGATCAGAAGATATCTTTCATTTATTTTGATAGTGTGTGACACAGGTTAGGTGTTCATTTTGTAATTGTGTTATTTATGACATGTCAGAAAGATAATTACATATGAGAGAGGGTTTGGGTCCAACAACCTCATTCTTCCATAGAAACCTTTGTTTTCTCCTGAACTATCTCTGGGTCTCCTGAATGTATTCATGATCCTTCCTAGAGTGTCACTGTAGACATTGATCACTCTTGGGTTGAACAAGTGCTTCCTGACATCAGTCCTGAACTTGCCTTTGATTTGTTCTTAACTACATTCCTTTGTTGTGATTTAACTGAAAATAATGCACCATTAACGCTGCATATGCCATTTAACATCTAATATAAGGTCTCTCCCTTTTGCCTCCTTTCAATCTCGAAGGATCCAAGGTCATTCAGGCTTTCACATTAGACAATGGGTAGTTTTACTTACCCTGGTGGAAGATCCGCTGGAACTAAATTGTGCCGACAGCTATGCATGAAATCACATTCAGTAGCTGAAGTCATTGGATGAAGTGAGCCTAGCTCACAAATACCATTTATATATAAGTTCCCTTCACCACTGTCCTTTGACCACGCTGCAGGGGAGAGTTCAAGCCTGCAAACTGCTCCTAAACTGAGAGGGATTGCAAAGCTTAAAAGGCAAGTAGCTGCAAATGGGGGTTAAAAAACATCATTGAGCCTTTTTAAATGTTGTTACAACCTTAGTGAGACCATTAACGTAACTTTGTAAGTAGCTAATACACTAAATTACAGAGAAAGGTATTTCCCATTAACTTATTAAAACACTTGAAAACTCCACACCACATTTATATGTTATACAGTGTCCTCACTGAAGCGATATGTTAGCAGTTAAAAGTCCCAAACTTCTCCCAGTTGCAATGGTTTGGATCTCCCAGTGTCCTTCTCAAAGTCAATGTCCTCTTCGCTCACTTCTTCCGAACACTTTCGACCTGGACTTCTGTGAATAAGGAGATCTCTGGTGACGCCGCTGGTCTTTTCCCTCCGCAAGCCTCAACTTTCAAATTGGGTTCATGTCTTAGCAGCCTTTCACTGTATCAGTGTTCTAAGAGCAGAGGTTTTCTCTCTCTCTCTTCTGAGACTGCCACTGCTGGTCTTCCGGTCTTCCTTACAGCCTCCAGAGTTCTGAAAGCCTGTTGAATTTATCTAGAATCAAAAGTCAATAGTCATTTTCCTTTTTCAAAATGCAGAGTCCACAAGTCTGGCCATAGCAGAACCACCTGGGTCTTCCTTTATTTCCTGGTGTAAAAAATTTCAACTTGAATTTGCACCTTCAGAGCCCCTGGCTCCCTATTTATGATCTGAGAGTCTGGGAAAGCGAAACCCATTGTTCTTCTGGTGTTACAACCTTACATTCTTCTTTAAAAAGGGCCTTTGATCTGGGTTTCTTGTTCGCATGGTGATCAGGATTCCTGTCTTGTCTCTAGGTAGAGTTGGTATGAGGTCACATGTCTCCTCCTTCTTACATTACATTAAAAATCACAGCTTTTAAAAACGTAACCATACTACAAAGTCCAGCATTCATAACAAGTGTTAAAATGCTTTTAACAAGTTTTCTTTTGCAAATCAATATAGGAGGAAAGGAAGACAGCTGAAAATAGAAGGTCCGAGAGTCCAGTAGGGAGGCAGGAAATGAAATCTGTGGGTAAGTGGCAGAGTGGCATTGCCACAAATCCACCACTGGGTGGCCGTCAAAGTAAAGGGAGTGCTGCCTTGTTGCACCTCTAAGGTCCCCTCCCCACAGGGATTAGCAACACGTCCATACACGGACACCAGTTGTCCGTGGTAAAAATTTTGAGGATCGTGACTGGTAATTTCAGGGATGAGAAATTTCCCATTGGCTTCTTCTTACAGACCAGTCCGACTTTAAAAAAAATCGCAGTTGTCAGTTTCACAGCTGACAGGTGCTTAGAGCAGAGAGACTACTTCCAAACCTGGAGCAAGTTTGGGGGTTTTTGGCGGGTTCTGATTTTTTTTTAAAAGCTCACTGAAAACCAGGAATCTGTCCAAGGTTTGGAAGCGCTGTCTCTGCTCTAAACACCTATTAGCTGTGAAACTGACAGCTGCAATTTAAAACAAAACCGTACAACCACAAGGTTGCTCTGCAGAGAGTTTGTGCTCTCTGCAACTGTCAGAGAGAGAGAGTGAGGGGGGAGCAGAAAGAGATAGGAGGCAGAGAGAAGGGGGGTCAGAGAGAGAGACTAGGTAGAGAGAGAGCAAAAGGGGGGGGTAGAGAGAGAGAGGGGCAGAGAGAGAGGGGCAGAGAGTGAGAGGGGACAGCGAGAGAGGGGACAGAGAGAGAGGGATGAGAGTAAAAGAGAGAGGAGGGCAAAGAGAGAAAGGGGCAGAGAGAGCAAAAGGGGAGCAGAGAGAAAGAGAGAGAGAGAGAGGGGGACACAGTGAGAGAGGGGGAAGAGAGAGGGGACAGAAAGAGAGAGGGGACAGAGAGAGAGGGATGAGAGAGAGAGAGGGGGCTGAGAGAGAGAGGGGGGAGACAGAGAGAGGGGGGGGGACAGAGAGAGGGGGACAGAGAGAGGAGAGGGCAGATAGATAGAGGGGGGGGACAAAGAAAGAAAGAGGGGGCAGAGTGAGAGAGAAGCAGGAGGGGCAGAGAGAGAGGGGCAGCGAGAGAGGGGGGGCTGAAAGAGAGGGGGCTGAGAAAGAGAGGGCCGAGAGAGTGGGGGGCAGAGAGAGGGTGCATAGAGAGAGAGAGAGAAAGGAGGCCGAGAAGGCAGAGAGAGAGAGAGAGAGCGGGCAGAGAGAGAAAGAAAGGGGAAGGCACCGACA
The DNA here is from genome assembly GCF_036365525.1 of Heterodontus francisci. Classification (NCBI taxonomy): domain Eukaryota; kingdom Metazoa; phylum Chordata; class Chondrichthyes; order Heterodontiformes; family Heterodontidae; genus Heterodontus; species Heterodontus francisci. Next base: position 84,849,862 of record NC_090378.1, read on the forward strand.
CAGAGAGGGGGCGACCTGTGGGGCAACACAGAGAGGTGCGGGGACGACAGAGTGAGGGACACACACACTGAAGTGGGAGAGCACGATCAAGATCACACCTGACAAATGGACATCTATCCGAATACTCCACATCACTACAAGAAGTGTGCAGGCAAACACTGACTACTTGTGCAAGCAAAAATTGCCAGGTATCTCACTAAATCACTGTCCAATATAGTGACCAGAAAGTAAGTCAATAAAGTCTTCTCATTTAAAGCTTCTTCACAAAAATGCACCTTTGCTTTTGCTTTGATCAATAATAAGATAATTTTTTAATTCCTTTATCTCTCCAGAATTGCCTCACCTGCCCCTATGTTAATACAAAAATTGTAATCCGACCCTCCCCCGCCACCCAGGTGGAAATTTTGGACACCCCTGCTTCAAGCCTTTAACCTTGTGTTTTAAAATAACCTAGCAGCAAAAGTAATTACGAATGTAATTTGCATTGGCATTACATACTATTTTGCTTGCTAGCTAGCTAATACAGTTGTGCTACTCTCAATTGATGTTTGTGTGCTTAGCTACTTTATTTATAGGGAGAAATGTATTTTAAATTGGACTGTGTTTTGATGGCATTAGATTAGCTATATACTTTATATACAGATCAAACCATTCCCATATCCGTGGCTGAGTCAATAATTTTGTCAAATATCTGTGGTGCAACATGCTAGTGCCTATCCCTGCCTCCCCAGAGGTTGATAGGGGCGGTAACCAGCAGGTGCTGGCCAGAAGGAGCAGCCCATCAGCATTGTCAAGGGCCCAGAACAAGGCAGTCCCACATACCATCCTGCATCCTTCTGACTAAAATCTGGAAGAACCAACACAGCTAGAAACATCCTGTAAGATGCAGTTCATGAACACGAGGAGTTGCATTGGTTGAGTCAGAGTGCAGAGTTGAAAATAAGCAAGTGGTGGTGACCCAAAAAGAACATGGAAGTACAGCCTCAGAAGAGTTTTTGAAGAAATTTCATTGCTCAGTTTGTAGCCCAACCAGTCAGATAAACAGACCTCCACAGTTAATTTCGCAGTCCATGCTTCTGACTAGTGAGGCTTTGCTCAGAGAGTGGTTCATTACAAAACTACCACTCTTCGGATCCGAGAAGCAATGAGGCATTTTTTTATTGGGGCTGTATTAATTGTCTTGTGATCAGCCATTTCTATAGTACAGGAGTACCCCTTGTGACATTGCAGAGTACCAATGTGACCTTTCTAGACCTTTCTACTGTGCCAGTGTAATATTTCCCAGACATCAGAAACTGCTTTAGAAATTTTACCTGTTTCTGTCTCAAAAATGGAAGTGTTTACACTCTGACAATAACCATCCATCGCTTTTACAGTTATCAAATATGTTTGACTGCAGTGCAGGTCCATGAATTCACAGCTTGTCTCAGTTGTGTTACACAGTGTCACATGTCCATCTTGTCCTTCTGCTGTTGTAACGTACCACAGCGCAGCATCACTCTTCTCCCATGTCACTCTCGTACTCTTGGTGCCACAGTTTAGATTGGTGTAAATATACAGGGGTGCACATGGGGCTGCAAAATATCAAAACACAAACTGGCTGTGACAGGGCAAGAAATATTTACAATCCAAAACATTCAAAATAAGAAGTCACTGAAATTATATTTGTGCTTCTGACAAGTATTTAATTTTCTTTTAAGAACAAATATTTGACTCCAACTAATGCAATAGTTATTAAGGAAAATTCCGATGAAGGGTCACTGACCCGAAACGTTAACTCTGCTTCTCTTTCCACAGATGCTGCCAGACCTGCTGAGTGATTCCAGCATTTCTTGTTTTTATACCAAGGTTAAGCTGACTGGCCGGCAATTACTTAGGCTATCCCTTGTTCCCTTTTTAAACAATGGTACAATATTAGCAGTCCTCCGACACCATGCCTATACCTCGAGAGGATTGGAAAATGATGGTCAGAGCCTCCGCTATTTCTTTCCTTGCTTCCCTTGGCAGCCTGTACATTTCATCCAAGCCTAGTGATATATTATTATGACCGAGGCAGGAGGAGTGCACTGTCTTTTCTAGTTCCACTTCTCCACAGGTCACAACATATATTTAAATGTTTAACCAGTGACCGATATGGTCAATCATATACTCTATTTTTTTCCAGAAGAAAATACATCAACCGGATTTCTTTAATAAACAAAATAATTATCACTTTATTATAAACCAAGACTTATCCAGTAAAGATGCAGAGCATTAACACACTTTGAAATATGAATGTAAATAGATATTCCCTTCTAGATACCCAACACACATGCATGCACACACACCGGTTAAATAAAAAATAAAGAAGTTTTCTCTGCAGAGGTTCACTTTACAAAAAAACAAATAAAAATTTGGCCAAATATTTGTTAATTCCTGAAGAAAAAGGAGAGAATATGGAAGGATCTCAGTTGCTATTTGGTCTGGTGTCCAGGTACTCAGAGATGGGTCACTGGGATCTTTTCAGAAGCAGTTCACCCTGGAGATGTCAAGAATTAGTCTGGCAGGCTTTCCAGGAGAAATGCAGCATCAGGGGTTTCAGATATCACTCTGGCTGTGCAGGGTTTCTCAGAGACAGGAAGAAAGAGGTGAGCTGGGTGCTTGTTTCCTGGTAGGCTGACCTCCAACTGCCTTCAAAACAGTCCACACCGCAACTGAACCAAAACAATATCCCAAAAGCAAAACCAACTCTTGACCATCATAAATCTTGACATGACACTTCTCTGTGAACTACTTCCCGAGTATCCAAGGCTTTGGTTGTTTATTTAGCTTAAGGCATGTGACATCCAGTAAAGGTTTTTTTCCAAACAAAACCTCAAGTGCCCTCCCAGTGACCCTTGTAAAATAAAATCTGTGGAATCTTTTCAGTTTTCCTAATAAACCAATGTCCATAATTTTTAACACAAGTCCTCAAAACATTTTAAGAATGGAGCACCTTCAAAATGATATCCACTTTCAAGGATGCTAAACACCTTAATATTTCCTCCCTGATCATGTTTATTCCATCTAATATTTCACATTCCTCCTCAACTACAATGCCTGCTTTGTCTCTCTCTCTTTTGAAAACAGAAGCAAAGTATTTGTTAAGAACTATGCCCATGTCTTCAGTCTCCACCTGCAAGTTACCTTTTTGGCCTCTAGTTGATCCTACTCTTTCCCTCTTGCTTTTTATGTATTTATAAAACATCTTTGAGATTTCCTTGATATTACTTGCCAATCTCTTTTTTATGTCCTCTTTTTATTTTCATAATTTCCTTTTTACTTTCACCCCCGCACTTTCTATACTCCTGTAGGCTTTCTGTTATACTGAACTCTCGGCATCTGATATCAGCATTTTTTTTTGCCTTATCCTATTCTGTATGCTCTTTGACATCCAGGGGGGGTCTGGATTTGTAGTCACACCCTGTTTCTTCAAGCAAACATATTTGTTCTGAACCTTTACTAGCTCCTTCTTGAATGACTCCCAGTGCTCTGACACTGATTTATCTTCAAGTAGCTGTTTCCTGCCCACTCTTGCCAAATCACATCTGAGCTTCGGGAGGGAATCAGCTCATTGCCTTTAATGGAGCATTTTTGTGAAGTTTAATTAAGTTTTTGATGCATGATCATATCATCTGAACATGATTTCACCAGGCTGCAAATACTGCACAGTCTTCCCCATTAACCTTGTGGAATTGGTTGTGCCATTTTTGAATCATCCTATTCCACACAAAAGACTTACCAGTACTGAATTCAAATATAGAGCTTTGTGAATTGTCACATACACGGTCCAGTGCTGTTACAGTTAAATTATACATCTGTCCACAGTGTAGATCGGTTATTTGACACTGTCTGTTGGCTGTATCACATGATACTGTGTGCCCATCACTTCCTTCTACTGTTGCAGAGTATGACACTGCACCTTTAGTGTGGGTCCATGACACAGAAGCATCGTTTGTGTTACAATCCAGTTGGACATCGAGATTCTGTGGGATGCACGAAACTGAAAAGAGCAAAAAGACCAGATGAAGAGCATTTGTCCAGTAGCTGCTCAACTTTATGGAATTATTTTCTAACTGAAATCTTCAAGCCAATGTATTTGAGAGTTTTTCTGGTGAACAATATTTTGTTCAGTGCAGAAATCAGGGTTATTGTGATTGAGATTGATGCTGAAATTAGTGATATGGGAAAATGCATTTTTTAACATATTGATCAGTGAGTGTCAACCAAAACTTTAATAAAAGTTAATTAATCGTCCACAAAGTGGGGATCACTTTTAATTTCTTGTTTGGTGCACAGGTTTGCTAACATATCTATCATGTGATGCTAAAATTGTCAAAGAAGCAGTTTTTTTACAACTGTATAGATTTGCGCTGGTAATTTACAGATACAGTAATTAGTGACCAGGTGATTGCACTTATTTAACATTTCAATTATTGACCATTATTCAAAGCTCGATAAAATGCATAATCTTATTTAACATCTGCAAAATGTTAGTTTGTATTTTGTTAGTTTCTAATTTGTTGTTTTTATGCATTATATGGCCAAAAAAGATGCTTGTTGCTTTTGGAGAACTGCACGAGTAACCTGTAGTTTCAAAGACACTTTTTCTTTTGCTGTCCAGAAAGAAAATTGAAAAGTTTTCTATGGAGGCACATCTATCACATTATCCATTGCACAGTGCAAGTATATTAAAACAATAGGACATACAGAAAGGAAGAAGAAGAAGTGACATAAATAGCAGCAGCCAGCCAGCAGCCAGCACAGCCATTGCTCACTTTTATGCCGCAGTGAAGGATGCAGAATCAGTTCAATTTCTACAGCTATGTTAACCGGGAGCCAGAGTCTTCACTGGTTACTGTATTAGGTAATAATGGATTATAATCAATCACGAGTTATTATGATCTGGAATGCAGTGCCTGAAAGGGTGGTGGAAGCAGATTCAATAACAGCTTTCAAAAGAGAATTGGATAAAGAAGGGGAGAAAATTGCAGGGCTGTGGGGAAAGGGCAGGTTGAATGGGTTAAATTGGATAGCTCTTTCAAAGATCCAGTACAGGTACAATAGACCAAATGGCCTCCTTTCGAACATATGAATTAGGAGCAGCAGTACGCCACTCGGCCCCTCGAGCCTGCTCCGCCATTCAATAATATGGCTGATCCGAGTGTAACCTCGACTCCAATTTCCCACCTACCCCTGATAACCTTTTACCACTTTCCTTATCAAGAATCTATCTGCCTCTGCCTTAAAAATATTTAAAGACTCTACTTCCATTGCCTTTTGTGGAAGAGAGTTCCAAAGACTCATAACCCTCTAAGAGAAAAAAATTCTCCTCATCTCTGTCTTAAATGGGCAACCCCTTATTTTTAAAGGATGACCTTTGTTCTAGATTCTCCCACAAGGGGAAACATCCTTTCCACATCCACCCTGTCAAGACCCCTCAGGATCTTATATATTTCAATCAAATCACCTCTTACTCTTCTAAAACTCCAGCAGATACAAGCTTAGCCTGTCTAGCCTTCTGTGCTGTAAGATGCTATGATTCTATGCACTGAAAAATGTACACTGAGTGCTGCTAATTTTAAATCACAGAATTTAGTTGATGTGATTAAAATTTGGGGTTTTGAACAGCACGTTTTGTGTTGAGCCTGCATTCACCAGGACTCTGCTCCGATAACAAACATGCAATATAAAAGCACCATTACTGGATCACTGCAGGGATCAGACCATTGCAGGAGCTGTGGGTTTAAAGGTGTGTGTTTCTAAGCTATGTGGTAGTGATAAATGTAGCTAGAAAAGTGTTCCTGATCATAGAATCAAAAATAATACAGCAAAACAGGAGGCCAATCGACCCATCATGCCTGTGCCAGCTCTTTGGTAGAGATATCCAATAAATCCCACTCCCCTGCTCTTTTCACATAGCCCCGTAATTTTTTTCCCTTCAGGTATTTATCTTTGTCCTCTGGTTACTGACCCTTCTGCCACTGTTAACAGTTTGTCTTTATTCAGTCTATCAAAACCATTAATAATTTTGAACATCTCTGTCAAATCGCCTCTTAAACTACTCTGCTCTAAGGAGAACAATGCCAACTTCTTCAGTCTCTCTACAGAATTGAAGGCCCTCACCCTGGTATCATTCTGGTAATCTCTTCTGCATCCCCTCTAAGGTCTGGTCATCCCATCTAAAGTGTGGTGCCCAGAATTGAGCAATACTCCAGATGAGGCCTGATCAATGTTTTATAAAGTTTTAGCACACTTTCCTTGCTTTGTACTCTATTCCTCTATAAATAAAGCCAAGGATTACATTTTTTTTTTAAACAGCCTTCTCAACTTGTCCTGCCACCTTCAAAGATTTGTGAACATAAAACGCCAAGTCTTCCTGTTCCTACACCCACTTAAAATTGGATTATATTTTTCACATTGTCTCGCCTCTGATCTTGGTTCGTGGTCTGATTTTTCTGGAAGGTACCTGATAGGCTGGTTCGGAGGTGAAGAGGTGACTGATTCTTAAGCAATGAACACACTGGTGAGGAAAATATTCACATTGCTGTAAGCTCATTCCAAGGCTTTGCTCACACTATGTCCATTAGAAATGTTTCTTTAGTTACCTGTTTTCATTGTGATGGAAGGACTTTCAGCAGTGTCACATGAGTCATCGTGTGCATGAACTGTGATGGTGTAGGTCTCTCCACAGTTCAGGTCAGTGATATCACACAACGTATCATTAGCACTGCAGTGTTGCACATTGCTTCCTTCTGCAGTTGCAATGTATGATATTGCACCTTCACTTAACTCCCATGAGACTGATGTATATCCAGCATCACAGTCCATGTGAGCATCAACATTCTGTGGGACACATGGTACTGCAAAAAGAAAATTCATAAACAGCACATACTGGGAAAACACTGAGCCACATAACTGTCTATAAAATACAAAAATGACAATATTTCAACTTCTTCTTCTTTGGCCTCCTTGTCTCGGGAGACAATGGCATTCATTTTAGAAACTTTCATTCTAAATTCTTGCCTAGAATTACCTGTTTTAATTGTAACAGCAGAGCTTTGTGAGCTGTTACATTGCATGCGGATTGCCTGTACAGTTATATAGTAGTTCAGTCCACAATACACATCTGAGATCTCACATTCAGGATCTGTTGCATTGCATGAGGCCCAATGGCCATTGTTTCCTTCTGCTGTTACAAGGTATGACTCTGTGCCATTACTCGGATCCCAAAACACTGACACATTATTACTGTCACAGTTGATGTGAGCGACTACATTCTGTGGGATACAAGGCACTGCAGAAAGGAGAAAGCACAGAATGGAATCCTTAAACTGTAGTAGATTTAAATCTGCATTTATGTGTCTAAAAGCTGCATGAATCAATCATTACTGCATTAGAATAAGCTGTCCAACAGAGGCACTCAAACTTTAATGAGTATCTGATAGGATTTGCTGCTTTATAGTTGAGTTTGTAACTAAGATTAACAGTAGCAATTCTCAATGTATAAAATGTGAACTGATGTTTTTTAATATACAGCTTATCCATCAAGTCTTAATTTTCCTGTCTTTTAGAGACTGTATTCTGTTTATTTTCATAAATAGAGAACAAAGGTTTTACCTGTTTGAATTTCAAAAGCTGGACTTGGTAAACTGGTACAACTCTCATCCATTGCTAATATAATTATACTGTACATCTGGCCACACGGGAGGTCCATAATCTCACAGCTTTCTTCTGTTGCATTGCATGAATACCTGTCTCCTTCCATTCCTTCTGCAATTGCAATGTAGAACACTGCGCCGTCACTCTGCTCCCACAATACTGACACCGTGTGTGTTGCACATTCCAAAGAAGCACTTACAATCTGGGGACTGCAAGGGACTGAAGATATCAGAGAAACAAGATGGATAAAGGCAAAGTCAGCTTTCTGCTTAAATTCAACAATGTGTATATACAAAAACATTTGAAAAGTTAAAATAGAGTCTAAAAGTAATTCTGTTACCATGGAAATGAGCTATGAAACATCAAAAATTAAAGATCTTGGGGTTTATTTTAACTTATCAAAATCAGTATTAATGGGTGGTAATGGCATCAAAATGAGGTCAGTAGACCTACTGCCTGGTTAACACCAACACGTTCACCGGGGCCTATCACTTGTTGAATGCAGTGCTTGCCTGATTTAGGTGGTAGCCCTCTTTTAATATGGCAGCTGGGGTCTTATCAAGTACTTACATGGATTAATCAAAAAATAGCCATCAAAGCATTTTGATGAAGTGACTGATTGGATACATAAAGAGAATGTAGTTGTTGTAGTACGTGTGGATTTAAAGGAAATGTTTGATTAGGTTTCTCAAAAGAGGGTTGTTAGAAAAATTCAGACTATGCCATAAGAGGAAATGTAGATAATGGGTAGAAGGTTGGTGATGGACAGGAAACTAAGGATTGGAGTAAATGGGTGAAACTGGGAGTGGTGCAGCCCTAGAGTCAATGCTGGGTGGAATTTTGTTCATATTAAATGCAAGTGATTTGCATTTAGGTGTAGGGAGCACTATCTTAAAACTTGTTGATGACAGAAAAGTTGGAGGTTTGCCAAAAAGGCTGTAAAGAACAGAATGGGCAGACAACTGGCAGATAATGGTGGTAAAGTAATGCATTTTGTGAGAAAAATGAAGAAATGGGAGCAGGCATTTAACGAAATGACACTAGGGTGTGAAAATCAGAGACCTCGAGAGTTTCAAATTAATAACTTCCTGAATGATTGACAGCTGGCAGATAAAGCCACAAAAATGTTGAATAGAAATTTGAATTTCATATTAGGGGGCGTAAAGTGCAAGGATAAAGAAGTACTGATGAGTTTATACAAAATGTATGTTAGGCCACAGTTAGTTTGGGTGATCCATTACTGAAAGGACATTAAAGCCAAAGGAGGCTAAATTCGATAGTCCCTGAAGTTGGGTGCAGGAATCGCAACGTGTGATGAACTCTCACCTGTTGACAGCAACGAAGTGCAGGATTATTAGACCCTGATGGGGATGTGCACGGATGAAGGTAGGGGCAAAAATTAGCGTTGCAGGATGGCGTGCCGGTTTTACATTGCCATTCCTGCCTGCGGTGATTTTCCTGAGGACAAAGAAAGGCGGGCCTCGAAAATCCACCCGGTTTGGAAATAAGGGCAGTTAATCTTGTTAACAAACTCACTGTCTGCTCGTTAAGGGCCAGTTTGGAATTTTGGTGGGTTGCACAATGAATCAGGGCCAGTCCAAGCGGATAGAGGTGGCAACACAGCGAGGAGACAGTCATGGCTGCACCATGAAATTAGGTGGGCTCATAAAAGGAAGTACAGCTGAGAGGGACACTCAGCCATTGGCACACAGGTGCTATAGTGGGTGTAAAGGGTGCGGGGAGAGTGGTCTGTACGTGCTCAGGCAGTGAAATGGGTCGTGACACTCCTGGCATCACAAGGTCATAACGGGAGGGGGTTAGGATTCCAGAAGTTATTGTGAGTGCAACTGATTGCAAGTAAGGCAACAGCTGGGGATGGGATTACGGTTCTCAGATATTGGGTCGAGTGGCGATGAGGATCAACATCCTCAGCAGCAGAGGCAGACCCCCAGGTATGAGGAGGGTAGAGGAGCAGGATGAGGGGAAGGAAGGCTACACAGGCCATATCCGCAGCATAGGGTATACCATCGAAGACGGAGCTCCCTGGACATGGTCGGAGAATCAGTGCTGTAGGAGACTGCGCCTATCCAGGCCGATGGTCACTGAGATTTCTGCCCTCTTCACGGAAGACCTTACAGCACTGCTCATCTTGCCCTGCCAGCAGCTGTCAAAATCACTGTGGCCTTGAACTTCTTCGCCTCTGGCTCCTTCCAAGGATCAGCAGTGGACCTTGGTGGCATGTCGCTAGTGGGAGCACACCATTGCATCTCGCAGATCACTGATGCCCTTTTTGCGAAAGCTGGGCAGTACATACAATTTCAAACAGATAGGGCCTCACAGGTACAAAGGGCAGTGGGATTCGCCTCCATCGCTGGATTCCCTCAGGTGCAGGGTATTATCAATTGCGCCCAGGTGGCCATCAAGGCACTGAGTTAGCAGCCAGTGAGATTCATCAACATGAAGGGATTCCACTCCACTCAAATAGTGCAACCAGAACAATAGCTTCAAATGTGTGTGTGCTTGCTATCCTGGCTGCTGCCATGACGCCTTCATCCTTCGGCAGTCTAGGGTGCCGCAGCTCTTCATTTCACCAACCCCAAACTTTGTGGTTGGATTCTAGAGGACAAGAGATTGCAGAGATATCTACTCACCCCTTTACGTCACCCTGAGACAGAGCCACAGAAGCACTACACCGAAGCCATCTGCTAATAAGAACCACCACTGAGCAGGAAATCGGGCTTCTGAAGATGTGGTTCTGGTGCTTGGAGCAGTTGGGTGGTGCCCTGCAGTACACTCCTTCAAGGGTCTCAAGCATTGTGGTGGTCAGCTGTGCTCTCCATAACATGGCCTTCCAGAGAGATGTGGACCTTGTAAATGGTGAGGCCCTGGAGCAACACAGATCATTAGAAGAAGAGGAGGAGCAGGAGGTAGAAGAAGAGGTGGAAAAGGAGGAGGAAAAGGAAGATGCAAAGAGGTGCCAGGCTGTACAGGGAGGTGGCCGGGGCCAGCGTAGAACTTGAGGATCTTGTCAAGATGCCATCAACATCAGGGAGCATCTGATCCAGGCACGTTTCAGCTGAGTTCTTCTAACCCAGGAGGAAGGCACACTCTGGAACTCACTTTGATCTGCCTGCGAGAGCACTTCCATTGAAGATGCAGGCTGGAATAGATCCACTCTCACTACCATGAATAATGCCCATTTGTCCAGTGGTCTCACTGACCCTGTTCAAAGGCCTTTGCTTCCCTTCACCACTTCACCCCTCTTTTTCAGTTTTGTCATCAAAGAATGGAAGCTCATATGTCTGACGTCATGTGTCAATATCCACAGTGTGTTCCAAAAGTAACAATGTGCACATTCACAAGTGAAATAAACCCTAGTGAGCCACTTAGTGCTCTGCCCGATGTGGTGGCCTCTGCTCTCAGCGGTGCTTCCTTATGTCCTTGGATGTGGTGGAGGCAGCCTGCTTGCTTGTGTCTGCTTGTGACTGAGATGCCCGTGGCAATCGTCCTCATTGTGGAGATGCCAGTGGGGGCACCTCCAGAGTCTGCTGCACTGGTGTCAATGCAGGGGCAGCCTCCATCACAGGGCCCTGCTGCAATAGATGGTCCCTCAGTCAGAGGGGCCAAGGAGGCTGATGATGATGATGTTGCCCTGTGAGGAAAGGCTCCCTCATCCTCATCGGTGACAGCCTCAGTCCTTGGATGGCAATCTGGCTGGAGGGGAGCACCAGCTGTGGTGGAACTGGCATCCACTCTGTAGATCTTTGCAATACCAGCGCTACTGACTGGTCCATGCTGCAGAGCATTACACTGATTCTGTGCATGTTTGCACTGAGTGTGAAGAAGGGAGTTTGGTACGTGAGTGGATTTGAAGGGTTAATCTCTCAAGACTAGTTTTTGTTTTGTTTACATTTAGCAATTAATGGAAATTTCTGTTTCAGTTAAGAGGTAAGTTAGGTTTCTTGCAGTTTTAAATAGGGTTATAGAAACACACTGGGAGTAGCTGTAGCTAGTTAATTAGGTAGCTAGCTTAAACTGGTTTCTGAGCTCTAGAAGAGCTGACACAGCAATGTTTTCAGAGTATAAATTCAGGGGGCTCGGCACTGAGTGCTGCTGGAGGACACAAAGAGTGAAGAAGGGAGTTGGGTAATAAGGGGCACTATAAATTAAGAAAAAAATTAATTTGACTGCACTGAGAGTTGCTTTGAGTGCACAGAGTGTAAAGTGGGAGTTTTGTGCATGAGGGAGATGTTCCTTTCTTTCTTCCTTCTACCTTTTTTCAGCCTCCAGTAGCTGCCTCTCTCTTTGGTACAGGGGAAGAAGCTGATTGATGAGTAACTGTTAAGTTATTCTATTTCTCATTGTAATAAAAAGTTTTTAAAGTTACGGTATTGCAGGTCAGCTCAGCCAAGTAGAATGTACGCCATGCGGTATGTGGGAAGTCATGGACATGAAGAGGGATGAGGTCCTGAAAGCAGTTTTATGGCGTTAGGAAGGAAATTAAAAAAGCAGTAATCTCAGGATTACTCCCAGTGCCACGTGCTAATGAGCATAGGAATAGGAGGATTGATCGATTGACCAGGTGGCTGGAGAATTGGTGTAGGAGGGAAGGAATCAGATTTCTGAGGCATTGGAACCAGTTCTCTGGCAGGTGGGACCTGTACAAGATGGACAGGCTACATCTTAACAGGACCAGAACTAACATCCTCGCAGGGAGATTTGCTCGTGCTGTTGGGGAGGGTTTAAACTAGCTTGTCAGGGGGATAGGAACCTGAGGGGTAGCTCAAATTGGAAGGAAGTAAAGCATTCGCAACAAGGTAGATGATTTAAAGGCACAAACAGAGGTAAATGGACATGATTTAACTGTCATTATGGAATCTTAGCTACAGGGCGGCACAGTGGCGCAGTGGTTAGCACCGCAGCCTCACAGCTCCAGCGACCCGGGTTCAATTCTGGGTACTGCCTGTGTGGAGTTTGCAAGTTCTCCCTGTGTCTGCGTGGGTTTCCTCCGGGTGCTCCGGTTTCCTCCCACATGCCAAAGACTTGCAGGTTGATAGGTTAATTGGCCTTTATAAATTGCCCCTAGTATAGGTAGGTGGTAGGGAAATATAGGGACAGGCGGGGATGTGGTAGGAATATGGGATTAGTGTAGGATTAGTATAAATGGGTGGTTGATGGTCGGCACAGACTCGGTGGGCCGAAGGGCCTGTTTCAGTGCTGTATCTCTAAAAAAAAAAGTGACCAAGAATGGGAACGGAATATTCAAGGATATTCAACATTTAGGAAGGACAGGCAAAAATGAAAAGGAGGTGGTGTTGCGCTAATAATAAGGGATAGGATCAGTACATTAGTAAGGGAGGATCTCAGATCGGAAGAACAAAATGTGGAATCTGTTTGGGTGGAGCTAAGAAACAGCAAGGGGCAGCAAACATTGGTAATAGTTGTTTATAGGCCACCAAACAGTAGAGGTAGTATGGGGCATGGTATTAATCAGGAGATTAGAGAAGCATGTAGCATGGGTAATACAGAAATCATGGGTGACTTCAATCTGCATATAGATTGGGTAAACCTAATGAGCACTAATGCTGTGGAGGATGAGTTTCTGGAGTGTGTTAGGGATGTTTTCTAGAGCAGTATGTTGAGGAAGTGACTAGAGAACAGGCTATTTTAGATCTAGCATTATGTAATGAGAAAGTGCTAATTAATAATCTTGTTATAGAAGAACCTTTAAGGATGAGTGACCATAATGTGATAGAATTTTACATTATGTTTGAAAATGAGGTAGTTCAATCTGAAGCCAGGGTGTTAAATTTGAACAAAGGAAACTATAAAGGTATGAGGGGCAAATTGGCTGAGGTGGATTGGGAAAATACATTAAAAGGTATGACAGTACATAGGCAAAGGATAGTCTTTAAAGAATTATTACATAGTTTACAGCAACCATACATTCCTTCAAGGCACAAAAACCCCAAAAGTAAAGGCAGTCAACTGTGGATAACAAAGGAAGTTAAGGATTGTATAAGATTAAAAGAAAAGGCCTATAAAGTTGCTAGAAATAGTCATAAACCTGAGGATTGGGAGGATTTTAGAATACAGCAAAGGAGGACGAAGAAACTGATAAAGAAAGGGAGAATAGAATATGAATGTAAACTAGCTAAAAACATAAAAATGGACTGCAAAAGCTTCGACAGGGACATAAAAAGGAAACGTTTGGCTAAGACTAATGTGGGTCCATTACAGGCAGAGTCAGGAGAATTTATAATGGGGAATAGAGAAATGATAGAGAAGCTAAATGATTACTTTGTATCTGTCTTCACTGAGGAAGATGCAAGAAATCTCCCAGAATTAGAGATCCAAGGGATTAGGGAGAATGAGGAATTGAAGGAAACTAGTATTAGTAAGAAGGTTGTATTGAAGAAATTAATGGGGCTGAAGGTTGATAAGTCCCCAGGACCTGATATTCTACATCCCAGAATGCTGAAAGAGCTAGCTATAGAGATAGTAGATGCACTGGTGATCATCTTCCAAATTTCTATAGATTCTGGAACGGTTCCTGCAGATTGGAAGGTAGCAAATGTCAGCCCACTATTTAAGAAGGGTGGGAGAGAGAAAACAGGGAATTACAGACTTGTTAACCTTACATTAGTCATTGGGAAAATGCTAGAATCTATTCTAAAGGATGTGATAAATAAACACTGGGATAATAATGATTTGATTGGGCAGAGTCAACATGGATTAATGAATGGGAAATCATGTTTGACGCACCTGTTGGAGTTTTTGAGGATGTTACTAACAGAATTGACAAAGGGGAGCCAGAGGATGCAGTATACTTGGATTTTCAGAAGGCTTTTGATAAAGTCCCCCACAGGAGGTTGGTTAGCAAAATTAAAGCACATGGGATAGGAGGTAATATACTGGCATGGATTAAGGGCTGGTTAACAGGCGGAAAGCAGAGAGTAGGAATAAATGTGTCATTCTTGCGTTGGCAGGCTATGACTAGTGGGGTACTGCAGGGATCAGTGCTTGGGCCCCAGTTGTACACAATATACATATATCAATGATTTGGATGTGGGGAACTAAATGTAATATTTCCAAGTTTGCAGATGACACAAAACTAGGTGGGAATGTGTGTTGTGAGGAAGATGCAAAGTGGCTTCAAGGGGATTTGGACAGACTTAGTGAGTGGGCAAGAACGTGGCAGATGAAATATAATGTGGAAAAATGTGAGGTTATCCACTTTGGTAGGAGGAATAGATGTGCAGAGTATTTCTTAAATGGTAAGAGTATAGAAAGTGTAAATGAACAAAGGGACCTGGGTATCCTTGTCAATAAGTCACTGAAAGCTAACATGCAGGTGTAGCAAGCAATTAAGAAGGCTGATGGTATGTTACCCTTTATCGCAAGAGGTTTTAAGTACAGGAGTCATGAAGTCTTGCTTCAATTGTATAGAACCTTGATTAGATCGCACCTGGAGTACTGTGTGCAATTTTGGTCCCTATACCTTAGGAAGGATATTATTGCCATCGAGGAAGTGCAACAAAGGTACACCAGACTTGTTCCCAGGATGGCGGGACTGTCCTATAAAGAGAAATTGGGGAAACTGGGCTTGTATTCTCTAAAGTTTCAAAGAATGAAAGGTGATCTCATTGAAACCTACAAAATAATTAAAGGGATAGACAGGGTATGTGCAGGTAAGATGTTTCCCCTGGTTGGGGAGTCTAGAACCAGTGGGCACAATTTCAAAATAAGGGGGAAGCCATTTGGAACAGAGATGAGGAACATTTTTTTTACTCAGAGGGTTGTGAATCTTTGGAATTCTCTACCCCAGAGGGCTGTGGAAGCTCAGTCATTGAGTATATTTAAAGCAGAGATTGACAGATTTCTAAATAGCAATGACATAAAGGGATATGAGGATAGTGTGGGAAAAAGGCATAATCAGCCAAAAGTGGATAATCAGCCATGATCTTATTGAATGGTGGGGCAGGCTCGATGGACTGAATAGCCTACTCCTGCTCATATGTTCCTTATGTTACTATGTTCCTATGTCAGTGCACTGCCTCTGCATCCACTCTGAGTGCTGCTGCATATGGATCTCCATGAGGTTGGCCACTCTCTTGATGGAGGAGCTCATGTGTTCAAAGCCCTGAGCCATCATGACTCCTCCATTCTCAGCCCATGACCCCACACTGCTCAGGGAACTCCGAGATGTGGGTACAGATCTATTGCTGCTGGTCCAAGTGAAGGCTTCTTTCTGGCGGCTCCTGAGGCTCTGTATCTGTGCCCAGTTGAGCAGGGCTGTGTCTGTCCTCCATCCTCCGAAGGGGACTGCCCATAGTGGCCTCTGCCTCTCTCACCTCATCCTGCTCACTCACGCTGTGCTCTTCACCCAGTGCCACCCTATCTAGCGTGCACGAGAACCCACTGATGCGAGTGTATCTGCACTGGTGAAGAGTGTGCTTGTAAGATGTGACAGATGTGGCTGTGCTATCTCGGTTTCTTGTGATGGCCCCGGTTCCTTGACAGGACTCTGTCACTCCCCTCCACAACAGAACCTGTGGGAAGAAGGAGATCTTGAGAATTCGCCTTTGAGAGCAGGAGACTCTGCAGTGCTGAGGCCTCCAATGCAGCTGAGTCTTTGGAATAGTGTCAGATGGAGAGGAGTGCACTGCAGCCACTTCATTTAGAAATTGCAATATCTTTTCATCCTCTGTCCAGGTTACGCCTATCTCTCCATCCCACACTAGGTCCTCTGGGACCAACTCAGCGATTTCATGGCTCCCTCCTCCATGGCAGTGATATCTGTGACCTCGGGCACTCCTCCTGCTGTGAGAGCCCTCTTCGTGGCATTATATGGCCTATTCATCTGCAAGAACAGAAGAGTGAGAGAGAGAGAGAGAGAGACAAGGCACTGCAGGCCTCTCTAACAAATGACAGAGGCTCACAAGCAAAAGAAGCTGCATGTATTTGTACTGGCAAGTCCTCAATGGTGTAAGCCTTGCTGAGGGGTCAGACCTGGGAATAGTGAAGAATGGCACAACTTGGGAGAGAATGGGCACCAAGTTTTCAGACACTGCACTGGAAGCTTGGTGGAGGAAGAATAAAGGAGGAGAGATGTTCTGTATCCACAGGGGATCAGGCAGCCCTTTCAGACACAGAAGGCAGTGGGAGCAGATATCCTTGGCAGTCAATCCCAGGAGTCAAGCCCAGAGGACCTGGATGCAGTGGGCACACATTCCTCCCAAGTTCAGGAGCAGTGAGCACCCTCAGGCTCCTCAGCTTTGTCTGCTGGAGGTTGAATACTCGGAGGACTGTCATCAGAGTCTTATGGTGCACTCACCTTGCCAGAGCAAAGGAGGTCATCGAACCTCTTGTAGCACTGCACCCAGTTTCTCCGCACGACAATGCTGCTGCTGATGGTTTCCACCACCTCCTGCCTTGCCTGTTTTGTTTGGCTCTTTTAAAAAATTCTTTCATGGGATGTAAGTGGCGCCAGCTAGGACAGCATTTGTTACCCATCCCTAAATGCCCTTGCAAAGGTGGTGGTGAGCCACCTTCTTGAACCGCAGCATTCCATCTGGCGCGGGTTCATCCCCAGTGCTGTTAGGAAGGGAGTTCCAGGATTTTGACCCAGCGACAGTGAAGGAATGACGATATAGTTCCCAGTCAGGATGGTGTGTGGCTTGGAGGGGAACTTGCAGTTGGTGATGTTCCCATGCATCTGCTGCCCTTGTCCTTCTAGGTGGTAGAGGTCACGGGTTTGTCAGATGCTGTCGCAGGAGCCTTGTTTAGTTGCTGCAGTGCATCTTGCAAATGGTACACAATGTGCATTGGTGGTGAAGGGAGTGAATGGTTAAGTTGGTGGATGGAGTGCCAATCAGGCTAGGTGGCCTTCTCTTTCCAACCCCCTGGACAGAGGACCTCTCTCCTTTCCCTCACAGCCTCCACGACCTCAGTCAGCACCTGAGAACCGAGGAACAGCCCTGACTTGGGTGCCAGGCCTCTGCTTCTCCTCCTGTTTCCCTGGTTCTTTCAAATGGCTGCCTCAGTAATAGCTGCCCTGATGTCTTTAAATCAGGTCCGCGCTTCAGCAGTCCTGCTTCCATACCTCACCCACCGAGGCTATTTGGCCATCCAACCTCCGGCCAATTAGCAGCCTGCCTCTGCGAAAACCAGGGTTCTGTAACTACTTCCCCACCCTGGGATGGGGTCAGGATCCAGAAACGGTCCTGAAGTTGGTTTCCTGACGTTGCAGGCAAAATCCTGCCTGAAGACTTCAACTTTGTGCTGCCCGCTGTTTGAAATGATTGCAGCATCCAGCCAGTGCTAACCGTGCTGTTGACTGGCTGGACGCCTGAGCAAGCGGCCGACATTGAGTGGCAAGCATCAAAGCTAGCCTACACCTCTTAAAGTGAAGCGGATTGTGGATGGAGCGGGTGCGGCGGTTCTTTGGGAGCTGTCTGACCCGGGAATAGTGAAGAATGGCACAACATGGGAGAGAATGGGCACCAAGTTTCCAGACACTGCACTGGAGGCCTTGGAGGAGGAAGAATGAAGGAGGAAAGATGTTCTGTTATCCACAGGGCACCAGGCAGCCATCCAGATACACACTTAGAAGGCAGTGGGAGCAGATAGCCTTGGCAGTCAATCCCAGGAGTCAAGCCCAGAGGACCTGGATGCTGTGCCATAACAAGTTCAATGACCTCACACGAGTGGTTATGATCAGTGACTGCATCTTCAAATGCCATATCCTACCAACTGCACCCCTAACCTCAGTCACTGCTAAAATCACCACACCCCATCACTCACCTACCAACAATCTCTATCCATCATGACTCATACCAAACATTCATAGCTTCACTTCACCCTTACACACTTAACACTGCTGCAAGCCTCACACCCACAACTCACAGCTTGCACACACTAGGCTGAATTTAGTCACGCCAGCGGGCCTCCCAGTTCCAGGCTGAAAAAGCATTGGGAACCTTGCCTTGGTCTTTCACAGCAACCACCACCGCCATCCCACCTCGCACAATTCTACAGTGCTCAGGCAGTTAAGTGCCCAGCGCCGGGATCCACATCCTGAAAAAGACGGGTATCCTGCCTCTAAGAGCTGCCGGCAGCTCCGTAGCATCAGCAGCACCACCCGGTGCACTGGCCACTGCCAGTACTACAGGGAGGCCTGGGAGCAGGTCCATTACAGGAGCTCAGGACAAGAGGTAAGTGAGGCAGGGTCGCTCGGGGCCAGTCTAGCAGGCCCCAGTGACTGGAGGGGTGGGGGTGGGTGCAGGGGAGGGGTTGTTACAGTAGGTGGGTTGTTTGTCGCTGGGGACCTCCGTGGGCCACAGATTGCCTACAGATGAGCTCCCCCCCCCCTCCCAAAGCCCGCAGGAAGGTTTCCTCATTTCACTGGGTGACCTCACATCATCGGGGAGGCCTCGCCCCCACTGCTGGCTTAATTGGCTAGTAACAGGCCACTTAAGGGCCTTAATTGGCCAATGGATGGGAAGGTCATCTTTGGCCTTTCCTGCCCCGACTTAATTGTGTTGCAACAGGAAGGCGACAGGCCCTTCACCCCTGCCATCAGCCTGCCATCGCAATTCTGTGGGCCCACGCCTCCTAGTCCATCTCGGGGTTGGGGGAATTAAATCTGCCCACTCTGAGCAATTCAACTATATCATCCAAACAGGTTGCATGACATTCACTGACACATTTCCCTCTCTCTTGCAGGACAACTGAAGGCATCAGAATCTAAATAGAGGGGTCTGGTGCATCTGCCTATTCTAACCCTCATGGAGGAGATGCTGCTGGCCCTTATTGGGATGCCCACAGCTGAGACCGGCCAACAGAGGAGCTGAAGCCATCAAAGATGATGGTATCCTCATACCTAACCCTCCTTCTCACATCCCACCACCCCTTATTGTAGACTCTCTTCTGATATAAAAGCTGCAGATGGTGTAAGCGAGCACCTCTTACTTTCCCCCCACTCCCTGCACTGCATCCTTACCCTTGTGCCTTTATCCTATCACTAGGAGAATCAGGATAGTTAGGAGGCATTTCTTTAGACAGAGTGTTGATAGGGCATGGAATTTTTTGCCACAGGGATGACTGAAGAACCATTGCATCCTTTTAAGGAATACTCAAATATTAGAAGCAAAGAAAGAATCAGGGCTACGACGAGAGACCAAAATCATGGAATTAGATTTGTGTTGTTCTATCAAAGAACTGACACAAATGTGATGGCTGAATGAGTACCTTCTATACTGTATAGTTCTATGATTCCAGGTGTATATTGGGCAGGGTGAGTCAACTCCAAAATATAAGGAATGTTGGACCTGGTTTCTGGAGTGACTGCCACCATTGAACCTGAGCAGGTAACTGCAGCAAAGCCAGCATCTGTAATAATACCATACAGACTAAATATTCTTTACCTCACTTATGATTTTGATTTATTGCTGGTTGGAGTGTTACCCAGATCAGTGAACTGTTGGTTTCCAAGACTGACTTACATTACTTGAAGAAAAACAAGATGTGAACATAAGAAATAGGAGCAGGATGTGACCATGCAGCCCCTCGAGCCTGCTCCGCTGTTCAATATGATCATGGCTGATCTTCTGCCTCAACTCCACTTTCCCGCCTGCTCCCCATATCCTTTGAATCCCTGAGATCAAAAATCTGTCTATCTCAGACTTAAATATACTCAATGATGGAGCATCACAACCCTCTGGGTAGACAATTCTAAAAATTCACCACCCTTTGAGTGAAGCAATTTCACCTCATCTCAGTCCTAAATGATTGACCCCTTATCCTAAGACTATGCCCCCATTTTCTAGATTCCCCAGCCAGGGGAAACAACCTCTCAGAGTCTATCCTGTCAAGCTCCTTCAGAATCTTGTATGTTTCAATGACATCATCTCTCATTCTGGTAAACACCTGAGAGTATAGGCCCAATTTACTCAACCTGGCATCATAGGTCAACCTCTCATCCCAGGAACCAATCTAGTGAGCCTTCGTTGTACCGCCTCCAATGCAAGTGTATCTTTCTTTAAATATCAAGACCAAAACTGCACACAGTATTCCAGGTGTGGTCTCACCAAAGCCCTGTACAATTGTAGCAAGACCTATTTATTCTTGTACTCCAATCCCTTTGCAATAATTTGAACAAAAGATGTTGACCTGATTGCCCTGGAGCAAAATCTTACTTGAATAACATCAAAAGTCCATACCAAATTGTTGTGTTTTGTTTTTGTAGTAGTAGTGTAGCTAGGACGTTATTGATAAAGTCTCAGAGTCTAGATACGTTCAACTAATAACTTATTTATTTATTTAAAGATACAGCACTGAAACAGGCCCTTCTGCCCACCGAGTCTGTGCTGACCATCAACCACCCATTTTATACTAATCCTACATTAACCCCATATTCCTACCAAATCCCCACCTTCCCACAATTCCCCTACCACCTACCTATACTAGGGGCAACTTATAATGGCCAATTTACCTATCAACCTGCAAGTCTTTGGCTGTGGGAGGAAACCAGAGCACCCAGCGGAAACCCACAC
The DNA here is from genome assembly GCF_036365525.1 of Heterodontus francisci. NCBI lineage: Eukaryota > Metazoa > Chordata > Chondrichthyes > Heterodontiformes > Heterodontidae > Heterodontus > Heterodontus francisci. Next base: position 84,871,098 of record NC_090378.1, read on the forward strand.
GGTCACAGGGAGAACTTACAAACTCTGCACAGGCACTACCCAGAATTGAACCCAGGTTGCTGGAGCTGTGAGGCTGCATTGCTAACCACTGCGCCACTGTGCTGCCCATTATTATTTACATATCTCTATTCCTCACACCTCGCTAGCTAGCATCCTTCATGCAGCTACTCTCTTCTTCCCAAGCCCATTACCATGTGACTGTTACATTATCAGTGGGAGGGGTTGCTCTCACTCTCTCCAACGTGAACCCTTTCAGGTCCTTATACCACATCTCCCCCAAGTCTTTATCCATACATGCATTTTTCACTTTACCTACTGCCCTTTCTCCCCTCAAGTCTCTGACATCACAGTTTTAGTCTGTTAGGAGGTTTCACGACTCTCCCCGATCTTGTTCTAGTCTGACTGGGATGATCAGTAGTCATCCTTGTAAGTCTTGATCGTTGACTTGGTTGATTTATACTAAGGATTGTAGTATTCTGTTTGTTTTGGGTTTCTTCATCAACATCTGGGTCTTCCAAATAAATGATTGACTGTTGCTTCTGGGGAATAGGGATATTGTTTCTCCTATTTCTATTTATGTTCCCTTCTGTTGTGTATACCACATATGATCTCTGGTAGTTTTCATCTCTGTGGATTACAGTACCTTCCCTTTATAGGTCACGTATCCATACTCTTTGGCCTTTATTCAATTTCGTTAAGTCTCCAGCATGAAATCTTTTGTTGTAATTTCAAGTTTGTTGCCTTCTATAAGAGTTTTCCTGGTCTCTTACTCTTTCATAGTCACAGACATCCAATCCTGGAAGCAATATTTTAGGCAACACAGGAAGTTGAGTTCCTATCTTCCTGCCGATCAGTGACTCTGCTGGTGACATTCCACACATCAACGGTGTAGATCGATAAATGAGAAGTGAGATTGGAAGGTCTTTATTCTCCTTCAATAAGGACTTTATGGTTCTTACACCTCTTTCCGCTTCACCATTCGACTGTGAATAATGTGGTGAACTTGTGAGGTGTTGAAATCTCAATCTTGTCGCAAACTGTGTGAAATATTCATTCGCAGACTGTGGTCCGTTGTCTGACAGTACTTTGTCAGGGATATCATGTATCGCAAAGATGTCTCGTAGAACTCTTAAAACTGCTTCTGTTGTTGTTGAATGTAACCTTCTCACTTCTATCCAGAAGTAATCAATGACGATTATGTAGGACTTTCCGTTGAACATGAATAGATCGATATCTAGACGTTGCCATGGTCTTGTTGGAAATTGAGTAGTCAACAGAGGTTCACGTGTTCTGGTCTTTGTTTTACACAGATCTGGCAGCTCTGGATAAGATTTTCGATGTCTTTAGATATTCCTGGCCACCACACTGATCATTGTGCCCTTGCTGTGCACTTCATTTTTCGCATATGGCCTTGATGTAGACGTTCCAAAATATACGATCTAAGTGAACTAGGAATGACCAGTCTGTCATAATAAACCAGCAAATCATTGATGATTGTAAACTATTTTATATATTTATAGGAAGTTTTCATCATCTTCCCACTAGGACATTCTTGTGGCCACCCTTGTGTTCAATACTGCCTTATATGAATACATTCTTCATTGTTTTTTGGGGCGTGACGAATTTCTTGCAGTTTCTGTATGCTTGTTGGCTAATGGGGTTGTGCCGTATGCTGCAAATATGACTCTGTCTTGTGCACAAAATTCACATCTTGTTGTGTTGGATGGTCTACCGTCGTTCTTGGTAATGCATCAACCGATGTTTGCATCTTTCCCTGGACGTATACGGCCTCATACGTATATCTCATCAATCCTAAGTGAAATCTTTGGATTCCTGGAGGCATTTTTGCAATCTACTTTTCATCCAACAAAGATACCAAAGATTTATGGGCTGTCTCAATGACGACTCTCAATCCAACAATATAATCAGAAAATTTCTCACATGCCCATGTGATGGCAAGTGCTTCTTTTTCAATTATCGCATACCTTGTCCCTGCATCGGACAAAACTCTAGATGCGTAGCATATTGATCTGCAAGGACCATCATGTTGTTCCTGGAAAAGGACTGCCCCGAACCACATAGACGAGGTGCCTGCAGCTATCGTTGTTGGTAGTGTAGGGTTATAGTTTGCCCAGATGTCCGGCCATATGCGCATATCTTTAATCTTCAGGAATGCTTGTTCTTGATGTGAACTCCAACACCACACTTGATCTTTTTTGAGAAGTTGTCTTAGCGGTTGTTACCTGCGCTAAATGAGGTAGAAATTTGGCTAAATGATTCACCATTCCAAGGAATCTTTTGAGCTGTTGAATGGAAGGAGGAGTAGGGAATTCTGTAATGGCTCGTGTCTTCTGTGTGTCTGCCATTATACCCGTACTACTTACTCCCAAGAAAGGGATTGATGTCTTGGAGAATTCACACTTCTCATTCAGTGTCAACTCTGCTTCTCGAAGCTGTTGTAAAATGGCTCAAACTCTTTGGTCATGTTCCTCTACTGACCGCCCATGTATCACGATGTCATCCATGTGATAACTGACTCCCTTAAGCCCTTCTAAGATGTTAGACATAGACCTTTGGAAAATCTCTGGTGTGGAAGTTATCCTAACAGTAACCGATTGAAACAGAACCTTCTGAATGGAGTTATGAATGTGGTTAGTAATCTTGAGGCCTCATCTAAGGGAACCTGCCAAAACCCACTACTGACGCGAGTTTGGTAAACATGATGCTCTGAGACAATTTCGCCAAGCGGTCATCTACTGTGGACTTGGGCTGAATCTCATGCGCTACTGCTTTCATGCGTTAAGCTGCGTTAAATTTAAATCCACACAGTTATGAAGAGTACCATTTTGTTTTGGGAATGGAACCATAGCCGAACACCACTCTGTTGGTGTTGTAACAGAAGAAATGACTCCTCTGGATATCTCTTCCAGCTTTTCTTGAACTTGGTCATCAATGGGTGTGGTATCTTTCTGGATGCAAAGTTACAAACTGGTCTGGCATCTTCTTTAAGTGTGATTCTATATTCTGTCTTGAGTCTTCCTAGACCTGAGAAAAGTTTTGGATAGTCTGCTGGATAGCGACTGTTTACCTGTGGCTGTTTGACTTCATCAATCTTCTTGATCAGATGCAGGTCTAAGTATGCTTTTCTGCTCAGGAGGGAAAATTCTTGGTTTTGCAAGACATATAGGGTTTCTATAAGTTATCTCCCTCTATATTGGAGAGTTGCTTGAAGCTTATCCTTCACTTTCAGTTGGGTCCTGCCTGGACCATGCAACTATGTGTCCGCCGGTTGTAGGCAATGTCTCATCAACTATGGCTGTTGGGTCTGACAGAACTGTGACACTCACACCTGTGTCCAATTTGAAAATCACTAGGTGTCCATTTACATAACTGTCCACTGTCCAAAATCCTTGATTTGGGTCATTAATTTCTCCTTGGAAATCTCCTGGTTCCTTTCCTGCTGGAAGTTGATGCACTTCATTTCACCACTCTTTGTGTGAAGATCTTCTGCTTTGTGATTTTGAGTGAAGAGGTCTTTGCTCTAGCACATTTTTCCATAATGGCCGGTCTTTTTACAGTTGAAACATTCCGCTTTACTGGCAGGACACTGTTCCCCTCTGTGGGTCTTCCTGGCTCCACAGCGCTGGCACAGTTTCCTGGTGTCATGCATCTTCTCACTTTCTTCACTATAGATTGCCTCTCCGTCTTTGTCTTCAAGAACTGTACAGTCATTGGATTTCATCTAATTCAAGGCTTCTCTTCAGCCCACAGAATGGCTCTGTTTTGTCTTCTGACTTCCATCTGTCATATGATCTGAATTGCGTTCGAGTGCAAGGTCATCTTTCGACTGCAAGAGGTCTGATAAAGACTCACCAGCTATTCTGACAACTATTCGGTCTCTTATCAGTTCCGCCTTCAATTCTCCATAGTCACATCCCTCAGCCAATCTGTGCAGATCATTTATAAAAGAATCTTCAGATTCGCCTATCTTCTGGACTCGCTTGTTAAATTTTGCTCTTTCCAGACCTTTGTTACTTCATAAATTGAAATATTTGTTCAAGGCTTGTAGCACATTCTCAAATTTATTAGATGCTTCATTTACCCTTGCCTCATAATCACATCATCTGCAATTGCATTCATAGAGTATAAAAGGGTATTTACTTGTTCTGCTTCTGATTTAGTATGCAGCTGGGAAGCTTTCCTAAATCATTGGAATCTTTTTCTCCATAAGGACCAATTTTTTTACCTGATTTGATCCTTCCTGATCGTGAAGCTTTCAGGCATTCTGAATTTCAAATCTATTCTGTTTTCTTAGGCTTTGTTAGGCTTTTTGGTTGTTTCCCTTTCTTTTTTAAATCGTTCTGACTTTAATGGAGGTGATTGCGTGCTTTCTGGGGGTTTCCCATGCTTTCTCTCCACAGTCTGGTTGAGTAATGGCTGCTGACTCCGCCTGACTCGCCTTTTCACTGGAGATCGACCTCTCTCTCCACTTTTTCCAACCCAGTGCATTGTTATCCAACAATGACCCCTTTTAAAATTCTCACCCGATCCTGGACCATTGCCCAGCACTGTGACTCGGAACCTGATCGCTGGACCTGGATGTTTCATTGCAGATCACCATGCTTCTGTGGTGCAGTCTGAGCGCCTGCACGGCTGACTCACCAATTGTACGCGGCTTCTTTGGCTATGGAGCAGCTCTGGAGCTCTTTGCAATCCCCCGATGAGATCTGCTGTTCTCTTGGCACTACTTCACAAGGTGAAGTGTTCTCAATACTTGGTTTTAACCGGTGCCACCATATTGAGAGTTGTTGTTGTAGTAGCAGAATAGCTAAGGTGTTATCTTGGAGTCTAGATAAGGTCAACTAATAACTCCTACTATTTACACGTCTCTATTTATACTCTCCTCAATCCTCTCTAGCGAGCATCCTTCATGTAGCTACTTTCCTCTTCCCAAGCCCATTACCATGTGACTGTCACATCAACACCACTACAGTGTGGGGGGTAGGGGGGGTTGCTCTCACTCTGTCCAACATTAGCCCTTTCAGGTCATTATATTGTACAAATTTCAGCAATTTGCACATGCATTGCACACACAAGACTCTACCTATGAGAAATATTGATTTTTATGTTCTGCACAGCTTCTTAAGTTAATATATTGCCATTGATAAGTAAAACATACTGGAAGTTTACTTCATTTTGGTCTAAATAGGACAGTATTTGTCAGTAAATCAAGGAGTTACCTGTTTGAATTTCAATTATTGAACTCTGAGATTGGTTGCATGTGTTGTCAGATGCGATGACATATACAGAATATAACCGACCACAGAGTAACATGGGCGTTCTACATGATGTTTCTGATGTGCTGCATGATGTGATGTTCCCATCCGGTCCTTCAGCGATGGCAGTGTACAACATTGCACCTTTACTATAGTCCCATGAGACCAAAGCTGTATTTAGGTTACAATCCAATCTTACTTCTACATTCTGTGGGTCACAAGGGACTGAAAATGACATTGAAAGTTAAAATAAGTGTAAGGCAATAGAATCGACCATCAATGTACTTTGAAATGAGTAAAAGGACAAATTAATTTACTAAATAACATCTCTATAGAAAATTAAAAGCAAAATACTGCGGATGCTGGAAATCTGAAATAAAAACAAGAAATGCTGGAAATACTCAGCAGGTCTGGCAGCATCTGTGGAAAGAGAAGCAGAGTTAACGTTTCGGGTCAGTGACCCTTCTTCGGAACTAGCAAATATTAGAAATGTCAAAGGTTATAAGCAAGTGAGGCGGGGGTGGGGCAAGAGATAACAAAGGAGAAGGTGTAGATTGGACAAGGCCACATAGCTGACCAAAAGGTCATGGAGCAAAGGCAAACAATATGTTAATGGTGTGTTGAAAGACAAAGCATTAGTAAAGATAGGGTACTAACGGACTGAAGATTGAACAGCAGCAAGTACAAAAATGAAAAAAACACAGTGGGTAAGCAAACTGAACAAACTAAGATGAAATGAAATAAACATACAAAAAAAATTGTAAAAAATGTAAAAAAGAAAAAATAACTAAAAATAAAAGTAAAATGGGGGCCCCGTCATGCTCTGAAATTATTGAACTCAATGTTCAGTCCAGCAGGCTAATCGGTAAATGAGATGCTGTGCCTCGAGCTTGCGTTGATGTTCACTGGAACACTGCAGCAAGCCCAGGATAGAGAGGTGAGCATGAGAGCAGGGGTGAGTGTTGAAATGGCAAGCAACTGGAAGCTCAGGGTCCTGCTTGCAGACTGAGCAGAGGTGTTCTGCAAAGCGGTCACCCAGTCTGCGCTTGGTCTCTCCAATGTAGAGGAGACCACATTGTGAGCAGCGAATACAGTATACTACATTGAAAGAAGTACAAGTAAATCGCTGCTTCACCTGAAAGGAGTGTTTGGGGCCTGGGATAGCGAGGAGAGAGGAGGTAAATGGGCAGGTATTACACCTCCTGCGATTGCAGGGGAAGGTGCCATGGGAAGGGGACAAGGTGGTGGGGGTAATGGAGGAGTGGACCAGGGTGTCACAGAGGGAATGATCCCTTCGGAATGCTGACAGGGGAAGGGAGGGGAAGATGCGTTTGGTAGTGGCATCACGCTGGAGGTGGTGGAAATGGCGGAGGATGATCCTTTGGATATGGAGGCTGATGGGGTGGAAAGTGAGGACAAGGGGAACCCTGTCACGGTTCTGGGAGGGAGGGGAAGGGGTGAGGGTAGAGGTGCGGGAAATGGGCCGGACACGGTTGAGGGCCCTGTCAACAACAGTGGGGGGGAATCCTCGGTTGAGGAAAAAGGAGGTCATATCAGAAGCACCGTCATGGAAGGTAGCATCATCAGAACAGTAGGGTGTTATGTCATCATTAATGTTATGACAGCATTGAGCAATTTTAACTGTTCCCATTTGTTTTGCCTTCTGTAGTTGATATGAATGTACATTAAATATCATATGCAGACTTTGCCACCCATGTTGATAAGATAACTTCTAATTTTGATTGTGTGTGTGTCACTTGGAAGGCTGCGATGGGGTGGGGGGTGGGGGGGGAGCAGGAATATTATTGTTTCATCGGTTAACCATGACTAATTAAATGAAGTGACAGAAATTATGAAGATACTTGTCCCAATTTTAACTCTCTGCAAGCGAATGGGTTTTGAGCGAGTTAAAATCTCGCTCTTCATTTGTCTCAACACTGAAAATATTGAAAATAAGAACAAACAACCTTTACCTGGGACAAGAGACTGAAGAGAACATTAAGAAAAATATTTAAAACAAGCTATCTCATTTCAAAATTGATTTACTTAATTCCTTGTGCACATTTAACCCAGGGATTTTTGAATACAACTTTGTATTGTGGAAATAAACCATAGTATGTAAAATATGTCATTGAATTGTTTTAAAAAAAGGCTTCTGTAAAATAAACTGAATTTTCTTTCCATTGCAATTTTTGAAATCACAGGCAATATCAAAATAACGGTTGAAATTCTGACTCTGTGGGCTGAATGGCCCCGGCAACCCCAACCCCACTCACCTGTCCCAGGGTCCCGGGGTCTCCAGCGTCCTCGATGCTCCAGGATCCCTTGCAGTACCAGCAGTTGCCACTGCTCCCAGTGGCGCTGTCAGTACTGCAGAGCTGCCAGCCCTCTGATTGGCCTCAATTAATTTGCTACCCGCCATGGAATTGCGACAGGGGTCCAATGGAGGTCCGAGCCAGGGTATCCCCCCACTTTCCGGCCCTCTGCCAGAACCCCCGTTGCCAGAACAAACTTCAGCCCTGTATATTTGAAATGCACATCAAGCAAATGTTTAGATAAGTAGAGGGCCATTACTTTAATTGTGCAAGCAGGTCTTGTGTGCACTGTTTTCTGAGTTTCCATGTAATAAAGATGTGCTGTAGTGTATTTCATTTAGTTACTCGTGAAAATGATTATATGTTTTGTACATACAGCTACAACATTTGGAGAACTGAAGGAGTTGAATTACAATCAGGTGACTCAGACTTCAGGAATCTTTGCAACTATAAACAATGCATTCCTATAGTAAAAGCAAAATACTGCAGATGCTGGAAATCTGAAATAAAAACAAGAAAGGCTGGAAATACTCAGCAGGTCTGGCAGCATCTGTGGAGAGAGAAGCAGAGTTAACATTTCAGGTCAGTGGCCCTTCATCCTTCATCCCTATAGTGTTGTCCAGACCAAACTTATCAGCAACATAAAAAGTAACTTCAGCTGTGGATTCTCTAACATGAGTTATACAATTTATCCTGTACTGTGCACAGAGACCCATTTATCCGTGAGCATAAATTTTAAAAAATGAACAAAATAACATTTTGAATTTAAATACTACTTGTGGAACACAAGTCTTCATTTGTTCATAAGATTACGAAATGGTTTCTGGAAATGAGTGATACCTGCATGTACATTCACCACTGCACTCTGGGGACTTTTGCAGATGTTGTCCGTTGCTAGAACAGAGATTGTATAATATTCACCACACTGCAAATGTGGGATTTGAGCCTTTGTATCGCTTGTGTTGAATGAAGCTGTGACTCTTTGACTATCTCGAGCGGTCACAGTGTATAACATTGCTCCATCAGTGAGATCCCACCAGAAGGATACCGCATTCAAATCACAGTTCAGCTCAGCTGTTAGATTCTCAGGAATGCACGGTGCTATTTCGAAAATATAAATTTATATCAATTCTCTCTGTCTGTCCTGTAAACATGTGGCATGAATAAATGTAAAACTATTAACATGGTAGATATTAATTAAGGATTAATAGCATTACCAGTTTGGATATGGACAGAAGTACTTGAAATGCCATTCCGGCTATAACTCAGTGTTGTTACTGTTATGTTATAGGACTGTCCACAGTGTAAATCCAGCATTTCATAACGTGTCTCTGTTGTGTTGTGTGAGTGTGTGTGTCCATCACTGCCTTCTGCAGTTACATCGTATGACATCGCTCCATTAGACCGTCCCCATGATACGACTACTCGATTAGAATTACAGTCCACGTTCACAATGATTTCATCTGGAGCACACGGTGCTGCAGAAAAGGAAAGGTATAATTTTGTTAATAACTGAAAAGGTACTTTGATAAAATATATTGACATAAATGGATTACATCATGCTAATCATATAATTAAAATAAAATGATAATCACTTTGAACAGACCAACCACTCATTTCAGTAGTGCATGAAAGCCTCTTTGAATCTATCCATCTCTGTTATGTTTTCCACTTTGTTAAGAAACTGTGGACATTGTAGATCGCTATTAATTTCACATAAAATGGCGCTCAATAGACAATACCTCTGCAATAACCATCTGCTCAATTTTCCCTCCTCCCACCACAGTGAAAAAAGGGCCAACATCGGCTTAGCGTCTCTTCGCAGTGATGCGGGCAAGATTTCAAAATCAAGAGAAAATTATTGTCATGAGTCTATACCCCACCAAAGCTGGTGTACTAGCTCAGTGCATCACTGCACTGATTATCACTAGATTCTGAGCACTAGTGTCATACCCAGTCATGTCCTCGTCATAACCTTAAACAAGGATTCAGCATAGAATCTTCTGGAGCTGAATTTTCTTTTTAAATGAACGACAATGGACACTAAAATGCTACATAAGATGGCTGCCATGGGTCAGGTGACTTTTGCAATTTCAGCCAGCATCTCAAGTCTCTGGAAAGTTCTTAATTAAATGACTGTGAGTGAAGTGCATCCCTTGAATGGACATACCAAGAAGAAAACCTTTGTGGAATTCACACCTCCTATTGTTTGTGGTCTTACCCACATCTCAATATCTCTGGACTCCTAGACTCATTGTCTATGAGCTGGAAACTTAAAGAGACCTGTAAGAAACCAGTTAAGTCATTAGTAGGTGCGAATGGCCACCATCCAGCCCCCATTGTATAGCATTGGCTTTGAACTTCAAATCCTTCTGGTTGGACAATAGAAGTATTGATCAGGTGGTCATGTGACCAAAACTAATCAGCAGATATCCAATCCTATTACTCCAAGCACAGACAGAGACTGGGCAGTCGTAAAACAACAACTGCCGAGGCAGCAGAAAAGGCAAAACACCTATGCCTTAAAACCGGAGACCACCACATCTTAAGGCCTACAAGCCTGTTCCTTTTCAAATCCACTAGTACAGAGAACTGACCTCCTAGTAATAAAACTACAAGCAACTAACTTCGTGACCTGCTAAAAATCCACCCCTTCGAGAGAATCCTGCAATGACTTCGATATACGACTCAGGCCATTGAATCCAACTAACTTCACTTCAGGAGCAAATACGCCTTCTTCGCCAGGCTGGCAAAGCATGCCTTTTCCACAAGATGAGCCAAATCACAGGACTTACAAGCTATTCCTTTGTTTGTAATTTGAAAAAGAGCACTATCCTCTTTAACGGCTTTCTTTCTTGAGTGCATGTGTGTGCGAGTGGAGAATGAGTGATGTAGTGTTGGACTTTTGGGGTGAGCGTGTGAATAAAAATAATCCTCTTCATTTCAACCCATGAAAAGCATGCTGCTGGTTATTCAAATTGTCCATACACTCATGTGTTAGGAAACACACATTTTCCTTTTCAACAAAAAAGCACTGATTATAGATATTAAAGGGAAGGGAACTGGGGTTTCAGTTCTCTCTCTCAATTCTGTCCATAACACAAAAAAGCTCAGTGGCCAACTCAATTTGGAAAAAAAATACATGTAGCAGTAGCATTGTCATTATGTCACCATGCTTGATAATCAGCAGTAATATCAAAATATTAGTTTAAATGTAAGGAAATACTGACAATATCACTTAGCAAAAGTTTAGACAGAAGCAATAGCATCTACTACCACAGCTATTGTTTGTCCAAATGGAGTCTCAGTTCAGGCCGCTCCCAGCTTTTCCAGGAGGAGTTTGCTCCAAAAGTTCCTCAACATAATGATACAGCTCTTGCAATTCAAAATGTTTCTTTCAGATCCTATGGTTATGGTGCTGACTGTTACAGATGAAGAGGACCTGATGAAGTCAAAAATGTCATCCCTCTAATAGTTGCTAGATGTCTAACGAGAAACAATTTCAGCAAATTTGGGCAGCACAGTGGCGCAGTGGTTAGCACCGCAGCCTCACAGCTCCAGGCACCCGGGTTCGATTCTGGGTACTGCCTGTGCGGAGTTTGCAAGTTCTCCCTGTGACCGCGTGGGTTTTCTCCGGGTGCTCTGGTTTCCTCCCACCGCCAAAGACTTGCTGGTGATAGGTAAATTGGCCATTGTAAATTGTCCCCAGTGTAGGTAGGTGGTAGGGAATATGGGATTACTGTAGAATTAGTATAAATGGGTGGTTCTTGGTCGGCACAGACTCGGTGGGCTGAAGGGCCTGTTTCAGTGCTGTATCTCTAAATAAATAAATAAATAAATATGATCTACTTCTCATTGGAATCCTCAAGATTCAAGTGCAGTCAAATTTACATTAATGAACAAGTCCACACTGACACTCCATAAAATGTAGAGAATAGAAAAGTTAACTATTCTGCAATATTTCACATAATGCACTGCCACAATACAACTCTCTTTAAGGAGTCTCTCATAAACCACAACCTTTTATATATGGGCAGCGCAGTGGTTAGCACCGCAGCCTCACAGCTCCAGCGACCTGGGTACTGCCTGTGCGGAGTTTGCAAGTTCTCCCTGTGACTGCGTGGGTTTCCACCAGGTGCTCCGGTTTCCTCCCACAGCCAAAGACTTGCAGGTTGATAGGTAAATTGGCCGTTGCAAATTGACCCTAGTGTAGGTAGGTGGTAGGAGAATGGTGGAGATGTGGTAGGGAATATGGGATTAATGTAGGATTAGTATAAATGGGTGGTTGTTGGTCGGCACAGACTCGGTGGGCCGAAGGGCCTGTTTCAGTGCTGTATCTCTAAATAAAAAAAAATAAAAGCTATCATCTCTGACTTTTTCAGTAACATACAATCCATCTCAAGCAGCTCTTCATAAGATATTCCTCCTTTGTATAATCTTTTTAATAGACTCGAATATAGCATTTTACAAAAATGCAATGTATATGTAAGATGTTACAGGCATTAATAGTAATATGTAATGCATTACCTGTCCCAATATCGTAACTGGAGCTTTGTTTGCTGTTGCAATTACCATCAAAACCTTGAACGGTGATGGTATATGTTTGACTACAGTGAAGAGCCGGGATCTGACAATTGACTTCAGACGTGGTGCAGGTGGCTAAGTGTCCATCACTCCCTTCTGCTGTAGCAGTGTACGACAGTGTTTGATTACTCGGCTCCCATGAAAGCAAGGCGGTATTATTCTCACTATAAGCTTCCACATTCTGAGGGGGGCATGGCACTTGGTTGGGGGAATAAACAGAGAACAGAAAAATAAATGTCTATCATCAGCATACCAAAGTTCTAATTAAATACTTTGAAGACAAAGTCTGAGAATAAACACTGAATGGTAAGCACGCTACTGACTCTAGAGGAGCAAGATCCCATGTAGAGAGACTGCATTTGAATCCCAATCTAGACTATAATTTGAATTTTAGCTTTTGGATTCAGTGGTACATTCATTTGTTTCTGAACCAGCTGTTTTTACTGGTAGCAACACATTTTGTGAAGGGGGTAGTGGTGGGAGGCAGGGAGGAATGAGAGAAGTGGCAGAGGAAAGGCAGTGTTCTCTATGTGGCTTCTTCCTTCTTACAAAGTAAGCTTCTGGTTGCTAACATAAAGTACTAATCAGCTACAGTATAGTGATCATAAACCCAGACTATTCCAAACTGCCTGCTGAACAAAGTCACCACCATTTCATGAGAAGGGAATGCGCTCTGAACCCACAATGCCTGATACAGCTTGTGAGTAATTACAAAGCAATAAGCGTTCCCAGGTCACATGTAACATAGTCCAAAGTGAGGGAAAGATCTCTTTCTTCTGCCTTAACCTGCAACTTTAGAGGACCGCTACACTCGGGTAATGTTTGTATTCCCCATTCCAGTCCCTTGTCTGCAATTTTGTACTGTGGATTCATGCTTGCTGGACAGCATTAAGTGGCTAAATTTGTTTCACTTAGGCTCTTAATATCCAGCAGAGATATGATAATTATGTGCCTCAGATTGATTCAGAACAAGGTCCCAAAGATGAAAGTACAATATTCTAACCCATTGTGCTACCCGTTCTATGTTCAATAGGGAATTAAGGAAGACCAATTTTACACAAAGCATATAAAGGCAAGGTACCTGAAAGGCCATTAAGTAAATGGCATAAATAGACTCGAGACAACTGGATTTGTTTCTGGTGGAAAAGAGGATAAAGAACTTTCACAAGGTAGATAGAAATCTATCAATAAATGTGATGTGCTTATTAGGCCAAATGGCCTTTTCCTGCTCCTAAGATGTTCTTTATTGTTATCTTTACATGTTATTGTTTTCTTACATTTTCTACATCGCTTCTGATTTCTCTTTTCAGACCTCGCAATGTATTTTTGTCACTCTTTTCTTCCTTTATCTCTCCCTTTGGTTCCAAATCTCTAACTTCCTTTATCTTAGCAGTATTGACTTTTTCAAACCTACACACCCTCCATATCTTTCCAACTGTCTGTGTTTCTCTTAGCATCTTTGACCATTATTGATCTACCAATATCCTTTCTGTCACAGATGGCCAATTTGATGACATTTCTCAGTGACCAAAAAAGCCACAATTTGGAATGAATGTCTGGTTTTAATATTGTCCTTAAAACCTCTTCTCAACTTGAGCATAACCTTTGCTCCAAATTGTTTGTAATTGCATCAAAAACAGAATTCTAATGATTCAAAGGAAGACTTTTGGAAATCAATAAGGATTTCCCCCCATCCACCTTATACTGTTTATTGGTTCTTGCAGCTGGGGTAGATCTTCATCTTTACCTGGGTCTTAAGCATCACCTGGGGAGACGTACAAAGAGAACTCTGGTGGGAAGATCTCATGTTGGTAACAGAATCTGCATGATTTTCCTTCCATTGAAATTAATGCTCAGAAATAAGGATGAGAAACTGCCCCACTGTTAGTGAAAGAAGTGGAAACCCATGCATGTGTCAGGTGACACTTGAATGATAAATTATAGTAACTGAGATGGTAAAACATAAGCATGCGGAAGATGAACGTGTACTGTTCTATAATCAGTTTTGTGCTGGTGCTAAAATACTTGTAAAGTTCAGGAAATTAATCCCCCAAGTGGATTGCATGATAATGAGGCTAATTCTAGGACAGTTAAAGAATTTATGGGACAGCTTTCCTCTTTGCTTTCTCAGTCTGCCACCCACTCATTCCATACTGCTTCCCTACGACCCATCTGAATATTTCAACTTCCCAGTGATAAGGTTGGAGTCTGATGACAATCCTTCTGCTACTCTGGATTGTTTCACCAGATTATAAACCTGTATGAATCCAAAGTAAGGAATTACAAGAGTGCTTTTATGAAATGGGAATAATTTAGTGATTAGTAATTTACACTATTAACCAAAATAAATAACTTTGGAGTGAATAATTATACTCTTTGCATCATGGATAACTTGAAGCAACAATATTTATTTTCAGATAAAACACAAATAAATGCTGTAACTTGCCTTGCCTTTTATTCAGATTTTCATTATTTTGTCAAATTGGCTTTGAAGTTAAATACCTGACTGAATTTCCAATCCTGAAGAATATAAAGTGCTGCTGCAATGACCAGCCCGCGCCATCACAGTCACTAAATAACTCTCTCCACACGGGAGATGGAAGATTGCACAGCTTGTGTCTGTTGTGTTGCACGACAGTCTGTCTCCGCTGTTCATCTCCAAAAGTGCAATGTACGAGTCAGCTCCATCACTTTCCATCCACTTCAATGATGCCAGATTCAAAGCACAATCCACATGAGCATTAACAAGCACTGGAGGACAGGGAGCTGAGCATTATGAAGCAATGGCAGAAAGAAAAAGATTAGTTTCCATTCTGTGCATGGTAAATTTCTGCCAACCATCAAACTTTCACTGCCTAATTTTGCATTTTTATAAATGGAGCACACACAATTAATGTCTTTGACTGTTAAAGTTATGTTTCTCTAACTATTAATTAAAATGAGCTGATTTTTGGTGACCTTTGCTCATGGATAGACTGGGATCTAGATTGGAGTGTTTAACCTGGGGCATAATCCCATTCTCAGATGTGTATTAGTGCATAATACAGTGGGCAAGAGGCGAGGAAGTAGAACATAGCAAAAGCAGCAAGGACAGCTGGCACAGAATTTCAATATGTTAACCACTGGACCAAACCAGTACTCAGTGATGCCATTGATTCTCGCACCCACGCTCTTTGGGATTTTCTTCTCCCTACTGCTTTCACATGCGTTCAAGTCCTCGGAAGACGGAATTTTCCTCCACACAAGATCAGGGGGCAGGTTGTTCAACCTTGCCCGTCTAAGAGCGAAGTCCAAAGTACGGAAAGTCCTCATCAGGGAACTCCTCTTTGCTGACGATGCTGCTTTAACATCTCACACTGAAGAGTGCCTGCAGAGTCTCATCGACAGGTTTGCGGCTGCCTGCAATGAATTTGGCCTAATCATCAGCCTCAAGAAAATGAACATCATGGGGCAGGACGTCAGAAATGCTCCATCCATCAATATTGGCGACCACGCTCTGGAAGTGGTTCAAGAGTTCACCTACCTAGGCTCAACTATCACCAGTAACCTGTCTCTAGATGCAGAAATCAACAAGCGCATGGGAAAGGCTTCCACTGCTATGTCCAGACTGGCCAAGAGAGTGTGGGAAAATGGCGCACTGACATGGAACACAAAAGTCCGAGTGTATCAAGCCTGTGTCCTCAGTACCTTGCTCTATGGCAGCGAGGCCTGGACAACGTATGTCAGCCAAGAGCGACGTCTCAATTCATTCCATCTTCGCTGCCTCCGGAGAATACTTGGCATCAGGTGGCAGGACCGTATCTCCAACACAGAAGTCCTCGAGGCGGCCAACATCCCCAGCTTATACACACTACTGAGTCAGCGGCGCTTGAGATGGCTTGGCCATGTGAGCCGCATGGAAGATGGCAGGATCCCCAAAGACACATTGTACAGCGAGCTTGCCACTGCTATCAGACCCATCGGCCGTCCATGGCTCCGCTTTAAAGACGTCTGCAAACGCGACATGAAATCCTGTGACATTGATCACAAGTCGTGGGAGTCAGTTGCCAGCGTTCGCCAGAGCAGCCATAAAGGCAGGGCTAAAGTGTGGAGAGTCGAAGAGACTTAGCAGTTGGCAGGATAAAAGACAGAGGCGCAAGGGAAGAGCCAACTATGTAACAGCCCCGACAATCAACTTTTTCTGCAGCACCTGTGGAAGAGCCCGTCACTCTAGAATTGGCCTTTATAGCCACTCCAGGCGCTGCTCCACACACCACTGACCACCTCCAGGCGCTTACCCATTGTCTCTTGAGATAAGGAGGCCAAAGAAGCTAACCACTGGACCTTGAGAGAAGAGCTTAGTTAAACACACGGTGGGGGGGAGGGGGAAGAGGGGGAAGGCAGATAGCAGCTGTTCTGACAGATTTATTTCTCCTGGATTTGATTCCTAATCGGAAAGCAAAATCGGTAAAAGATTTTGTTGTTTGTCCAGTCAGAAAATCAGGCCAGGCCTTTAAAGCTCTTGAATTTTTTAGGATTAGCATAAGCTGATTGAGTATACCGTGCATTCCTGCTTGTAGTCCGCACCTTGTTCATGAGTGTTAGTTCCAGTGTAAGGTAATAGCCTTAAGTTGTACTCTGGAAGTTGTAGTCCACCAGAGGAACAGATACTATCACACCGGTACATCCTGAAACTCCACTACTTGGTTAAACCCCTTCATTCATATAATGTCCAGTTACATGATACGAACTTGGAAATGCAGCAGAACTAGGGTTGCCATCACTCCAGGACTTAAAAGATCATGGACACTGCTGCAAGCAACCCAGGAGAAAAAACTTTGGGGCATTAAAAAAATTATGTGCTGTATCATTTTCTTTGAAAATATTATTGGAAGTGGCGATAAGGGCTATTTGACTGCTTAGGGCAGTATGAGATAGACAGTCAAATGATGAAACCTTCAGGAATACATCCAACTAGAGCTGGCAATGCCAAGGGGGACTCAAGCCAAAACCACAGTAATAGAAGGTCCCTGCAGAAAAAAAAAATCCTTCTTGGAGGCATCTCAAAAATACAATGGCTGACATTTTGGATGTTTAATAACTTTTTCAGATTTTCTTTGTGTTGCTTATGTTATAAATCTTATTTACATTTCTTTTGTATTCATATTTGTATTGTTTATGTTATAAATATTATTTATGTGGCTATAAAATCAGCTGAGTCAGAAATTAAGATGGAACCAGTTTGAAAAATATATGTGTAATTTAATTGGTTGATAGTTTGGTGCTCACTGGTTGCTGATTGGTACTTGTTTCTCAGTTGTTTAGTAAGTTAACTGGGGATTGGTTAATTTTGCAGATGATACTGTTTCCTGATTGGAGCATTCCTAGCTCCTTTCTGCAGAGGTTTTGGCAGCTGGGCTACATGCAGTGAGTGGGGATTTAGTATGATTTGTTAGTTTTTTATGAATTATATTTATGCTAATTAGGTACAACTGTGACTGACATATTCTGTCTGTGAAACTTTCATCTGCAAATACATGTGCCCATGCACTAAACCTTTACTTCCTCCTTCTAATGCTGTATGTAAATTGATGGGTAAATAGGTTTGCAAATGTTGGTGGACCCCAAATGTAGAAGGAACTCAAATGTAGATGGACCCAATACTCTGAGGATAAATTGCTGGAAGGAAAAGAATGGAAATCACACTGTATGCAAGAAACTACTTGTTAAGTCCTTGTTAAATGCTTGACTGTGGATTTGTTAAATTGAAATGTAAAGAAGGATGTGCCAAATCCTGTAGGGTGCCATACAGAGGAACTTTACTTTCAGAATATCCAGAGGAATCAGATGTTACTGTAGGAATGAGTGTGAGAAAGGATGAGAACGCCAATCGAACAGTGACAATATTAACAATATTAACCTCAAGTATGGTTAGTAATTTTTAAAAATGTTTTTCTCTATGTTAAACATTAAAATGAAACTGGAATGAATTAAATTAGTCAATTAAGTAAAAGTCAAAAGTAACTACTTTTACCTGTTTCAATTGTTGCAAAACTCTTGGAAGGTCGTAAAGTGTTGCACTGTTCATTGAGCCCTATTATGGATATGTTGTATATTTGGCCACATTGTAAGTTTGTGAGCTCACAGTTTGTTTCTGTTGTGTTACAGGAATGTGTCAATCCATCACTATTTTCTGCTATCACAGCATATGACACTGCTCCATCACGGTTATCCCAGAACACCTCAATAGCATCAGCATCACAGTCCAAATAAGCAGTTGGGTTGTTTGGGTCACATGGCACTAGATAATACAATGTACCATAAAAGTAAGTCATCAAAACCAGTTACTAATATGAACATACGAATGAGAAGCAGGAGTGAGCCACTCAGCCCCTCGAGCCTGCTCTACTATTCAACAAGATCATGACTGATCTGATTGTACTTCAACTTCACATTCATGCCTACCCCTGATAACCTTTCACCCTCTTGGTTATCAAGAATCTATCTACCTCTGCCTTATATATATTGAAAGACAATGCTTCCACTGCCTTTTGAGGAAGAGAGTTCCAAAATCTCACATCCCTGAGAAAAAAATTCTCCTCATCTCTGTCTTAAAGGGGCGACCACTTATTTTTAAACAGTGACCCTAGTTCTAGATTCTCCCACAAGAGGAAACATCCTTTGCACATCCACCCTGTCAAGAGCTCTCAGAATACTGTATTCGCTGCTCACAATGTGGTCTCCTCTACATTGCGGAGACCAAATGCAGATTGGGCGACTGCTTTGTGGAACACCTCTGCTCAGTCCAAAAGCATGACCCCGAGCTTCCGGTTGCTTGCCATTTCAACACACACCCCTGCTCTCATGCCCACACGCCTGTCCTGGGCTTGCTGCAGTGTTCCAGTGAACATCAACGCAAACTCGAAGAGCAGCATCTCATTTACCGATTAGGCACGCCAGACTGCCAGACTGAACATTAAGTTCAATAATTTCAGAGCATGATGGGCCTCCCTTTTTATTTTTAGTTATTTTTTCTTTTTTATTTCTTATTTGTTTATTTTATTTTAGTTTGTTTCATCATTCATTTTTTTACCATGTGCCTACCCACTTTTTTCATGTTTGTGCTTTGGGCTAGGGCTGTTCATTTTTCTGTCAATCAACACCTTCTCTGCACTGACGCTTTGTCTTTCAACACACCATTAACATACCATTTGCCTTTGCTCCATGACCTTCTGGTCAGTAATTCTCTGTGATCCTCTGTCCTATCAACACCTTCCCTTTTGCTATCTCTTGTCCCACCCCCACTTTATTTGCTCAAAACCTATTACATTTCTCACATTTTCCAGTTCTTATGAAGGGTCACTGACCTGAAACATTAACTCTGCTTCTCTCTCCACAGATGCTGTCAGACCTGCTGAGTATTTCCAGCATTTCTTGCTTTTATTTCAGAATGTTATATGTTTCAATCAAGTCGCCTCTTACTCTTCTAAACTCCAGCGGATACAAGCCCAGCCTGTACAACCTTTCCTCATCAGACAACCCGCCCATTCCTGGTATTAGTATCGTAAACCTTCTCTGAATTGCTTCCAACGCATTTACATCTTTCCTTAAATAAGGAGACCAATACTGTACACAGTTCTCCAGATGTGGTCTCACCAATGCCCTGTATAACTGAAGCATAACCTCCCTACTTTTGTATTCAGTTCCCCACACAATAAACAATAACATTCTATTAGCTTTCCTGATGACTTGCTGTACTTGCTTACTAACCTTTTGCGATTCATGCACTAGGACATCCAGATCCCTCTGCATCTCAGAGCTCTGCAATCTATCACCATTTAGATAATATGCTTTTTTATTCTTCCTGTCAAAATGGACAATTTCACATTTTTCCACATTATACTTCCTTTGCCAGATTGTTGCCCAATACTTAACCTATCTATAATCCCTTTGTAGCCTTCTAATGCCCTCTTCACAACTTAGTTTCCTACCTATCTATGTGGCATCAGCAAATTTAGCAACCATACCTTCAGTCCCTTCATCCAAGTCATTTATATAAATTGTAAAAAGTTGAGGCCCCTGCACTGATCCCTGTGGCACACCACTTGTTACATCTTGCCAACCAGAAAATAACCCACTTATGCCTACTCTCTGTTTCCTGTTAGCTAGCCAATCTTCTATCCATGCCAATATGTTACCCCCTACACCATGAGCTTTTATTTTCCGCAATAACCTTTGATGTGTCACCTTATCAATGCCTTCTGGAAATCTAAGTACAGTACATCCACTGGTTCCCCACCATCGTCAGGACATATCACTTCTTCAAAGAACTCAAATGAACTCTAACAGGACTAGACAGGCTAGATGCAGGGAGGATGTTCCTGATGGCTGGGGAGTCCAGAACAAGGGGTCACAGTCTCAGGATACGGGGTATGCCATTTAGAGCCGAGATGAGGAGACGTTTCTTCACTCAGAGGGTGGTGAACTTGTGGAATTCTCTACTGCAGAAAGCAGTGGAAGCCAAGTCATTAAATATATTCAAGAAGGAGATAGATATATTTCTTAATGCCAAAGGGATCAAGGGATATGGGCAGAAAGCGGGAACAGGGTACTGAATTAGACAATCAGCCATGATCTTTTTTAATGGCGGAGCAGGCCCGAAGGGCAGAATGGCCTACTCCTGCTCCTATTTTCTATGTTTCTATGAATTGGTTAAACATGATTTCCCTTTCACAAAACCATGTTGACTCTGCCTGATTACCTTGATTTTTTTTAAATTTCCGTGCTATAGCAGTTTAAATAATAGCTTCTAACATTTTCCCTATGACAGATGTTAAGCTAACTGGTCTGTAGTTTCTTGCTTTCTGTCTCCCTCTCGTTTTGAATAAAGGAGTTACATTTGTGATTTTCCAATCTAATGGAACCTTTCCCGAATCTAGGGAATTTTGGAAAATTAAAATCAATACATCAGCTATCCCACTAGCCACTTAAGACCCTAGGGACTTGTCAGCCTGCAGCTCCAACAATTTGTTCAGTACCACATCCATGATGATTGTAATTTTCTTGAGTTCCTCCCTCCCTTCCATTTCCTGATTTACAGCTATTTCTGGGATGTTACTTGTACCCTTTATAGTGAAGACCGAAGCAAAATACCTGTTCAATTCATCTGCCATTACCTTATTTTCCATTATTAATTTTATTTATAGATATAGCACTAAAACAGGCCCTTCAGCCCACCAAGTCTGTGCCCACCATCAACCACCCATTTATACTAATCCTACATTAATCCCATATTCCTACCACATCCCCACCTTCCCTGAATTCCCCTACCTATACTAGGGGCAATTTATAATGGCCAATTTACTTATCAACCTGCAAGTCTTTGGCTGTGGGAGGAAACTGGAGCACCCAGCAAAAACCCACGCAGTCAGAGGGAGAACTTGCAAACTCCGCACAGGCAGTACCCAGAATTGAACCTAGGTCGCTGGAGCTGTGAGGCTGCAGTGCTAACCACTGCGCCACCCCAGACTCACTTTCTATAGGACCAACGCTCACTGTTAACTTTTTAAAAAACTATAGAAACTCTTACTATTTGTTTTTATATTGTTAGCTAGCTTTCGCTCATACTCTAATTTTTCCATCCTTATTAATCTTTTAATCATACTTTGCTTTTTTATATTCTGTCCAATCTTCTGATCTGCCACTCACCTTTGTGCAATTTTATGCTTTTTATTTAATGTTGATACTATCATTAACTTTTTTAGTTAACCATTTTGTGGCGCATTTGCACATTCTGGAAGCTACATATATTAATACACAAGACCCTGTTCTTTGCAGACAGAAAGAACATTGCACCTGTTTCAGCTAAATGAACTAAGTGACAGCCATTCACTGGTTCATTCCTCAGGGCAATGCCTTGACCAATCAGAGTCAAGCTGCCTAGTTTAAATTTCAAACAAAGCTTGGCAATTAACTGTCAATCATCATAAATGGGTGCATTCCCCATGGCAATGTCTCTACCAGAGTCCATTTGCCAACCAATCAGCACTCACTTCTCATACAGTATAAATTTGTTGCTTTCCCTTACATTGGTATTCTTGCGAATTGTCCTGATGAGTGCAAGACGAAAAGCTTCGACAAAATGTCTCTGTTTTCAGCAATACTCAAGTTCTGTACTACCAAACGACTATTCATATTATGATTGCTGATGTCTCGGGGCGCCTTCACTATGAGGTCATTAATTAATCCTATCTTGTTGCACAGTACCAGGTCTAGTATAGCCTGCTCTTTGGTTGGCTCCAGAATATGCTGTTCTAAGAAAATATCCCAAAACCATTCTATGAACCCATCTAGACTATCTTTGCCCATGCGATTTTTCCAGTATATATGTAGATTAAAATCCCCCATGATTGTCGCTATACCTTTCTGACAAGCTCCCATTATTTCTTCATTTATACCCCATCCTACCATGTGTTACTGTTAGGGGGCCTGTACACCAGTCCCACAAGTGACTTCTTTCCTTTATTGTTTCTCATCTCTACCCAAACGGCTTCTACATCCTGGTTTCCTGAACTTAGGTCATCCCTCTGTATTGTGCTAATATCATCTTTAATGAATAGAGCCAACCCTCCACCTTTTCCTGGTTTCCTGTCCTTCCCAAATGTCCTGTAGCCTTCAATGTTCAGGTCCCAATCTATTACATCCTGCAGCCATATCTCTTTAATGGCTATCAGATCGCACTTATTCATTTCTATTTGCACTATCAGGTCATCTGTTTTGTTTCAAATGCTATGTGCATTCAGATACAGAGCCTTTAGTTTTGTACTTTTATTATTTTTGTAACTTCTAGCTGTATCTGATTTACTCTCAGATTTGTACTCTCTGTCCCTCCTGTCACGGTCTTATTATCATTTCCCATGTTAATACCTTTCTCTCTTGCCTTGTCTCTACTCTTTGATTTCCCACATCTTCCCAAATTTGATCCCTTGCCCCCACTATTTAGTTTAAAACTCTCTCTACTTCCTGAGTTATGCGGCTCACTAGAACACTGGTCCCAGCATAGTTCAGGTGAAGACTGTTCCAACGGTACAACCCCCACTTTCCCAAGTACTGGTGCAGGTGCCCCACGAAGCGGAATCCACTTCTACCACACCAGTCTTTGAACCACACATTCATTTCTCTAATCTTATTTGCCCTATGCCATGTGGCTCAGATCATAATCCAGAGATTATTACCTTTGAGGTTCTGCTTCTTAATCTGGTGCCAGTTCCTCATACTGACTAAACAGAACCTCTTTCCTTGTCCTGCTTATGTCATTGGTACCTACATGGACTACAGTGACTGGATCCTCCCCTTCCCATTGTAAGTTCTTCTCCAGCCCCAAATTGATATCCCTAACCCTGGCTGGCAACACAGTCTTCTGCAGTCTCATTGTTTGCTGCAGAGAACAGTGTCAATCCCCCTCATTATACTGTCCCCAACTATCACTGCTTTGCTTTTTGCTCCCCCTACTTGAACAGCTTCCTGCACAATGGTGCTATGGCCCAGTCTGCTCATCCACCCTGCAGTCCTTGCTTTCGTCCACACAAGTTGCCAGCACCTCAAACCAGTTTGACAATTGCAAAGGCTGAAGCTCCTCCACTACTGTCTACTACGGTCCCTTTACCTGCTTCACTTACAGTCAACACCTCTGACCCTCATCGCTGGCCAAAACAGACGGCCCTATTCTAACGGGTGTGACTGTCTTCTGGTACAAAGTTTCCAGGTATCTCTCCCCCTCCCTGATTTTGCTCAGTGTCTGCAGTTCAGCTTCTAGATCAATAATCCTGATCTGGAATTCCTCTAGCTGCTTACACTTTCTGCAGATGTGTTTGTTCTGGACCGTGTTAGTGTCCAGGAGATCCCATATTCCACAGCTGCAATGCGACACCTGTCCTGCCATTGTTACTTATGTTATTTAGTTAATTTACTTTAATTACTTTCTTAATTAACTTAGAATAATTCCTATGTATACTACAATTTACTGTGCTTATTAAATGCTAGTACCACCTACAACTAAGAGTTATACATTTCTTAATTACACAGATATGTGTTTTAGGTATTTATTTTAAAGATTTAGTTCTTTTTATTTATAGATCTTCCTTAACGCTGGTGTCCTAAACTGGCTAGTAACACACTGTCCCTTACACCAAGCACTTACCGGCCAATCAACTTACTAAATACCAGATTTTACTAATACTAATAAAAGCTTACAATTACTGATAAATTACCTGAGTTTTGAAAGATAAATGAGCAAAATAACAAAATACTCATTCGCCAATTAACTTACAACTTTCTTGTGATGTCACACCACAATCTCCCACACTGTTTTTAAACCGTCTCTTTCTCTCTCTCTCTCCCGGTGTGCTGTGCTGGTCCCGTGCTGTTTTTAAACTGTCTCTCTCTCTCGCCATAAGAATCATTTACAGTACATTGTTTTTTGCATCTACACAATCACAGTTAACTTTGCATGTTGTGTCAGATAAGGGGTCATATTCTTATTGTACAAACAAATTTGATTTGTTCTGGTGCAAAATTAGCTTCAAGTCCTGGCCAGTACTAACCTAATGAATTATGTCTGAGCATCTGGTCGATAAAAGGATGCTGACCTGACTTCCATTTATGTTGGCAATCTAGATGGATTTGTTGTATATGTTATTTACAGTTTTCTTAATAGCCAATAGAGCCAGCAACCACAAATTTGCTTTCTACTTAGAAATAAGAACATAAGAACAAGGAGCAGGAGTAGGCAATTCAGCCCCTCGAGCCTGCTCCGCCATTCAGTACGATCATGGCTGATCTCATCTCGGCCTCAACTCCACTTTCCTGCCCGTTGTCCATAACCCTTCAACCCATTACTAATTAAAAATCTGTCTATCTCCTCCTTAAATTTACCCAATGTCCCGGCATCCACGACACTCTGGGGAAGTGAATTCCACAGATTCACGACCTTTTGAGAGAAGTAATTTCTCCTCATCTCTGTTTTAAATCTGCTACCCCTTATCCTAAAACAATGACTTCTCGTTCTAGATTGCCCCACAAGAGGAAACATCCTCTCTATGTCTACTTAATCCCCTTAATCATCTTATATACCTCAATTAGATCTCCTCTCATTCTTCTAAACTCCAGAGAGTAAAGGCCTAAACTGCTCAGTCCCATTTCGTTAGACAAACCCCTCATCTCTGGAATCAATCTAGTGAACCTCCTCTGAACTGCCTCCAATGCAACTACATCCTTTCTCAAGTAAGGGGACCAAAACTGTATGCAATACTCCAGTTGTGGTCTCACTAATGCCTTGTACAGTTGCAGCAACACCTCCCTACTGTTCTACTCTATTCCTTTAGCAATAAATGCCAAAATCCAATTTGCCTTCCTTATCACCTGCTGTACCTGCAAACTAGTTTTCTGCGATTCATGCACGAGGACACCCAGATCCCTCTGCACCGAAGCACTCTGAAGTTTCTCTCCATTTAGATAATAATTTGCCTTTCTATTCTTCCGCCCAAAATGGATAACCTCACACTTATCCACGTTAAAATCCATCTGCCAAATTTTGGCCCATTTATCTAATCTATCCATATCCATTTATAGATTTCTTGTTTCTTTATTGCAACTTACTGTCCCATCTAATTTAGTGTCATCTGCAAATTTGGCTATAGTACCTTCTATCCCTGCATCCAGGTCATCTATATAGATTGTAAAAAGTTGGGGCCTACGGAAATGACGTGAATGGTATCTTCCACTATCGTTAACGATGGTCCGACCTGTATCCGGGAGCAAGTTTACTGAAATTATTCCTTTCCGTCCAACTATAATACTCGCAGACCGAACCCTGTGGCACCCCATTAGTTACATCTTGCCAACCAGAAAAAGACCCATTTATCCCGACTCTCTGTTTTCTGTTGGTTAGCCAATCCTCTATCCAAGCTAATAAATTGCCCCTAACCCCATGTGAACTTACCTTGTGTATTAACCTTTTGTGCGGCATCTTATCAAATGCCTTCTGGAAGTCCAGATAAACTACATAAATAATTAATTCCCAACAAAAATATATATTAAAAAATTTTGCATATGCATGCATTTCCTGACTACAAAACCTTACTTCCTGTTGTTATATTTTGGCCACACTTTTGAGTCAGCTTTTTCCATTATGAATTCTGATGTCCACATCATGTTTTGGAATTTTTTAAAAGCATTTTTCTACGGAAATTATTTGGATATAATTTACGTTAAAGTGTTGCTTTAAAATTGATGTGAGTTGACAGAAATTTAAAATCCAACTTACAGTTACAAGCAGGAGCTGCTGGGACAAAGAGGTGATTGGTAACTTAACTGAGAGTCATAGAGTCATCTACAGCACTGAAGGAGGCCGTTCGGCTCTTCAAATCTATGCCAGCTCTCTGCAGAGCAATTCAGTCAGTCCCACTTCCACGCAAATTTATTTCCTTCAAGTGCCCATCCAATTTCCTTTAGAAATCATTGATCGTTTCTGCTTCCACCAGCCTCATGTGCAGTGAGTTCCAGGTCATTACCACTCGTTGTGCAATAAAAGCTCTTCCTCATATTCCTTTGCATCTCTTACCCAAAACCTTCAATCTGTGTACACCTCTATCAAAGCTCCCCTCAATCTCCTTTGCTCAAGGAGAACAACCTAACCTTGTAACTATAATTCCCCCATCCCTGGAACCATTCTGGTAAATCTCCTCTGAACCCTCTCAAGGACCCTCATATTCTTCTTAGAGTCAATGAGCCACCACTGAAACTATTACCCATGATGATTTAAATGAGGATTGAGACCCATTATCAGATATAGAATAGATAAGGGAGAACCAGTGGATGTGGTGTATTTGGACTTTCAGAAGGCTTTCACTAAGGTCCCACATAAGAGATTAGCAAAGCACATGGGATTGTGGGTAAGGTACTGACATGGATCGAGAACTGAAGTTCCGAAGAAGGGTTACTGACCCGAAATGTTAACTCTGCTTCACCTTCCACAGATGCTGCCAGACCTGCTGAGTATTTCCAGCACTTCTTGTTTTTATTTCTGATTTCCAGCATCCGCAGTATTTTGCTTTTATTATTATGGATAGAGAACTGGTTGGCAGACAGGAAACAAAGAGTAGGAATAAATGGGTCTTTTTCCGAGTGGCAGGCAGTGACTAGTGGGGTACCGCAGGGATCAGTGCTTGCACCCCAGCTAGTCACAATATATATTAATGATATAGATGTGGGAATTAAATGTAATATATCCAAGTTTGCAGATGTCACAAAGCTGGGTGGGAGTGTGAGCTGTGAGGAGGATGCAGAGAAGCTCCAGTGTGATTTGGACTGGTTGAGTGAGTGGGAAAATACATGGCAGGTGAAGTATAATGTGGATAAATGTGAGGTTATCCACTTTGGTGGCAAAAACAGAAAGGCAGATTATTATCTCAACGGCAATAGATTGGGAAAGGGGGAGGTGCAGTGAGACCTGGGTATCCTTGTGCACCAGTTGCTGAAAGTAAGCATGTAGGTGCAGCAGGCAGTTAAGAAGGCAAATGATATGTTAGCCTTCATAGTGAGAGGATTCGAGTACAGGAGCAAGGATGTCTTGCTGCAATTATACAAAGCCTTGGTGAGACCACATCTGGAGTATTGTGTGCAGTTCTGGTCTCCTTATCTGAGGAAGGATGTTCTTGTTATGGAGGGAGTGCAGCGAAGGTTCACCAGACTGATTCCTGAGATGGCAGGACTGACGTATGAAGAGAGATTGGGTCGATTAGGCTTGTATTCGCTAGAGTTTAGAAGAATGAGAGGGGATCTCATAGAAACCTACAAATCTATCAGGACTGGACAGACTAGATGCGGGAAGGATGTTCCCGATGGTGAGGGAGTCCAGGACGAGGGGTCACAATCTAAGGATAAGGGGTAAGCCATTTCGGACTGAGATGAGGAGGGATTTCTTCACCCAGAGAGTGGTGAACCTATGGAATTCGCTACCACAGAAAGAAGTTGAGGCCAAATCATTAAATATATTCAAGAAAGAGTTAGATATAGTTCTTAGGGCTAAAGGAATCAAGGGATACTGGGAGAAAGCAGGAACAGAATACTGAGTTTGGACTATCAGCCATGATCGTATTGAATGGAGGTGCAGGCTCGAAGGGCCGAATAGCCTACACCTGCTCCTATTTTCTATGTTTCTATGTCCTGGGCCTACCTGTCACATGAACTAGTTTCTCGGCCTTTGCCTCTAAATGGAACAGTATTTTCAATTATACAAGACATCTCAAGAAGTGCATACATGCTTAAATTCATCATCTAGGTAAATATAAATTAATTAAGTCTGCAAACTTACCTGCTTTGATTTCTTTTTCTATGCTTTGTAAGCTATTGCATTTATCATTATGTGCTGTTACTGTCACATTGTACCACTCATCACAATGCAGATCAATGATTTCACACCACGTATTTGAGGTGATGCATGAGTGCTGATGTCCATCACTGGCTGCAGCGGTAGCAGTGTATAGTCTTGTACCATTACTGGAATTCCAGGACACCAGTGCAATGTTAGTAGTGCAGTCCACTGCAGCTTCAACATTCTGTGGAGTACATGGTTCTGAAAATATATCCATAAATCTGAAATTAGCCTCATTGAATACTGTTTAATCAGGATATTATGTCTTGTTGGCCAGAGAGAGAATGGATCAGAAAAATTGAACCTATGCATGGTGTGATACAAGTTTCTTGTGTTTCGATCCTCTCTTCAAAACCTCAGAGCTGCTCCATTCACGCTATGCTAAGGCTCAATTGCAAACTTGCTGTTTTCCTCGGGTTGTATAGGTTCAAATTCCACAGTAATTACTGTGCATTAATATGGGGTAGTTTGTGTCTATCACAGGTAAGTGAGCATTGCAGGCATTTATTCCTAGTTGCCCTGAGATGGTGATGATCCAAATGATGAATTACGAGCCTACTTCAGAGGGAAGGTAAGTGCCTACTACATTGGTATGGGACTGGAGTCACAAAGAGTCAAATCTAGATAACGACAGCAGGTTTCCTTCCCTAAAGGATATTAGTGAACCAGGTGGGTGTTTATGACAATTCAACAGCTTCATGGTTACTTTTACTG
The DNA here is from genome assembly GCF_036365525.1 of Heterodontus francisci. Lineage (NCBI taxonomy): Eukaryota > Metazoa > Chordata > Chondrichthyes > Heterodontiformes > Heterodontidae > Heterodontus > Heterodontus francisci. Next base: position 84,900,398 of record NC_090378.1, read on the forward strand.
ATACTAGCTTTTTATTTCCCAATTTCTTTTTAAGCTAAATTCAAATTCTCACACTGCCATGGGAGGATTTGAACGCTCTTTCTCTGGATTTCACAGGTATGGACCACGGGTTCTGGTACCTCACTAAATTGGCCAGTGTTCATAAGAGCCTTGGTGGTGAGTTGTATTTACTGCCCATCCCTAGTTGCAGAGGTGATCTGCAGACCTTGCCATGTAGGTAGTCCAACAGTGGTAGGGAATTTCAGGATATTGGCACAGTAATGATGAGGAAAGGCAACATATATTCACGTCAGAATGGTGTGTGACTTGGAGGGGAACTTGGAAAATGGCAGAATTGCTGTGACATTATTGCTCTTATCCTTCTTGGTGGTAGAGATCACAAGGAAGGGAGTGTTATTGAAATAACCAGAAGGTATCACTAGTCAGAGATCAGGAGTGCAACCTTCAGCTTCCTAACCCAGGTTACTGAGATAAATTAAGTACCACAACTGCCATTCCAGCTGACATTACCAAGTCATCCTGACCAAGGGTTGGAACGAGGGGTTTCCTGGTCCAAACATCTCAGCTATTCAAAGGACACAATTAGTGAAGCAACAAAGGAGGTTCTCACTTTGTTTCCACAGCTCTGATACAGCTTATGTATTTCAGGGCTTAGTGAAGAATTCCTTTCATGAACCATGTATCTAGCATGGGCCAATTTAACCACCCAAAGGAGGTAATCAACCACAAGTAAAACTCCCAGGGAAGATAAACCTCCACAAAGTTTATCTTTGAGAGCAATCGAGCTTAATTCGAGGATAGCAATCTAACATTACAATATATATATTAATCAATCCTGATTATCACTTGCATTCCACTGATAATATTACTCAGCAGCACAGGAGTTACTTATTCTGTAGAGTATTTTATCATCTATTTGTATCCTGAAAGCATTTAATCTCAACTTTATCAAGATAGCCATCCAGATCGTAGCAAAGAATTTATTCACTAGAGCATTAATTTGATCATACACACAAACTGTAAAGTACCTGTGGTGATATCAAAGCTGGGGTTTGGTGGGCTGTCGCACAAGTAGCCTTGTGCAATTACAGCTATAGTGTATGTCTGTCCACAAGGTAAGTCAGACATTTCACAGCTCCCATTTGTAGTGCTGCATGATTTTCTGTGGCCATTGCTTCCCTCTGCAGTTGCAATGTACAGCACTGTTCCGCTGCTCTGCTTCCATGAAACCAATGCCATACCAGCTGCACAGTTCAGATTGGCTTCAACATCCTGTGGTGTGCATGGTGCTGAAAAATTTCAGCGAAGAAAAGCAGATTACATTTTATGCACCAAAAATAAAAGTATCTCTGTGTACCTAATATCTGCTGCAAAATAAAATATAATTTGTAAATCAGTGAGGTATAAGACTTGAATTGGGAAATGAGCCAAGCTTTTACATCATTAAGACGACACAAATTGTGCTAATGCATCTTAATGTTACGACAGCGACTGCTTCAATTTTGTTTTATATAGGGGATTCATGTCTGAGCCATAGGAATCAGAAGGTCCTACCCTTGATAGCTATGCTGAGTTAGCAGACCTCAACTAGTTACAATGGGAGTGCTCTTGCAGTCGAAAGTATTCCAACATTCAATGTCAGGGCTCACATATAGTGAGGGTCACCTGGGTCAGGTAGCAAAGAACACCCAGCACCTGTGAAACCATACCTGAGCAGCAGTTAACATGAGAGGTGCTTGGGAGAGATGTGGATGGAAATATATAATTGTAGCTGCATTTCCTGGAGTTCATATTTCGTTATTAAAATTATGCATTGAATTTGCATTTTCTATATACATTTAGAAATAGAATGAGGAAGGCAAAATTCCTCCTTCATGAGAAACACATGCTCAAGTGAATAATGAAGGTCCTTTGCATAAGTGGGTAAGCTAAAATTTCCCATTTTTCTAGTGTGAAGTCATAGGTCCAGCAGGTTTAGAACAATTCAAGTCTTAGACTTGCCCTCAAAGTTAATGTAACAGGATGAACATCCTGTGTTCTGATACTCCTCAATACAATGGCATCTGAGTGTGTTATTTTTTAATTTTAATACCAAATGTGATAGGTTTGTAGTACATTGCTCTTACTAGGAAAATCAGAAATTCCTTCTTTTAGGTAGGGACAGCTTAAGCAAGTTTTTAAACAGTTTATATTGGGACTGGGGCAGGGAATTCTTGTATCCAAACTACTAGGCCTGGAGCATTGTTTTATTCCTCCTCAGCCTCGGCCTCTCTGCAGTATTTGAGATGGCCAACCACACCACCCCCTTCAATAAATCTCCTTTTCCCACCTCAGCGAGACTGCCTCTGCTTGGTTCCATTCTTATCCATTTGATTATGGCCATAGGATCTCTAGAAATGACTTCTCTTCCTGTCCCTGCACCATTACCTCTGGAGTCCAGCAAAGATTTTTCCTTCAACCCCTCCTCTTCTTCATCTACATCTGCCCTTTGGTGGCATCATCTCAGACCTTGGGCCAGTTTACACATGTATGCCTGTAACACCCAGTACTCCCTCTCATCACCTCTTTTGAGATCCCCATTGTTGCAGTGTTGTCAAACTGGTTTTCCAATATCCAGTTTGGGATGAACCATAAACTCTGTACCCTTCCAACAAACTTCATCCCCATCCCTGAACACGGTCTCAAGCTGAATAAGACTGTACACAACTTTGTAGTCCTAACTGACCCTGAGCTGAGCTTCCTATCCTATCCTTCCCTATCCTCTCCATCACAAAGTCTGCAATATTGTTCACTTCCACCTTATCCCATCTATGCTGAAACCCTTAACCACGCCTTTGTCAGATTCTGACTTGAACTCATCCAAATCTCTGCTGCCCAAATCCTATCCTGCACCAAGTCTCATCTCAGCCATCACTTGCCTACCTACATTGGCACCTGGTCCCCCAACAGCTGTTATTTATAATTCTCATCCTCATGTTTTAAATCCTTTTGTAGCCTTACCTCACCTTATCTCTTAAACTTGCTCAAGCCTTACAACCCAACATCCCTCAATCATCCCTCAGACTCTATATTCCTCTCACTGTGGTCTCTTGTCCATCCCTCATTCCTCGTGCCCTGTCTTTGGCAACCTTGCCTTCAGCCACCCGGGCCCCATGTTCTGGAATTCTCTCCATAAACTTTTGTGCCTCACCTCTCCCTCTCGTCTTTTAGGACCCTCCTTAAAATCCACCTCTTTAACCAAACTTTGTCGCCATTTCAAATACCTTTGTCTTTGGTTTGGCATCCATTTTTTTGATTCTGCCTCTATGAATCATTTTAGGCCTTTTTATTTTTACATTAAAGGCACTATAAGTGCAAGCTATTATTCTTGTTCTTTAAATGCTCCATGTGCATTAAACTGAACTGCTAGAACAGATTGTCCATCCTTTATAGAACCTGCACAATTTTCATTGCATTGATTTCAATTCCTTGAATGGATAAAGAGTTCCATTGTCCAGCACCTTGATGAGCCCAAAATAAACAATATTTATAAAAAGCCTTCCCACTCTTTCAAAGGTGTGCTCCATTCATGTTTTAAACTGTTGAGAAATCTAACTATATAACATAAAGCAACACTATATATCAAATAAAATTGGTATGAGCACTCTTATGGACTCCTTGGCAGCTAAACTAGTACCATGGAGTTTATTTTGCAAAAAGAACATAATCGTCTGTTTCACTGACACAGAATGGTTTTACAATCCATCATAGTAACATATTTGCATTAAATTACATGACAAGAAATAGAAATCTTTTAAATATCGGTAATCAACAGCCATGAAACCAGGTTACTGCAGTCATAGTATTGAATTTGTTGTGTTTTTGAGTACTTTATATTGACTGTCCAGTGTACTGGATTATTTTCCAACTATAATAACCTTTGGCAAATCCATGCACAAGATGTGCATATTTCAATAAATAATAAAAAAACATTTTTGTTACCTGATTGGATTTCAAAAGGATCACTTTGTGCGCTGTCACACTTTCCACCCAGTGCCTTTACTGTTACGTTGTATTTGTGACTACAATGCAGTTGTCTAATTTCACAATGTGTACTTGATGTATTGCACCAGTAAACTTCACCATCTTGATTTGTTGCTGTTGCAATATATGACACTGCACCCCTACTCTTCCCCCAGGATATAGTGGCAGAATTGACATTGCAATGCACAACCGCTGTGACATTGGTGGGGAGACATGGTGCTACAAATTGGAAAACACAATTACAGAAATAATATTTTAAATGACAAACTAAGCACAGTAAAGTACTGCCTCTAATTTCACTAATAAAATAACATAACATCTATAATATATTAAATATTTCATATCTGCACAGACTTTGTATGTCTCAACTTTTCCAATTACAAATTCCTATGTCCACACTTATAATGAAAAGTGTCCATATAAACTTGTTATTGTAATCACACCTTCCTGACAGTAGTGGTGGTAACACCTCTGTTTTCCACCTCCCAGCTCTTTAGCTTCCACTGCAGAGAAACCCCTGGCTGCAACCAACTCTACCACTCTGTTTCCCAAATTGCCCTAAGTTTTGCTATTTAATTATTAAAAATATCAAAAGTGTATAAAAATAAGGACTTTAAAATGGAGACTGAAGTCTGTGTTCTCTGTTTCATTTATCAATGGTCTTGTAACCCCATTTAACCTGAATAATACACTTAGCACAGGACTTTCTCTGCGGGGGCAGGAAACAGGAGTTGGGACTATTTCCAGGTCCTGAACCCACCACCAGGGGAAACAGTCACGCATTGTGATTTTCACAGGGCCACCCCTGAATTGGCATGAAGACAGATTCTCTGTCCAATTAAGCATGGTGGGCAGGCTCTCACAGCTAGAGGGCCACTCAGAGGCCTTCCAGCTTGAAAGGAGCAGCAGGCTGCAATAGAGGGTAAGTAAGGGAGAGGACGCTTCAAATTGGAGACACTCGCCAACATTTTTATATCTTAAATTAAAAAAATGTATCTTGCAGCCAGGCCACCACGTTGGGTTTGGTCTGGGGGAGGGGGGGAATCCCTCTACAGGGCAGCCTCAGGCTGCTCCTGCACCCAGGCAGGCAGGGAGGGCCTCTAGGCTTGCCTGGAGCGCTGGCTCCCCAGGCCTGCTGCTGGGAGGCCGCCTCCAGGCTCCTAAACTAGCCCCCGCCACCTGCAGGAATCTGGAGGCCGATTGGAAAATCCCAATCAGTCTCCTTTAATTGGCCTCGATAAACCATGTCAGCTACATGCCACGTGTGGGAGGGTAGCCCTGCCGCTCCCCCTCCCCCCATCCTGTCTCTGCAAAAATGACCTGGAGGCAGGATGGAGCTGGGGGAACTGGGCGTGGCTATTTTTAGATCCGCCCACCTCTCTTCCCAGCCCTGGCAGGGGCTAAAAGTCCTGCCCTTGGTCTTTACTTCCTAGGAATAAAATTCAACTCCATTAGGCACAAAAATGTGTGGTAATGAATTGTCTGCTTGTTTATGGGATATGGTATTGTTGTGATTATGTTACTGGTCTGGTAATTCAGAGGCCTGGACTAATAATCCAGAGAATGTGAATTCAAATATCACCATGGCTGTTTGAATTCAGTTTTAAAAAAACAAATCTAGAAATAAAATAATGCAAGTGACCATGAATTGTCAGATGTTGTAAAAGCCCCCAACTCATTTGTTAATGGCCTGTAGGGAAGGAAACCTGCCATCCTAACCCAGTCTGGCCTATATATGACTCCAGTCCAACATCAATGTGATTGACTCTTAACTGCACTCTGAAGTGGCCTAGAAAGTCATTATCAGTTATATTAAACCACTACCCTGCCACAGTCTAAGCCCACTGCTATATTCTCAGGGAAACTAGGGATAGCAATAAATGCCAGCCATGGCCAGCGATACCCATTTCCTCAGAGGGTGCGTACCAGGTGACTAATCCATTACCGCCCGATTTGCAACCCCGACTAAGATGAATTTCACCCCACCCTGTGTGTAATGCCATGGGAGACTGACCAGATTATTAAAAAATATATTATGAAGCTGACAGTAAAGAATACATTATGGAGTGTAAAGTTCCTATTCTAAATCAATTTTCTGTTTTTGTTTTAAGCTGAGTAAAAGAGTTGCACCAAAAATACACACGTATTTGCTACATTTAGGGATATTGAATAGTTGTGCAGGTACAAGACTGTTTTTTATGGTGTTACTGACAGTGAACGTGTTACCTGTATGAACTTTGGAACTGGAATTCGGAGCACTCTCACACATCTCATTAGCAGCTTTGACACTGAAGCTGTATTCTTGCCCACAGTGCAGCCCTTGGACTTCACAGAATATGCCACTTGAATTGCATGTAACATTATGTCCATTGTATCCTTCTGCAATTGCAATATATGACTGTGCTCCAAGAGCATATCCCCAGTAAACTGATGCACTGTTTTTGTCACAAGCCACAGAGACGTCAATGTGCTGTGGAACACATGGTGCTATTGACATGAGGAAAAGAAAAAAAATTTCAGATATTGAAAATTACAGACAATGAGGTTGATTTATATGAGTGAGAGATGCAAACTTGTCAGCAGTATTCAGCACCACTGAACCTATTATTCTACTTAATTACAAGTGTTCTATCTATTTGTGTACAGTTTACAACAAACATCCATCAACTGTAAGCACTGAAGTCCATTGACTGTGAAGTTTCAAAATCTAGCTCACCTTGTTTTCAGTGACATTCTATGGTGAGGCAAATTCTAATGATATGTCAAATCTTCTTTAGTAAAACGGTACCTGAGACTAAATATGCTACCTCACTGTCATAAATATAGTTTAGGTTTTCTTATTTGATTGTTTAATTAATGCATACATTGTAATTTGTTCAATACATAACATGCTAATTATTTCTTAAAATGGTAAATATTGTCCATAAGTCTTGGGTGGGGCATTAGAGGGACTGGCTAGTAATTACCTTTCTGGAAGAAAAATTGTATTTTGATTGGCCCCATTTTAATATGTTGTATGTAGCACATTAATTTGATGTAATACATGTCCCTATAATAATAGTATAAGGTGTTATACTGTATTAATTTTGAAATTCTTGAATAGGAAATCACCATTCTGTGACACACAGACATGCCTGCCACTGCACACCTTTACCATTAGATGGAGCTTCATAAACTGCAGTTCTTGATATTCATCCTTACACCATCACTAATGACACTCTCAGGGAAATTTGTTTGTCTTTACATTCCACGGGCAAATCCATGGAAATCCACTAATATTAGGAAAATGTCCTCCTCTGTTCTGTTAGTTAGCACATATTGCTCCTTATAATAATCATCTAATATTTGTTTGAATGACTTCTTTGTGATTCTACTTTTTTGCATTGTGTAGAGGTTGAAAGCCTCCTAGGCTTCAATTCTCTCTGAACATATATGCACATTTTCATGAACAAGATACTTTGCTGCAAACAGAAGTTTCCCTTCTATTGGACTTAAATAGTAAATGGAATGCAACAAATCGTTTCAGAAAGTCATCTCCACCTGTTTGAAGTTGAACACTGTGACTACTGTTACTCTCGCAGTTCTCAGACAGTGCCTTTACAGTTACTTCATACATCTGCCCACACCACATCTCAGGCAGGTCACAGTACGTTTCCGTTGTGTTACACCATGTCGTGTGCCCACTATTCGTTTGTGCTGTTGCAACATATAGTTCTGCCCCATCGCTCTGTTCCCAAGTCAATAACGCTGTATTAGCTTCACACTGCAGAGCAGCTCCTACAACTCCAGGGGCACAAGGTGCTTGGGAAAGAAAAACACCACAATAATAATTAATATTGTGACCCATTTGACATGCAAGTCTCCTTTTTAATTACAGCTACTTGTAAACTGATAATGCCTGATTGGAATAATAGTTATAAATGTATCATTGAAGACTTACACTGGCAAAAGAAAGGAACAATCTATTTCAATTGTGCTGGACATTAATGGATTTTCGCTGGTTTCATTATATTTACACTTTCAATTACATTCCTTCCCTTTCTGTTTTGCTTTACGATATTCTTCCAAGCTTAATCATGAAAATCACATTTTCTGTTCCCTTATAGTTTGCATTTTTTAGATGTTCTATCTAATTATATATCTTTTTTTTCTTTCTTTCTTTTGGGCCTCCTTATCTCGAGAGACAATGGATACGCGCCTGGATGTGGTCAGTGGTTTGTGAAGCAGCGCCTGGAGTGGCTATAAAGGCCAATTCTGGAGTGACAGGCTCTTCCACAGGTGCTGCAGAGAAATTTGTTTGTTGGGGCTGTTGCACAGTTGGCTCTCCCCTTGCGCCTCTGTCTTTTTTCCTGCCAACTACTAAGTCTCTTCGACTCGCCACAATTTAGCCCTGTCTTTATGGCTGCCCGCCAGCCGTTGTGCTGGACATTAATGGATTTTCGCTGGTTTCATTATATTTACACTTTCAATTACATTCCTTCCCTTTCTGTTTTGCTTTACGATATTCTTCCAAGCTTAATCATGAAAATCACATTTTCTGTTCCCTTATAGTTTGCATTTTTTAGATGTTCTATCTAATTATATATAATATATATTAATGTATGATACAAATATATGTAAAGTACAGAAACTGTATGGGCAAAAAAATTCATTCGCGTAGCACTCCTTCAAAGTCATGTTATGTAACTACATGGATTCGCCGGGAGCAGCCATCTGCTGCCTGCGCAGTTAGCGAAGGTTTCCCAGTCAGCTGCTGCCTGCGCAGTTAGCGAAGGTTTCCCAGTCAGCTGCTGCCTGCGCAGTTAGCGAAGGTTTCCCAGTCAGCTGCTACCTGCGCAGTTAGCGAAGGTTTCCCAGCCAGCTGCGACCTGCGCAGTTAACGAAGGTTTCCCAGCCAGCTGCTACCTGCGCAGTTAGCGAAGGTTTCCCAGCCAGCTGCTGCCTGCGCAGTTAGCGAAGGTTTCCCAGCCAGCTGCGACCTGCGCAGTTAACGAAGGTTTCCCAGCCAGCTGCTGCCTGCGCAGTTAGCGAAGGTTTCCCAGCCAGCTGCTACCTGCGCAGTTAGCGAAGGTTTCCCAGCCAGCTGCTACCTGCGCAGTTAGCGAAGGTTTCCCAGCCAGCTGCTACCTGCGCAGTTAGCGAAGGTTTCCCAGCCAGCTGCTACCTGCGCAGTTAGCGAAGGTTTCCCAGCCAGCTGCTACCTGCGCAGTTAGCGAAGGTTTCCCAGCCAGCTGCTACCTGCGCAGTTAGCGAAGGTTTCCCAGCCAGCTGCTGCCTGCGCAGTTAGCGAAGGTTTCCCAGCCAGCTGCTACCTGCGCAGTTAGCGAAGGTTTCCCAGTCAGCTGCTATCTGCGCAGTTAGCGAAGGTTTCCTCTTTGATTTAATTGAAGAAACCTCTATACATCCATAGGGGCAAAAATTTTACATATAAAAATGAGGGGGAAATAGTGCAAACGCTGGAACTGCACAGCAGATCATCAGAAGGGTTACCACTGAAATATAGGCTCGAATTTTACATTGGGCAGGAGACCCCACCCACTGGCCAAAAGTCGGGAGCGAGCCCGCCTTCACTGGGCCTGGCAGCTATGCAGTGATTTTACATGGCCCAGACCCTTACTTGGCCTCGGGCAGGGCTTCCGCCCCTCTGAGGCAGGATGTCTCGCCCCCAAGAGCTGCCAGCCAGTTAGCGAGCCGGCAGCTCTCAGTCCCAGCAGTGCCACCGGGAGCAGTGGCCACTGCTGGGATTACAGCCAGGGAGTGGAGCGAGAGGGACATCGGCCCCAGAAAAAAGGTCAGTTTGTTGAGGCCGGGTGTGGACAATTTGTCGGGCCCTGGCAAGGCAAGGGGGTTGTCAGTTGTAGGGGGGAGAATGTATTTCTGTGGGGTCGTTGGGCTGTTCTGTTGTGGGCACAGGATGCCCAATCAGGAGGGCACCCCCCAGCCCGAAAGGAAGCTGCCAGGTTTTACTGGGCGGCCTCCTGGGGGCCCTGAGCCACCTGCCCACTGCTGGTAATAGACCAGCGGTGGCAGGAGGAGCCCTTTAAGTGGCAGTTAATTGGCCACTTAAGGACCATAAGTGGCCTGGGGTGGGCGGGCCGTTTCTCGCCACCGCTGCCGCATGTAAAATTGCAGCGGGGGTGGGAAGGCGACGAGAACAGCATACCCTGCCTCACACTCAATTTTACGACCCCCCCCAACTCCAGCCCGATCCTGCGGGGGAGTGTAAAATTCCAGCCATAATTTATTCCCACTGATGCTGACTGCCTGTTTCCAGCATTTCCTGTTTCCGTTTCACTGAGATGTGCCCAAGTTGCTATTTCCACCTATAGGTCTAGATAGCAGGAACATTGCTACTGATTCTACGTCTGTCCTCACTCTGCTTCTAACAGTGGCTAGTAATCAGGAATGGAAATCTGAGCTAAGTTTTCCCTTTACTAGCCTATGTTGAGGCCCACAGTTATGTTCTTAGTACCACGCAGGCTTAGGTGAACTAACCCAGAACAGACCAAGGCAGAACATAAAACCATCCTGGTCTGTCTGGCCAAATACCTTAGCAAGTGGCGTATTTACTCTCTGCATCAATGTGGGAGCTGCCAAACACTTTCTCATGAAGCTTACACTCATTTAATTACTAATTTACAACTATTTACTTCATTGCAAAAGCTTTCATTTTAATTTTACAGTTTCTAGTTGGATTGAAAGTTTGAAATTAACCTGTAAATGGTGCATTTACTATTTTAAGTTTGTTGTTTAAAAGAATGTTTTTCTTTGTTATTATATATTATTTGACAGTATGAGACTGTTGACATTATTATAGCCAGACCATTACCTGTCTCCATCTGCTGGCTGTAGCTCTCAGTAATGTTGCACATGTTGTTGAGTGCTTGAACAGTGACCGTGTATTTTTGGCCACACTGCACAGCCACTAATTCACAGTTAGTGCCTGTTGTTATACAAGAATCCACGTGCCCAGCAGTTGCTTTTGCTGTTGCGATGTATGTCTGTGCACCATCACTGAGATCCCATGACACCATCGCAATTCTTGTCTCACAGTCAACATAAGCTGTGACATTCTGGAGATTACATGGTGCTGAAATGGGAAGAAGAAAGATTATTTCTATTATTCACAAAGAAAATTCTCAGATATTTTATTTTTTAGCATCAAATGTAACTTGTCAAAAGACAGTTTCGAAATAACACATACAATTTTACTTGAATGTATGTCAATGACATAAGTTTTGTAAACTTGGATTGGAAATAAGTAGAAGTGGACAATGGAATTGACATTAATGCTACATATAACTAAAATATATGTTAGAAATAAATATATCTGAACGGAAATGGCCTTGAGATAGTGGCTTAATTTGCATCTCTCATGTTCTTGCTAAATTCCGCTCTCTCTCGCTCTCCTTCTGAGTACTTATTCTCTTTTCCTTCAGTCTCACTCATTCAATGTACACAAACGCTTTTCACTCTGTGTAAGAGAATGGGTTTTGAGTGAGTTAAAATCTCGTCATTGTCTTATTTACACTTCTTCACCCTTTGGGTGGTCAGCAAAGCACATCAGCTGACAATGAACCAGACAACAGGCTCGGCAGATGCAAGCTCAACAAAGGGCAATAATTTAGCATTCTATTAACTTTGTTAATAAAGGACTTAGTTAACATCATATGAGGATCTAATTATTGTCATATTGCCAATATATAATTATATAATATAATTCCCATCAATATCATATTCCAAAGATATGATTCATCTAAACAATCACAAAGATATATTCCCAATCATGTTTCTATGCACTTTATTGAAACAGAAGTAGAGAATCTTAGATGTTGTTCAGTTTGCTTCAGCCCTTTTGCCAAGACTCACGTCTAAATGTCTTTTTCCATTTACATGGAGGGGGGCAGGGGCCAGGAGGTGGGGAATGAGAGAAGAGAATCTGAACCATCGTCTGAGATGACTAGTACTTGTCCCAGAAATACTCCCTTTGGATATTAACCTTGGTCTTTCATCACCAGATCAGTGCTTTTTTTTTTATTTAGAGATACAGCACTGAAACAGCCCCTTCGGCCCACCGAGTCTGTGCCAATCATCAACCACCCATTTATACTAATCTTACATTCCTACCACATCCCCACAATTCCCCTACCTATACTAGGGGCAATTTATAATGGCCAATTTACCTATCAACCTGCAAGTCTTTGGCTGTGGGAGGAAACCAGAGCACCCGACAAAAACCCACGCAGTCACAGGGAGAACTTGCAAACTCCGCACAGGCAGTACCCAGAATTGAACCCGGGTCGCTGGAGCTGTGAGGCTGCAGTGCTAACCACTGTGCTGCCCTAAATGTTGGAGTTTTCACTATCATGCTGGTTTTGGGTTGTTGTTTACAGCTTCATCATAGGATTTCATTGTTAAGAAATTAGTAAATCTTGCTACCTGAAATTTCAGCAATATATGAGCTAAATAATACAGGTTTCCATTTTGCAACTGAACAAAATTTAGCATATAGCTTTGGATTTGGACGAACTCAAATTTCAGTTCTGGATCTGTACTCTGACTTAATTTACATACAGGGCTTGTCAGGTTTGCATAGAAATGAATACAATTTTACAGCATACTGCTTCATCTAACCCTGTCAACATATCCTTCTATTCCTTTCTCTCTTTTAAATACATCTATGCTATTTTCGTCAACTAGTCCTTGTGGTAGCAAGTTCCACATTCTAACTACTCTCTGGGTAAACTAGTTTATCCTGAATTCCCTATTAGATTTATTGATGACTATCTTAGATTTATACTTACAGTTCTGATTTTATAGTGCACTCAGGAATGATGAAAAGTACCATTATTTGCAATGCAATTAATAAAGACATATATCGTGACAAGCAAAAATCTGCTATTATTTATATTTCATTTATTTATTTCAAGAGTGAGGCTGGAATGCAAAGTAATTTTACCTGTTTCAATCTCAAAATATGAACTCTGGATACTGTTGCATGTTTCATCCATAGCTATTGCACTTATATTGTAATACTGGCCACATCCCAGATCTGCAATGGTGCAGCTGAGGTCGACTGTGCTACATGACGCTGCATGCCCGTCCCTTCCCTCTGCTGTTGCAACATATGATATTGCACCATCACTGTGCTCCCAGAGTACCAATACTGTATTATTGTGACAGTCTACAAAGGCATTCACTATCTGTGGAACACATGGTTCTAGGGTAGAAAGAAAACATAATTTATATAATTCATACTTTTTCTCGTGGCTGTTAGGGGAGAAATTTCTTCCTTATTCTTTTGTGTTCCTATATCATACATGTGCAGAGAGGTCAGTTGAAGCACTCCAGCCTTCCTGCAATGTTACTTGGAAACTGGCTACCAGGAGGTAAGAGAGTTTTCTCGGTGGAGGAATGGCTGGGCTTGGGATTAGCATATGGAAGATCAAAGGTGTGAACCTGTGCCTTATCACTTCGCCCTCATGTACACCTGCAGCATTTAAATTAAGCCTGAGAGAGGTTTTGGGGGCTGAGCTATTTATCCAAGTGGAGCTCAGGCAGCATAGAAAAAGGAAAATGGGGCTTATTGACTTTTAGGAGGATTTGACCAATTAATTCCACTTGGTCAACCCATCTCCCAGTAAAGAGGCAGACACGCAACTTGATCACAGGACACTAGTCAAGTTCTTTTGTAACTATCGCCAGAATATGCCAACTGCTTGCTCTTTCCCTCCCTATTGAAAAAGCCCCTTCACCACTTAATGGCTCACTTCAGATTAGGAATTTACTAAAATGAGGACTTAGAGTTTGTTAGTGCACCAAGACTTTGGGCCACCAGCCCACTAAAAGCAATTTGTATTTACAGAAGCGATCTAAATTATGACAATGTATATTTCTGTGAAAGGAAATAGCAAATTTGTTGATCTGAATGAAAAAGTATTTGCAAAATATTTTTCTTTACCAACACAATATAGTTGTGTGAAAAGAAAAAGGAATAAAACTGCAAATGCTGGAAATGTGGAATGAAAAGAACTGCTGGAAAGACTCAGATGTATGGCAGCATCTGAAAAGATGGTTTAACATTCTGGGTAAATGATACAGAACTGGAAAAGGAAGGCAAATTAGCCCCTTTTGTGGGGCTCACCAGAACACAGAGTAGAAAAGGAAGACTAACAGAACAAGAGGTAGCCAATGAGTTTAATAGCCAGCATTTCTTTAAAGCTGTAAAGATACAGTAAAAAAGTGTTGGATTTTTAAAAATTCATTCATGGGATGTGGGCGTCCCTGGCTAGGCCAGCATTTATTGCCCATCCCTAATTGCCCTTGGATGCTAATACAAAAGCCAACAGTCAGGTTGTGAGAAAGCATCAGAAAGGCAAAGGCAAGTTAGGAGAATTCCTGTTTTGGAGTGCTAGTATTTAGCATATTTGCTCCGTGACATTTATCCCTTGTTATGTTCACCCTTCAAGTTCTAAGAAAAGGAACTCTATCAAAATGTTAACCTACCTTTCCTCTTTTCAGATGCTGGTGGAGATACTCTGTTTCCCCAGAATGTTTTACATTTATTCTGTATTGCCAATTGTATTGAAATATATAACATTCGAACAAAAATGACCCATCTGTTTCAGCTCTTCTCTTTCCATAAACAAACAAAAAGCACATCAACAACTTTTCATAAAAAGCTTGGGTTTGGTCCCACTGTTACTTTTCTACGTTAACTTTACTTCATCTACTCAAACACGTTTAAAATTAACCAGAAATTAAATACCTGTATGAAGCTGCAGGCTGGAGGATTGAGAGCTAATGCAGTTGTCATTTGCTGCTTTCACTGTTATTGAATATGTGTGTCCACAATGTAGCTGTGTGAATTCACACTCAGTGTTTTGTGTGTTGCAGGAGGCCATGTGCCCATCATTGGTTTCTGCTATTGCCGAGTATGATGTTGCTCCAATACTTTGAGCCCATGATACTGAGAGACTATTAAAATGACATTGTGAATAGGCAGAGATAATCTGTGGGGGACATGGTGCTGTCAATTTAAGGGAAAAAGAAAACATAAGTTTTGATGGCTAAATCCTGAAGTTATATTGGCATCTCTTAATAATTTTGAAAATGTCAACAACAAAGGTATGGAATCTTTTTAATAAATAAGCATTGTTTACGTAAGTAATAATTAGTGCTGTGCTACATCATTGTCTTGGTTTCTTTCTTTCTACCAGGCTACGTATGGGGTTAAAAACCAGGTTCGCTCGCAGAAAATGTCACAGCTTGTTTTGATACAATGGCTCAGAATATGGACAGAGTGCTGCGGCGGGCTGAGAATTTTAGTTAAGCCTTTGAACACTATCAATCCACAGTGTGATTGTTTTTATTCACTTAACCATTCACTGGGTTGAATTTTATGATGGCGGGTGCAGAAAATGGTGGCCCGCAAGCAAGTGCCACGGGCTGCCGCGATGTAGCGCACGGTGTCTCATCTAAATACGCCAGGCAGACGGGCGGCCCCCACCCCACCCCCATCACCTGGTGGGGGCAACCTCAGCGACGCCATGAATGCCCAGGCATTGGCGTCATTTTTAAAGGGCTGCCAGACCTGCACAGAAACTACAGACGGGTGAACCCCGTCACCCCCCACCCCCACATTATAAATAAAATTCTGACCTGTTCCCCCCCCCCCCACAATACAATGAAAATAAATGGACTCCCCGTTCCTCCCCCACAAAACACTTATATTGAAAATTTGACTTCTTCTCCTCCCCCCACCCCCGCCACCAACTGCACAAAGTGCAGAGGTCACCCCTTCCCACCCACCCTCAACGCTAGAAATGCAGAGTTGAAACTGTCCCCAGCAATCCCGGCGTCGTGCTCAACAAAATCCCGACCACTGTAATAAAAAGGTTTGCAAGTTTACAGCCTAAACCAGAGTCTAATGAAGGCTTTTCTGTTTGATTCTGAGTGTGAGTTACCTGGATATGGGACTGGTAAAAGTGCATTTCAGGTCATAGAGCGTAGTAACTTGCCTATGGGACAGGCCTGAGACGCTGAACCTGAGAAAAATATTGAGATATGAAATGTACTTAATCTCACAGGAGTGTTCATGGTGTCATACCTTTTTCAAGATTGACAGTAGAACTTTGGTTGCTGCGACACTTTTCATTAAGAGCAGTCACCGTTATTGAATACTCCTGGCCACACAGTAAATCTTTGATCACACAATTAGTTTGTTGTGTGCTACACAAGCGTGTCAGCCCATTGCTTCCTTCAGCTGTTGCTATGTATGACACTCCCCTAGCACTGGAATCCCATGACACTGACGCCGTGTCTGTGGCACAGTCGAGGTGAGCACTCACATTCTGTGGAACGCAGGAAGCTACAAGCACAGAGAGAAAGATGGAAGAAAAATATTAATTAAATTAAAATAAGCAAATTATATTTTGCAGTGAAAATATCTTCAATATAAGTTCAGCTCTGCATATTTGAAGTTAATTCATTTATTCACGATCAGACAATCCATGGATACTTTCACTCGAATTGACTTGCTTCACTTTGGATCTCCTCAAAATCCTTCTCTATTGTACCATTACATTCAACCGATCAGGGGTTTGTGTGAAATGATATTCTTGCTGCTATATGTACAGAGAAGCACATGATACAGGTGAACAACTGCCAGCTAATGGAGATTGCTTGGATTGAGAAAGTTAGAAAAAAATGCATGTACAAAAGGAGAGTAGGGTAATAACTTGCATCAGAATTTCTTTATAAAGTTGGAACCAACAGCAGTGAGACAGAACAGAGCTGCCGATCCCACAAGAGCTTACTGGCTAAATGCACTGTACCACTCAGAACAGGAATGTTTCTGGTTCACAATACTTTCAAATATAAGTTTAACCCTGGCCTCAACTACCATTTCCATGTCTTGATCACGCATTGTGATAAGAAGACTGAATAAACCGAGGCTTTTTCTCCCTCTATAAAAGAGAAAGGTGAGGGATGACCTAAAATTATGAAGGAGTTCAATATGTTGGATGTAGAGAAGATGTTTCCACGTGGAGGAATCCAAAACTAGGAGTCATAAATATAAGATTGTTGTAGATAATTCCAATGAGGAATTCAAGAGATCAGAGAGTGTTGACAAAGTGGAACTTGTTACCACATGAAGTAGTTGCAGCAAATGGCATAAATACACTTAAAGGGAAGCTAGACAAACACATGAGGGAGATAGAGGGATATGTTGATAGGATGAGATGAAAAGGGTGGGAGGAGAACCATGTGGAACATAAAGACCAGTTGGGCCAAATAGACTGTTTCTGTGCTGTACATTCCATGTATTTATACATAGGTACTTCCTGACGTCAGTTCTCAACTTGTCTTTTACCAGTTTCTACTATGTCATTCAGCCACATATTACTTCAAAATAGTGTTTTGATTTATCTTTTCTATTCTGCTGAGTAACGTACAGATCTATCTACTACTCTATCAGGTTTCAGTTGCTTCCTTTCGAAGTTGAAGAATTTGAGTTCTTCTAGTCATTTCTTACAATTCAGTGTGCTGACAATCAGGGTTAGCCTCATGATCCTTCTCAGCTCCTTCTCCAGGACTTGGATGCTTCTCTTATGACTTTGTGACTGAAGTTGAATGGAGTATTTGAGCTGGGGTCTGACCAGAGCACTATACAATTTCAGTGTGATGACCTTGAACTTGCACACTACTGATCCAGCAACAAAGCTCACCATTCTGTTAGCTTTAATAAGTGCTACCCATCAATGGCTGATTAATTTCAGCTAGCACAACAGCAGAACAGTTGTAGAGCTGCAATTGGTCTTAAGGAAGGAAAATAATCACCCAGGAATCCCATTCCTAATTGTCTTCTAGTAACCTGTGCTGTATGATGATGAATGAGGAGAGGATCAGGGTCAACTGCGATTCTCTCTGATGGTTTTAAACATCTGCTGACATTTACTACCTACAAGCCATGATGAGGAATGACCACAGCTGAGGCAGTGGGGTTGTGGGGGAGGGGTCTTCTGGTCTGATTGTGCCGTATGCTAGGAAGACTCAACCTTCTGGCAGAGAAAAATACTGAAGGAGGGAGAATAATGAGCAAAAGAGCAGTGTTGACAGAAGAATTCACTGCAATTACCAGAGTATTCAACCAGAGCAGTGATTTGAATTAAACCATATTGGTGCTAGTCTCAGTCCAAAAATGTGAGCAATCATTACTGGCTGCTTTGATAATCACATTATACATCTGGCCACATCGCAGGTTTGTGATTTACCAGCTTGTTCCTGTGGTACTGAATGAAGTGAAATACCCGTCACTTCCTTCTGCAGTAACTCTGTGTGATCCTGCTGTGTAACTGACTGACCAGGACACTACTAGAGCATTATTCTCACAACTCAAATTGCCAGTAAAGCTCCATGGAAGGCATTCTAATTTAATTCAACATGCAGAGGAAAAATAGTGCAAATAAATTCAAGAAGTAATTACAATACAGAATGTTACAACTTTCCATGTTTCTAAAAATGTATATTTTTCACTATAATATATTTGAAGATTGTCTAACGTAAGTCAGTGGTGAATAATAAATAACAGTGCAAGATCTCAGAGGTACACTTTGGTTTGACACTTTACCTAAATTGGAGTTTGCATTTGTAATCGCTACATGACTCGTGTTTTGGTTACTCTCACAGGTTTCATCGAGTGCTCTCACGGTTACGGAATACTCCTGGCCACACAGTAAATCTTTGATCTCGCAGTTAGTTTGCTGTGTGCTACACGAGCGTGTCAGCCCATTGCTTCCTTCAACTGTTGCTTTGTATGATACTGCCCCAGTGCTGGAATCCCATGACACTGAAGCAATCTCTGTAGCACAGTCCAGCTGAGCAGCCACATTCTGTGGAATGCAGGGAGCTACAAGAGAGAGGAAAATGAAAGATCCATTTTAATTCCAAACTAAAAGTCTTGTATCAGGTTTCCAGTAAAAACAACAACATGCATTTATAAAGTGCCTTTAACGTTGTAAAATGTCCCAAGTTGCTTCATTGGAGTGTTATCAAACAAAATTTAACAACGAGCCACATAAGATATTAGAGCAGTGACCAAAAATCTTTTTAAGGTTTTAAGGAGCATCTTAAGGAGGAGAGAATGGTAACGAGGCAGACAGGTTTCGGGAAGGAATTCAAGAGCTGAGGACCTAGATAACTGAAGGTACAGATGCCAATGGCGAGGTGAAGGAAATTGAGGATGCACAAATTGCCAGATTTGGAGGAACACCGAGTTCCTGGAGGGTTATAGAGCTAGCAGATATTATGTATATTGGGAGGGGAGAAGCAATGGAGGGATTTGGACACGAGAATGAGAATGTTAAATTTGAGGCGTTGTGACACACTCCCTCTCCTTTTTCACAAGGCAGTAGTAACAGCCTAGTGTCACAGAGCTCTCAATTGACAGTGATCCCATCAATGATTACACCCCTTCTTCTCTCTTCTCTCTACAGTATGAAGCACAGCTAGCCTCTCACATGCATAAAATAGTCCCTAGAGCTTGCACTGTCTTGCATATGATCACCAACGCATACAACATGCCAATTTAAAAAAAAATACCCTGAATCAAAAGAGCTTTCAGATCTTCGACATGATCTGGAGTGGAAACCCATTGAGTGACCACAGTTGTTTACAGCATAGTAAGTTTCTTGGCTGTTAGATTACAAACCACTAGGCTCCTCTATGGATGCATGCAGAGCTAACATAGGATTACTCCTTGTAAGAATGCTTCTCTATTGTCAGAGTCGGAAAAATCCAGGCAAATGTGTTCACAAAGACTGTAGGATTTTGGCACGCTGTGTGGATTGGCTAGTCTGCCAATTTTCAGGCAAGATATTGGTGAAATGTAATTACAAATAATTAGGAATAACTGAAAATAAAGACCTTTGATTTTCTAACACTTCACCAAGAAAGGTTGCAAAGCTTACCTGAATTAAGTTGAATTTCCGATGTTTTGGAATGGTTGCATATGTCATTTTTGGCTACTACTGAGAAGTTATACATAAGGCCACATTTTACTTCTGAAATTTCACAGTTGTTATCAGTTACATTGCATGAAAAGTTGGTTCCATCACTTCCCTCCAGTGTTGCAGTGTAGGCGAGTGCACCTTGGCTCTCGTGCCAGGTCATCAAGGCAGAATTGTTGTTGCAGTTGACATGAGCATTGATGTTTTGGGGAATGCATGGACCTAGCAAAGTACAAAATACACCAAAGCTTCTTTGCAGAGAATATATACATTGTAAATGATTTAAGTTCTATCAGAGCTCGGAATCAAGGCAGTCTGCATTAAATGCTGCCATATATCCAAGGTGCAATGGACAGCTATCATAAATGAATGATTAGAGTTGATGCAGATTAACATTTTAAATAGATTTGAAAGATTAATTCTGGTTGTTGAGAATGCGTCTTCAAATTTCTCCAAGGTACAATAAAACAGAAAAATTGTTGCATCCTCTTTGATGGAACTGCCTGAGGTTTGAACTTTTAAGTGTGGTGGAGGGTATTCTGTATACAGATTTTCCTTATTTCCAGGCTTATGTTGGGGGAACCTTGTAGGAGTTTTTGGATCATTTTACAAAACTCAGTTTTGATTCAAAAGCATGGGAGTAGGTCATGGGTGAAAGAGATGACCTCAGTAACACTGGTGGTGATGTGGTTTTACACCTTTCGCCTAGGGTGGTTTACAGAACAGGATATTCTGCTGAATTGGGGAAGAAAATGATAAGATTGACAAATAGGACCTGCCCTTGTAGCAAGCACCCTCTGTGAATTATGTTCTATATTATCTATGAATAATTTACTTTGTGATTACAAAGGTACATACATACTCAGTACACAAAAAAGTTTCTATTATAAAAGGGAAAACTTTTTAATGGAGTTTACATAAAAATCCAGCCTATACATATCAGCTGATAGTTTTTTTATTTATTTCGTGGGCTTTAAAGATTCCAAGCTAACTGGGCTGGATAATATCAAACCGTGACACATTACCTTCACCTTCACTAGTTAATGCAAACAATGAGTAGTTTTGTTAATATTCCAGATTTCAGTGGGTGAGTTAGAGGAGGAATTTAATCCCCCAAAACAGATGGGTTTGGGTCAGATGGGAAGTAAAAAATTTCAAACCTGAACCCAACCCACCTCCGATTTCAATGAAGCTGAGACAGAGGGCGGGTGACAACTGCTCCCAGAAAGGGAATCACGCATTTTAATGCGGCTGTATGCCACAGACTTTTTCTCTATGAATTTTAAAGTTGGCCTTAGAAACCCAACAGCTAGAGGGAGGTGAGGACTACTGGATGGAACAGGGGGTTTCCCAGCACTGTTTGTGAGCCAGGAAGAGCAGGTTTCCCACTCCCCCTCCCCCCCCCCCCCCCCCGCCAGCCCCTCAACCAAACCTGTTAAACGGCCCAATCTGATTCCTCTCCCCCATGATCTGATGCGTTCCTGATGTTTTGCATGGCCCACAATCATCCTCCCTCTTTCCCTGATCTTTCTGCGCCACCCCCCGCCCCCATTTGATGTCTCCCCAGGCTAGACACACAATCTATCCTTCCCTCCTCTCTGCTCCCCATCTGCGGCCTGGTGCTGCAGGCCTACCCACCTGACACCTAGCAAGCCATTCAATCTGGCTGGTTGTGACAAGGAAACTGATGTCAAAAATGGTCATCTGATTCTGCCCTTAAAATTAGCAGGAGCTGAGGGAAACTCATCCTTCTGGGTTTCCTAACTACAAAACTGCCTCCCCATAAATTTAGGTCAGAATTTCCTAAAGAAAAGAAAATTGGTAATGTTTTGCAATTTCAATTAAATAAAATCAATGCTATTTCCAAAGCTTCTGTATAAGGCAACTTGTTTGAAGTTAATAATGTACTTAGGTGCTCAGAATTCTGTCTTAAGTATTCTTTTGGGGAAAGTTGCTAATAAGTTGCTCTCTGATCACAAAACAACAGCCTGCAGATATATAGTGTTTTTGGCATGCTAACTGTTTTACACATAGATGGGATCTCTAACAGGACAACTTACAGTACGAAAAGTTGCAGGGTTCCTCAGTAGTCAATGTTGATGCACCACTCAATCTATAAGTTATCCATTATGAGACAAAAAAAATTACCTGTCTTGATATAAACAGGAGAGCTCTGAGAACCGTTGCATATGTAATTTGATGCAATGACAGTTGCAACATATACTTTGCCACACTTCAGGTCTGACAGCCAGCAGCTTATATCTGTTGTTGTACACAAATGACGGGTCCCATCACTTCCATGAGCAGACACCATATGACTGATTGCACCATCAAACTCGCTCCATATTACAACAGCTGTGTTCGTATCACAGTCCATCTGTGTATGAACATTTTGTGGTTGGCAGGGTGCTGGTTAGGAGGACAATTATTCAATTAGAATTAGTTTATTGAAGCTTTTCTCTGGACTGTTACGCTGCCATGTTAGACAATCAATGCTAAATTTAATCATTGTATATCACAATCTCTACTGAATGTAATCATATATCACAATCTCTGCTAAATGTAATGATATATTACAGAGTCTGCTAAATGTAATTGTATATCATGATCTCTTCTAAATGCAATAATAATATCAATAAACATTAAAGATCTTCTATATTTATAGTAATTTCTATCATCACAAATCAGAGCCATGCCTGCTAGCTGGGTTCTAAGACACCACAGAACCTTGCCCTTGTCATGTGTTTTGAAGGAAATGTATCGCCAGAAATCTCCAGTTTACAACCTAGATATTCTTATGTGTTCCAAATAGTCCCATTCAGATGTGAAATGCAAGTCTTCTGTAATTATTTTTAAAATTTATACTCCATTAGCAGTATTACTGTAAAAATATTGTCAGACTCATAGCTCATTACTATCTTGGATAATGCAATCACTATTGCTAATAGCTGTTATCTAAATACCGAACCCCAACAGGGTGACAGTGCCCTTTCAAAATTTAAGCTGTTCAAAAATTACTCTCAAACTTCAAGTAATTCTGATTTATAAACTTTTCTGTCTCTATCTAGTAATATGGGGCCTACATTCATTAGTCAGAAGCACAAGTACTGTCCTATATTGCTCCTCAGGCCTCAACATCATAATTCTGGCAAGCCGCTTTAGGATACTAGATTGGCCTGACCAATTTCAACTGACTCAGCTGATGGCCGAGACCCTAAGCTGACATTGGAGCTGACACTGCCGCTTTTTTAATTCGTTCTTGGGATTTGAGAGTCGCTAGCAAGGTCAGCATTTATTGCCCATCCCTAATTGCCCTTGAGAAGCCGGCGGTGAGCTGCCTTCTTGAACTGCTGAAGTCCATATGGTATAAGTACACCCACAGTGCTGTTAAAGAGGGATTTAGGATTCAGGATTTAGACCCAGCGACAGTGAAGGAACGGCAATATATTTCCAAGTCAGGATGATGTGTGACTTGGAGGAGAATTTGCAGGTGGTGGTTTTCCTATGTATCTGCTGCTCCCTGTTCTTCTAGGTCAGGGGTCAGCAACCTGCAGCTCCGGAGCCGCATGCAGCTCATTAAGGACTTGTGTGGCTCCCGACCTTGATCAATCAAATCTATTTTGATGGTAATTAAACGGCTTGTTTCATTTTTTTATACTTTTATTAACATTGTACTTGTAAGAAAGTATCATTCAATTAACAACTTTTTTGTAAAAGCCTTTAAAATGTTGTTGAAATGTGTCTATTAATTGCGTATCAAGTGTTTAATTATATGCAGGTGGAGGGTGTTAATTGGGGTCTTATTTGAGCATTTATAAGGAGACTGTTACTGAGACTAGTGGAGGGTTTGAGTGAGGAGCTACATATCTGTAATCCTTTTACTCTGTACAATAAATGTGAAACTGAGGAAAGATAGGCTCCAGTATCATCCTTCCACAACAAGTTTTCTGGAATTTAACATTTCTCTGTCTTGTTTTTCATTATTATTGACATTTGAGTTAAGATATTGTGTTTTTGACAATTTAAAAATGGCTCTTTTTTATTAAAGTTGCCAATCCCTGTTCTAGGTGGTAGAGAGCGCAGGTTTGGAAGGTGCTGTCGAAGGAGCCTTCTATCTTATAGATAGAACACACTGCAGCCACGCTGCGCCGTGGTGGAGGAACTGAATGTTTAAGGTGGTGGATGGGGTGCTGATCAAGCGGGCTGCTTTGTCTTAGATGGTGTCAAGTTTCTTGAGCATAGTAGGAGCTGCACTCATCCAGGCAAGTGGAGAATATTCCATCACACTCCTGACTTGTGCCTTGTAGATGGTGGACAGGCTTTGGTGAGTCAGGAGATGAGTTACTCGACACAGAATTCCCAGCCTCTGAACTGCTCTTGAAGCCACGGTATTTATATGGCTGGTCTAATTAAGTTTCTGGTCAATGGTGACCCCCAGGATGTTGATGGTGGGGATTTCAATGATGGCAATGCCATTGAATGTCAAGGGGAGATGGTTAGATTCTGTCATTGGGGGATGGTCATTGCCTGGCACTTCTGTCACACGAATGTTACTTGTCACTTATGTTGTCCAGTTATTGTTGCATGCAAGCACAAACTGCTCCTCTTGGATCCATATAGGTTTCCTCAGTGGCCTCCAGCAGTCTATTTAAAGACCACTGGTTAGGATGAAGTAGAGGCTGAAAAGGTAGTTACTTACAAAAACTTTAAACCAATTTCACAAACAGATTCAGAAATGAGCATAAACTTAGAAAAGGCTGTGTCGAATTTAGCTTTGGCTTGGACGCACGCACAAAGCAGGCATGGGCCTTCCCATTGCTGCATTTAGCATTGTTGTACCCACTCTACACCCATTAAATAGCCACAGCAATGTTGAATTTCTATCACATCATTTTGGATTGGCACTCATTGAAAGGAACCGTGTATGAACTGAACAGATTTAGAGACCGAATGGACCAATTAGATATGTTTTTTTAAAGAAGATACTCTTTGTCTTAATTTGGGTGATTAGATGTGTCCCTTGAAGACAAAAGTGGCAATACAAGAGTAATGGGGCATTCTATTATTTTACTTGGCCATTCTCAGCATTGCATAATACCAAAGTGGGCAGTGAAGTTTGGATACACCATGTTTCAGACTTCTAACATCAGAAGCTGGAAGCAGGTGAACTCAAAGGGGCCATTTAAAATATATACTGACAGATTTGTAGTGTTGCTTCACAATGGGTGTCAGAGGTTATGGGAGTGTTAGACCATTTTATTCTATTAATAAAGTGCATAATATAGGAACATAACTACTAGCCTCCCATAAAACATAATGTATATCAATGTTCTGTAGCTGTGTGTGTCTTATCCATTTAATTTCCATCACAAACTAATGGCTATATTTCTATATTCCTTTATATGTAGGTGACAGGTTAAAGGCTCTCCCAAATGAATCAAGAATTTTTAATTTTTCAGTTCTGAATCAAGCCTTGGAAACTTTGAAAATCTGAATTATGACAACAACAACTTGTATTTATGTAGCACCACGAACGTAGTTAAAGTGTTCCAAAGTGCCTCACTGGAGTTTTATGAAGCAAAATTGGACACTGGGCCACATAAGGTGATATTAGGGCAGATGGCCAAAAGCTTGGTCAAAGAGGTAGGCTTTAAGGAGGAAAGAGAGGTAGAGAGGCGGTGAGGTTGAGACACGGCTGGCAATGGTGGAGTGATGAAAATTGGGGATGTTCAAGAGGCCAGAATTGGAGTAGCACAGATATCTTGGAGAGTTGTAGGGTTGGAGAAATTTTCAAAGATAGGGAGGGACGAGGCCATGGAGTGATTTGAAAACCAGGATGAGAATATATATGAGAATTTTTAAATTGGCATATTCTGTACAGTTTGGGGCACATTAATTGATTAATCCCTAATAATTAAACAAATCTGGCCCTACTCAAGATTTAATTTCTGCTTGGGGCTGATTAAAACCACTGAGCTAAACTTAGGAAAAACTTGAATACTGCTTGGCACTAATATCATATAACCAACTGATGGGGAAAACTGTGCATGCATGGCAAATGTTTGCAAGTGCAAAGGGGCTTTCAAGTTGGCGTCAGGAGATACAGTGTTTTAAACTTCGCCCTAATAGAGATTGGAAACAAGAATCAAAATGGGGGAAATTAGGTTAATTTGCAGCATAAAGTAGCATTAAAAAAATCTTCCTCCGCTCCCCTGAGTCTGCACGATTGTTACTAGAACAAATGGCAGACAGATTTATTCTAATACACAGTAGCCTAATTCGAAATAACTATCATTCAAACTTTGGTGCTACTTGTTAAGAAGAAATGACCCGAAGGAAGCACAAAGCTTCTAGTTTCATTGTTTTTTTAAAAATTCTCATGATTACACTTTGTAGTAGCAATTAAGCTGGAGGGTGAAGTGCCTTCCTAATGATTTAAAAACCAATTGTCTGTATTTTCTTTATTCATTCACAGGATGTTGGCAAGGCCAGGATTTATTGCCCATCGCTAATTACCCTTGAGAAGGTGGTGTTGAGCCATCTTCTTGAATACAACTGAGTGATTTACTTGACCATTGCAGAGGCAGTTGAGAGTCAACCACATTGCTGTGGATCTGGAGTCACAGAACAGGTAAAGACAGCAGGTTTCCTTAGCAAACCAGATTTGTTTTAATTATAATCCACTAGTTTCATGGCCACCATTACTGATACTAGCTTTTTAAATTCCAGATTTTATTTAGTTGAATTTAAGTTCCCTCAGCTGCTGTGGTGGGATCTGAACTCGTGTCTCCAGTTCGTTAGTCCAGGTCTCTGGATTACTAGTCCAGTACCATAACCACAATGCTACCATCACCCATGGTGGATTGAAACAGTATCATGGTCCTGTAGTTTTTTTTTGGAATATGCGGTTTGCTTTAAGGCTTGCAAGGGATCAGTATTGCTTCAAGAGCCGGAAAGCCTTAGGAGTTATGGGAAGGTACATTTTCATTGCCTTAGAAATAGCAATTTGGAGACTGCAATTCAAAGGATGCATTCTCGATACCATGGAAACAGCCACTGGGAGTGAGTCTCATGCGATACATTTGTTTCAATTCAGTTTTGAATTGTTCTAACAGAACACACAGACAGAAGACACAGCTGTGATGACAGCACCTGGAAAAAGAGTGCTCAACCATTTAAACTGAAGGAATAATTAGAGAATTGGCTTAAACCAGTTTTCAGGGGCTAGAGTCAGTCAGTATAAAAGTGAGCCATCTTACAGTGCTGACTTTGTTTGCACTGGAGTGCTGACTTGGGTTGCATTAGAGTGCAATAGTGGAAGTTTGGTAACTGACGAAGTTCGGCGAGGAGGGAGCGAGGAGCTCCTTTCATTTCCTACCTTTCCTCAGAGTGATTGGAACTGAGAGCTTCCAAAGAGCACAGCTGACTGGGAGAAGACTCGGAGGGCAGAGTTCCAGACCGGTAAGTATAAAAAACTTACCTCTGGAAAAAAAAACTGAAAGTGACGTCACAGGAAAGCTGTGACCTGATTGGCTGGTAGGGAATTTTTACTGAATTTGAAAATAAAACATTGATAAAAATTGATTAAAACCTTAATTAAATAATTAATAAGTAGAGTAACTAAACCAGAGGGAAGAGATTACTGTATTTAGTTAGCATTTAATATTTATAGAAGGAATCTAACACTAGGGACCATATAGTTAATTATAACAATTTAGTAAGGATTTAATAAGTATTTATTTATTTTAAATTAATTTATTAATTAGTGCTAGAAATGTCAGTTAGAGGGGTGACGTGCTTCACCTGTGAGATGTGGGAGGTCCGTGATGCTTCCAGCATTCCGGACGACTACATCTGCAGGAAGTGTACCCAGTTGCAGCTCCTCACAGACCGCATGGATCAGTTGGAGCGTCAACTGGATGCACTTAGGAGCATGCAGGTGGCAGAGAGCGTCATAGACAGGAATTTTAGAGAAGTGGTTACACCCAAGGTGCAGGCAGATAGATGGGTGACCGCTAGAAGGGGAAGGCAGTCAGTGCAGGAATCCCCTGTGGCTATCCCCCTCTCTAACAAGTATACCGTTTTGAATACTGTAGGGGGGGGTGGCCTATCAGGGGAAAACAGCAGCAGCCAGAGCAGTGTCACCACGGCTGGCACTGTTGTTCAGCAGGGAGGGACAAAGCGTAGAAGAGCAATAGTTATAGGGGACTCAATAGTCAGGGGCACAGATAGGCGCTTCTGTGGACGTGAAAGAGACTCCAGGATGGTATGTTGTCTCCCTGGTGCCAGGGTCAAGGATGTCTCTGAACGGACTGGGGGCATTCTGAAGGGGGAGGGTGAACAGCCAGAGGTTGTGGTACACATCGGTACCAACGACATAGGCAGGAAGAGTGATGAGGTCCTGCAGGGGGAGTGTAGGGAGTTACGTAGAACGTTAAAAACAGGACCTCTAGGGTTGTAATCTCGGGATTACTCCCTGTGCCACGTGCCAGTGAGGCTAGAAATAGGAAGATAGTGCAGCTAAACAAGTGGCTGAACAGCTGGTGTAGAAGGGAGGGTTTCAGATATCTGGATCATTGGGATCTCTTCAGGGACAGATGGGACCTGTACAAGAAGGACGGGTTGCATCTAAACTGGAGGGGCACAAATATCCAGGCTGCAAGGTTTGCTGGTGTCACTCGGGAGGGTTTAAACTAGTATGGTAGGGGGGTGGGAACCAGAGCAGTAGGACAGCAAGTGAAATAAATGAGGGGGAACTAGTAAATAAGACAGTAAGACTAAGAGAAAGAGCAGGCAGGGAGATGTTGCGGAGCACAGCGGGACTGATGGTCTGAAGTGCATTTGTTTCAATGCGAGAAGTATAACAGGTAAGGCAGATGAACTTAGAGCTTGGATTAGTACTTGGAACTATGATGTTGTTGCTATTACAGAGACTTGGTTGAGGGAAGGACAGGATTGGCAGCTAAGTGTTCCAGGATTTAGAAGCTTCAGGCGGGATAGAGGGGGATGTCAAAGGGGTGGGGGTGTTGAATTACTGATTACGGAGAATATCACAGCTGTACTGCGGGAGGACACCTCGGAGGGGTCATGCAGCGAGGCAATATGGGTGGAGCTCAGGAATAGGAAGGGTGCAGTGACGATGTTGGGGGTTTTCTACAGGCCTCCCAACAGCCAGCGGGAGGTAGAGGTGCAGATATGTAGACAGATTTTGGAAAGATGTAAAGGTAACAGGGTTGTAGTGGTGGGTGATTTTAACTTCCCCTATATTGACTGGAACTCACTTAGTGCTAGGGGCTTGGATGGGGCAGAATTTGTAAGGAGCGTCCAGGAGGACTTCTTGAAACAATATGTAGATAGTCCAACTAGGGATGGGGCCGTACTGGACCTGGTATTGGGGAATGAGCCCGGCCAGGTGGTCGAAGTTTCAGTAGGGGAGCATTTCGGGAACAGTGACCATAATTCCATAAGTTTTAAGGTACTTGTGGATAAGGATAAGAGTAGTCCTCGGGTGAAGGTGCTAAATTGGGGGAAGGCTAATTATAACAATATTAGGCAGGAACTGAAGAATTTAGATTGGGGGCGGCTGTTTGAGGGTAAATCAACATCTGACATGTGGGAGTCTTTCAAATGTCAGTTGATTAGAATCCAGGACCAGCATGTTCCTATGAGGAAGAAGGATACGTTTAGCAAGTTTCGGGAACCTTGGATAACACGGGACATTGTGAGCCGAGTCAAAAAGAAAAAGGAAGCATTCATTAGGGCTGGAAGGCTAGGAACAGACGAATCCCTTGAGGAATATAAAGACAATAGGAAGGAACTTAAGCAAGGAGTCAGGAGGGCTAAAAGGGGTCATGAAAGGTCATTGACAAATAGGATTAAGGAAAATCCCAAGGCTATTTATCCATATATAAAGAGCAAGAGGGTTACTAGGGAAAGGGTTGGCCCACTCAAGGACAGAGAAGGGAATTTATGTGTGGAGCCAGAGGAAAAGGGAGAGGTACTAAATGAGTACTTTGCATCAGTATTCACCAAGGAGAAGGACTTGGTGGATGATGAGCCTAGGGAAGGGAGTGTAGATAGTCACAGTCATCTCATTATCAAAAAGGAGGAGGTGTTGGGTGTCTTGCAAAGCATTAAGGTAGATAAGTCCCCAGGGCCTGATGGGATCTACCCTAGCATACTGAGGGAGGCAAGGGAAGAAATTGCTGGGGCCTTGACAGAAATCTTTGTATCCTCATTGGCTACAGGTGAGGTCCCAGAGGACTGGAGAATAGCCAATGTTGTTCCTTTGTTTAAGAAGGGTAGCAAGGATAATCCAGGAAATTATAGGCCGGTGAGCCTTACGTCAGTGGTAGGGAAATTACTAGAGAGGATTCTTCGGGACAGGATTTACTCCCATTTGGAAACAAACAAACTTATTAGCGAGAGGCAGCATGGTTTTGTGAAGGGGAGGTCGTGTCTCACTAACTTGATTGAGTTTTTTGAGGAAGTGACGAAGATGATTGATGAAGGAAGGGCAGTGGATATTATCGATATGGACTTCAGTAAAGCCTTTCACAAGATCCCTCATGGCAGACTGGTACAAAAGGTGAAGTCACACGGGATCAGAGGTGAGCTGGCAAGATGGATATGGGCGGCACAGTGGCGCAGTGGTTAGCACCGCAGCCTCACAGCTCCAGGAACCCGGGTTCGATTCCGGGTACTGCCTGTGTGGAGTTTGCAAGTTCTCCCTGTGTCTGCGTGGGATTTCTCCGGGTGCTCCGGTTTCCTCCCACAAGCCAAAAGACTTGCAGGTTGATAGGTAAATTGGCCATTATAAATTGTCACTAGTGTAGGTAGGTGGTAGGGAAATATAGGGACAGGTGGGGATGTTTGGTAGGAATATGGGATTAGTATAGGATTAGTATAAATGGGTGGTTGATGTTCGGCACAGACTCGGTGGGCCGAAGGGCCTGTTTCCGTGCTGTATCTCTAATCTAATCTAATCTAAGAACTGGCTCGGTCATAGAAGACGGAGGGTAGCAGTGGAAGGGTGCTTTTCTGAATGGAGGGATGTGACTAGTGGTGTTCCGCAGGGATCAGTGCTGGGACCTTTGCTGTTTGTAGTATATATAAATGTTTTGGAGGAAAATGCAGCTGGTCTGATTAGTAAGTTTGCGGACGACACAAAGGTTGGTGGAGTTGCGGATAGTGATGAGGATTGTCAGAGGATACAGCAGGATATAGATCGATTGGAGACTTGGGCGGAGAAATGGCAGATGGAGTTTAATCCGGACAAATGTGAGGTAATGCATTTTGGAAGATCTAATGCAGGTGGGAAGTATACAGTAAATGGCAGAACCCTTAGGAGTATTGACAGGCAGAGAGATCTGGGCGTACAGGTCCACAGGTCACTGAAAGTAGCAATGCAGGTGGATAAGGTAGTCAAGAAGGCATACGGCATGCTTGCCTTCATCGGTTGGGGCAAAGAGTATAAAAATTGGCAAGTCATGCTGCATCTGTACAGAACTTTAGTTCGGCCACACTGAGAATATTGCATGCAATTCTGGTCGCCACACTACCAGAAGGACGTGGAGGCTTTGGAGAGGGTACAGAAGAGGTTTACCAGGATGTTGACTGGTCTGGAGGGCATTAGCTATGAGGAGAGGTTGGATAAACTCGGATTGTTTGCACTGGAACGACGGATGTGGAGGGGCGACATGATAGAGGTTTACAAAGTTATGAGCGGCATGGACAGAGTGGATAGTCAGAAGCTTTTTCCCAGGGTGGCAGAGTCAGTTACTAGGGGACATAGGTTTAAGGTGAGAGGGGCAAAGTTTAGAGGGGATGTGCGAGTCAAGTTCTTTACACAGAGGGTGGTGAGTGCCTGGAACTTGCTGCCGGGGGAGGTGGTGGAAGCAGGTATGATAGCGACGTTTAAGAGGCATCTTGACAAATACATGAATAGGACAGGAATAGAGGGATACAGTCCCCGGAAGTGCAGAAGGTTTTAGTTTAGGCAGGCATCAAGATCGGCGCCGGCTTGGAGGGCCGAATGGCCTGTTCCTGTGCTGTACTGTTCTTTGTTCTTTGAATAGGAATTTAGTCTGTTTGTTACTATCTCTCAAAATTCTAAAAAAAGTCAAGCCAAAACAGTGATCTCTGGTAATTTAAATTGAAGAAAGGGAAGTTCGACTGTGACAATCTTTTATCCCTCAAAAAACTCTAAAGTCGAATTGATTCTGTTGAAAGTGTTTGCAAGTTGTTAATTGTTGAAATTCACTGGAGAAGGAAAGCAACATCCTGTGAGGACTTCAAGCAACATCCTGTGAGGACTTCGAGCAACATTCGACTGTAAATTTGCAAGGAATCTATTTATTTCTATTTTAAATGTTGTTTATATCTTCATAGTGTTTAAGAATTTAGTTCTTCTAATTAAAGAGTTAATTTGTTGATTTAAAGACACCTGGTTTGGTTAGCCTCATTTGGGGGTTAATAGATGGTACAATTTGGCTGGGTCTTTTTTTAATTTGGAAAGTTTTAAATGATATGTGATCCGATCTGTGGAGTGACGGGATTGAATTAACAGTGCATTGGGCCCACCACAATCAGAATCATACATTTTGATTGGGGTCTTTGACTGCAGCAGTCGATCATAACAACAGGAACAGTCCCTTTAACACAGTAGAAGGAAATTTATTCTCAGCAATGCAAATCGATCAGTGATGTGTCTGACCTCAATCTGTGCCTTACCTGCTCTTTAAAATAGTCATTCAGATAATAATTTTTACATAGACTTTTATCAGCTCTAAAACCTTGTAACCTTTGATCGTGCCACACAACCAACTCTCTTGCTTTCATGACATTCAGGAAGATCTGGGTTACCAGGCAGTCCCTTTAAGCTGCTGAAAATAAACTACTATGATTAAATGCAAAAAAGGTAATTAAAGTGATGCATTCTACCTGTTTCTGTAATATCGTAGTAAGATCTGCCGCTGTCACATTCATTGTCGAAAGCAATAACAAATACTATGAAACCTATCCCACACGGAAGCCCAGAGATGGCACAGCTAGTTGTAGAAGAGCTACAGTTGTATTTGTTTCCATTAGTTCCCACTACCTCCGTCTCATATGACAGGGCTCCTAATTCCAATTTCCATGAAATTGTTAAAGTATTGGACAAACAATCAGTGAAGGCTTTCACATCCTGGGGTATACAAGGGGCTGCAAAGAATATAGAATAGTTGAGTGTATTATTGTGATGGTAAATAACAAATAACACCCTAATAATCTCTATCTTCCTGCTACATATATAATTTCTCTCTCCTTGCTCCTCTTCAACATTTTCTTTCTTTTCCTGAAAGTGCTGAGTCATACTAGGTATGGTTCCACAGTGGTCATCTGCTTTCCACTAACTTACCCAAGAGACCAGTCATGTGTGGGTGTGGACAATGAATTTTTTTTTCCAAGCCATTTAGTGGTGGGCTTTATAGAGTTGTTCAAGACTATGAACCTTTGGCTGACGTTACCCATCCTTAGTCTGAGGTTAATTCAGAGTGCTCACAGATCAAGTTGAGAACAGTTAACTCAGCATAGACTTGGGATGGAATCCGTGATTATTTGATTGGTGGAGTTCAGTACCAGACCATAAGGTGCAATTATCCACTTGGTAATTGGTTCAAGTCTAACTCAATCCCTTCTTTTATATCCATCAGTCCTATCTTGATAGAGGCTAACTTATATGACATGACAGAACATTAAGACACCAGTTGGGGTGAAGTTTACACTTGTAGCAGGGGTCTCGTTGTCAGTGGAAACTGACGCTGAGATCCCCGCGTTGCCTCTTGCACAGAAGGTTGGCTGAATTTAGTGCCAATTAGGCACTTAATTGGACAGTGATTGACCTTCCGTAGGATTTAGGACTCCATTGCCGGAAGTTGCGGCCTTGCAGAGCTGCCAGCCAATCAGAAGCCGGCAGCTGCAGCGCCACTACTGGCTGCTACTGTAGCTGCAGCAACCAGACATCGAGGAGCGGCGCTGGAACAAGGCTTAAGGTAGGTCGGGGCGGGAGGAATCTCACAGGATGGGGGTTGTGGGGGAGGGGGTCATCGGCAAGGGCAGGGGATGGGCCTCAGTGGGACCCCCCTTCCTGATGCCGGGTCCCTCGGTCAGGTAATAAGTGCCTCTGAGCAAAAGACCCCGCCGCCCCCCACCACCCCCTCCCCCAGAGCCGGGAAGCAGCCTGCACGGTTTTGGTGCCGTGCTTTCCATGCGGAGCCAGGACTGCCCTCCGCACAGGTAACTATGGCTGTGGTGGGAAGGGGACCTTAATTAGGGATTAATTACCCAGTTAAGAGCCTCAATTGGCTGTGCAGCAGGAAGGCCATTCACAGGCCTTCCTGCCCCAGACTAAATTTCAGCAAAGATGTGATGGTGGCGGGGATCCCCCCCACTGCCAGCATCCCACCCATTTTTATGCTCTCCCTGTCTCCTAACCAGCCGTGGGAGGAGCATAAAATTCCACCCTATGTGTTTTATAATAATCCCCAATAAGACTAAATATAAAGCACAATCTAAATTAGTTAATTTGATTTTAAATAAACCCTCCCTCTAAGAGATAATTTTCTGACTTCACATTCCTGTCAGGAGAACACATCAAGAACTCGGGTGCTCACTGCACGATTTTCTTACCATTGATTTAAATAATCAGAAATTCATACTTTTATGCATGCCCAAAATTCCAATATGCATTCCTGTTGGAGGAAACTGCCCACAGGCAGCACAAAGTTGGAATATTGTGTGCACAAAATGAAGAATATGATATACACAGAATA
This sequence comes from Heterodontus francisci, assembly GCF_036365525.1. Lineage (NCBI taxonomy): Eukaryota > Metazoa > Chordata > Chondrichthyes > Heterodontiformes > Heterodontidae > Heterodontus > Heterodontus francisci. The sequence goes on from NC_090378.1 coordinate 84,935,244, forward strand.
CGGTATACACAAAACAGAAAAATAACAGAAAACGTTGACTTTATTTCATGGTGATGATTATCTGCACACTTGGCACAATTTCACTTATTCACTTGTAAATAACAAGATTATTTGCTTACTAGTAGTCTGAAGAATTATTTCCCACTAACGGTGGGGTAGATCTTGACTTTGTGTGACAGTGTAAAGTGAGTTGCAGCCTGTTTTACATCTCCCCCCCATTTTTATTTTCATTGAAGTCCATTGAGATGTAAAGGGGGCTGCAGATTTGCTATCACCTGTTTTACATTATCACACAGTGAAGATCCAGCCCAAATACTCAAAATGCTTTAATACTCATCTTTTCTACTTACCAAAATAGCATTAGTGAGCTAAACCCCCCTCAAAAAGAGAAATGTGGATTGCAGTTTTTTTTAGCCTATTTTATGCTATTGGCCTCAGATATATGGCTTACAAACAGAGCTCTCACACCAAGTATTTATCCAAAGTTGTTAGCTATGATGGTTACTGCTTCAAATACATAGTGGACAGTGGGTTATTTTAATCAGTACTCAGATTGTGCTGAACTTCAAGATATAACACAGTGATCATTTGATGTAAGATCAACTTGGTTTGCAGATTTAAATTGTTAATGACTACATCAGTGTTAATAGTAGAATTTCCTCTATTCAGAGCTATTGCTGTGCTCTTTGTATTTATCTAGTAACCTGCTCATCAAGTAATTTCTAGCAGACACAAGGGGCATTTACTGCTGACTGAATCATGGCAACTTGGTTTTATGAATTGTATCATCACTATGTTATCTGAGAACACGGCTGCAAAAGAACTGAGTACTTAGAAAAATACTGATTCGGATGGCATTACATTGGTTCACATACCTGTGCGTACTGAAGTAGTAGGGTCACTCATCTTGCTTTTGCACTGGTCCCTTGATATTGATACAACTTGCAGTTTATACTCTAGGCCACACGTGAAAAACGTAAAGAGACAAGAGGTTCCTCTGGTGTTGCACTCGTCAGTTGTCCCATCAGATGCCAGGGCAGTTACCTTGTACAAGAAAGCACCTCTGCTGGCATTCCAGGAAGCCCACATACTATTACTTTGGCAGTCACGAGCTACTTGGAAGTTCTGAGGAGTGCAGGGTTCTACAAGTATCACAAAGAATGGAAGAAGAATATATCATGAAATAAGGTATAATAAACATGTTAAATTGTAAATGCTAATGGACTGTTAAAGTTTATTGTGACTTGTGAAAGATAATATTGATTATCAATCCAACACAAATGTATTTTGCTTAAGCCATTAAGATTTCAAATCTTCTTGTGCAATGCACTACATACGAATAAAAAAGGTTACAGACAAGGGTAGCCTCATGAGGCAGACAGTGTAAGTTATTGCTTTGGCTTTTGAATCTGTTTAGGGCTCCAAATTTCCATCGTGTTTGTATACTGTGCTGAATGGCTTACTCCTGTTCCTCTGTTATATGTATCTTCTTTAATATGATGTATCAAGAAGCAATCCTGCTCTAGCTTCAGGAATGTAACTGTAGCTTTTGAAGCTCCCTTCCACCATTACACGGAATTTTACTGGCATCATTTATTTTCACCATAGGAAATTCCCATCATTCGCATGGTGGGCAGAGAGCTTGTGTGACTCATCTCTGCTCATATTTCCACTCTGTCACACACAAGTGCGCAGATTTATGGGACTTTACAGAGATGAAAATCAGGGCTACAATATCAACAAATGAGAAAGTTCATTAGGATCAATAAACTTTCACTTTAAACAATATGCAGGATCTACTGTAAAATCTAACAAATAGCTTCGTTTTGACTTTTACAGCTTAAACCCTTTCATAGAAACGTATTGTAACAACTCGGCGCACAATTTTCTGTCTATGAATGTTGACATACTAGTTTCAAATGTAACAGCTAAACTTTCATTGCTGTTGCACATGTTGGCCTGTGCTATAACTGTTACAGAGTAGTTTTCGCTGCATTCCAGTCCAGGTATTTGGCAAGTTACTGTTGATGCAGTGCAGTACTGAATCACACCACCAGTGCTTCTAGCGACTGCTGTATAGATTGTGGCAGCAGGGCTGCTGTTCCATGACACTTCCACTGAATCTGCAGCACAGTTGTAAAGTGCCTTCACGTTTTGTACTGGTTTTATCCCTGTGGAGAGGAAATTTACAGATATTAATTTAATCTGAAATTGAAAATTCAATGACAGGAAATGAAGCAAACCATAGTGTACACATCTAAAACGTTGACCTGCTGATTAAAAAATTCAACTGTCAGTTTACCATTCTATTATTTATTTTATTTAGAGATACAGCACTGAAACAGGCCCTTTGAGTCTGTGCCGACCATCAACCACCCATTTTATACTAATCCTACACTAATTCCCACCTGTCCCTATATTTCCCTACCACCTACACTAGGGACAATTTATAAAGGCCAATTTACCTATCAACCTGCAAGTCTTCGGCATGTGGGAGGAAACCAGAGCACCCGGAGGAAACCCACACAGACACAGGGAGAACTTGCAAAGTCCACACAGGCAGGACCCAGAATTGAACCCGGGTCGCTGGAGCTGTGAGGCTGCGGTGCTAACCACTGCACCACTGTGCCGCCCATATTAATCTATGTTCAAATACAGGTGAAGCTTTTTCAGTCTCAACCGGCAGTCTAGTGACCCCTGTCAGAAGTACCTGCATAAGGATACCAGCTGATGGCAGGACCAGGCTGAGCTCTGTATCAACCCACTACTATTCCGATTCTGGGTCACATATGATGGGGGAACACAAAACTGTGAGGAAGGAAGGAAGGAAGGCAGTTCTTCACTCAGATTCAAACACACCCCTTGGATATCAGCAATGTTACTGAAACCAGGTTGGATTTTTGCATCCTGTTAAAGCAGCTGTTAAAGTTCTCCCTGTGTCTGTGTGGGTTTCCTCCGGGTGCTCTGGTTTCCTCCCACATGCCGAAGACTTGCAGGTTGATAGGTAAATTGGCCTTTATAAATTGTCCCTAGTGTAGGTTGGTAGGTAAATTGGCCATTATAAATTGTCACTAGTATAGGTAGGAATATGGGATTAGTGTAGGATTAGTATAAAAGGGTGGTTGATGGTCGGCACAGACTCGGTGGGCTGAAGGGCCTGTTTCAGTGCTGTATCTCTAATCTAATCTAATCTAATAGCAATAGACAAATGAGAAGATTTACTAAGGGTAAGAAGAATAAACATAGGGCCACAGGATTTCTTTGTAACTTGTTAACTGATGAGGTCATTTACCATTATAAATTAATGCATGAATTCAATGGTAATTTGGTTGCACATTGAGTCAGAATATCCAGGTGTTGTGTCATCTAATGGTTGGACAAATCTCAAACCTATGGTTTGTTATATGTGCGATATTGATATCAAAGAGATCATCAGGAAACTGTTTCAAAGATTCCCAACAAGAATGGGTAATCAAATTACTTCATCTTATTAAAGGCCAGCTCGTTCCCTCAGCTGGGTAATGGGGTGTGTTATGGGATAGCATGTTCCTATTCCTTTCCTGTGTTGGCCCCCCCAGTGCTAAATAGTTCATTTGAAGTTTGCTGTTCCTGTCCAGTCTGAGGTCACTCCTGATGTTAGGTTTGCTTCTGGCAGGGCCTTGCACTGGCACCGAGGCCAGGAAATTGAGGGCAGCTCTCGGGCCTGCAGCTACAGGTCTCACCTCAATAATCAGAACCTTCTGGCTCTGAGATCAGCAAACAGAACGTTTGCTGTGAAACATCCCGGGTCTTGGTGGGGTGTGGTGGGGGGTGGGTGGTGGAGGGTCTTGAAATTTGAAAAGTGTTCCCTACCTGAAGTCTACAGCCTCACCAGCACCTCACCATCTGATCAGGTGGTCAGCAGCAGACCACAGCACCTTATATTCTGCGTGCTGTTAGCATGAGGTGTCTCGCCAGCCAGCACTCTGGGAAATGAAATGGAAGTTCGGGAAAGCCCCACCTGATGCCATACAAACCCCAGGAAAGTGCCAGAAATCTCGGGAGAAAAGAACAGGAGCTCAGACCCACTGTTCTGTTTTTTGAATCCAAACCTTTTGATTCTGGTAATGGGGCTATCCCGAGGGCAAGGATTAGGTAAGTCCACCCTGGGGATTGTCAGGTAGGCCCCTCACCTGCCAAGAATTAGGAAAATTAATCTTCCCCCTACATGAACATTGATTTTAAACTGCTTTTGGTGAAGAAAGAACTTGCTTTAATAAACAATTGGAGACTTTGGCTGGAGAGAGACATTAGCATATCAATGGACAAGTACTTCAAAGGACAAAGGAGCCTGCTCCAATTTAATCCACAATGGACTTTTGATTACCAGACGTTGAAGCACTTCAGGTAACTACTAAGATGGCCGAATACACAAACAGACATGATCAGGCCAGTTTGGTCACATGACTGACTGACTGTTGGAGTTTTTTGAATTTGAGCTTCCAACAAGGAATTGGAACTCAGAAAACACTTTTCTCCTGGACTGAGAAGATCTCTCTCCTGTCTGCTGTCATCTTGCTCTCACCAGCATCGGAAATCATTGAAGACATATGAACACCAAGAGAGAAAAGTCTCCTACAGCGAACAAGGTTTAACAAGAATACTGGGCCCCAACAAAAAGTAAGAGCTGTCTACAATCAAGGATTCTACAGCGAGCTGGAAACACAGAAACAGTAACAAGAAATCCCCTTTAGAGATTGCCTCAAACCTCTCCAATTTATTTTTCTTCTGCTCTTTTCTGTCCCTATTTGCATGTGTGCATCGCGTGTGCGTGCTAGCATGGGCGCGTCGTATATCCATAGGTGTTAACTGTATTACTGTTTAAGTTTAAGGTTTAATAAATGTCACTTTTCTTCTTTAAACCTATAGAAAACCTGTTTTGCTCATTTCTTTGCCTTATAGTTAGAAAGCTGTGAACAAGGATTCACAAAGGGGGAGCTCAAAACACTGTGTTTAAAATTAAACCCTGTTATGGGCGGCACAGTGGCACAGTGGTTAGCATCGCAGCCTCACAGTTCCAGGGACTTGGGTTCAATTCCGGGTACTGCCTGTGTGGAGTTTGCAAGTTCTCCCTGTGTCTGCGTGGGTTTTCGCCGGGTGCTCCGGTTTCCTCCCACATGCCAAAGACTTGCAGGTGATAGGTAAATTGGCTGTTGTAAATTGCCCCTAGTGTAGGGAGGTGATAGTGAATATGGGATTACTGTAGGGTTAGTATAAATGGGTGGTTGTTGGTCGGCACAGACTCGGTGGGCTGAAGGGCCTGTTTCAGTGCTGTGTCTCTAAATAAAAAATAAATAAATAAAATAAGACCTGGTGAAGACAGTAAAAGACCCCTAGACACCTTTCTCACCTGATTGTAACGGGATCCTAAAGGAAATAGACCATAAACTCCCAAAAATGGTCAAAAAATATGATTGAAAAATAAGGGCCAATTAAGTAAATCCTCGATTTACCAAGATTTATTTTGCAATTGTTTCATTTGGATAGGCAGTACAAACCACTTTATACATCATACTTACTTTCAGTTGTGTAATATATAGAAGTGCTTTCCCCACGCAGGTTAAAATCATTGAATGAATTTAAGGTGATGGTGTAATTGGTACATAGTGCAAGATCTTTTAGCACTATGAAATTAGAAAATGTACTTGTAGTTGCTAAATACGACCGTTCCATGGAATTCTTATGCACAGTTATTCCATATTTGAAAGCTTTAGCCACTGGATTCCAATCTAACCGGATTGCATTTTGATTAAGAGCTGTGACTTTGATATTAGATGGAGGCTGCACCACTGTATAAGGAAAGAAAATAGAAAAAGTGCATTTAACTCTCAAGGTATGTTAATGTATAGAAGCTTCGATGCAATAGTCAATAAAATGAATCCCGAAAGAACAAAGAAAGACTTGCTTTTTTTTTTAGAGCCTTTCACTACCTCAGGATATCCCAAAGTGTGCCACAATTAAATATTTTGAAGTGTAGTCGCTGTTGTATTATAGAAAGCATGGCAGATAATTTACACATAGAAAGAGCCCACAAACAGCAATGTGATACTGATTAGATAATCTATGGTAGTGATGTTGGTTGAGGGATATGTTTTGGCCAAGGAACTGAGGAGAACTCCCCTGCTCTTTTTCAAAGTCGCGGCATGGGATCTTTTACAATCACCTATCAGGACAGATGGATTTTCGACTTAATGTCCCCTTAAAAGATTTCAGCTCTGACAGTGCAGCACTCCCTCAGTACTGTGTCAGTCTAGATTATGTTTTCAAGTCCTAATGTCAATTATGGAGCAATTGTATTTTACTAAAATGGGAAAGGAATCACCATTGCTATCAACCAGCTACTCCCAAAAATACAAAAAATGCAGAATTGTAATGATAATTTAAAAAGGTGAGTGGCATAACACTTTCAGGTGCCAAGTCTCACACTCTGACATTCCCAGAATTCTTCTGCACAGTTGTCCTCAGAACAACACACCATGCAGCTCAACCTATTCCTCTCTCTCAAAGCATTTGAGCAGCCAACATTCGTACTCACCCTTATCCTGTTGCACTTACACCTATGCTTCACAGTCACCCTCCATAAATGTTGTCCTTCCCTGCTACCCACACAAGCCATTGCTAACTGTCATAATTCTTTGCTTTCTCTCCTAGCAGGAGAAGCAATAACACAACCACGCAGAAAGGCAGAGACTCAGATGGTGGCCCTCCACTGACAGGCAACTTGAAGGCCACTAGCAATACCCACTTGGCCTACTATGAAGGAGGTCTTGTTCCAAGAGGCTGCAGATGTCATCAGTGACCTGCATGAGAGCCTGAGTCTCCTGAGGCACTGGTGTAGACCCTGTGTTGCAGGAGGGGGGTGTCTCACCTCCTTGGAGCTGGATCTCAGTGTCCATGCCCTCTGCCCGCTGGAGGGTTATGTGATTGATACAAATGTAGCTGGTGTTGGTGTTGCTCCTGCTGCTGCTGGTGCTGTTGGTGTTGCTGCTCCTCTTGTTCTTTGTCAGACGTGCGAGGTGGAGCTGTATAAGTTGCTCCCATGTTGTGCTGAAGGCTGACAGCAGAGAATTGCAGCTGAAGGTGAGTAACTAACTTCCAAGAAGTTGGCAACCACCTGTCAAGCACTGAAAGCACACTGACACGGTGTGCTGTGAGCAGAAGCCTCTCACCTGACCATGACAGCAGCTCTTCAGTTTCACTGATCCAAGGCTTTCAGCTTGTCAGTTTCAGTGAAGAAGCACTTCCTGCTGCGTGTGCAGCTCAGTGACCCTGGCAAGTTGCTGACATCTTGGGAAATAGGCCTACTGGCTGTTAAAGCCATAATCCTTGGGTAAAACAGAACTTAATGACCTATTTGAATATTTAAATGCCTTACCCAACAGCTGCATGGGGTTTTGCCACTCGTCTTCAAACTACCCCCCACCCCACCCCCTAGTAAAACCCAGAAGAGGGTGGAATGATGCTGGGATCCCCACCCAATGCCAGTTTTAGGGGATTTAGCTCCCAGCATTCACCCAAACCTTCATCCCTTGCCTGAGAAAAGCTCCCCCCCCACCACCCACCCCCTCCCCCCCCCCCGCCACCCTCCTACGATCTACCTCTGCCCATTCTCTTTCTTTTCCACTGCTCCTTCCTCTTTCTGTCTTTTGGGTTTTCCCCTGGAGATTCTGTATCCTTCTCTCACTTCCAGTCTGCATAGCCTCTTTCTTCTCATGGTTTCCTGTTCTTCAATTGTGTTGATATGAAACAACAGCAGTGCTTGGAAAAACCATTGTCATTTTAAATTAAATTAAATTTATAGAACTGCAATGCCTATCGGAGTGAGTCATAGAGGGCAGTGGTAAAGCAGGATTAGAAGGAGGAAGAGCAGGAGCAGAAAGGCAGAAAGGTAGGAAGAGACAGGAAGTAGATTGAAGACAAAGGAAGAGAGCAAGGCAAGACCAGAATCAGAGATAGGGAAAGCATGAAGGGATGATTATTAGAGAAAGAGAGAGGGGTGCAGAGAGAAACTGGGAGTAGAGGAGAAGAATGGAAAACTTCCTTATAAGATGTTTTCCCCACTTTCAACACCAAAATAGTGACCAAAATTTCTCATCGTTGGTGTGAGTAGATACAGTAGTTAAAATGCTAGCCTAGCATTGTTCCACTAAATTGGCTATAAACCAAAGTTTAGTTAATATTTGACAACATTTAGCTAAATGCTAGGCTGGTGACAATGGGCAAGACATTCAGCTCACTGCCATTTGTTTTACACCTGAAGAACAGGCAGCCAACAGTTAAAAATCGTCAGGCTGCTTCCATGGAAGCCAAAAAAACAGAGTGATATTCCACAAGTCCTGCTCCACCTGCGGAAGTCCAGTGACTCATCTATTTGCCTCCACTTTGACCCTGTCCCACATCTTGGGGGCAACAACAACAACCTATATTTATATAGCACCTTTAATGTAATAAAACATCCCAGGCACTTCACAGGAGCATTATAAAACAAAATATGACACCGAGCCACATAATGCTTTATAGGTTAAATGACCAAAAGCTTGATCAGAGGTCAGTTTTCAGGACATAGAAAAGCAGAGAGGTGAAGGGAGTGTATTCCAGAGCTTAGGACCTAGGAAAATGAAGGCGTGGCTACCAATGGTGGACCGATTAAAATCGGGGATGCTCAAGAGGCCAGAGTTAGAGGAGCACATATATCTCAGAAGGTTGTGGGGCTGGAGGAGATTACAGAGATGGTGCGGGGGGTGGGGGATGAGGCCATGTAGGAATTTAAAAACCAAGAGCTGATATAGGTCAGTGAGCACAGGGTGATAGGTGAGCGGGACTGGTGCAAGTTAAGACACAGACAGCAGAGTTCTGGATGACCAAGTTTAGAGAGTAGAATGTGGGAGACCAGCCAGGAGTGCATTGGAATAATCAAATCTAGAAGTAACAAAAGCATGAAAGAGGGTTTCAGCAACAGGATCATTTAGATATAAGGTTGGGCATCCACACAGCATGGCTGTTTGGCTTACGGAGTGGCACCTTGTGACTTTGAAGGGGCAGGTCTGATGACCTACATTTCAAACTTTGGTAATTTTCTTTCATGTTACTCTTGTTGATTTTTCAATGTCCTAATGGCAATTGATCTCACTGGAATGGATGCAGCATTGAAGGGGTCCATTTAAGGCCTCACGTGGCAAGTATACTTGCTTTATTCAGGCGCACTTACCATTGGCCATGCAATAGGCAAAACTGACAGGGATTCCCACTCCAAAAGTGACATTGCAATGGGGGAGGATTGAGGAGGCAGAAAGATGGACAAAATTCCTCTACCCATCCAGATGACGTGAAATCCACGCCACAAACAGTGCAGTATTTCTAGGCTTGCATATTGTTGCATTCATAGCTAAGATCAAGTACACCCATTCCCCATCAACATTTAAAAGTAGTTTTAATGTGAAAAATTTTGATTCTACATAAAAAAACATAAATAATTCCAAATCGGACTTGCAGTATTTACTCTAAATCTGATTTTATGAAAGGAGATTTTACAGTAATATGTAGACAACAAAAAAGGCTACTTACAGGTGACAATGTGTCTTCTTTTGCTAGCACCTCCAACACCAGCAGAATTTGCAGCAAAGATGGTAATCCTGTAGACAGTGGATGGATCCAAACCTGGGACAATTCCTTTGTTGTTGTAAAATGTCAAATAATAGTTTCTACTGTTGGATTTCACATTCAGAATGTACCGATCTGCTCCCAGTACTTTAGTCCATTCAGCAATGATTACTGAACTTGAATTAGATTTTAGACTGAGCAATTTCGGTCTCGTTGGCACTACGCAGATTAAAAGCAAAAGGAATTATTAATAACTAAACTGTGTTTATGAAAAGAAATATAATTTTTTACTGAAACTGATAGAAACTTGAAATGAGTGTACAGTACCTCCCAGCCACTGATAATTTTCACTAACAGAAATAAAAGCAATTTTACATATGAGGGAACTATTGCTCAAGCATTATTACTAAATATTAGCCACTGAATTTATTTTCTTCCTTCCACACTATGCACGTGGCCAACTGAGGGGGCACTAGGCAGTCAATTATAGGACATTGCTAATTCCACTCTACCATCTGGTTGCTAGTTTTAAAAAATTCTTTCATGGGATGGGAGCGTTGCTGGCAAGGCCAGCATTTATTGCCCATCCTTAGTTGCCCTTGAGAAGTTGGCGGTGAGCCAGTTCTTGAATCGCTGCAGTACCAGTAGGTACACTTACAGTGCTGTTAGGGAGGGAGTTCCAGGTTTTTGATGGAGTGACAGTGAAGGAATGGTGATATAGTTCCAAGTCAGAATGGTGTGTGACTTAGAGGGGAACTTGCAGGTGGTGGCCCTTCTCGGTGGTAGAGGTCGTAGGTTTGGAAGGTGCTGTTGAAGGAAGCTTGGCAATTTGCTGCAGTGCATCTTGTAGTTGGTACACACTGCTGCCACTGTGCACCGGTGGTGCAGGGAGTGAATGTTGGAGGTGGTGAATGGGGTGCTGATCAAGTAGGCTGCTTTGTCCTGGATGGTGTTGAGCTTCTTGAATGTTGTTGGAGCTGCACTCATCCAGGCAAGTGGACCGTATTCCATCACACTCCTGACTTATGTCTTGTAGATGGTAGACAGGCTTTGGCAAGTCAGGAGGTGAGTTACTCGCTGCATAATTCCCAGCCTCTGATCTGCTTTTATTGCCACAGTATTTATATGGCTGGTCCAGTTCAGTTTCTGGTCAATGGTAACCCCCAGGACATTGATAGTGGGGGATTCAGCGATGGCAATGCCATTGAATGTCAGTGGGTGATGGTTGCATTCTCTTTTGTTGGAAATGGTCATTGCCTGGCACTTGTATGACACGAATGTTACTTGCCATTTATCAACCCAAGCCTGAAATTTGTCCAGGTCTTGCTGCATGTGGACATGAACTGCTTCAGTATCTGAGGAATAGTGAATGGTTCCGAACACTGTGCAATCATCAGTGAACAACCCCATTTTGGACCATATGATGGAGGGAAGGTCAGTGATGAAGCAGCTGAAGATGGTCGGGCCTAGGACACTATCCTGAGGAACTCCTGCAGTGATGTCCTGGGGTTTAGATGTTTAGCCTCCAACAACCACAACCATCTTCCTTTGTGATAGGTATGACTCCAACCAGTGGAGAGTTTTCCCCCAATTCCCATTGACTTGTGGAGTACATTGACCTCTCCTCCCATCTTGCTACCTGTTGGGAAACACTATAGCCTTAAATCTGCTCCATCTGCCTAAAATTGAGCATTGTCGTGTTGGGAATGGTGGAAGTAAATGTATATCTTGTCACATGTTAGTATATCAACACACTACAATGCTGGATTGTCTCATGCTCAAAGAGTATTAAATTCCAATGAATGCCCTAAAGTCTTACTGTAAATGATGGTACATTATCAACTTCCTGTTGCCTATGAGAAAATAGCAATTCTGAATGATGATACCTCTTAGAACATATTACTTTCAGTAATTTACATAGACAAGTACACAGCAAAACTCATTGCAGCTCTCAGTTGGCACATATATATTACAAAGATACAAAACTCCCTTAGGTGAGATGGTACAATGCATTTGGGAAAGGAGCCAAGTGCTGGCTAACCACTTTCCCACAGAAACAAAAGCCAAAGAGGAGGGAGAATCATAGCAGGATGGCACTTGGGTCTCATGCCTGTTTGTTTATCCTCTTTATTCCAAGGCACTAGGAGGCAGAAACAGAAGGGGGTCATTTTAACCCAACTCATCAGGTGGGAACCCACAGGATAGAATGAAACATCCCCAGCAACCCCACCACCACTCCCACTGGCTTCTGTTTCCCAGCAGACAGACTAGGTTAGCATTGCCCCCAAAATATTTTTGCTAGTTTTCTGGGTTGACATGTGTCGAGTTTTTTAGGCAGGCTTCAGTAAGCAGGATTAGTTACCACAGCAAAACTATCAGCTTATAATTAGCAGGCCTCACCCCAGCAGATAATGAATTAAGAACTCTGACCAACTACTGGGGGAACCTGAGGTGAAATTCTCCCTCCTACGTGTTATAGCACCTGATCAAACCATCTCAAAGCACTTCACACAATAAATTAATTTTGGAATGCCAACATTGTTCTCACATAGGCAAACATGGTGGTAACATTCCACAAACAGCAACAAGATGCATTAGTTGTTAATCTGTTCTTTTGGTGACAGTGGTTGAGGGAAGAATGTTGGCAGGACAGCAGAATGCCCTTCCTTGAATACTGCCAAGTGATCTTCAACGTCCACCTGAAACACTGGAACAGATGGAATCTCGGTATAATAACTAATCCAAGTGGATAGCAGCTACAAGACTGCAGCACACACTTAGATCTGCACTGTAGTGCCACTCTGAAATACATGTTATGTATCTGGTGTGGGACTTTAACCCACAGTTTCTGACCTAGAGACGGTGCTACACACTGATCCAAGCTGACTCATGGAAGTTTGAGGAGATGGGGGGAGGAATTCCAAACCTTGGCTCATTAAGGAAGTGAGGATTATCTTACCTGTTCTTCCTGTTCGCCATGCAGTAGCGACTACAGTAAAATATCTAAAAGCTTTGACCGTCACATTATAAAGCAATCCTGCTCTCAACCTTTGAAATGTTTTTGTGGTGAGAAAGGGAGGTGTGATGACAGTGAATGGTAGATTTCTGGTATTATTCACAATCCGTAGGTCAAGAATGTAAGAACGAACATTAGGGTATGGTGTCCATGATACTTTTAACTTGGATGAGGCCTCTGATGATATTTCTGTGATGGCAAATCCTGTGAAAACATTACAGAAATCTCTAATATCTTTTTGGCACAGCTGACAGTCATTTTTCCATCATGCAGATGATAAACACTATTAATACTGAAACCATTGGATTTAGCCATAGGTTAAATGAATTATTCCACTTAGCATTCATAAAATGTACAGCTTACATGTAAATGTTACCTCAGACATATTGATAAAATTATGAGGATTTCTTTAACATTGTAAATTTTCCAGTTCCAGTGTTGCCTTTCTTTTTAATTTGAATTCCCTGCCCATTCATCTTCATCCCTTAATAATCTAATTTCCAAAATAATATATACATATACATCCTTTTTTCCTTTTTGGCCTCCTTGTCTCGAGAGACAATGGGTAAGCGCCTAGAGATGGTCAGTGGTTTGTGCAGCAGTGCCTGGAGTGGCTATAAAAGCCAATTCTAGAGTGACAGACTCTTCCACAGGCGCTGCAGGTGAAGTTGGTTGTTGGGGCTGTTACACAGTTGGCTCTCTCCTTACACTTCTGTCTCTTTTCCTGCCAACTGCTGAGTCTCTTCGATTCGCCCCTCTTCAGCCCTGCCTTTATAGCAGTCCGCCAGCTCTGGCGATCACTGGCAACTGACTCCCCCGACTTGTGGTCAATGTCGCAAGACTTCATGTCACATTTGCAGACGTCTTTAAAGCGGAGACATGGACGGCCGGTGGATCTGATACCAGTGACGAGCTCACTGTACAATGTGTCCTTGGGGATCCTGCCATCTTCCATGTGGCTCACATGGCCAAGCCATCTCAAGCGCCGTTGGCTCAGTAGGGCGTACATGCTGGGGATGTTGGCTACCTCGAGGACTTCTGCATTGGAGATACGGTCCTGTCACCTTATGCCAAGGATTCTCCAGAGACAATGAAGATGGAATGCATTGATGCGTCGTTCTTGGCTGACATACGTTGTCCAGGCCTCGCTGCCATAGAGCAAGGTACTAAGGACACAGGCTTGACACACTCGAACTTTTGTGTTCCGTATCAGTGCGCCATTTTCCCACACTCTCTTGGTCAGTCTGGATATAGCAGCAAACGCCTTTCCCATGCGCTTGTTGGTTTCTGCATCGAGAGACAGGTTACTGGTGATGGTTGAGCCTAGGTAGGTGAACTCTTGAACCACTTCCAGAGCATGGTCGCCAATATTGATAGATGGAGCATTTCTGACATCCTGTCCTATGATGTTGGTTTTCTTGAAACTGATGGTTAGGCCAAATTCATTGCAGGCAGCCGCAATCCTGTCGATGAGTCTCTGCAGACACTCTTCCGTGTGGGATGTTAACGTCGCATCATCAGCAAAGAGGAGTTCCCTGATGAGGACTTTCCGTACTTTGGTCTTCGCTCATAGACGGGCATCTGATCTTGTGTGGAGGAAAATTCCTTCTTGATCCAATTAATTCTGCATCTGTATGCTTTGGACCATTGCATTCCATATTCTGATATACTTTTGTATGTTTCTTTTTCTGGATTTGCTTTTAATTGACTTAAGAGTCAGTCTCCTTTATCCTGTCAATTATTTTAAACATCTTCGTCAGATCACCCCTTAACCACCAGGAAATATAACCCAAGTTTACACAATCTCCCATTATAGTTAAGTCTCCTTGTCTCCCCAAGAGGATTGCTGTTGTATATTGGAAGTGACCAGTTTGTGAGCATTTGACACATATCTTCATTGAAAACAACATCATTGAGCTTGACCACAGATACAACTGCTTGCATATCCACCCCTCCATGGACTGGCTCAACCTATTTCCTAGCGGACTTGGGCCCACAATATAAAGTTATCCACAGATTACATCAGAAAGTCTATAAAGAAATGTCATTGTGGAGAATGGGATCTTTACTCTTAATCATGGTTGAACTTTATTTTGTTTGGAAGTGCTTGAAACTGACACCAGATACTAAAAATTGAAAATCTATATTCCTTTCCCCAGTAATGATGGCCCTCACGTGCTAATTTAAAAAGTTTAACATTTACTCAGACAACAGCATTAACATCTTTATTTGAACTGATCTCACAGTGAGAATCTTTCTGATTGGAATATTAAAATCTTTATAACGCTTAACTCTTTATGCTCTTTTGCACTCAGTGCCTAATTCAGGTGCAGCTGGATCAGCATGATCTCCTTATTGAGAAGCTCAGATTCTTGTTTCCATGCTGATCAGCACAATGCTGCTATAGTTCCAGACCCTCAGCTCAGGGAGGAACCTGAGCTGCAGGGAGGTAATCCCTACCTCCTCCTGGTTACCAGAGCCTAGGGTCGCTAAGAAAGTTTGACAATTTGTCACAATAATGTGCTATCAAAATGTCCTACCACTTTTACAGCAAATTGGTTTCCCAAATAAACTCTTTGCAGCATCAAAGAAACCATGAGATTCTATTCCACTTTTAAGCTAAGGAAATTCAATCAAAGCCTTCAAATGGGCAAGTTCAATATGGTGATCATATCTCTTTCAGATAATGTGCACTTCTTTAGATGTTTAGAAAGTATACTTTCACATTTTTATCAAGTCATACTATAAAGGATTCCTCAGTTTACTATTGCAGATTCTTGTTAACAGCATGGGGTCCTCTTGTTTGCTTATTCAAAGTGAAAGTCTTCCAAATTTCTGTCAAGGTCAGTGAACAACAGTCTGTTACTCTTAAATGGACTAATGTAAATGGATAAATTACCCAAGAGTCTGCTGACACAAATTCAGAATCTCCTTTGTGCAAATGATTGCTTTGTAATCAATATGGTTTGATATTGTTATCAAGAGATTAGTTTAATAACTTCTGTGCAACTGTTTAGCTGTTCTTCCCAGGATTGAGCATAGAAATCCATCTCTTCCTCGGGATGTTGGAATTGCTAATGATTACTGTACTTGTGGCAATGTATCCTCATTTCCTTATATGAGAGCTCCATATTTATTTGATCTCTTGATGATTTTGTTTCCAGTTGCTTGTTCAACAAAAAAATCTAAGTCAAACCGAACTCTTGCAATCACTTATTCTGGTGAATCAGTCCCACAGATATCTTCAGATATCCACTTGAATCTCCTGCTTTTTTTTGATCTCCCTGGTCACACTTGTTCCATAAGAGTGCTTGATCACAGTAGAAGTGTATGCATCATACCAGCCATTTAGAACTCTTGCTCTCTAACAGGCCCACTTTCAGGTGTATGGGTAAAAAGGTGGATCTTATTTCCTTACCCCTTCATTGTCTCAACTTTTATCTTGATTATTGTCACACCAGATCTCTAAGAGTTTACAGGCGAACTACTTCCACATTGCACACAGGTCTGGAAGGGGCTTCAGCAGATTCCATCTGTATGTTAAGCATCCTTACTGTCTTGTGCATTAAATGTCTCTGTTAATTTCTGCACTAAGTGCCGAGAGCCTGATTTGTTTATGTACTGGGATAGAATTGTCTTGAAACCTAACTACAGGCATTCTAAATATTTTGTCAGCATTTTTTTCTCGAAGTCATCTGAATTTCTCTTATCAGTTCTGACGCCAATTTGAAACCAGTACAAATGATTGAAATGACATTACTCAAGACATACAGTATTGGACAGGAAATAACCAATTAGTCCATCGGCCTTTTCTGTACAGTCTTATGCAGACACTCCTTACACACCAGAAGCCAACGTGGACTTTGTGACCGGGGTTAGATTTTTTAAATAAAAATGTTTTAGGTCAGTGTGTCTGTATGTGTATGTATAACAGGAATTGCTGCAGTAAAGAAATTCACTCTATGGGTTCGATTTAATTTAGGTTCAGGAGTAGAAATATAAAGTGGGGGAGGGGGGGGAGAAAAACTGCAAAAGCTGGAAATCTGAAATAGAAACATTATAGACATATAGAATTCCAGCTTTGGATGCTTTTATTCCAGGAGTTGAAAAAACAGTATTTCAACATTGCTGCATCCAAACATTTTTTTTTGCCAAGTATAAGGCAATAATGTCGGTAAAGCAAAGGTTCTGGAAACTTTGATACAATTCGGCAGATTTTCAACTTGACGCCGAGGCATAAAATTGGCATTGGGGATCATTATAAAAAGCATCAATTCTCATTGTCACTGATTTCATGCCCGGGCAGCAAGTTGAAAATCTATCCCAATATTTCTCTATTCCAGAAGTCTCTGCTATTGTGTTTCACCCGATTTCTTTCATGGGCCAATATAAAGACGGGCAATGTTTTCCGAAAATTTGGTTTTGTTGCTCATCATATTACATTGAGATTTTTTTATTGTATGTTACTAACTGTTTTAAAATCAGTGAATTTAACCGAATGGATAAATAGGTTTCTCAGCTTATAAGACAAAATTTTATTCCCAGTGAGAAAATTAACATTATCTGGGTATGATAATAGAAACATACAAAAAAGCAGTAACACTGCGGAGAATCACCCAGGACTTAATACTTGTGGCAAATAAAGTTTTCGTGTGACATCTCCGCTCAGTCCGCAAGCAGGACCCTGAGCTTCCGGTTGCTTGCCATTTCAACACTCCCCCCTGCTCTCATGCTCACATCTCTGTCCTGGTATTGCTGCAGTGTTCCAGTGAACATCAACGCAAGCTCGAGGAACAGCATCTCATCTACCGATTAGGCACACTACAGCCTGCCGGACTGAACATTGAGTTCAATAATTTCAGAGCATGACAGCCCCCCATTTTACTTTCATTTTTAGTTATTTTTTCTTCCTTTTTTTTACATTCTTTTTTACATTTTTTACAATCTTTTTTTGCATTTATTTCATTTCATCTTAGTTTGTTCAGTTTGCTTACCCACTGTTTTTTTCAGGTTTTTTTTCAGGTTTGCACTTGCTGCTGTTCAATATTCAGTGTATTTACACCTAATCTGTACTAATGCTTTGTCTTTCAACACACCATTAACATATTGTTTGCCTTTGCTCCGTGACCTTTTGGTCAGCTATGTGGCCTGGTCCAATCTGCACCTTCCTCCTTTGTTATCTCTTGCCCCACCCCCACCTCACTTGCTTATAATCTGTGACTTTTCTAATATTTGTCAGTTCCGAAGAAGGGTCACTGACCCGAAACGTTAACTCTGCTTCTCTTCCCACAGATGCTGCCAGACCTGCTGAGTGATTCCAGCATTTCTTGTTTTTGTTTCGTGTGACATTCTTAGGCCAATTTAACTCACCGTTTAACTTACTTATTTTAAATAATGCATCTGCCAAAATAGCGACGGAGATATTCAAAAGCCTGAAGCGTTGTCCATTAACAGCTCCAACTAATAGGACCGCTTCCTATCCTCATAGCAATGCAAGGCAAGCCAATAGTATTCGTCTAAAGAACGACTTACATTTAAATTCAACAGCAGGTGGCGTTAAGACCTTAACAATATACCTGCAGTATTTTACTTTTTGTTTATTTCGCGAATTTTTTCAGATTTAATTTGTACAATGTTAAAGGGAGATGGATAATCGTCTTTTTATTACTTCATTGACGCTACGTCCCGGAGAATTATTGCAAATGATCGATATCAATATTGTCAAATGTGTTCGAAATATAATTTTTTAAAAATCGGTAAATCAAAGTTAATTAAATCAGAAACAAAAACAAGAAATGCTGGATTCACTCAGCAGGTCTGGCAGCATCTGTGGAAAGAGAAGCAGAGTTAACGTTTCGGGTCAGTGACCCTTCTTCGGAACCCGCATCCGCAGTATTTTGCTTTTAATTAAATCAGAGGTGTATACAGAGAATTCACGTATGTGACTGTTACTTTATCAATACAGCAGTTATGTTATCCAGGAGGCAAGTATTCTATTCAGGGACAGAATAATTCAAGGGGCCTGCAGATCCCAGTAAAACTCACCAGAACCCAAAAAAAAATCTGTGCCAGACCGCTGGATCAGTTTAATGTCAACGCTGTATATTGTAATATGATTTGCTTCATTATTCATGCAGTGTGTAAACTTTCTGCCGGCCTAGGTATGGATTTTACGACACCTTTGTGGTGGGTTGTGTGGGTGGGAGGTGCAGAACGGAGCCCAGATGTTCTTGGTGCCCAGGACTCCAATTCTTAACCCGGCTCTGATTGTACTCAGACTGCATAAAGTACTGTTTCTTCCTATTGACTTCGCCTGGCTTTAGTGTTTGGTGGCATTCCATACAATGGAAAGAAAATAATGGTTGGAGTCATGTTAAGAATTATGTTTAAGCTCTATCTTAACCACAGGGAAGTTTAAATAAACATACGTGCCGAGGTAGATTTATTTTCATAAAAGTTAAATCATTCTTGTAACATTTTTAAATCCACGAAAGTTCAGTGAAGGTGTATGATGCCATTTACTGTTGTAGTTGCTGGTATGTATTTGAGCCAAACCCGTATTTAAATAGAATTGTGGATTAGTAAGTTATTTTAGTTGAATTAGATTTTATGTTTAACTATGTTATTGGAGCCTCCTCATTTTGCCTTTCTGTTAGTGACACTGAAGTGTTTGTCTGTGTGTCCGCGTTAAATTCTAAGCACGGCTTCTTTCAACAGGTAATAAAACCACTAATACTCAGAAGGAGGCTTAAATCCATATATCGCAAAACAAGAATCCAAGGAACGGACAGGAAAGATTATAAATACCACATCCAGGACCGGCAAGGTGTATTTGAACCTTCTCAATAATACCGAATTTGAAAAACAAAATTTGCAAAGATGTGCATTGCTGCAGTATTACCCATACAATGTGTAACGCAATTCTCGCTAACTTTAAAATGAACGACTACTGCAACAAGATGCACCTAAACCTGACCTTAAATCCCAATTTACACTAGTTACCGGATCTGAACTGAATTTGATAATGAGAATCAAATGATTCAGAGAGACACTCTCGTTTTTCTGCTCTGTTTAATAAAGTGGTATTAGATATTAAAACTCACCAGACTGGCAATATGACACCTGCAGTAAAAAGAAAAAAAAATCAGCTTTAAATTGATTAATACTTTAAACAATAACATGGTGATTACAACTTTTCAATTGAGGTTCACTAAAACACATATGTTTTTATAAACGTAACCGTCCGTACATTATCTTAAAGAACAACAATTTACCTGATACAGAGTGGTTAATATTAAGCAGATTCTCAGCATATTTACAAACTCCATTGCATATCTTTACATGGAGCTAACAAACAAGCTGGGATGACAGGGCTTTGAATACGAATGAACCCCCAAAGGACAAAGTGATTCTTTTGAAGAGTTTGGGAAGGAAATTATCACCAACACCGTTTCCATGAGCCAATCAGGAAACCTTCCTGGGACCCACCTCTTTAGAAACTCCCCATCCAAGACGAGAGGCCATCATATGACATAAATCATTTCGAATTAGTATCCAACATTACCTTTGCTCTGACTGCCTCGACAAGATCTACACAGATATCTGTGCAAATATAATAATCATAGGAATAGAGAAGGATTTTTCAAGTCTTTCATCATAACACTAACCCTGTATTCTTGGGTTACAATAATGAAGAGATATTTAAGAAGTTATTTTTTTTTCACCAGACATTAGAATTTAAAGGGGTGACCTGATAATAAGATATAATAACATGAAGAAATGCAACATTGACATCAACTCCTGGGAGACCATCACCCTAGACCGAACCAGATGGAGGACGAGTCTGTGGGAAGGATCCCAGGATTTTGAGACCCAACGATGACAAAATGAAGAGGAAAAGCGAGAGCGGCAAAAAGAACAAGCCATGACCTGAACTAATAATACATGATCCAGACATCCCACATGACAACAAATGCTCTATGTACCACAAAGTCTGTAGATCCTGAATCGGCCTCATCAGCCATCTTCGGATTCACGGAAGACAATCATCCTCACCTGTGAGGGACAGCCAAAGCTAATAAGTGAAATAGTGATCAGATTAGAGCTAGGCCATTTAGGGGTGAAAGCACTACTTCACACAAAGAGTAGGTGAAATCTGGAGAGAGGGTGAGCTTCTGACAGCACTACACAGTCTTGCACAATTCCCCAGGGGTCAGGCATCACTGCAGAGTACTACCTGTGTAGGCCATGCAACACATGTCATTGATATTATTGAAGAACACCTGTAGGTATTGTTCTGTGGCACTGCCTGCCCCTGAGAACTGTGTAGTCAGAATAGCGCTGCATCTGCAAACAAATTTCACCCCCTGGAACTTTCTCCCCTAAAAAGCTGCTGAGGCTAGGTCAATTGATATTTTCAAAACTCAGATTGATAGATTTTTGCTCAGCCATGGTATTAATGATTACAGAACCAAGATGCGTAAATGGAGTTAAGTTGCAGAACAGAAATGATCTAATTGAATGGCAGAACAAGCTCCAGAGGCTGAATAGTCTCCTTCTGTTACTCTGTTCCTATGATAGATTGTTTCCACTGGGCAGTGCAACAGTAATGAAAATGATAATCAATAGCCCTAAATGAAATACTTAAACTAAGAGTGTTTAGAATATGGAATTCTCTGTTACAAGTTGCTGAACCAGAATCCAGTATTTCTTTTCAAGGGAATTAGCTACTTGCTTGTAAAAGATTATTATTAAAAGGTAAAACAGCAAACAAGAGATGACTAATTAGATTAATGGGAGTGAAGAAAATATGGGTGTAGAGTTGATGGATCAAATCGTCGGTTTCTGTGCTGTAACATTCTATGATGATAGATGCAACTGGATATTTTCAGTGTTTCCCAATTATTTAAATGACAAGACTCGAACACACAACCTTTTGTTATTCAATCTCAATGCTGTGTATGTACCTTTAGGTAAAACAATAATAGAAATAGCATTCAAACACTAAGATTTAGTTCATTGGGGAAAACACAATGACAATGACTGATTCTGATTTTCTGTTGCCTCATATTTTATACTTTTTCCATTTTTACCTCTAACTTTCCTCATTTGTCACTGACCTTCATTCCGGGGGTGGCCCTCATGCTTAATGATCCTCATATCCAATCTACCTGTTCTTTTTAATGTTCTCATTCCTCTGCCTAGATGTCTTATGCTTTCTAGTGCCGACTAGAAAGACAGGCCTCCCAACAGCCAGCGGGAGGTAGAGGAGCAGATATGGAGACAGATTTTGGAAAGATGTAAAGGTAACAGGGTTGTAGTGGTGGGTGATTTTAACTTCCCCTATATTGACTGGGACTCACTTAGTAGTAGGGGCTTGGATGGGGCAGAATTTGTGAGGAGCATCCAGGAGGGCTTCTTGAAACAATATGTAGATAGTCCAACTATGGATGGGGCCGTACTGGACCTGGCATTGGGGAATGAGTCCGGCCAGGTGGTCGAAGTTTCAGTAGGGGAGCATTTCGGGAACAGTGACCATAATTCCATAAGTTTTAAGGTACTTGTGGATAAGGATAAGAGTAGTCCTCGGGTGAAGGTGCTAAATTGGGGGAAGGCTAATTATAATAATATTAGGCAGGAACTGAAGAATTTAGATTGGGGGCGGCTGTTTGAGGGTAAATCAACATCTGACATGTGGGAGTCTTTCAAATGTCAGTTGATTAGAATCCAGGACCGGCATGTTTCTGTGAGGAAGAAGGATAAATTTGGCAAGTTTCGGGAACCTTGGATAACGCGGGATATTGTGAGCCTAGTCAAAAAGAACAAGGAAGCATTCGTAAGGGCTGGAAGGCTAGGAACATATTCTTGAGGAATATAAAGACAGTAGAAAGGAACTTAAGCAAGGAGTCAGGAGGGCTAAAAGAGGTCATGAAAAGTCATTGGCAAACAGGATTAAGGATAATCCCAAGGCTTTTTATACATATATAAAGAGCAAGAGGGTAACTAGGGAAAGGGTTGGCCCACTCAAGGACAGAGAAGGGAATCTATGTGTGGAGCCAGAGGAAATGGGCGAGGTACTAAATGAGTACTTTGCATCAGTATTCACCAAAGAGAAGGAATTGGTGGATGATGGGCCTAGGGAAGGGAGTGCAGATAGTCTCAGTCATCTCATTATCAAAAAGGAGGAGGTGTTGGGTGTCTTGCAAAGTATTAAGGTAGATAAGTCCCCAGGGCCTGATGGGATCTACCCCAGAATACTAAGGGAGACAAGGGAAGAAATTGCTGGAGCCTTGACAGAAATCTTTGCATCCTCATTGGCTACAGGTGAGGTCCCAGAGGACTGGAGAATAGCCAATGTTGTTCCTTTGTTTAAGAAGGGTAGCAAGGATAACCAGGAAATTATAGGCCGGTGAGTCTTACATCAGTGGTAGGGAAAATATTAGAGAGGATTCTTCGGGACAGGATTTACTCCCATTTGGAAACAAACAAACTTATTAGCGAGAGGCAGCATGGTTTTGTGAAGGGGAGGTCGTGTCTCACTAATTTGATTGAGTTTTTTGAGGAAGTGACAAAAATGATTTATGAAGGAAGGGCAGTGGATGTTATCTATATGGACTTCAGTAAAGCCTTTGACAGGGTCCCTCATGGCAGACTGGTACAAAAGGTGAAGTCACACAGGATCAGAGGTGAGCTGGCAAGATGGATACAGAACTGGCTCGGTCATAGAAGACAGAGGGTAGCAGTAGAAGGGTGCTTTTCTGAATGGAGGGATGTGACTAGTGGTGTTCCGCAGGGATCAGTGCAGGGACCTTTGCTCTTTGTAGTATATATAAATGATTTGGAGGAAAATGTAGCTGGTCTGATTAATAAGTTTGCGGACGACACAAAGGTTGGCGGAGTTGCGGATAGTGATGAGGATTGTCAGAGGATATAGTAGGATATAGATCGGTTGGAGACTTGGGCGGAGAAATGGCAGATGGAGTTTAATCCGGACAAATGTGAGGTAATGCATTTTGGAAGATCTAATGCAGGTGGGAAGTATACAGTAAATGGCAGAACCCTTAGGAATATTGACAGGCAGAGAGATCTGGGCGTACAGGTCCACAGGTCACTGAAAGTGGCAACGCAGGTGGATAAGGTAGTCAAGAAGGCATACGGCATGCTTGCCTTCATCAGTCGGGGCATAGAGTATAAAAAGTGGCAAGTCATGCTGCAGCTGTACAGAACTTTAGTTAGGCCACACTTAGAATATTGCGTGCAATTCTGGTCGCCACACTACCAGAAGGACGTGGAGGCTTTGGAGAGGGTACAGAAGAGGTTTACCAGGATGTTGCCTGGTCTGGAGGGCATTAGCTATGAGGAGAGGTTGGATAAACTCAGATTGTTTTCACTGGAACGACGGAGGTGGAGGAGTGACATGATAGAGGTTTACAAAGTTATGAGCGGCATGGACAGAGTGGATAGTCAGAAGCTTTTTCCCAGGGTGCAAGAGTCAGTTACTAGGGGACATAGGTTTAAGGTGAGAGGGGCAAAGTTTAGAGGGGATGTGCGAGGCAAGCTCTTTACACAGAGGGTGGTGAGTGCCTGGAACTTGCTGCCAGGGGAGATGGTGGAAGCAGGTACGATAATGATGTTTAAGAGGCATCTTGACAAATACATGAATAGGATGGGAATAGAGGAATACGGACCCTGGAAGTGCAGAAGGTTTTAGTTTAGGCAGGCATCAAGATCGGCGCAGGCTTGGAGGGCCGAATGGCCTGTTCCTGTGCTGTACTGTTCTTTGTTCTTTGTTTGTTCTTTGTTCTTTGACTCCAGCTGCCCGTGTCAGCTTGCTTCAGTTAACAGTGCACTTGTCTCTGGCCAGAAGGCTGTTGGAAGCATTCAAGGCTTACACCAGAACGTGAATGTATAATCTAGGCTGATATTCTAGTACAGTTCTGAGGGAATGCTGCATCCTAGGAGGATGACATGTAAAACTAATGCTCTGATATTTAAAAGTCTCATTGCACTATCTGAAGAAAAGCAGGGAGCTCTGGCCAAAATTTCTCTCTTAACTAATCCTACCACTAAGCAATTAGCTGATAAGTGTCATTTTATTGCAGGAAAATGGAAAATGTTAGATTGGCTGCTGAATTTGCCCACATAATAACCGTCACTACAATCTAAAATCAATTACTTGTGTGATGCACATCTTGACAATTTAATATGCTAATAGATTATGCATATATGTAAGTATCTCTTCCTTTGCATTTCTCTGTGAGTCTTCTCATGAATCCTCATGCATTCTTGTATATTGTTGTACCCTTCTGCTGCAGTGAGGGAGCCAATGAATCAGTTGGTTCTATTCCAGCCTCTCTGCTATTTTGTAGTCACCCTTCATTCATTATGAAGAACAGGCCAATTTCACAGTATGAGGAATATTGGGTAACATTGGTTCCCAGTGGCATTTCTTAGTTCTCTGAAATTGCATGAGTGATGGAAAAAAGTGCAGATGTATGTACATGGACATATATAAATATATAGTGGAAAATTTCAGGCATCAGATCAGCAACTAATTTATGAAACAGTGTGTTGTGTTACCACACCACTGATATAACCTTTTGGATTGCAAACAAATCTAATTATGAGTGGCATTTTATCACACACACACACACACACAGAAATAAGGTGAGATCTGTTGGGTTACTGAATGAGCATCATTTCCACATTGTACTGTTCCCAGCTTCAGTGATTCAGAGGTCAAAGTCAACAATATTGCGCGAGTTTTATGATTATCACCTCAAGGTTGAAGGCTTCTGTGTATCCTGTGCAGTATTCTGTGTGTTGCGCAATTATTGTAATTCACCCTTGTTACAAGAGTTTTATTTTAGTATTGAAAGCTTAGAATTCTGTGTGTTTTTAAAAACTGAAGAAAGGATTCTTCTCTGTGAACATTGATTGTTGAAACTTGGTGGGTTTGAACCGAATGAAATATACAGACTGCAAGGCACTTGTTTCCAAACAACTCAGCAGGAGAATGACAGGTCAAGATTTATGATTGCCATGTGACTTGATTGTTGAAGTTAGTTGCATTTTTGGGTTGTGAAAAGACCAGTGAGTTGGACAAGGAGCAGGCAGTTTGAAATCTGGCTGTGACCTGCCTGGAGACTGGAGAAAAAGTCCTCTCTCTGTAAAGGAAGAGTTGCATCTCTTGAGAAGAAATCCTGCATTTGAAATGTGGCTGTGATCTGCCTGGAGAGAGAAAAAAGACCCAGGTAAAAAAAAAAGAGTTACTTCTCTCTGTAGAGGAAGACTGCTTTTCAGAGAAGATCCCCCTGTATGTCAGAAGTAGCAGATTCCTATTGCCTCCAGTCTTTGAAGAATCCCTGCCTCAAGAGTGGTTCCTGTTGCTCCTGTGTTTTGGGAAACCCTGGAACCTACAGAAAGCTTCTACTGCTGTGTTGTTGCTGTGAGCCCTGAGCAGACTGGATGTTGCACCCCTGCTGAACGACCTGTGTGACACCTGCTGCAGACAAATTGCCTTGAATGCCTACCCATCACAAACTGTTCATCAACCTCGCCTGGACAGGCTTCAAGTGGCGTCTGACTATTTGACTCTGGGACACCTACCGTACCAAAAACATCCTAACAGTACGTGATAAATTGAATCATTTTGTTTTTTCCTTTTTATTCCTAGGAAACAGCTGTAAACCAAAAAATCCTTTCTCCCCGGTTAACCATTTAAAAAAAAATGTATTTGTGTGCATGAAGGTTAAGGAAATAAGGAGTTTTTATATGTATTGATTTATCTCATTAGTAGTTAAGGCATATCATTTCTTTTCTAATAAATAGTTAATGCTGTTGTTGTTTAAAGAAACTGGTTTGGTGTACTTTATTCTGGAGGACAAATAAAGTGTTTAATTTGGCTATTCTTTGGTAGATGGGAAACTTTATTTGATATGCTATGACCTGTGGAGTAGTGGGACTGAATTAACAGTGCATTACTCCCAGATTGGCCGTAACATATTAATTACGGGCTCTTGTGGGATTAAAATCCAACGCTAATAACGTTAATTGTGAGGGGAGTAATAACTGAAAGAAAAAAGACAGGAACCAGGTTTCTTTTGTAATAAGGCAAAGTCTACATGACCGGAATGGCATTAGCAGCTGCTGCAGTTTTGCTGGGAAAGGAGAATGTGTCCCTCAGTGACTTGCCAACTTTAACCAAGATTAAATTATGAGTTAGCAGCACAATTGGGGTTAGAATTGAAATCAGGTACTAAAAATGCAGAGATAATTGATGTAATAGCCAACATCTGGAATTGAAAGAAGAAGAAGATAGTAGTCAAAGGGTGATGCAGTTGAGTTGGCTAAAATTGAGTTAGAAATGAAAAACCTTGAACAGGAAAAAGAATTAAGAAAACTTGAGACAGAAAAAGAAATAGCAATAAGAAAACTTGAATTTGAAAACAATGAAAGGGAGAAAGAGAGGGAATTTAGGTTAAAAGATATGGAACTTAGACAAAGGGGTGGTCTTAACTCCGGGAAAATTCTTGTCAGGAAGAATCTGAATCCAGTCCATGACCCAGCGAAAAGCTGTTCAAATTTATACAAGCTCTCCTTAAGTTTGAGGAAAGGAATGTAGAGGCATTTTTCATTTATTTTGATAAAATAGCCAAACAAATGAAATGGCCAAAGGAAAGCTGGACAATGCTTATACAAAACAGATTGATGGGCAGAGCTCATGAAGTTTATATCATGCTTTCTGAGGAGGCTTCTGCAGATTATGAGATTGCAAAGAAAGGCTATTCTCACTGCTTATGAGTTAGTCCCTGAAGCTTACCGACAGAAGTTTCAGAACCTAAGGAGATTGGCTGGGCAGACTTACGTCAAATTTGAGAGGGTAAAACAAATTAATTATGATCATTGGATACAGGCAGTAAACATGGAAGCCACGTATGAGAACCTTAGAGAAATGATTCTCTTGGAAGAGTTTAAAAATTCAATCTTTCCAGTAGTGAGAGATGTAAAAGAACTAAAACGTTTCAAAAGCCTGGCAAGCAGCAGAAATCGCTGATGCTTTTGAGCTTGTAAATAAGCCAAAATGCTTTGTCCGTCACCCCCACAAACCTGAGAAGGATAGAATGTGGGAGAGTGAAAGGAAGGCAAGTAGCCGGGGACAAGAATGAACAGCTGGGAACACCCCAGGAGCCCCTCCTGAGGCCAGAAAGGAAGATGCTGAGGGTAGAAGTGAGGTACGCAAGCCAAAGTGTTATCATTGCCACAAGGTGGGACATCTTCACTCAGAATGCTGTAAGTTGCGAGGTAAACCCATGGGACTTGTTGGGGTACACAAAGCTAATGCAGAGAAAGGGGCTCTGACTGAGAGTACAGAAGACTAGGCTGTAGCATTGATGGCAGCTGTAAAACCAGATACAAAAACCAAAGTTAGTGTAGGGGTTGAGAATCAGTTACCTGAAAGTTAATAAGGAATTCTTGTCAAAAGGAAAAGTAGCTTCATATCCCTCAAGTGAGGCAGGCAAACCTATCGTTATACCTAGGGATACAGGAGCAACCAAACACTTTTGCTGGGGAAAGGTAACATTTCCACGAGAGAGCGCACCAAATGCTAAAGTTTTAGTTGATGATATTGGTGGGGATTATATACCCGTACCGTTGTATCGGGTGCACCTAAAGAGTGACCTAATGTTTGGGATGGTAACTGTAGGAGTTGTCCATAGTTTGCCAGTAGATGGAATTGACCTACTCCTAGGGAATGATTTGGCTCGAGCAAAAGTATCAGTTTCTCCTGTAGTCACAGAGAAACCAAGTGAAGTTAAAGAAACAGAACAATTACAGGAACAAGTTCCAGGAATATTTCCTGCGTGTGTAGTAAACTGAGCAATGGCTAAACAAGTTCCATTGTTGAGGTAAAATTGGCACCACAAACAGGTAGCTGAGTATCTGAAACTTTCCTTGGGGATTTAGATAATCCAACTGAGATATTTAACAAATCTTCTTTAATCACAGCACAACAAGCTGATCCAGAGTTACACAAAACAGCACAGTCGCATCAGACAGAAGCTGAGGCAAAAGGAGTTCCAGAAGGCTATTATGTTGAAGACAGGGGTCTGATGAGGAAATGGAGACTGCCTCATAGACCTGTGGACGAAGACTGGACGGTTATTCAACAGGTAGTGTACCACCTAAATATTGCTGTGAATTATTAAAGTTAACACATGACATTCCTCTAGCAGGACACATGGGGCTCCGGAAGACCAAATCACATATAAGTCAACATTATTACTGGCCAAGCCTTACAAAGGATGTGGTGCAGTTTTGTAGGACATGCCATACAAATGGTGGGAAAACCAGAACCTACTATAAAACCGGCACCCCTAATTCCCATAGCAGTATTGTGGAACCATTTAGTAGGGTATTGGTAGACTGCATTGGACCCTTGCCAAAAACAAAAGCGGGATATCAGTATATACTCACTATCATGAATATGGCTACTCGATTTCCAGAGGCCATTCCCTTGAAGACAATTACTGCTAAAGTAGTAGTGGAGAATTTAACCCAATTCTCTACGAGATATGGATTACCACTTGAAGTTCAATCAGATCAAGGTTCTAATTTCATGTCGAAGATATTTTAAGAAGTCATGGGTAATTTGGGTATCGAACAGTTAAAATCTTCAACATATCACCCACAGACAAGGGAGCTTTAGAAAGGTACCAACAAACTCTCAAAGCAATCATTAGAGCACACTGTCTTGAATGTCCCCATGATTGGGATAAAGGGCTAGACTTTCTTTTATTTGCCACTAGAGATTCACCGAATGAGTCTACAGGTTTTAGTCATTTCAAATTGGTTTACGGACATGAGATAAGAGGTCCTCTAAAACTCATCAAAGACAGGTTCTTAGAACAAAAGAATGAATCTTCAGTACCAGACTATGTATCCGTGTTCTGGGAAAGGCTCACGAAAACTTGCAATGTGGCTCAAAAACACCTTAAAGCATCCCAACCCATGATGAAAACTGGGCAGACAAAAATACAAAGACCTGAACTTTTCAACCACAGATGAAGTTTTAGTATTATTACCTTTACAGGGTGAACTGTTAAAAGCATGGTTCAGTGGTCCGTATAAAGTGGTCAAAAGAGTTGCTAAGGTAAACTACTTGATTGACACCTCAGTTCGCCGGAAAAAGAATCAGTAGTGTCATATCAATATGTTAAAGCAATATTATTGCCAGGAGGAGGATAAACCAGTACAGATATGTCAGGTAATCGGGACAGTTAAGAATGAAAGGGATAGTGAGAATGAGGCAGAAGGAGGCCTAGACAATACTCAAATTGAACCTCCTACTATCTGGTTAGCTAATACTGAACAGCTAGGACAATTGGACAACGTGCTTTCGGATTTAGATGCAGAACAATGAGAAGACCTAACAAGGCTACTCACAATATTTAAAAGAGTATGTAGAGATACGCCAGGATGTACAACCTTCGCCACACATGATGTGGATGTAGGGGAATCCATTCCTATAAAACAGCATCCTTACTGCTTAATTCCAGACAGAGGTCCAAATAAAAGCAGAAATCCATGCTGGAAAACAACTTAGTTGAACCTAGTCAAAGCAGCTGGAGTTCACCAATCGTATTAGTGCCTAAACCTGATAGGTCAACCCAACCTTGCATAAACTACAGGAAAGTCAATGCAGTAATGAAGGCAGACTCCTACCCAATTCCTTGCTTGGAAGACTGTATTGACAGAGTGGGCAGTGACATGTGTCTTAAAGAGATACATTTGTTAAAGGGATACTGGAAAATTCCTTGAACACCCCAAGCTAAGGAAGAATCAGTTTTTGTCACACTGGACAGGGTTTTTCAGTGTCAAGTGGATACTTGAAAAATGTCTCAGAGACTCGTGAACCCAGTAGTGGCCAATGTTCCTAACAGTGCAGCTCACCTTGCTGAGATGCTGGTCTATAGGGACACTTGGAAGGAACACATGAAACAACTAGGAGAATATGTTAGGAAAATTGCAATTGGCTGATTGGGAGAATCTTTTTGGAAAAATTAAAACCCAAAATGCCAGAATATTCAGATGGAGTTTATTGTTACAGCCTTATCACTTGAAGATTGTACACATTTGGGGGGTAAAAACTATGTTATCGCAGATGCTTTGTTATGAATTTAACTTTGTTGAGTTACATGAGTAACAATGGTACAAAACAAAGGTGTGTTAACTACCAGTAGAGTGAATGAGGGGCATATGTGCGAAAATATGTTTAATATGTTTTCAACTCCTGTTTTTACATTGTGACGAAATGCATCTGCCAAGGGCAGAGGTGTTACAAGAGTTTTGTTTTTTGTATTGAATGCTTAAAATTCTGTGTGTTTTTAAAAACTGAGGAAAGGATTTTTCTCTGTGAACATTAACTGCTGAAATTTGGTGGGTTTGAACTGAGCGAAATGGACAGACTGCAAGGCACTTGTTTCCAAACAACTCAGCAAGGGAATGACAGGTCAAGATTTATGATTGCCTTGTGACTTGATTGTTGAAGTTAGTTTCACTTTTGGATTGTGAAAAGACCAGTGAGTTGGACAAGGAGCAGGCAGTTTGAAATCTGGCTGTGACCTGCCTGGAGACTGGAGAAAATATCTTTCTCGGTAAAGGAAGAGTTGCATCTCTTGAGAAGAAATCCTGCTTTTGAAATGTGGCTGTGATCTGCCTGGAGAGAGAAAAAAGACCCAGGTAAAAAAAAGTTACTTCTCTCTGTAGAGGAAGACTGCTTTACAGAGAAGAAACCCCTGTATGTCAGAAGTAGCAGATTCCTATTGCCTCCAGTCTTTGAAGAATCCCTGCTTCAAGAGTGGTTCCTGTTGCCTCCTGTGTTTTGGGAAACCTTGGAATCTACAGAAAGCTTTTACTGCTGTATTGTTGCTGTGAGTCCTGAGCAGACTGGATGCTGCACCCCTGCTGAAAGACCTGTGTGACGCCTGCTGCAGACAAATTGCCTTGAATGCCTACCCATCACAAACTGTTCATTAAACCCGCCTGGAGAGACTTTGTGTGTCATGTGACTATTCAACCCTGGGATGCCTCACAGTACTGAAAACATCCTATCAGAATGTGATAAACTCAATCATTTTATTTTTTCCTTTTTATTCCTCGGAAACAGCTGTAAACAAAAAAATCCTATTTCCCTGGTTAACCGTTTTTTTTTTAATGTGTGTGTGCATGAAGGTTAAGGAAATAATAAGCTTTTCATATATATAGATTTATCTAGTTAGTAGTTAAGACTTATTATTTCTATTCTAATAAATAGTTAATGTTGTTGTTGTTTAAATAAACCTGGTTTGGTGTGCTTTATTCTGGGGGACAAATAAAGTGTTTAATTTTACTATTCTTCAGTAGGTGGGAAACATTATTTGATATACTATGACCTGTGGTGTATTGGGACTGAATTAACAGTGCATTACTCCCGCCTTGGTTGTAGCACCCTCTAGTAGGGGCATTGCCCTAATGGTCAAATTATTATGGCCCAATATTTTCCTCCATGTCTGTAATTTCAAAATTGGGCATAAAATCAAATGGTCTTGATTTGCATACATCTATCTATTATTCAAAATCTTATGTAGAGCACCAATTTCTGTCCAAAAAACCCACTTTCTGTTCTCGTAGGTTTTGGTCATACTTTTCTGTCAACTTTTAAAACCCAATATTTTAGTAATCAAAAATCACTCCAGTGAATCATTTGAAAAGGGGTAGGTGCTTACCTGCCATTTTATTGCTTTCAAACAGGAGCAATGGATTTACACAGCTCCAAGGCAAGTCAAAATTCCTCTTTTATAACATTTATTTCCAAAAGGAATGTTGTTTCACTGACAGTCTCACATCATTTGTTTTCCCCTTTTTCTGATGAGACTGAAGGGCGTTCCTGGTATTTTTACCAGAATGTGATAAACTCAATCATTTTATGTTTCCTTTTTATTCCTAGGAAACAGCTGTAAACCAAAAAATCCTTTTTCCCCGGTTAACCCTTTTTTTTGAATGCACGTGTGTGTGCATAAAGGTTACGGAAATGAGGAGTTTTTCATATATATAGATTTATCTCGTTAGAAGTTCAAAAGAGGGAGAGGCTAAATGGCGATTGCACACAAACACGATTGAGATGAAGCCAAATTTTATTTATTCATCTACTTAACTCTCAATTGTTAGAGGTACATTGAGCCATGGCCATTATCAGAAATGAACATGTCCTGTATGCATCCATTATGGAAAATATAATGTGGTGCGTGGACAATGATCTTCTTTGTTTTCATGTTCCCCACATTGACCTTTGATGCTCATCAACAAACATTGGTTAAGCTAAGAGATAATTTATTAATTTCTGGTGAGGGAGGTAGTTTCTAGGAGCAGAGTTGAGGAAACTCTGCTGGGGAAGACCAAGGCGCATTAGTGCAATACCCACCTGTTCTAATTTCCTTCCGTTCGCAGTGCTCACCACATGCACATCACACTTACATGAGATGCATGTGTCTCAGCAGTGGATTCCTCTCCCCATCACATAAACATCTGCCTAATAGAGACACTATAGGTTGCTAGGCAGCAACAAGTAGGGGCAAGTACTGTCAATGACCACCTTCTTAAGCTTGTGTCCTTGGTCAAATTCTGCTGCTGAAGAATTCCTTCTGTTTATTTGTTGTTTTCTTGTTTTTCTGCAACTTACTAAAAAAATTCAGCACAGCTTCTCGTGTTATAGAATGTGTTTTTTCCATATAGCACAGGGCATAACCGTTACCGCCAGTTTAATATTCCATAGCTACTTATCCATCCTTCTCCCTGGTAACTGAGGCTGAACCAGATCATTTTGTTACGGCCAAATGAGGAGGGATTGAAAGGTTTCCCCTCTTCTCCCACTCCTTGTTAGACCACAACAGGTTTAATGCTTTCTTAAAGTGGATGTACTGGTCAACTCAGTAGGTGTTTGATTACTTCATTGCTATGATCATAACAAGAACCAATTGGAGAGGTTTTCTTGAGTTAACAAAGAAAGAGGTTAACTTTATTGTACCTAAA
The DNA here is from genome assembly GCF_036365525.1 of Heterodontus francisci. Taxonomy (NCBI): domain Eukaryota; kingdom Metazoa; phylum Chordata; class Chondrichthyes; order Heterodontiformes; family Heterodontidae; genus Heterodontus; species Heterodontus francisci. The sequence goes on from NC_090378.1 coordinate 84,968,968, forward strand.
CCAAACTAATAAAAATAATAAACAATGCATCAACTTTCACACTCACACACACACTAGAGGTTACACACACACAAATAGTTTATAGAGTGGGGAAAGGTAGATTGGTTGAGTTAGAGTCCATAAAAAGGTATACCATCTGTGGAGTTTGGTGTTTCAGCTGGCATCTAGCTGAATTTAGTGATCCTGAGACTTTTAGTTTGAAGAGATAGATGGCTGATTTGGTGAGTTTCTTGGCAACAGCAATGCAGATGATTTCCTCCAATGGGAATTCTGATTATAGCCGGAGTATGCAAAGATGGTCAGTCAACAAGTAGGATTTGAAAGCTTTCAAGCTATAATGGAGAGAGAGAGAGGGACCCCACTTAGGGTCTGCTCATGTCCAAGTCCAGTTGCTTCTCCTCTGCTGCAGAGAAAAACACCAGCTGAAAGACCACAGATGGGGAGGGGCTAGTCACATGACAGTCACTCAGTCATTCAGACATAGCAGTTATCAGTATTTCTCTGCTTGCTGAGAGAACAGGTAGTTCCTTTAAACTTCCTGGGTCTTGGTTCTTTCTGGGGACTGAATAGACGTTTCGTCTCTCTCCTCACAGTCCTTTGCAATGTCGGATACAGTGTAGCAAACTAGGTGATCATCTTAAACTGAAAGGGTGACTTTGGTGATAGCTTGTCTTTTAAAAATGTCTTTAAAAAAAAAATATATATATAGATCTCCAGTCAGTGGATTAAAGAAAATGATCATTCAACAAAACACATTGGCGTAATATTTTGCAACTTTGACATCCTATTTGACCCTGATCTGAGTTTCTAACCCCATATATGTCCATCACCAAGACCACCTGTGTAACATTGCCTGTCTCCTCCTCTGTCTAAGCTCACCTGCTGCTAAAATCCTCATCCACGCTTTTGTTACCTCTTGACCTAACTAGTCCACTGCTCTCATAGTTGGCCTCCCATCTTTTACCTTCCGTAAACTTGAGATCTTCTAAAATTCTGCTGCCCATATCCTAACTCACACCAAGTCCCATTCACCCATCACCCCTCTGCTCATTGACCTGCACTGACTCCCAATATGGCAACACCTCAATTTTAAAATTTTCATCCTTGTTTTCAAATCCCTTCATAACCTTGCCTCTCCCTATCTCTGTAACCTCCTCCAGCCATATATCCTCTGAGAGCTGTGTGCTCATCTCATTCTGGCCTCTTGAGCATCCATGATTTTAATCATTTCACCATTGGCAGCCATGCCTTCAGCTGCCTAAGCCCTAAGCTCTAGAATTCCCTCCCTAAAACTCTCTGCCTCTCTAAAACTCTCCCCTTCTTTAAGATGCTCCTTAAAACCTCCTGCTTTGACCAAGCTTGAAATCACCCTGTTCTAGTATCTCCTTTCATGGCTTGATGTTAAATTTTGTTTGATAGCTCTCCTGTGAAGAGCCTTGGGACATTTAACTACTTTAAAGGCGCTATATAAATGCCAGCTGTTGTTGACGTTTCTATTAGGGATCCCATTCTATCTGTTAGGGGAGATCTGGAGGATGATGAGGTGGAGCAGCTCAGGGATGACAGGCAACACTGGCTCATGACCCCACTTCATTTCCCCTGTTTCCCTAGTATCGATACAGAAAGGCTCATGGTCCCTCCCCCCCCCCCCACCCCCCTCCCCCACATTGTGATCGAACAAACCATAGGGATTCTGAAGGTGCACTTCACGAGTCGATACAAATCTGGTGGAACATTGCTGTAAAGTAGGTCAGTCTCTCACATCATCATCATTTGTTGGATGATGCAACATTTTTCTCTTCGCAAAGGCTTCCCCATTGATTCACCAGTGAAGGAAAAGAACAATGAAGGATAGCTGAGTGAGTAGGTAGCCGAGGCCTATGTGATCATCCAGGAGAACACATTTCCAGCTACCAGATACCTTCACCATGCTCACTACAAAATCAGTTCTGCCAGCACCATCTCCCTTTACATCAACTCATCTATTTACTGATATGGAGCTCTCTCCACAATTACCAAGGGTCCCATTTTGAAACCATTCTACTGCTGGTTCTCAAAAGTAGTCCTGCACTTTATGCCAGATCATTTCACACATATCCTGCCACAGATAAAAAATATTTCAATCAAAATAGCCTTTCCACTGTTCTTTAATATCATGCCTTCCCCTTGGTGTCACAACTGTGTGCCCTTCCAAACCTAGTGTCCAGCTTCTCCTCACTGCTCTCTCAGTTGAGATGATTCCAGCAGGAGCCTTGGAGAAGTAATGCAACCTTTGTCTCAGAACAGCTGAGACCTAGAGAGACCTGCTGCAAACTGTGCCTCCTGAACTGTTGCAAAGTCAACCTGGCCCTGGTTGCTTTCTCTCACATGTTCAGGCATTTGAGGGGGCGAGCGGAAGGGCACATGTGTAGCACTGTTCTGATTCCTTCAACTGAGGAATTCTGTCTCCAGTACCATCCCCAGTTACCCATATTTAATTCTCTCCAGCCATCCTTTCTTTAAAGCTCCAGAGGCTGCTGAGCCAAAGACATCCGTTTCCTGTCCGTCCTATCAGCAACAGCTGCCTCTCCACCTTCCACTCCCAGCTCTCCCTGACCATTCGTGCTCTGTGCATCACCATGTGAAATCCTCTCTGTTTACACCACGTGGCTGATTTTTTTGATGAAAGGTCACTGACTTGAAATGTTAACTCTGCTTCTCTCTCCACAGATGCTGCCAGATTTGCTGAGGATGAATGTGTTGTCTTATGAGGAAAGGTTGAGCAGGTTGGGCCTATATTCATTGGAGTTTAGAAGAATGAGAGGTGATCTTATTGAAATATATACAATTCTGAGGGAGCTTGACAGGATTAATGCTGAGAAGATGTTTCCCCTCGTGGGGGAATCTAGAACAAGGGGGCATAGTTTCAGAATAAGGGGTCTCCCATTTTAGATGGAGTTGAGGAACTTCTTCTCTCAGAGGGTTGTCATTCTTTGGAATTCTCTTCCGCCAAGAGCAGTGGAGGCTGACCCATTGAATATATTCAAGGCTGAGTTAGACAGATTTTTGATCTACCAGGGAGTCAAGGGTTATGGGGAGCCAGCAGGAAAGTGGCGTTAAGGCCACAATCAGATCAGTCATTATGTTATTGAATGGTGGAGAAGGCTCGAGGGGCTGAATAGCCTACTCCCGCTCCTAGAACAGGTCAGGTAAGACCTTCTAGAATTCAGGAGAAAAATTGTCACCTCAGGTGCTAGGTAGCCCCAAGCAATCATACCACTTTATTGTAGACAGAATACTTAACAGACAAAGGTTTGATGACGGAGGGTAGCATCATACCTTTTACATAGAATTTACAGCACAGAAATGAGCCAAAAGAGCCTCTCTGCTCTGTGCCAAGTACAATGAGTTTGGCATTGAGCCATAGATGTCATCATCAAACCTTCTGTGGAACAACCCAGTTTTCTTTGTTAACTAAATGATAGCATTGTTTTATCTTTGTATGTCATTAAAGGTTGAGTTTCTGGAAGGTTTATTTCTGCAGAGGATGAACTGAATTTTATGATGTCCATTTTGTCGCTTCCCAAAATGACTCACAATATACTGGACTTTGTACAGTTCAGCTGTCTAGTGTAGAAGCAGAGGGTCTGGAATCAAAATTAGTATCAAACCAAGGGAGAAGTCATCTTCACAGTGGCTTTGGGAGTGAGGAGATAACAGGGCCCCTCTGGAAAGTCAAAAACACTAGCAAAATGAGGGTGCTAGGTGTGATGGAAGAGTGGAAGGATGTCTTTCTTAGTGAGGTGAACTGCAAATATATGGCAGAGAGGATAAAAGACTGAAGTAATTGCCAGGAACAAGGATGTAAGTGTTGGGGATGTTGAATATATAGGTGGGCAATGGAAGATGTGGAAAAAGTGGAAAAGTTAAATATAGACCGGAATTTTACGCACCCCCCCCCCCAAAGAGTGGGATGGTGATGGGGGAGGGGGGGCGTAAAATGGAGTGGGAGGCTCGGGGGGCCCTTTCCAACCTGCTCCCACCCCACCGCCATTGTACGTGGGGCGACAGCAGCAAAAAACTGCCCACTCGCCCCAGGCCAATCAAGGCCCTTAAGTGGCCAATCTGACGGCCTGGGGGGGCCCTCCTGATCAGGCACCATGTGCCCGACGGAGAGCCGCTCCTGATGCCCCAACCACCCCCAACGCCCAACACTCCTCCCCCAATCGACCACCCTTGCCTTATCAGGGCTCAACCAATCGCCTCCGGCGAGGCCCCAAAAACTCACCTCTTTTCCGGGGCCATCTTTCCTCTTCATCTTGAAGCTGATTTGCAGTCCCAGTAGTGGCCACCGTTCCCGGTGGCGCTGCTGGGACTAATGGCTGCCAGCCCGCTGATTGGCGGGCAGCTCCATTAGGTGGGACTTCCTGCCTCAATGAGGCGGAAGTCCCACATTAGACCAATTAAGGGCCTGGGGACTGTAAAATGTAGTCTGGATCCCCAGGCCCGGCGGAGGTGGGATCGCCACCGACTTTTCGGTTGGTGGATGGCTCCCGTCCGATGAACATAAAATTCCAGCTATAATTGTGAAATTAAACTGGAGAATATCTGGATGTCAGGCCACTTGTAATCTGGAATAATTTATGACCTGGTTTCCAGGGTAGATAAAGGACTGAAAACTAAAAGCTGTCCTGATTAAGTGAAATTCATACCTGCTATCTATCAGTTTTTCTTCTAGTTATATTTATTTCTGCTTATTTAACAGAATGATTTGCCTCATTTTTGTTTATTTTTTTAAAATGTAAGGATTACATACTTTCACCCCTTAGGTGGCCACCTTTTATAAAGGAGCTCCATGTGCCTTGAAAATTGTTTAGCCATTTTCCTTCTGCAATGTTACAAACTACATTGAAAAGTATCATTCTGTTCCAACAATGTCCCAGTTTGGATGTGGTACAAGCAGACAGCAGAATTATTGGGGTAAAAACAGAAAGTGCTGGAAATACTCAGCAGATCTAGCAATATCTGTGGAGAGAGAAAAACAGAGTTGATGTTCAAGTCAGATATGACTATTCTTCAGAATTATTGGACACTGGGATCATCAGCACAGTGTGTTAGCTGTGCGCTGCACCTTCAGAGGAAGGAGACTGCTGCACTATCCTGGTCAAGGCCTTTTGAACATCTCAGGCACTTTCCCATCGCGGTCCCATCCCCAGCAGCTCCTTGCACTGGAATTACATGTGAGGCCTGAGAGGCCTAGAGCTGTTCATCTGGTGCATGACATCAGGACCTGTCAGAGTAGAGGCAGGAGGTTATAAAAGCAAAGTACTGCAGACGCTGGAAATCTGAAAGAAAAACAGAAAGTGCTGGAAATACTCAACAAGTCTGGCAGCATCTGTGGAGAGAGAAACTAAGTTAATGTTTCAGGTCTGTGACCTTTCATCAGAACTGGAAAAGGTTAGAAATGTAATAGGCTTTGAGCAAGTGAAAGTGAGGGGGGGAGCAAGAAGAACAAAAGGGAAGGTGTATTTCAGGGTGGAGGGCAGGAGAGATTAAGTGACAGAGATGTCACAGAACAAAAGGCAAAGGGGGTGCTAATAGACAAAGCATTAGTTCAGAGAGAGTGTTAATGGCAGAATAATGAACAGCTCTGTCCAAAAGCAACAACCTGAAAAACAAGTTTAAGACAGGCCTATGGTTAAAAAATTGAATGAAATAACATAAAACAAAATAAAATAAAATAAAATTTACAAAAAGCAGTCATCCTCTGAAATTACTGAATTCAATGTTGAGTCCAGAAGTGTCTATTCAGAAGATCAGGTGTTGTTCTTCGAGCTTGTGTTGAGGTTCACTGGAACCATGCAGCAGACTGAGGACAGAAATGTTGGCACAGGAGCAGGGTGGTGAGTTAAAATCGCAAGCAACTGAAAGCTCGGGGTCATGCTTGCAGAATGAGCAGAAGTGTTCCACAAAGTAGTCACCCAATCTGCGTTTGGTCTCCCCAATGTAGAGGCGACCGCATTGTGGGCAGCGAATATAGTATACTAAATTGAAAGAAGTACAAGTAAATCAGTGCTTCATCTGGAAGGAGTGTTTGGAGCCTTGGATGGTGAGGAGAGAGGAGGTAAAAGGCAGGTATTACACCTCCTGTGATTGCATGGGAAGGTGCAGTGGGAAGGGATGAGGTGTTGGGGGTGATGGAAGAATGGACCAGGGTGTCACAGTGGAAACGATTCCTTCAGAATGCTGACAGGGGAGGGGAGGGGAAGATGTGTTTGATGGTGGCATCACGCTGGAGGTGGTGGAAATGGTGGAGGATGATGGCAGAAGGTTATGTTGGGGCTGGGAGGAACACATCTTTCCTTTCTGTCTCAGTGCATCTTTGGGATGCTCCTTAGGCCCACACAGATCTACAGAGGACACCAGCATAAGGTCTATCACCTGCTTTTTGGGGGTGGCCCAATGTCAGACACTTTGGGAACCTATAGGAGGATCTTTGTTTTGCCAGACGCTGCCTACCAGCTGAGGAGATTTTCTGGTTGGTAGACAGCTTCATAAATCAACATGGTATCATCTGGTCCCAATGTATTGGCATCTGCACCGATGGCAGGAACAGTGGAATAGTGTCGCGTATCAGAGCAGGCAGTCCCAATGCAATGTGGGTGCATTGTGTTATAGATAGGGAAGCACTCGCTGTCAAAAGCATGGTTACCAACCCGAAGGAGTTCTGGACAATGCTGTGACGATGGGTAAACTTTGTAAAGGCTCAACACTTGAATTCCAGAATATTCTCTGCTGTATGTAATGGGGTAGGAAGTGAGCATGTCAGTCTATTGCGCCACAGGGAGCTTTGATGGCTGTTATGTGACAAGTCTTGGCACGTTTCTTGGAATCTCACTCTGAGGTCAAGTTATTCTTTACAGACCACCCATTGCTATTCTCTGACTGTCTGCATAACATGGCCCGGGTCTCACAGCTGGGCTCCTTGTCAGTTATATTCCTTTGCCTGAATGAGCTACATCTAGGTCTTCAAGGGCTGAGTGCAACCATTTTCGATGTCCAGGACAAAATTGAGTCAATGATGAAAAAGCTAGAATTCTGGGCTGGCTTTGTGGAGGAAAACAGCACTGACATTTTCCCAAACATGCATGAATTCCTGACAACGAATGAACTACAGTTGCAGGACAGTGTTAAAGGTGACATTAGTCAACTTCTCACTGAGCTGACAAGGAAATTATGTGATTACTTTCCCTCAATGGAAAATGCAAACAGCCAGGTCCGTTACCCTTTCACAGATTTTTCTGTTTTAACCAGGCCACAAGATTTGTCAGTAAAAGTACAAGAGAACCTTTTGGACATCTCAACTGACAGCAGATGCAAGATTGAGTTCCAGCAAAAGCAGCTGGTTGAGTTTAGGGTCCGAGTGTGAACAGATTTCCCTGAATTGTCAGACAGGACTGTCAAGGCTCTGACACCATTTTCTACAATTTACCTGCGTGAGAGTGGATTTTCATCACTCACTGGAATGAAATCAAAGTATCGTCAGCACCTTTGTGTAGAAAACAACTTACAACTCACAAAGTGTCATCTATTACTCCAAACAGATGTCCGTATGGTCAAACAAATGAGCACATCTGTCATATTAATGGCCAGTAGTACTATTAAGCCAATGTTTAAGTTGTATATATGTGTATTATAATTTGTTCATTTTGTACACTGGGAACCACTGTTGGAGGAGATTTCCAGAATTTCATAATCAATAACATTCTTATTACTTCTCAGTTCTCAACAATCATTACTCCTTTTTGGATTCTAATTGTATTATAGAAAATTTGATAAAGACCAAATTTAAAAATGTGTCTTTGTTAACCTGACCCACTTTGCCAATAGGTTCCTAATGCCACATATTGCTTTCACAATTAAATGTCAACATGAGGAAACTCCATCCTTGCAGCTAATTCAGAGAAACACTGATCTATTTGTTTGAAACTTATCTTTATACATGTAGGCTGTTAAAACAGACAGGAGGAGCAATGTTAAGACGCTGGCATCTGTATCTTTGATGATCGTTTATTATAAATGTTCCTGAAATTCAATCTACTCATTTCTTAATATATTTTTATGACCTTAAAATGTCAGCAATTACACTGCCAGTTAGGTACTGATGTTAAAGTAGAGATGTAAATCTGGGGATAGGACTTGACCTGATTCCTGAAAAGACTCGCTGAGTGATGGTAGGGGGAGTTGTTCTCAGGTCACTTCAGTTTGAAAACCCATGGAGAGTAAATCCAGTGCCAAACCCCATTTTCAAAGTGTTTGAGGGGTTCTGTTGGTGTGTGGGGATTGGTTGGTGGGGGGGGGGGGGTGCTGCTGGTGGAGGTTGAGGGGGGCAGTAGTTATTTGCAGCACCTGTAAAAAATTTGAAGAGTGTGAGGAAAGGACAGTGGGATGGGACTAAGTGGATAATTGTTTCAAAAAGCTGACACAGACACAATGAACTGAATAGCCTCCTTTCTTATTGTAAATTTCATTGTTTCTATGATTCTAAATTACTTAAAGCATTTAAATTTCCAATTTTTGAAAGAAAGCACTGGCCATGCATGTACCCAGGCATACACAGACTCTGTCCTATAAGGTTAGCTTTGGCACTATGGTAGCACTTTTGTCTGAATTAAAAAGTCATGAATTCAGGAATAAGCATTTTATGTAAATTGACACTTCAGTGCAGTGCTGAGAGAGTGCTGCACTGTCAGAGGTGTAGTCTTTCAGATGAGGCATTAAACCATGAACCTCCTCCCCTCTTAGGTGGATGTAAAAAGCCCCATGGCACTATTCAAAGAAGAGCAGAAGAGTTCTCTTGGTGTCTTGGCATTTATTTCCCAATCATATCAAAATAAAACAGATTATCTTGTCATTTATCTCAGTGCTGTTCATGGGAGCTTGCCTTGTGCAAATTGGTGGCTGGATTTGCCTATGAAACAACACTCACTACGCTTCAGAAATACTTCCTTGACTATGAAGCACTTTGGGATGTCCTGATCTTAAATGCAAATTCTTTCTTCCTTTCTATATTCTATACCTGCTGAGTATTTCCAGCACTTTCTGTTTTATTTCAGTTGGTCAAAGAAGTAGGTGTAAAGGAGTATCTAAAAGGACAGAGGTAGAGATTTATGAAGGGAATTCCAGAATTTAGGGCATAGACAGCTGAAGGCACAGCTGCCAATGTTGAACAAGGAATGCCATGGTGAATAACCCAACATAAAATGTGTGAGTGTATTGTCACCAAGTAAAATAGTAATGAAATCAAATCATTAGAAGACAACTTAGATTATTTAAACGCAAGTAGAATGAATGATGATAGGTTGGCATAGTCTGTCAAATAAGAGAATAAGACAGAGAGAAAGCAGGGCAGTAACACTAGTTGAACTGTTTTAAGGAGGATATTATGGCTAAGATACTTACCTTTATGGGAGCACAAAACCATATACCTGGTTGAGATGGCTGATGTAGTTGTATTTATGTAAGTCTCATCTGTTCATTTGCTCATGAAAATCCAGAAGTCAAGTAATAAGTAAACTGGATCCTGTCTGTCTAGAACCCAAACTGTAGCTAATGGTCTTAGACTGGGAACTGCAGTATGAATGCACTTTAAGTCAGTACTTACTACAGAAGAGGAATAATTAAGATTTCGGCCTTTTTAATTTCTATCACTTTAAGGCTAAGCACAGTATTTAATAATTAAGCACAGCTCACTACAGTGATTATATCTGAATATTTCTCAATTGAATGGTACAAAACAGAATTCAGAGGCAGCCCTGATTTTCCCTTCATTAATTGAATTTATAAGGATGGAAAGTTGGGTGTTATTGGTCCAAGAATTCACACTGCAGCTCCCTGTGGGTGTTGCTCCTCACTAGCAGAAGCCAAATGGCCAATTAGCCCTTGTAACTCTTCCAACTTGGAAATAAGAAACTAATGACATGACCCCTGGATTTTCGTGAGCAACTGAACAGATGAGACTTACATAAATATAACTGCAGCAACCATTTCAACCAGGTATAAGGTGTTGTGCTCCCATAAAGCTGTCTCTTAACCTTAATAGCCTCCTTAAAACAGTTCAACTAGTGTTACTGCCCTGCTTTCTCTCTGTCTTATTCTCTTATTTGACAGACTATGCCAATCTATCATCATTCATTCTACTTGCAAGTTTGAATAATCTAAGTTGTCTTCTAATGATTTGATTTCATTACTATTTTACCTGGTGACAATACACTCACACATTTTATGTTGGGTTATTCACCATGGCATTCCTTGTTCAACATTGGCAGCTGTGCCTTCAGCTGCCTATGCCCTAAATTCTGCAATTCCCTTCCCAAATCTCTACCTCTCTCCTTTTAGATACTCCTTTACACCTACTTCTTTGACCAACTGAAATAAAAACAGAAAGTGCTGGAAATACTCAGCAGGTCTGGCAACATCTGAGGAGCGAGAAGCTTCTCGCTTCTCGCTTCTCTCTCCACGATGCTGCCAGACCTGCTGAGTATTTCCAGCACTTCCTGTTTTTATTTCCGATTTCCAGCATCCACAGTATTTTGCTTTTATCTTTGACCAATTGTCCTGATATCTCTTCATGTGGCTCAGTCTGAAATTTTGTTGGATAATGCTCCTTTAAAGTGCCTTGGGAAGCTTTAATATGTTGAAAGTGCTACATAAATTCAAGATGCTGTTGTTGTTTTTGAGACATAGACCAATTCCGGAGGCTGGGTTCTACTGCTGTAGATAGATTTCCACGCCAATACCCTGATAAATAAGACAATCCTGGCATAACAAGCAGTGCAATATGTACCAGTGCTCTGTGCTGGTAAGTTGTGGGTTTAGCTGGTTAAACTCCAGGAATACCCTTTTGCACATTTGGGGAACCCAAATCTTGGCATTTGTCTACCTGTGATGAAGATTTCTGGACTTGATGTGACTTTATAGGTGATTGTGTGCCCAGCATATCAAGGAAACAAGGGATGGATTGTAGAACCTCAGGCATGTTGGTAAGTTTCTACACGTATCAGGCATCTGGCAGACTAAAAAGAAAAAAAATCACAGAATCAAAAATGGTTACAGAACAGGAGGCAGCCATTCAGCCCATCTGTGTCTGTGCTGGCTCTCCGAAGGAGCAATTTACCTAGTGCCACTCCCCCCCTTCTCCCCGTAGCCCTGCACATTCTTCCTTTTCAGATGACAAACCAATTCCTCTTGAATGCCTTGATTAAACCTGCCTCCACCACACTCTCAGGCAGTGCATTCCAGATCCTAACCACTCGATGCGTGAAAACGTTTTTCCTCCTGTCGCCATTGCTTCTTTTACCAATTAGCTTAAATCTGTGCCCTCTTGTTCTCAATCCTTCTACCAATGCGAACAGATTATCCCTATCTACTCTGTCCAGTCCCCTCATGATTTTGAATACCTCTATCAAATCTCCTCTCAACCTTCTCTTCTGTGAGGAAAACAGTCCCAACTTCTCCAATCTATCCATGGGACTGAAGTTCTTTATCCCTGGAACCATTCTTGTGAATCTTTTCTGCACTCTCTCTAATGCCTTCACATCTTTCCTAAAGCGTGGTGCCCAGAACTGGACACAATACTCCAGTTAAGGCCAAACAAGTGTTCTATAGAAGTTTAACAAAACTGCTTTGTCTTTGTACTTTATGCTCCTATTAATAAAGCCTAGAATACTGTATGCTCTATTAACCGCGCTCTCAACCTGTCCTGCCACCTTCAATGATTTATGCACATTGTCATGCAGGCCCCCACCTGCCAAGAATGAGGCACATTAATTTTGCCACATGGACATTAAATTTCAAATTGTTACTGGGAAGAAGAGTAGGCCTGTGACAAGGGGTTGCCAGGCCCCTGGCTAGAAAGACATTTTTGTATATTAACAGACAGTGCTTGGAACAAAGGAACACCCAGGTCCCTCTGCTCCTCCTCCCCCTTTACTGAGTATAAATTTCTTTTGAATTGCTTCTAAGTTCTAGGAGCCAAGATATGACTAGGATACATCTTAAGTAGGACTTTTCTGCAACTTCACAACTGTTGTTTGCTTTCTGCCCATGTTTCACTGCTATACATTCAAACAGGTAGAAGCGTATCTTCGAGCCTGTATGTGTGGCAGGTTACACATGTCTGTTAAAAGATTCAATGAAAAGAATCCATTATAAGTCTGCAGGATACTGTCAAATGATTTTCTGGCTAATTGATGAACATTTGAAACATTATTTTAGGAGGACTAGGTGGCATCATTGTCCCTTGTTTAACTCTTGCCCAAACTGATGGGATGAAGGTTGCATCTCTCGAACAGTCACAAAGGTTCTACAAGAACTGATTCTCAGTTTCTGATGAGACTAATTCCGCAGAACAATACTGCCCATATTTCAGCATTAATTGGTACCAAATTGAAGGGACTACCACAATAAAAAGAAAAATTATGCAATAAGGTTTGAAGTTGAGGCTGTTAGAACAGAATACAGGTAACTTTACATTTAATCCACACAATTCCTGCCCTGGCGATGTTTAATGCTGAGAGACTAGGTGCCAAAGTAGGAAAGCACTCAGTTCATTTGCACTGACACCCTCACTATGATGGGTACAAAAATCTCCCCCATCCAAAAATAATTACAATATTGAAATATTGCAAAAGACAAATGATTACAAGATGGGTGGCAATCATATAATTTTTTAGTATAATGTAACTTTATCAACTAAAAGGTTATCAAAATGTTTTTTGAACTAATATTTGTGTGTCGTAATGAGCGCAAAAACAGCTCCCCCCGCACCCCCTCCCCCCCCCAAACACTCATTATATCGTCCTCAGCTATTACATCAGCAAGCTGGACTTTGTCTCTTTATTGTCCCATGTTGCATGTTTTGCAATGTTATAGGATATGCACCTCATTAGAACCCAGAAAATACTTGATTCTCAAAGACTATACTGTAATGAATGAGAGTTATCTCATGTTTCTATTATAATAACACTATCTCACATTCTTCCTGTCCCACATTTCAATTGTGTACGGATATAATCAGGCTGCATAAGCATCATATATATCATCAAAATTATTCTGTAATGTCTTTCCTATTGTCTGCAATCCTTTTTCCAAGATTAGCCAGAATCCTGTAACTAGTGATTCCTCATCTTTCCTCCATTATAACACAAATTATTGCCTTAGAAGAGGACTGGTTGCAACCCTGCACTATATTCAATCAGAAAGGTTAAATCTGACCTTTCTAGCTTTCTCTTCAATTATCTTTTTTATTCACTGTGTTCAGCCAATAATAATGTTTTCGTATTACCCGTGAGCTGGAGTTCTTTTTGTCCCGATAAATCAACATGAAACAGAAGTCAGTAAAAATGCAGAGTGTAATTATTAGTCTAGGCTTTCCACCTTTCCTTGACTGAGGTCCATCTCCAGGAGGAGAGAATGGATCATGTCTGCCCTAATATCTGTCATGAAGCTGCGCCACTGACCCTGGTCAAGTTTCCAGCCTTGGGGGTGATTATCATATTGAAGTCATGCTTCCCTCTGCTGGGGACTCCTGCTGAAGACAGGGCAGAGTGTCACTATAGTGCATTACTCGGATGCGGGCAGCCCCATTATGTCAGCAATATAACAAATTTGTTTGAAATATTTTTCCTCTCCCTCTTGGGTAGTGCAAGGCAGCAATTGCTTACCGCTTTCATGGTACTTGGCTGCTCAAAGCTTTCTTTCCCGTTCTTTTCCCACCTACCATTAAACTATGAAGACAAGGGCCAGACAAGTAAATTCAGCAATTCTAACCGCCCACCCACCTGACTTCTGCTCAGCAAGCTGGATTAAAATCGCCACCTAATTCATTATTTGCATCAACCCACATCATATAACCGAATTGAAAAGTATTAACGATAACTGGTATTCAAGCAGCCTCCAACCTCTGTATTTATCATCATCTTAGGCTAAATACTAACTGTTAAACTATTGCTTCTACCCTTTTGCAACATTGTGAGATTCCCATTATTAATAGCCTTTCTTTCTCAATTAGCATCCTTAGTTGGTGGAATAATGTCACGCAATTTCTTCATTTTCACCCAGTAGTTGAATAAATTATTAATGTAATTCCCAAGGCTTCATAAGTTTGATTCCTGTCATCTCTTGTTCAAATATAGTCAACTTTTTTGATAACAGTCAAATTTTCCCTTTGTTTAAGTAGTACAACTCTCTCTGTGCAACTAAAGTTATCCCCCACCATACTTTTCTATCCATGTCTCTAATAATGTAATAATCCACCACAATTACTTCCCACTGTTGATATTGTTTCACAGCAATTTAATCCAAGCTCCCTTAAAGCTCCTTGCCGCTTTCCTCTCAGCCTTACATTTGATATTGCCTGTCCTTCTTTACCAATTCCTCAAATGTCCAGGCTGTAAATTATTCTTCATGATGGCACCTCTGCCCTTTGTCTCCCTCACTTCTTCCCAATCTTTACCAATCATCTCAGATGACTCAGGTTGAATTTCCAGTACTCACTGCTGTAACATACTCCATAACCAACTTATCAAAAAACTTTTTTCCTCAATGATTTTCCATAAACAAACACCTTATAAATGGTGCTATGTATTTGTTCAACAATCTACCTCTCGTTACCATTTTACACAAAAGCCACACTTTCAACACTTTCCGTTTCTTTACGTGCATTTTAGAATCCAGCTAATCTATCATGCATACAAAGCTATTATTTTAAGCGTGTAACTTGAGGAGAATGCCAATAGAAATTCATCCCGGAGTATTCATTTTTTGAATAAAAAGGATTTATTATATTAATATAATAATGTCCTTTGGGATGAGATAATTTAGTTTAGGCCAATGACAACAATAGTTCAGGATCATTACAATTTACAGAAAATAAGATAAACGATCTGGCCTAATTAACTTTAAAGACACTGTTCACGTTCTCAAAATCTAGGACAATGAGTCACCTTCCTCTTTGTCCTTTAATAGAACTGATCCCTTCATAACAACGAGTTCTTTCGTATAGGAAAATGTCAATAGCCCCAGCCAACCCCTCCCTATTCCAGTGAGCAACCCCAGCTACTTGCCATCTTACCATTTCCCTCAATCACTTTCCTTCCAGAAATGTCTTTAGAACTTACTTTTGCTGTCTGCTTCAATGGTCTTTCTTAATACTTGACTTCACAACTCTTACAGTTTGGGTGAACACATTATGCCTGATTCCCTACCTTATTCCTAACGAAATTTGTGTTCCTTGGTATTTGAATTCTGTACCACAGTGAATATTTTCTTTTATCAATTCTCCTCATAATTTCAAGAACTTCAGTCAATTGACCTTGAAGTCTGCTCTTTTCCAAAGAAAACAAGCCCAATATCTTCAATTTTTCCTCATAACTTAAATTCCTGATACCTGGAATTCTCCACATTGGTCGTCTGATCTGTATGATCTCAATGGCAGTGATATTCTTTCTATTATCACAAGAAAATAAATAAAGAGAAAGAAAGCCTTGCTGCCCATCTTCTTAGCTAATCCATTCAGGAAGAAGTACCTACAATCCTTCCATTGCAGCATCCAACTGCCTCTTAGGTGTCTCTAAGGCGTTTACCCTCATTACTATAGCTAGAACACTTTCCTTGTGTTGACTATTCATAGCGTGATCAAATTCTTTCTGACATCTGACCTAAATCCACTTTTTTGCCAGTTTGATCCTATACTCCGTTGTCCTACTGCCACGATACACCTTGAAGTAGTGCTCTGGATTTCCCTTTTCTATACCATTTAATATATTAAATATACCTGTGAAATAGTAGGATTCCAAATACCAATCCTTAGGCACTCCCATCAGTTCTTTCCTTATTTTGACAACAGCCCCCTAACAAGTACTCGCTGCTTCCTACATTCAACCAATTTTTTATCCGTGTTCACATTTTATTCTGATTTCTCGCTATTTCATTCTTATATATTGCCTTTTTTATGGGTAACTTTGCCAAAGCTTTGCTGGAAGTCCAAATTTATCTTCTCATCAGTTTTTCCATGGTCCACTGGGAAGTCACTTCCTCGAAAAAGTCAATGACTTTGGTCAGGTAGGATTTTTCCTTTACCAAGCCCGATTGGCTGATATTTACTTGGTCATTGTCATACAGGTTAATCTCAGATATGTTCCTGGTAATTTATTCTACTTTTTGCCTATTTTGGATGTATGACTAATGGGTCTGTAGTTTCCTGGAGTAGATTAGGATTAACTTCCTTTCACTGCTGTTTTCCCAAAAGTATGGACATGTATCTACATCCACACAGATACTACAAACACACACACACATATAAATATACTCTTAAAAAAGGTTTGTGGATTTTATACTTATTAAGTTATGGTTCACCAAGGTGGACAATCAAATATTTTCCATTTCGATGAACCAATGTCAACATAAGCACTCTCAGATTGGCTATTGTATGGTTAGCTGTATAGTAAAGCTTCAACTACTCTGTTCCAGCAATGTGCCTCACCACCTCATTTCACCTTTCTTATTGTCCCCACCAGCCATCCTGGGCTGGATTTTGTGTTGGAGGTGAGGCTCCAGGCACTAGGCTGAAAAGGCAGGGGGAACCCCGCCTCTGCATTTTCCCTGCCCGCCCTGCCCCTCCCACCCCCCCCCCCCCCCCAACCCCTGGAGTGATCCTCCAGACATTTTGTGTCAAATTTTTAGGAGGTGGAATTTTAGGAGGTGAAAGACTTTAAAGGGATGGAGATCCCGCCTCCAAGAGCTGCCGGCAAATCAGAAGGCCGGCAACTCAACAGTATTGGCAACGCCACCAGGAGTGGTGGCCATTGCCGGTACCGCAGAGGCCTCAGACCCAGGCCCAGCGATGGAACCCCTGACAAGTGATAGGTGAGGCAGGGTCACCGGGACCAGTCTGGAAGGCCCCCATGAGGCAGGTCTGGGAGTGGTCTTGCAGTCCAGGGGGACGGGGGTCCCAGGGGGGTGAATTGGTTCCTAGTGGGGGCCTTCTGTGGGCCACAAATTGCCCATGAAGGAGGGACCCCCCCCCAACGCCCCCCCCCCTCCCCAGGAAGGTGCCTCATTTTACAAGGCGTCCTCTCTGTGCGGCAAAGGCCACCCCCCCCCCCCACCCCCGCCGCTGCTAAGATCCCAGTGGAGGCGGAAAGAGGCCCCTAATTGGCCATTAATAGGCCACGTAAGGGTCTCAATTGGCCTCTGCGCAGGAAGGCCATCGTCGGCATATCCTGCCCCCAGGAAGCTCGCTTGGCAACGGGCCCTACTCCCCACCGCTCCCTGGCCACCCTTCGCGATACTCCATGCCCCCCCACCCCCATCTCCAATTGTGCCTCGGGTTGTGGGGGGGGGCCGTAAAATTCAGCCCCCTGTGGCATGTTGGAATGAGGTTGCCAATCAGTGCTAAGGTAGCATTAATTTGTTGAGCCCACCTGACTAGCAATTTTATTCTTTTCAAGTAGGCAGCCAACAGAAGCAAATTTCAGCCCAGATTCCTGTGTTTAACCTTTTACATCACCACTCCTAATCCCCCCCACCATCCCCCATATACATATCTGTGTATTAAAATAAAAAATAGGCCTCCAAAACTGGCTCCTTGCCTCCTTTCAGGCTTGTAAGAATCCCATGTTGTGGCTCAACTCTGTTTCCAGTTTTAAACCAATTTTTTATCCAGCACTATATATCTGTGATTCTTGTTATGATCCCTGTGGAGATCAACAAACCAAAAGAACTGAATTTACTGAACAACCCAATTAAAAAAAAACAAATGGACAAGATTACACTTTTATAACTTTTACTTAAACTATCAAAGCAAAACCAACATATGTTAAACATGAATTAACAGACAAATCATGGTGTATCTCTCTCTCTCTCTCTCTCTATATATATATATATATATAAAACAGATTACACATTAACTATCAGATACAACAAAAATAGTCCACTCAGCATACATGGCACCAATTACAGCCACTAAGTTCTTCAAAGCTGTAAACTTCTCAGGTAGATCTCCAGCTCCTTTCTTCCAAGATGCAGCCACCGATTCTCATCCGATAGTAGTTCCCCTTCAAACTGAACTCCATGGATACGGTCTTCACCAAAATGGTGCACTTCTCCAGAAACTCCGCAGTTCTGCTCATGACAGTCCTTGATGGGATGGATCCATCAGTATTACCTTTATTTGAGCCCTTCAGTGACAACTCTGTGCACTGTATAGCTGGGTCTGGTTAATCAGTTACCTTAAGTAACAGAAACAGCTGCAGCAATTCATATTTGCCTATTGCCAGCTCCTGATCCAGCCTTCACTTTCTTCAGCCTGTCTGCATTGCACCCTTGCATGATCTGCACTTCGATGGCCCTGTGTCTTTCAATCTGGTTCCAAGTTTCAGTTTTAGTTTCCCTTTCATTTAGAGTCTGTCTCAAAAAAGCAAGCTTTGAGACCAGGGTCAGGACACCTAACAGAATACTCAACAAATCATCGGTTTAGACAACAGCTCACACGTGCTCTCCCACAATTCCCGCAAACTATGGATTCCATCCCATTCTTGACTTTAGCCATTAATCCCTGGTATGGAATCTAATCAAAAGCTTTCAGATAAATAAATTTATTTACATAAATTATAAAGATGGTGCTATATTAGTTGCCTGGTGAAGAGGGAGTTGGACAGAATATAAGGTAGGGTGAACTAATCTTGGTAAAAGTGTTCTTTCCCCAATATTAAACAACTTGTTAGGGCTAAACTGATGTCAGTATTGGGAACAATATTTGTTGTGTGTTTGTTCCTTTATTTTTGTAATAGAAGCATTCACATTTGAATTTAACTACAATATCATGGGGTCTGATATTGATGTTTGATGTCTATCCTTCAGCAGAACTGAAAGGTATTTTAATAAGGTTGGAAAATAAAATCAAAAGATAAAGGGGCACTGCGATGGGAATGAATCAACAGGTATACTGATCAAAGAATGACCTTCAAATTGCTTGAGTCCTTTAACTTCATATGAGGAAGTTCTTGCATCCTGAGCAGAGAGTAGGCGGTGTTGGTAGATGCCAAAGAATTTGAGGACTGCTGTTAGCTCAGGATTTGTGCAAACATTCTCCAACTCTTTATTTTAAATCTATTCTTTCATATAGTAATTGGCAAAAAATGGAATACTGAACAAATTTACCATGGCACTTCCACAGAAAGCTTTATGTGAAGGTTGCTCCTCTTCTTTTTATCTGATACCCCATGGCAGTACATCACAGTGCATCCCATCACTCACTCTGCTTCTCCCTAACACCAAATTGGATATATCCACTCTCGGCATCCTGGTTGACCCTCAACAAAGCTGCAAGTCCCATATCCTATCCACCAACAAGAACACCCATTTCCACTTCTGTAACATTGCTAATCTCCCCCATTACCTCACCCCAAAAACAGCTGAAACCTTCATCAATGGCTTTTTCATGTGTCAGATATAATTCTGGCCTCTTTTGTATTCCTTCCTCCCTCTGTTCTATTTTCATTGTCAGAGCCCTCAGTATCTTGGCCCTACACTTTGGAACTCTCTCTCTATACCCTTCGCTGTGGTACCATTCTCCCTACATTCAAAAGCCATCGCAAAATCTACCTCTTCAACTAGACCTTCAGTGATCTCTGCAATATCTTTTACTGCTCAGTAATTGTTTCTCCTCAGTGAAGTGCCTTACATTAATGGTGCTGAACAAATAAAATTTGTTGCAGTCTGGGCCTTGCAATTTCATCTTGGTTTCTCAATAAATGAACTTCAAAAGTGGTGAAAGATGTTCTTTATAAGACACTAGGGTTCTTTCAAATTCAATTTTAAATAGCTGTTTTCTTGCATTTATTTTTATGACATTGTTCATTGGTGGGTTATTTTATGACTGAGTCATTAAAAATTAATATAAATCCCAGCAGCAAAGCACAATTTTTTTAATTCAGGTGTAGGCCATCAGGATATTACACAGCATAGGAATGAGAATAATTAATCATGATGTATAATCCACAAGTTATTTGTGTACCTAAGTTCTGGTTCTGTTTTGTAGTTATCAGATACATTTCTCCTCTCCTCTCCTCTTCTGAAGGCACTGACTCTTGCTGGTGTATGGTTTCCTGGACATGGTGGCTCCTCAATACCTAACCCATGTGGCTGTGTTTCACATGGGAGAGTGAATGTCAGCATGCTATTCAACCTGGGAGAGGTGGAAGCATCATAACTGAGCCTGATTCTGTGCTCAACAGAATGTCCACAGTCATGCAGCAAGAGCAGGAACTCTGGCTAAGTTTTGTGCTCCCTGGCCCAGGGGCACTCACTATAAAGTAGTGCACCTATTACTAACAACAGTGGACACCAGATAAGTAAGTACATACCAATGAACAAACTTGGGACTATCCTGGTCTGTATGACTTTGTACTATACTGAGCAGCGCTTTCAAAACACTAGAGAATAAAGAGTCAGTTTTATAGGTTGTTGCATTTATTCAGGTTTTAATTATAAGTGTCACCAACATGATGCTTCAGGACAAAAAGCAGAATACTATCGATACCGATTGTGCCCACTTGGCTCAAATATAGATCCTGAACTATGCTAGAAAATGGTTTCAAACAGTTCTTACCATTTGGTCAGTGGGGTACTGTTTTGATTTGCCCAAAGTAAATTCCCAGTCATCAAAAACTGGCATTTGAACTTGAACTTTTATGTAAGGAAACAAGTTTCTACAGAAGAGGAACTAGTCAGTCAGGTAGGGAAGAGGTCTAGACCATGAAGAACCAGCTCAGGGCTAATGACGCAGAGTAAGAAAGAAAGATAGAAAATGGCTGGCTAAGTATATTTTAGTCTGGCACATTGCATGTTTCCCAGCTCACCAAATTTGAAAAGTTATTTGCTCCAGATGACTTGGCCCTTTGTGTTCTTGTTTTGTTTTCTGATTGACAAGGGTTGCAAGTGCCCACGATATTAATTACACCAAGAATATGGCAGTGTAGTTGTTATCTCATATTCCATCATTGTTTAGTAATCATGATATGACATTTTTACCCATATATAATGAATATTTAATCATGATTAGATATGATGCAAAAGTAGTGATTGACCCATTTTTGTGCAGCACAGAGATAACCAAATTCTAAACAATTTCCATGGGTTCATTAACTACAGAAATTATAATTTCCATGGGTTTACAAACTACAGAAATTATAATTGCACACAATAGAGAGGAACATCTAGATGTGCTTTTACTTTTAATACCACATGCACAACAAGAAAAAGTCAATGTTTTCCAATGATCACTGTTCATGTTTCTTTCTTCATGTTGTCTTCAGATTTCTCTTTGTTTGTACGGATATGATAAAAAGCATGAGTTTAACAAGATACAGAAAAGTGTTTTTTTATTGTCCTCATATTTTGTTTTCACTATTTTAATCAGAACAGCTGTTAATTTTGTGACGTAGTAATGAAATGTAACTTTGTGACATATCAATGTAATGAATGTTTTTTGTTAATATTAATTATATAATTTTATCTGTTGTATTGATTAAATATAAGGATGTGCTTAAACAGATTGACAGTTTATCAAATCAGCAAACTAGTTTCCAGTATGTGAAAAAATGTGCAGCAAAGTGATTTTCAGAACAATCATAAAGCAGTTTTCTCACAGTGTTGTCTAACTTAAGTGTAATGTGAGGAATATTATTTGGCATTGACTTCTGTTGGGATAAAGTGATTTTATTGATCTGTAATCCTGGTAAAAGAAACATATATTAGAAAGCATTGCAATACCATGTGACACAGTAAAACATGTTAAATGCCAAATAATTATTTGTATATACAAAAGAACTTTCACCTTGCCCCTTCTAAGCTTCGTTATAAAATAAGCTCCTCTTCCCTCGATAAATTACTGAATAAATAAAGAAATTGGTTGTTAGTATTTCAAACCACAAAATATATACATTTGACACAAATTATTGAATAAAATGTATGTTAGCTAATTTACATGTAGAAACTAGATTCAGTTATTAGCGAAATGTAGAGAATGTAGTTCTTACCCATTGCACCTGAATTCATAGAGCAGGAGACTAGTGGAAAAAATAATAAGTTTTAAAATCAAGGTTTTGTTTGCCTCAACCTTCCTAATAGTGACATTGTCCAGGATTTCTGAGAATTCTGAACAGGTGATACAGTGAACATGATTTCAACTGACTTTGATTTCAAATCATAATATCACATTACCTGAATACATTTTCATGGGACAAAACGTGACTATTGATCCATCTATGGAAACGGGAGAG
Organism: Heterodontus francisci; assembly: GCF_036365525.1. Taxonomy (NCBI): domain Eukaryota; kingdom Metazoa; phylum Chordata; class Chondrichthyes; order Heterodontiformes; family Heterodontidae; genus Heterodontus; species Heterodontus francisci. Next base: position 84,991,290 of record NC_090378.1, read on the forward strand.
ACGATGACGGTGTAAATGTCCCCGCAGTAAATCTCACTTATGTCACAATAAGTGCCCCCGGACATTGGGGAACAGGTGAAGTTTGCATTGTCGCTGGTAACATTTACAACGTAGTTCACAGAACCAGCAGTGGCATGCCAGTAAACTCTTAGTGCATTGCTCCCTAACCTGTAAAGTTTAACAGCAGATGGACAGCAACCACCTAAAATAAAATATAAATGAAAGTACATTAAGCACATTGACCTTATAAACACTAACTATAGCTAACAGTTCATTACAATTGACATTAAGTTAACTGCTTTTATGAACATATTAAAGCAAAATATCCAAGAATCTATGTAAAAATAACTGCAAATGGAGCATCTTTATGTTCAATCTCAATGAAGCCAGCTGATCACATACAAAGAGTCACTGGCTGATAATGATATGTATTTATATTGGGAATGATGTTTGATAATAACAGAATATTGTAACTTATATAAATGGAATCTCTCTGTTCTTTACTTACTGGATGAATACCCTTGGTAGTTGCACACTGACATTAGTCCGGTTTCACTAATGGCACTTAAAGATATTGTATAATTGGTGCTGCAAGTTATACATCCAAGAAGGCAATGGGTTTCTCCGGTGTGGCATTTAGCCTGTCCTTTAGATGATTCCAAGACTGTAGTATATGATTGCGCTCCAATTGCTGCTGTCCAGCTAATGTTGGTCATTGACTGTGTGATCTGTGTGACTGTGAAGCTTTTGGGGCAACAGGGTGCTAGGGAGGAAAATAGAGAGTTTACTGTTAAACATGCAATTTTCCATTTCTGAATCTTTATCCCTATAATATTCACATCCAAGAAATTCCTTTCCAGTGATTCGTAAAAAATATGAAGTTATAAAGATTTTGAGGTTATAAGAAAAAAGGCATGATTAAAATTAAAAATTATTAGACTGACAATACTGTTTTTGTCTTTACATATTTTGACCCATCTTAGCTTATTTTAAATAATCATAAAAATGATAATGAAAGAAGAGGATTATAAAGACCCTTTTTAGTGACAAAATCACAGTAGTAACAAAACGTCTAAAAATTAAGCATAAACCCATGAAAATATTTTTGGGGAAATGCAATTGTTCATTGTGCTGTTCAGATTAAAGCATGTGAACACAATCAAAATTTGAGAAATTCGCAAATATCCCATGGTTCCCATTTTATCTGGCCCCCTTGGAATATACATTTTTTTTGCCAATTTGAAAGCATTTGTTCCCTCCCACAGGTTCCAATTTTCTCCTTTCTCCATCGCTTCCCTCTTGCTAAGATATTGTACCACCGGCACTAATGTCAGTCACCCTCTAATATTTCACTCAAGTAGCCATTATTCACGTGAGCTTTAATAGGTTTGTTATCTTGGGATCTTTTATGACTAACTAGAGGGTGACAGGGCCTCAGGTTACCTCCACTTGAGAAGGTTTAACATTTGATCCAAAAGGGAACAGCTCCAACAGTACAGAATTCACTCAATACTACAATGGAAGCGTCAGATGAGATTTTATGCACAAATCCCAGACAGGGGCTTGAAACTACAACCTTCTTACTCAGAGAGAATAGTACTACCACAGAACTTAGGCTGACACCTAGTAACAACTTCAGCTAATTTTTCCCTGTCCTAACACAGGAGTGCTGAGGCTAACTATAGCACTCCTGAGATCAATTAACTCAGTACAGACCAGGATTATGGGCTGAAAATACTGGCACCTGGCGGCATTCAATTTCAAGATGCCGATCCCGGTGCCAGCAATAATCACCAGGATTGGGGGGCAGGGGAACGATGGGACAAGAATCCCACTCTTACTGAAGCCAATTAAAAGTGTTGAAAAGCTCATTAGGAGCTTGTCAAGGCTGGAAATGTAATTTTTTGAAAGGAGCGGACAGGTTACTCGTGCCTTCAGAACTGGCCAGCTGAAGAGAGGCAGGTAAAGCGAGGGATGCCAACGATGGCTGCCCCAGGGCAATACCCCATAAGAGGGCCAGCGGGGCAAAGAGGAACTGGACACTTGGTAAGGGAATGCTCTTGGTGCTGCATAGGTGGCAGGGAGAGTGGACACTCAGTGCCCATGCTTTGAAGAAGGTCAGCAGCCCCCTAGTATCATGGGGGCAGAAGAGCAGGGGGCAAGGCTGCCAAGGACAATTACGCAGCCACCTGCCCAGAAGGAAGGTTCCAGCTGGCAATGGGGGCATCTGTCAGATTTTGGGCTCAGTGGCAATGAGGGGGCAACACCCTCCGATGAAGGGCCAAAACCGGGCATCAGGAGGGCATGGGAGAGGAAGAAGGGCAGGAAGGCAAAGGAGGCCAAACCCTCAACATAGGATCTAATGCCAAAGACAGAGCTACCTGAAGATAAGCAAGGACCAGTGCCACAGGAGACTGCGAGATCAGTGCCCTCAACGTTGAAGATCTCATGCCTCGCAGCACTGGTTGTCATGCCCTGCCAGTGGCCGTCAAAGTCACTGTGGCTTCTGGCTCCTTTCAAGAATCAACTGCAAACCTTAGTGGCATCGCAAAAACCACTGCATCGCACTGGTCTCTGATGCCCTCTTTGCCAGAGCTGGGCAGCACATTCATTTAACTGTAGACACAGCCTTGCAGGCACAAAGGGTATTGGGTTTCAACTCCATCACTGGATTCCCTTAGGTGCAGGGCATCATTGATTGCACCCACGTGGCCATCAAGGCACCCAGTGACCAGCCAGTGAGATCCATCAAAGGGAAGGGCTTCCACTCCCTCAATGTCCAACCATCTGCGACCACAAGAGCTTCCTCCATGTGTGCGTTTGCTTTCCTGGCAGCTGCCATGACTCCTCCATCGCCTGCCAGTCCAGGCTGCCTCAGATCTTCACTCCAATCCCCAAAGTGTGTGGATGGATTGAAGAGATGGCTACTGACCCCTCTACGGGAGCCCCAGACAGAGGCACAAAGACGAAACAAACAATGCCATTTACTCGGCAAGACAATCATTGAGCAGGCCATAGGGTTTCTGAAGATGTGATTCAGGTGCCTGGACCGGTCGGGTGGTGCCCTCCAAAACTCTCCTGCAAGCATCTCAGTCATTGTGGTGGTCTGCTGCACTCTCATAACATGACCCTCCAGAAAGGTGTGGACTTTGAGAATGGTGAGGCCCTGGAAGGAGACAGCTCATTCAGGGAGCAGCAGGAGCAGGAGGTAAGAGAGGAGGAATTGGAGGCAGAGGGAGATGATGCTGAACAGCCAGGTGCTCATGCTGTACGACGAGGTGCCTTCCTCCTGCCACTGTCCCAGAAGAGGACTCCCCCACCCCCCCCCCGCCTCCCTCACGGCCTCCAGCATTAAATCAAGGTCGGCATCAATGAAGCAAGGGGCCTCCCTGTCTGGGGTGCCAGGCCCTATGACAGCTCACTTTCCTCAAATGCAGTGGAAGGCTTTGGCACAAACTGCAGATCTCTCCCTCAGGACAACCAGCAGCCTCAGTGATGGCTGCTGTGGGGTGTCCCACACTTCATCTGACCTGCCTCCATTCCCACCCCCACTGGTTCTAAGTGGACAGGAAACCCATCTCCATACCAGTTAAGGGCTACCCCCATGTGAAAACTTGAACTGTTAGAAGCAGGTTTCTGACCCAAAAACAGACCCAGCTCCTGTTTCCTGCCTCTGTGATGGAAATTCAGCTCTTTGAACCTAAGAATCTCCTGGTTTGTGTTCATTAACTGTAAATTAACAAAGTCAGAGCATATGGAATACTCAGCAATTATTTTGCACAACGTCTGAGACCATTTCAATGGGAGATATTTTGTTTGAAATAAATCTTCTGAACAAATAGATATGTCTTTACCAGTTTCTAATGGGACACTGTAGCTGGGTAAACTCTTCCCCTCTGGAGTTGTGGCTACTGCACTGACAGAGAAGATAGCTCCACAGGGGAGGTTGGTGATTTCACAAGAATACCCCGAGCTATTGCAGGATCTGACACCAGCCTTTCCGAAAGCAAACACCTTGTACATGGCATCACAGTTATTTGGTTGCCATGACACATTAACAGTCGATGGATTCACTTTTGTAATATTCAGAATGCTGGGAATACATGGTCCTGTGAAAAACAAAAAAACTAACAATTTCAAACTCAGTTATTCAGGTAAATTTCACATTCTATAATGTTTTGCTTCAATGATTACTAATTAAACTAATAATGTAATAAATTGATAGTTTTTAATATCAGTATATATCCGAAGGCAAAAACCAGAATCACAACTATTCTAATTCATCACTTGATTTTATATTAACCATAATATACAGCATTGTGTGAAATAACGCCGTAGGAATTATATTCTACTTATTACAGCATTTGTTCTTACAACTAATTTGTTTATTGGAGCCCAGCTAAATGTTTGCCAGGATGATATCCACGCAACCCATTTGTAGTTTTACCTGTTATGATTGACTTTTTCTGACATGAGTAGTTGAACCCTCTGATATCACTGTAAGAGTATATAGTAACATTGTAGACCGTGTTGCATTTCAGTCCAGACAATGTACAGATTGTGGAAGTGTCATTACAGAACACCACTGAGCTCACATCTTGGGCTTTGGTTTCATACATTTCAGCTCCACGAGCTGGATTCCATTCCACCTCAATCGTATCACTTGAGACAAACAAGGCTTTAACATGTGTTGGACAACATGGTGCTAGGACATAAAGAATAAACATCTTAACACAGCAACCTTTCCAAAAGTAATGTCATATTTACAGGTACAGTGTGTCAATTGGTAGAGTGTGCCTGCAGTATTATTGCACAGTACTTACAGCACAGAAACAAGCCATTTGGACCAATACATCTATGCCCGTCTTTATGCTCCACACAAGCCTCCTCCCAGCTTACTTCATCTCACCCCATCAAGATACCTTCTATTCCTTACTCCCTTTTGTACTTGCCTAGCTTCTGCTTGACAATGTCTTATATTGATAATAAAATATTTGATAAGGGTATTTAATGCAGATCAAAGCTACTATCAAAGCAGGAGTAGGCCATTCAGCCCATCGAGCCTGCCCCGCCATTCAATAATATCATGGCTGATCATCCACTTCAAAGCCTTTTTCCTACACTATCCTCATATCCCCTTATGCCATTTGTATTTAGAAATCTGTCAATCTCTACTTTAAACATACTCAATTAGCTCCCACAGCCCTCTGGGGTAGAGAATTCCAAAGATTTACAACCCTCTGAGTAAAGAAATTCCTCCTCATCTTGGTCCTAAGTGGCTTCCCCCTTATTCTGAAATTGTGTCCCCTGGTTCTGGACTCCCCAACCAGGGGAAACATCTTAGCTGCATCTTCCCTGTCTATCCTTTTAAGTATTTTGTAGGTTTCAATGAGATCACCTCTCATTCTTCGAAACTCTAGAGAATACAGGCCCAGTTTCCCCAATCTTTCTTCATAGGACAGTCCTGCCGTCCCGGGAACAAGTCTGGTGAACCTTCATCGCACTCCCTCTATGGCAATAATATCCTTCCTAAAGTGAGGGGACAAACTGCACACAGTACTCCAAGTGCGGTCTGACCAAGGTTCTATACAATTGAAGCAAGACTTCACTACTCCTGCACTCAAATCCTCTTGCGATAAAGGCTAACATATCATTAGCCTTTCACATTTCTTGCTGCACCTGCATGTTACCTTTCAATGACTTATTGACAAGGACACCCAGGTCCATTTGTACATCTACATTTTCTAATCTCTTACCATTTAAGAAATACTCTGTACAACTATTCCTCCTACCAAAATGAATAACCTCATGTGTTTCCACATTATATTCCACTTGCCACATTCTTGCCCGCTCACTAAGTCTGTCCAAATCCCAATGAAACTGGTTTGTATCTTCCTCACAACATACATTCCCACCTAGTTTTGTGTCATCCGCGAATTTGGAAATACTACATCTGGTCCCCACATCCAAATCATTGATATATATTGTGAACAGTTGGGGCCCAAGCACTGATCCCTGTGGTACCCCACTAGTCACAGCATGCCAACGCAAGAATGACCCGTTTATTCCTACTCTCTGCTTTCTGCCTGTTAACCAATCCTTAATCCAAGCCAGTATATTACCTCCTATCCCATGTTCGTTAATTATGCTAACCAACCTCCTGTGGGGGACTTTATCAAAAGCCTTCTGAAAATCCAAGTATACCACGTCCACTGACTCCCCTTTATCAATCCTGTTAGTAACATCCTCAAAAAACTCCAACAAGATCGTCAAACATGATTTCCCATTCATAAATCAACATTGACTATGCCCAATCAGATCATTATTATCCAAGTGTCCATTTATCATATCCTTTAGAATAGATTCTAGCATGTTCCCAATGACTAATGTAAGGCTAACAGGTCTGTAGTCCCCTGTTTTCTCTCCCCCTCCTTTCTTAAATAGTGGGGTGACATTTGTAACCTTCCAATCTGCAGGAACCACTCCAGAATCTATAGAATTTTGGAAGATGATCACCAACGCATCGACTATCTCCATAGCTACCTCTTTCAACACTCTGGAATGTAGAATATCAGGTCCTGGGGACTTATCAACCTTCGGCTCCATTAATTTCTCCACTACAATCTTCTTACTAATACTAATTTCCTTCAATTCCTCATTCCCCCTAATCTCTTGGATCTCTAATTCTGGGAGATTTCTTGTATCTTCTTCAGTGAAGACAGACACAAAGTAATCATTTAGCTTCTCTGCCACTTCTTTATTCCCCATTATAAATTTTCCTGACTCTGCCTGTAATGGACCGACATTTGTCTTCGCCAAACATTTCCTTTTTACGTACCTATAGAAGCTTTTACAGTCCGTTTTGATATTTTTTGCTAGCTTACATTCACATTCTATTCTCCCTATCTTTATCAGTTTCTTCGTCCTCCTTTGCTGTATTCTAAAATCCTCCCAATCCTCAGGTTTACTACTATTTCTGGTAACTTTATAGGCCTTTTCTTTTAATCTTATACAATCCTTAACTTCCTTTGTTATCCACAGTTGACTGCCTTTACTTTTGGGGTTTTTGTGCCTTGAAGGAATGTATTGTTGCTGTAAACGACGTAATATTTCTATAAAGACTATCCATTGCCTATGTACTGTCATACCTTTTAATGTATTTTCCCAATTCACTGCAGACAATTTGCCCCTCATACCTTCATAATTTCCTTTGTTCAAATTTAACACCCTGGCTTCAGATTGAACTACTTCACTTCCAAACATATTGTAAAATTTTCTCATATTATGGTCACTCATCCTTAAATGTTCTTTTACAACAAAATTATTAATTAGCCGTTTCTCATTACATAATACTAGATCTAAAATAGCCTGTTCTCTAGTCGCTTCCTCAACATAGTGCTCTAGAAAACCATCCCTAACTCATTCCAGAAACTTGTCCTCCACAATATTAGCGCTCATTAGGTTTACCCAGTCTTTTTGCAGATTGAAGTCACCCATGATTACTGTATTACCCATGCTACATGCTTCTCTAATCTCCTGACTAATAACATGCAGTAATAATAGCAAGAGCATCTATAGATATTGAAGGAGTAGATATTAAACTGCAGGCATAGAATGGACAGACAGCAGGAGGAACATTCACCCTTCTTCCTGGCAGGAGGCATGCTATATTTTGAAGAATGAGCCTTATTACCATGTCACCGTCAAGCTGCAGACCCTGAACAGATGTTTTGTTTCAGCAAACCAGGTCCAGTCCAGCACAGCACAATATCACAGTAGCTAACCCAGCTGGCAGGCAGGTAGGTCGGGGACAGTGCAGGATGGCAGTTGCCCACAGTATTCTTATGGAGCTTGAAGGAGCACTCCTGCTCCTCCTCCCAGAAGTAAATCCTTTCTTACAATTTTTGGGGCCGCTTCAAAATCACTCCACACAGTTATCCCTCTAAATTGCATTGGGGTCCTATGTACTTCACAGGACTCCAAACTCCAGGTGGACACCCGAGTCACCAGGTGGAAGGCCCCAGTAAATGGGGCCGCAGAGTGGTAATAGTGCAGTAAGTTGTGCACAGTGATTTCAACTACGCTACTGCCCTGTTCCCACTAGGTAAGTCATGTTAAAATCGGCCCTTGGGTTTCAATGAAACCATTAAATACAGTACAGTATGGAAATGCCTTTTTTCATTGGCAGGATCTCATTGCTATTTCGCATCTGCATGGTAATTTTTGAGACCCTTTCTTCTGACTCAACTTAAATGTTACATCTTGCCCCATTAAAAGCAACAAAAAAGTCTGCAAAAATATGTGAAGCAATGAGATAATGATTAATTGTGTTTTGATATGCTGCTAATATTAAATTACTAGCTATGGTTGTCAAATTGTTTTACTTGTTCAGTTGCAGAATATATTGGAATGACAGGATTTAGCAAATTTGATGAAATTAAAATTAACTAGTACTTGCCTGTTGTATAATTTAAAACGTTGCCTGGAGGACTCTGCCCAGCCTTGTTGTATGAAAAAACGCTGATAAAGTAAATGAATCCACATTCTGACCGGAAATAACAGCTTGTTTGTGAAGTGTTGCACATAACCTCTAGGCCATCATCTCTTTTCACAAAAGTAGTGTAGTAATCAGTCAGGGGGGATGGGGACCAGGACACTGTCAGATTACCAGAGTAGATCTCCTGAATTGTAATATAATTTGGACTGCAAGGTACTGCAAAAAAAAACAAAATTAATAAATCATTTAAAAAATACACAGGGCTGAATTTTATTTGGGTGCTGCGCTCCATGGCAGTGCCTTTTGAACTTGGCGGGGTGCCCGCATTCAACGGCTGCCAAGGAGCCCCCATGATATTTCGCGCGGGGGCTCATTTAAATAGTGGGGACAGAGCGCCCGCCCTTGATGATGTAAGGGGGCGGCCTCCATCTCGCCGGCAACGGCATCCGGTGCCACCGCGCAGGCGCCACCACGCAGGTGACGCCGCCATTTGTAAATGGCTATAAGTCCTTACAATTAATTTTAAAAGGATTAACATTATTTATTTGTATTAAATATAAAATTGGAGGCCCTTCCCCAACCCTCCCCAATGGTCATTTCATTTCCCAAAAAGACTATCAATTGATTTTTCAAATACCCGAACTTTCCCTCCAACCTTCAATCTTTTGCCCTTCAACTCCTTCCCACCATCCCCACGTCTGATAAAAATTGATTTCCCCGCTCCACCACCCCTCCCGCCCTGAAAATTGTATTACTCCCCCCTCCCCATCAGGTTCTCGCCTCAGAACTCCGTGCGGAGTTCTGAAGGTGCGTGAAGGCCGAACGGAGGCCGTAAAATCAACGTGGGATGGCAGATAAGTTATTTTGACTATATTTAATGGCAATCTGCATTTGGAGATGAAGTGCCCGCCGCTAGGCGGCGGGGGGTGGAGGGGTGGTGCTGCACTGAGGTCCCTTTGTCGCCGGTAATATGCAGCGGGCCAATCTCGACGTCATAGGTCGAGACAAGCCTCGCCCTACAGAATTATTTTTCAATAGGCAAGGAATGCAAACTGTTTTCACATGTCAAAGACTTGTATTTCCCATATATAATACATTTTGTCCAAATATCAAAGGAGGAAATTTTTACTTTATCCACTGGGCAAGAACAGCATGGGCGAGCAATTAAATGGGATGGTTCCAACACCGATGCTGCTGATTTCTGATTTTGAGTGCAGCTGGTTTTGGTGGCCAATGAGTTGATCTCCAGACACAAACAGGAGCCTCATGCATAAATGCTAATCAGGATCCTAAGTCATCAATAGGACCCTGATAGTATTTTAACTGGGCAGAATTGCTTAATGCACTTTCCTGGGACAGCACTCCTAATAATGCTAGGACACCAACCTCAACTATCATTTTCACCTGGCTTTCCAACAGAGACTACACTTGTCACATCTCAGTGAGCTTATCCATGGAAAGAAGGGAAAACTGGTCACCCATTTTCTTTATATACTCGGGGAATGAATTTCATGTCTTCACTAATTTTAGTTTTTTTGTTAAAAAAAAGGTAAACATAGGTAACAGGCAGCATTCCTACTTTTTATTTTGTTTACTTTTTTGCTGGATTTGGCAGGGATGGCCATTTACACCCCCAGTGTAGGATGCTTGCTTATGAGTGAACCAAAGAGTACAACTGATATCAACTATGGTAATTTGGGGGAGGAGAAAAATTCAACAACCTCTCTTTACACTGAAATATTCTGGTCATCATTGTGTTTGATTTTGTATATGAGATGGCATAGCAGTAAAGTAAACTAGGTTGAAGGTGAACGAGGACAAACAACCCTAATTCTGAAAGTGCAAAATGATTGAGAGTCCCCAGTGGCAAGCCCAAGTTTTTGAGAATCCTAGTATATGCTCCAAGGCTCCTGAATCATTCTAATGTGACAAATCTGCATCCAAGGATAAAGGGCTGGGTTTTGTAGGCGTGGAACAAGGCGGCCATCCCCCACAGGACCCACGCCACTGTGATTACACAGCGGGGTAGATATTTTGCATATTCAAGGCGGCCCCCGCCCCCCAATCACATGGTGGGGGCGGCCTCGGAAAAGCCGCTCATGGCATCACCTGTTGAAGCAGCAGGAATGGTGCCATTTTTAAAAAGGGTGCCAGCCTTGCAAACAGTTCACCATAATGCAGAGTTCAACCCTACCCCCGCCATAACCATCAGAATGCAGAGTTCTCCCCCTCCCCCCTGCCCATCAGAGCGTAGAGTTCACCTCTTCCCCCCGCCCATCAGAGTATAGAGTTGACTCCTTCCCCACCTCAGTGGCGGCAGCTTTCCCTGGAGGGGAAAGTGAAGGTGCATGAGTGCCACTTGTCACGCTGAGGACTGGAAACTGAAGGTAAGATCACTGTGGTTTATCTTTTAATTGATGCAAATATGTTATTTAAATATGTTAATTTGGGTGCTATCACAGAACGGCAGAGGGGCCGTCATGGAGCGTCCCCATCGCTGGGAAGATCGGGCCCAACAATCCTGGCTTCGAGTTCCATGGCAGCCACTGCCGCTCCGATTTTCCACCTCCCACCCCCGCCATGGAACTCAACGTCAGGCTGGGAACAAAATCCAGCCCTAAGACTCCACTTTGAAGAGGTAATCTGGCCATCATCTCAATTGCTATCTCTCTGAGAACAGGAAAAGTCATGAAGTGACTTCTTTAAGGTGGAGTTCAGGAGATCAAATTTCATGATAGTTTCAGTGAATCATTCATCCCCAGAGATTTGTCAGTTCAGCTCCCTCCTATTCTTCATTTATGGAAATGTCCAGGGTGGTGATATCCCAGTCTCACTGATGCAGGAGGGCAACTGAGAAGTGGAAAAACAGGGAGCAATGAAAAGAAGAGGTTAAATTCTTTGCTATATTATTTGTTCTGTTAAATGTTTGCTTCCTTATGACTAATTTTGAATTTTAAATGGCATAAATTAGGTTGTTTTATGAATAACCTATACAATAAATGCTTAGAAATTCAAAGTCAAAACATACTGTAACTCAAAACGTGAAAGAAAAAGGTTGAATGCCAATGGAATCAAAGTTGAGTTGTAAATGGTTAGTGGTTTGTTTAGTTTAGTTTAGTTTAGTTTAGAGATACAGCACTAAAACAGGCCCTTCGGCCCACCGAGTCTGTGCCGACCATCAACCACCCATTTATACTAATCCCATATTCCTATCACATCCCCACCTGTCCCTATATATTTCCCTACCACCTACCTATACTAGGGGCAATTTATAATGGCCAATTAACCTATCAACCTGCAAGTCTTTGGCATGTGGGAGGAAACCGGAGCACCCGGAGGAAACCCACGCAGACACAGGGAGAACTTGCAAACTCCGCACAGGCAGTACCCAGAATCGAACCCGGGTCCCTGGAGCTGTGAGGCTGCGGTGCTAACCACTGTGCCACTGTGCCGCCCATTTGCTTTTACTTAACTCTGGTAACTTACCACTTGTAAACTCTGTAGGATTTGCTGCATCCGATGCACCTGCTTCATTAAAGGCGACTACAATGACATCGTACTGTGTACCACATTGGATTGGAGAGATGATACAGGATGTGGATCGTGATGTGCAGTTCTGGGCTACATTCCGAGATTTGTCAATGGGTACAGCAATGTAATTTGTTGAACCTTCTGAAGCATTCCATGTAACAACAACTCCCAAAGATGTGCTCATTGATTCACTGGTAAGAACTGCACGCACAGATTGTGGAGCGAGGGGTCCTAAAATAAAGAAATCATTCAAATTACACTTCATTTTCTGAAAAACTGTTCACAATAATTTCAGTGAAATAGTTTATTGCCTTTTTGGCTTCTCTGTCTACATGTTTGGTATCTGTAAAATCATTCAAATTGTTGAATTGCGTTAAATTAGCACTCATCAAATTCACTCGTGTATCAATGCCTATTAGCATGATCGCTAACAAAAGATGGTAACATAATTTTGTGGCATTTTCCTTGAAAGAATGATTTATTGTACTAAACTGCAAGAATCTATTGAGCTTCCACCTCCAAAAGACAAGCTAAATTTAAAAAATATTCCGTTATTGTAAAATTCCCAGAATTATAATGAACAAAATCTTATGTTGCAGTAATTACAACGTATATTTACACAGTGCCTTTAATGTAAAAAAAAAGCCCCTCGGTGCTACACAGAAGGGTTTAAAAGCAAGATCAGACATTGAATCACATAAGGCAATATTAGGGCAGAGGGCCAAAAGTTTGGTCAAAGAGGTAGGTTTTAAGGAGTGTCTTAAAGGGAAGAAAGATGAGTGGGGAGTTGGAGAGGTTTAGAGAGGGAATTCCAAAGCTTAGGTCCGAGGCAGCTGAAGGCACAGCCACCAATGGTGAAGTAATTAAAATCAGGATGCTCAAGAAGCCAGAATTAGAGGAGCACAGATATCTCAGAGGGTTGTGGGGCTGGAAATAGGGAGGGGCAAGGTCATGGAGGATTTAAAAACAAGGATGAAAATTTTAAAGTTGAGATGTTGCTTGACCAGGAGCCAATGTAGGTCAGTAAGCATAGGGGTGATACATGAAGAGGGTGATGATATTGGCATCGCGCATGTCCTGTGGTACTGCTCCCTCGTCGCAGCACAGGCAAAGCAGTTCGTAGAGTGCTGAGAGTATGGCAGGCTTAGCACTCTTGATTATTTCAGGGTAACATGCTGTTCTCCCTTCGTCAGCTACAGGAGAAATGCCGCGAACAACAGATGCCCTTCTACGTTGCTTTCATTGATCTCACCAAAGCCTTTGACCTCGTCAGCAGACGTGGTCTCTTCAGACTACTAGCAAAGATTGGATGTCCACCAAAGCTACTAAGTATCATCACCACATTCCATGACAATATGAAAGGCACAATTCAGCATAGCGGCGCCTCATCAGACCCCTTTCCTATCCTGAGTGGCGTGAAACAGGGCTGTGTTCTCACACCTACACTGTTTGGGATTTTCTTCTCCCTGCTGCTCTCACACGCGTTCAAGTCTTCAGAAGAAGGAATTTTCCTCCACGCAAGATCAGGTGGCAGGTTGTTCAAACTTGCCCGTCTAAGAGCGAAGACCAAAGTACGGAAAGTCCTCATCAGGGAACTCCTCTTTGCTGACGATGCTGCATTAACATCTCACACTGAAGAGTGTCTGCAGAGTCTCATCGACAGGTTTGCGGCTACCTGCAACGAATTTGGCCTAACCATCAGCCTCAAGAAAACGAACATCATGGGAAAGGACGTCAGAAATGCTCCATCTATCAATATCAGCGACCACGCTCTGGAAGTGGTTCAAGAGTTCACCTACCTAGGCTCAACTATCACCAGTAACCTGTCGCTCGATGCAGAAATCAACAAGCGTATGGGAAAGGCTTCCACTGCTATGTCCAGACTGGCCAAGAGAGTGTGGGAAAATGGCGCACTGACACGGAACACAAAAGTCCGAGTGTATCAAGCCTGTGTCCTCAGTACCTTGCTCTACGGCAGCGAGGCCTGGACAACATATGTCAGCCAAGAGCAACGTCTCAATTCATTCCATCTTCGCTGCCTCCAGAGAATCCTTGGCATCAGGTGGCAGGACCGCATCTCCAACACAGAAGTCCTCAAGGCCATGTGAGCCGCATGGAAGATGGCAGGATCCCCAAGGACACATTGTACAGTGAGCTCGCCACTGGTATCAGACCCACCGGCCGTCCATGTCTCCGCTTTAAAGACGTCTGCAAACACGACATGAAGTCCTGTAACATTGATCACAAGTCGTGGGAGTCAATTGCCAGTGATCGCCAGAGCTGGCGGGCAGCCATAAAGGCGGGGCTAAAGTGTGACGAGTCGAAGAGACTTAGCAGTTGGCAGGAAAAAAGACAGAAGCGCAAGGGGAGAGCCAACTGTGTAACAGCCCTGACAACCAATTTTTTCTGCAGCACCTGTGGAAGAGTCTGTCACTCTAGTATTGGCCTTTATAGCCACTCCAGGCGCTGCTCCACAAACCACTGACCACCTCCAGGCACTTACCCATTGTCTCCCGAGACAAGGAGGCCAAAGAAGAAGAAGATACATGAAGAGGACTTGATGTGAGTAAGGACACAGGCAGTAGAGTTTTAGATGACCTTAAGTTTATAGAGGGTAGAATGTAGGAGGCCACCCAGGACTGCATTGGAATTGCCATATCTAGAGGTAACAAAGACATGAATGAGGGTTTCAGCAACAGATGAGCTGAGGCAGGGGTGGAGGCAGGGGTGAAGTCGGGCGATATTGCGGAGTTGAAAATAGGCTGTCTTAGTGATAGCACGGATATGTGGTTGGAAGCATATCTCAGGGTCAAATCTGACAACAAGTTTGCAAACAGTTTGGTTCAGCCTCAGACTGTTGCCAGGCAGAGGGATGGAGTCAGTAGCTAGGAAACGGAGTTTGGAGTAGGGACTGAAGAGAATGGCTTCAGTCTTCCCAATATTTAATTGGTGGAAATTTCTGCTCATCCAGTACTGGATATTGGTTAAGCAGTCTGATAATTTAGCAACAGTGGACGGGTCAACAGAGGTAGTGGTGAGGTAGAACTGGGTGTCATCAGCGTACATGTGAAAACTAACACTGTGCTTTTGGATGATGCCACCCAGGGGCAGCATGTAGATGAGAAATAAAAGGAGGCCAAGGATAGATCCTTGGTCTCTGGACAATCAATTACTGATCAGAAAATCCTGATAAGTTTTTTTTTAAAGAGAATTGTTTGTCTCTTACTTGTTATTTGTTCTTTTATCCTGTCATCTCCAGGTATACCATTGGCATCCAAAGCATGTGCTATTATAGTGTACCAAGTACCTGTGTCCAGGTCAGTGAATGTTACAGTGGTGGAGGTTATGGTCTTTTTAATCTTATTGCCCACAGCATCTGACCTGATGATAATGAAGCTGTATTTCACTGCTTGGGACACAGGCTCCAAACTGACCATTATCGTTCTGGAATTTGGTGAAGTTGAGTGGATGACAGGGGCAGCTAAAACTGTAAGCACATAACATTAGAATTTGAATTAATAGGCAATACTAATCATTTATCATTATATAACAAAACATTGTATTTGGTGCAACAAGAAATGCTGGATTCCGAAGAAGGGTCACTGACCCGAAACGTTAACTCTGCTTCTCTTTCCACAGATGCTGCCAGACCTGCTGAGTGAATCCAGCATTTCTTGTTTTTGTTTCAGATTTCCAGCATCCGCAGTATTTTGCTTTTATATTATTGTATTTGGTGCAACTGATCCTCACTGATTAAACAGTAACTTTTTTAAAAACCTTCAGTAAAAGAAATTACTTTTTAGGATGCTCTGATGTCTTTCCATTTCCATTACTTTGATCCATGTATCTCACCCTTCTTCCCTAGTATATGTTTACAAATAAATAGTTTTTGAAAAAAAATTGGATGTACTGAACTTATGAGTCACTAAAACAAAGCACATTACTATGAATCTATATTAATCGAAATACCTTTTGGGTTTCAAATTTAAACTTGTTTTGTTCTTGTGTCATTTTTAGAATATAAGCTACGTGAAAAAAAATCAACTTCCATTGTCAAGGGTGGCCTGATTTTAACTCTGTTAAAATGAATGGGGTTTGAATGGATTAAAAGCGGGCCTTTTAAGTGTCAAGTTTTCATGTTGATATAAAGCAGACCTCAGTTTCTAAGGTCAGCTACAACTTACATTGTGTAGAAATGTATGGGAGATGCTTGCATATTTCAGTATGACCAACAATCCTTGAGTCAACACTGGTTTGCAAAACAATAGGTACTCTTTTTGTCATTCCACCCTACTACAGTTTCTATGATTATACCTGTTCTTGCTTCTACGGGTACTGATGATTGACTGTTTCCTCCAGCGTTGGAAGCTTGTACAGAGATGGTATATAATGTATGCGGCTGTAATCCTGTCAGGGTCCCGGATGAATCATTGACAATGGTTTCAATGATTGAATTGTCAGCTTTTGCTTTCAAGACATAGCCAGTGGCTTTGGGAACTGTTGACCAATTCACAGTAATGCTATTGCTAGTCTTTGAATAAGCATTTATGTTCAAAGGGACATCAGGAGCTGTAAAACAAAATCACTGTTAATTCAGAATGTCTTCCAAAGATTTGGTGGCATAAATGATAAATATGATTTTATTTTCAATAACAAGACTAACTGGATAGCTCTTTGAAAGAGTCAACACAAGCACGATGGGCTGACGGGCCTCCTTCTGTGCTGTATATTTCTATGATTCTAGGACACAATTAACAAGCCATAAATATATAGAGGGGAGTATGGGGTAGGTCCTCTAAGTGATACTGGTAATGAAATTGTAACTAATTGTCAAACATTGGCAGAACACCAGGTTTGGCTCCCCTGCTTTTCTTCAACTAGCATCACTTGGATCTTATATATCCACCTGAGAGAGAAGGAATGGTCATCATTTAGCATCTCATCCAAAGGACAGCCCCTCTGATAGTGCAGCACTCCCTCAGTACTGCATTGGTGTCAGCCTGAGTATATGCTGAACTGTCAGGGGTGGGATTTGATCCCATGACTTTCCAACTCATAGAGAAGTGTGTTACCAACTGAACCAGGGATCACATCAAATTTGCAACTCATGTGAAGAAAACATAGTAACCTTTCAACTTCAAGTTTAAAAATTCCAAATGGTCTATCTTAGTGGTGATTTCACCCTTTTTAAAATAAATAAGTTAATATCTCCTCTAAAATTACTGAGAGGGGAACTCAACAGAATCAATAAAGGGTTCAGTCATTAGTATCTCACGGTATAACACCATGGCCTAGAAATTATTATTTGCTATATAATGTGTCAGAATTTTAACATCTTTGAATTACATTCACCTTTCTTCTATGCTAGCAAAGTTACTAATTTGTTTAAAATAATCAGGTTGATACCTCTATTAAATAAGGCTACAGAGGAATGTCACAACAGCACATTAATGTTTTGTATATTAACATCACAACCCTAATTTCTCAATACTGAACTGATATTGATATAAAAATTAAAGGGAGCATTTAAGGTTACCATTGCAACAAAATAAGTGACACTGAAAACATATCAGACCATAATTTGCTGTAGGAGTGAATCTAATGGTGTCTACTGTCAGCTAGACTTGTCCTTGCACATTTAGGTTTTTCAATTTTTTGGGTGACAAGTTGCTGTAAGTGCAAGCTGATAATGGCGCAGTGAGGAAAACAGGGCATCTGGGATGTGAGTAAACAGGTATCTCCTTAAGCAATCAGATTGAAGGATTGTGAAATTAACAGCATGATTACTGAGGAGTGGGTGAATTCAGGTACAGAAAGAGAACTAAAGGCTGAATTTTCATCCCGAGGCAGAGGCGGGTTTGAAGGCCAGCAATTTCTCGCTATTGGATGTCTTGACGGTCTCCCTGTATCTTCCTGCCACCAGCCTATTTTCAGGGAAGTGGTTTCTGGGGGGGGGGGGGGGTGGGGAGGAGGGGGGGGAGGATAGCCAATTCGGCCAATTAAAGTGGTAATTGAAGATACTCTTCACATGCTGTCTGGAAAATGTGGCTGGAACCTGTAAATGAAAAGGTGGCAGCTTCCCGGCAGCAGGCTGGGTGGGCCAGAGGCGCATCCTGCAAAGCAGTGAGGGCCACAGCTGTGGCTGCAGGCCATCCTGTGGAGGTTTTCTCCCTCCGCAATGATGGCCTGGCAGCTGTAGCCATACAATATGGGCAATTTACAAGTCTTCATAGGGCACCTCCATCACGAGGCGCCCTCATAATTACCCACCTACAACAGTGGCAACCACCTCTCCCACTGGGGCTGCCAGCTGCCCAGAGCCTCAGGTGCTCCTATTGGCCCTATTGGAGGGAAAGAAGGATGGGATTAAGAAAGAGAGAAAAAAGAGACAGTAAGGAAAAGTTAAGAAAAGTACATTTGACATTTTTAACATCTCCAACAACAATTAAAACCTGCTGGAATGAGACTCCACACTTCAAATAGTTAATTTTCAGTGCCAGAGGGGTTGATTGGCAGGAATCAATATTTATCATGCCGTTAAAAGAGTACTTGGACTGAAATGGACAAGAGGTCACTTTCTGTGATGAATTTAATTCATATTTACCGTGCAAGTACAGAAACTCCACACCATTCGATGCATTTCCGTGGTGAAATAGACATGTTGTTTTCGCAAGGCTAATGACGGAGCAACACATATCAGACAGCAACCTTTGGATTTCCACGTTTAACTTTACATTTGCCCTCCCTTGAATTGTCTGTCCAATTTGTATATAAATAATGGCGAGTGCCGTTAGCCTCGCTGTTATTTTGACAGGAAATTATTGCACCATTGGATTAGAAGCTGTGAAATGTAGATTTGCAGAACTCACTTGTTAGTTGTTGTGTTTGAGCTTCGGCCAGTACATTACCGCTCCCGTCAAGAACCTCTACTTTGACATTGTACAGAGTTGCAGGTAACAAGGGGGAGATTGTACCGATAATAAATCGATTGTTGAAGATAACAAACGCTGGCTGTCCCATAGCTGCATTGGAGGTTGCAGAAAACTTGTAGGAGTGTGCTCCCACATATCTGCTCCAGCGAACTGAAATACTCCTGGATGTCACGGTGTAAATCGTCATGGTGAAATCTTAAAAGAAAAGGGCATAGATTAATAGTATTTATGTGTAATGTGTTTTGCAAGCTTGTATGTATGTATAGATATTAAACGATGTGTGTCTGTATGTGTGTATATAATTATATATGTACATATATTGGATGTAACACTTTTTATAACCATATACATTCCCGCAAGCTTTTTCTTTCCGTTCTTAAGCTTTTCTCTTTAAAATGTACCACAACCAATGTGACATTTTTCGTTTGCGCTCGGAGCTTTCATGCAACGTAGTTACATATGTAGAAAATCATCCCGTTCAAACACCAATAACTACGTTTATCCTTCGAAGGATGAATTGCTTTACCCGTGCTTGCCAAGGACATCTGAAAAAATAAAGTTTGAATGTAATAAAGACACCGGGTTCATTAAATGTTCATTTTTCACGTTTAATCTAGTAACAAATGCAGCAAATGTGAGGGTAAGATCAACGCAAGGCACATCAATGAATGTCGTTTTCCTTTTTCTAATTATTATATTCCTGCAATTTTCCATCACTCAGACAGATTAGCTACTGTGTAGAACTGTGAGAGCGGGGGGTGGGCACAGACTATGTCCGCAAGTTTTCATCTTGTCACCGGTTTTAGTATAGGGCATAAATATCACATTTCTATTTCATATTTCCTTTTTGAATCTCTCTATTGATTCAGAGCACAAGGTTGGGAGACGTTGACAGCTTTTGAAAGAGCCAGTGTTCTAATGTTCAGCATCTGTCACCTCACTGCCCAACAGCCTTTCTGATAGTCGAGTGCATCAGACATTCAAGTACATTAATGTTAATATTTAAAATGCTTAAATCTCTTTTAAATATATATATATTTAAATATTAACAGCGGAGTTAATTGAACTTGATCACACGGAAGTATTGTCAGAAACTACCAATGGGACAGTTGGCAAAGTAATATATTAATCGAAACCTGAAACGTATCTTTTTGATACGCACTTGCTATAACTCACGTTCGCAATGCAGGCTAGCAGCACATAAGTCAATCCTCCTCTGCCCATTGTTTGATAGATTTCTCCACCATCAGACTGTAACCAGATTTGTGCAAAGGCGGCGTACAGTTTCACTGTGGATAAACAGATTCGAGATGTCACTTTGAACCGAGCTCTCTGACTGCTGAAAATGCCTATAAATCCCGAGCTCAGACACCGCCTCTTTTATTCCATCTTGACCAATGAGAGACTGCAGGAGCGTGTTGGTCCGCAGCTATTTACCTGGTTTCAGTCCTACAACCTTCGCGGGGACTGGGCACATTTGATTTTGTTGGAGCAAACTCCTAAAGCACTGGAGCTAACTGATGTTTGTTTGTTATGATTTAGGCCCACCTTTACTCAAGGCGCGCTCAAGTCAATTGTCATTCTTGACAACAAATCCTACCCGATAAACTATCTGATTCTGCAGTTGTCAGCCTTTGGGGGCTGAGCCCAACAAAAAAATACTTAGTCTTCAGTGCCTCTCTAGTTAAAGGATAGTGGTTGTGTTCAGACTGCAAACACTTCTATTTTGCATGCTCACCTACTTCACTTTTAGTTGCACTCAACTCCTCCCTTTCTGTTTCAGGCCACCCCTTTTATCTCTTCCCTCTCACTATCACCTCTCCTCTACTTTTGTTCCCCCCTTATCCAGATGTGCATTCCTCTTTGCTTCCTTTTCATCTCTAGCTCTTCACCTTGGATCTCCTCCAATCTTATCTCTCTCCTCCCTTACTTTCATTATGTTGTTGCTTTCCCCCTCTCCTTCACTTGTGTTTCTCACCTCCCTCACTTTCATCTCTATCACCATGTTTGTTTCCATTCTTACCTCCCACTTGCCCTTTTCTCCTCATTTTGCTTTGCCAATGGTCACCCCACTCCATCTCACCACTTCAGCATTGGAACTGCCGTCTGAGGCAACTCTTGTTGTCCCTGAACAGCGAGAGGTGGAAGAGAACACCCTCAACCCATGTGCCATTGGGTTTGCAATGAATCAATACCCCGGGCAGTGTACCATTGAACTTTGCCTCATACCTATATATGGTCATATGCATAGTGAGCCCCCTATGGCTAACAGCCAGTACACGTTTAGATTGCTTCCTAACTGCAGTCCAATGGTCCACCTTATTAAAATGGCAACAGCTAAATGACTTTCAGCCTACTGATATTGGTTCATTCACTGTAGGAAAATAGGCTAGTTTAAAATTGTTATGAAATCAACTACACCAAGATATACTCTTTAAAGTCTGGTCTCTATTGTTGGTCTACTATTAATTGTACAAAGATCAACAGCAGCTCCCACAGGAACAGGAGTAGGCAATTCAGCCCCTCAAACATGTTCCTCCATTCAATTAGAACATGGCTGATCTCAACCTCATTTACCTATCTTTGACTCATGTCCCTTGATATCCTTATCTAGCAAAAACATATAGGTCTCAGCCTTGAAGGGTACAGCTGACCAGTCTTTTGGGATTGCCAATACCCTTTGTGACAAAGAAGTGTTTCCTGATTTCACTCCTGAATGGCCAAGCTCTATGTTAAGAGAGATTTTGTCAAAATACAAATGACATCTTATGTGACTGTGACAAAGGTAAATTTTCTCTCCCCATCCTTCTCAAGCTGTCTTCAGCCTTTGACACGGTTGACCATACCATCTTCCTCTAATGTCTCTTGTTATGCTAGGCCCCCACCTGCCAAGAATGAGGCACATCAATTTTGTCATGAACGTTGATATTTAACTGTTGTTGGAGTGAGGTGATGACTTGTTAAAGAGATCAGCCATGGCTGGAAAAAAATATTTATATACTAACAGACATCAAAAGTGATGAAGTGCATTCAAGGGCCTGCTAAGGAGGATACAATCCACAAGGGCCAGGACTGGTTATACCAGCTGGTCACATGACTACCTGACTGTTCCAGGGTTTTCTTTTGAACTAGCCACACAGAACGCAGAAAGCTGTTTGCTCCTGAACTGAGAAGATCCCCCATCTGCTCCGATCTCTTTCTCACAAGCCTCTGAATCCACTGAAGATACTTGAACCCCAAGAGAGAAAAGTCTCCTACAGCGAACAACGTTTAAGAATAACGCACGGCCCCAACGAAAAGCAAGATCTACCTACAATCAAGGACTCTACAGTGAGCTCGAAGAACGGTAACAAAAACCCTTCAGGTATTGCCTCAAACTTTTCCACTTTATTTTTCTTCTCTTTTCTGACTCTATTTGCATGCGTGTATCGCATGTGCATGCTAGCGTGGAGTGCATCGTGTATCCGTAGGTGTTAACCGAATTAGAGTTTAAGTTTAAGTTTAATAAATTTCAACTTTTCTTCTTTAAACCTAAAAAAGCCTGTTTCTGCTGGCTTCTTTGCCTTATAATTGGAAAGCGGTGAACAAGGATTCACCAAGGGGGAGCTAAAAACACGGTGTGTTTAAAATTAAACACTATTACGGTAAGACCAGGTGAAGGCTGAGAGGAACCCCGAGACACCTTTCTCACCAGGTTGTAACAGAAATTTGGGTGCTAGCATCCGGAATTGACCCACAGATAAACAAGAGAAATTGTAAATGGGAAGCCAAATTGTTCGCAATCAATAAAGAGCAAGGTTTCAATAAAGGTTTTCTTGTGGTTGTGTGTCCTTGAATACTAACATGTCTGCAACTGAAGCTAGTAGCTCCCCAAGCCAGGGTGAAGTAACTTGGGATAAGTTAAAAGCACTGTCTATGGAGGAGTTGAGGAAAATGGCTGAGCAGTGTGGGATCACTGTACGTGGCAAGGCTAGGAAGTCTGAATACCTAAGGCTAGTGGCCAACCATTTTTCCCTTGAATGTGAAGAAGCAGAAACAGGGTTAAAAGAAGACCCAGACAGGGTATTGTTAGCAAAGATACAACTGGGACAGAGGAAACTTGAATTAGAAGACAGGGAGAGAGAAAGAGAGAGACAGGAAAAAGAGAGAGGCAGGATAGGGAGAAGGAAAGAGCCTTCCAGAAGGAACGTGAAGTAAAAGAAAGACAGGAAAAGGAATGAGCAAGAGAGGAGAGAGAGAGAGGAAGAATATTCTGGGAGGAATGTGAAGAAAGAGAGCTGAAGTGGCTTGAGTTAACTAAGGGGCGACAGAGTAATCCCAGTGAAAGCATGACCAATATGGAGGAGTGTAATTCAGGGCTGGGTACAGAATTGTTAAAGCTAGCTCAATTAATTCCAAAGTTCAATGAGGAAGATGTAGAAGTATTTTTGGGTCTTTTGCGAAAGTGGCAAGGCAGCTAAAATGGACAGCTAAGACCTGGCCTCTTTTACTACAAGGCAAGCTAACTGGAAAAGCCCATGAGATTTATTCCCAGTTGCCAGATGAGAGTTCATCAAATTATGGACAGACCAAAAATGCTATCCTTGGGGCATATGAATTGGTACCCGAAGCCTATTGCCAAAAGTTTAGAACCTTCAAGAAGCAAGCTAATTAAACATATCTGGAGTTTGAAAGAAGTAAGCAGCTGGCTTTTGACCAGTGGCTGAGGGCTCTTTAAGTACAGATCAGCTATGAAAATCTCAGAGAAGTAATTTTGTTAGAGGAATTTAAACACTCTCTCCCACGCTCCATAAAGACCCATGTAGAGGAGCAGCCGGTCCAGAGAGCCTGACAAGCGGCCGTTCTGGCCGATGAGTTTGCTTTAATTTATAAGTTGGTTTCCCAGGGGAGAACCTTTCCTAGTCACCCCCGCAATTCCGAAAGGGACAAAGGGTGGGAAGGTGACAGGAGACCAAGCAGTCCTGGAAGAGAAAGGAAAGCAGGAGACAGAGGGGGCCCTCCTCTAGCCATAAAGGAAAGTGCTGTGAGCAAGTGTGAGACCCGGAGACCTGTGTGATTCCATTGTAATAAGGCATGGCATTTAAAAGCTGACTGCTGGAAACGAAAGGGAAAACCAGTAGGGTTCATCAGGGCATACCAGCTAAGTGAAGAAGAGAACCTGATGGAAAGCACAGCAGAACAAGGTGTGGCTTTAACTGCAGTAAGAGTGTAACCCAGGAAGCTTACTATGGCAAGTGCAGGAAAAGCTAATAGGATTCCTGAAGGTTATCAGGGTTTTGTGTCTGAAAGGAAAGTAACCCCATAACACTCAAGTGGGGCAGGCAAGTCCATTGTAATTTTCAAGGACACAGGGACCACTAGATCCCTCTTACAGGGAAAAGACATGACCTTTCCCCCAGAGAGTGCAGTGAGCACCAGAATGGTGGTGAATGGTATCGGAGGCGATGTAGTTTCAGGTCCTTAGTTTGCCTGTGGAAGGGGTTGACCTGCTCCTAAGTAATGATCTGGTGGGGGTGAAGGTGGTAGCCCCTCCCTGTAGTGAAAGAAAGACCACAGGAGGTCAGAGAGACAAGGCAGTGCAGGAGATGGGCCCCTGCAGTTTCCCTGAATGTGTAGTGGATCAGGCCATGATCAAACCAGCTTCCCCAGAGGAGACTATATTGGCACTGCAGGCAGATGACCATGAGGTCTGCCTGTCCGAGACTTTCTTTGGAAAGTTAGGAGACCCAGGGAATGAATTAAATGGATTTCCCCGAGCTGAGGCTCAGCGAGTCAACCCAGTATTGCGAGTTAGCACAGGCTGCCCAGTCTGAAATTGAAGCAGAGGGAGTCTCTGATTGTCACTATTTAAAGAATGAAGTACTGATGAGGAAATGGAGTTCTCCTCACAGACCTGAGAGCAAGGAGTGGACAGTAGTTCACCAGTTAATGGTGCCACAGAGGTACCGGAGAGAAATATTAAGAAGGGCCCATGAGACTACAGTGGCTGTACAAGCCAGTATACGAAAGACCAAAGCCCACATAAGACAGCAGTTTGACTGGCCAAAAGTCCTCGAGAATGTGGTGGAGTACTGCAGGAGTTGCCACATGTGCCAGGTTGAGGGGAAACCCCAACCTACAGTGAAACCTGTACCCCTAAGTCCCATTCCACTATTTTTGGTCCCTGCTCCAAACTCCATCCCTCTCCCTGGCAACAGTCTCAGATTAAAACAGTCTGTTTGCAACCTCGGTGTCACATTTGAGCCCAAAATGAGCTTTTGACCTCATATTCGCGCCATCACTCACACTGCCTATTTCCACCTCTATAACATCACCCAACTTCGCCCCATCTATGCTCATTTATTGTTGAAACCCTCATTCATGCCTTTGTTTCCTCTTCTTCTTCTTTGGCCTCCTTGTCTCGGGAGACAATGGGTAAGTGCCTGGAGGTGGTCAGTGGTTTGTGGAGCAGCGCCTGGAGTGGCTATAAAGGCCAATTCTAGAGTGACAGACTCTTCCACAGGTGCTGCAGAAGAAATTGTTTGTCGGGGCTGTTACACAGTTGGCTCTCCCCTTGCGCTTCTGTCTTTTTTCCTGCCAACTGCTAAGTCTCTTCAACTCGCCACACTTTAGCCCCGCCTTCATGGCTGCCCGCCAGCTCTGGCGATCGCTGGCAACTAACTCCCATGACTTGTGATCAATGTCACAGGACTTCATGTCGCGTTTGCAGATGTCTTTAAAGCGGAGACATGGACGGCCGGTGGGTCTGATACCAGTGGCGAGCTCGCTGTACAATGTGTCTTTGGGGATCCTGCCATCTTCCATGCGGCTCACATGGCCAAGCCATCTCAAGCGCCGTTGACTCAGTAGTGTGTATAAGCTGGGGATGTTGGCCGCCTCGAGGACTTCTGTGTTGGAGATACGGTCCTGCCACCTGATGCCAAAGATTCTCCGGAGGCAGCGAAGATGGAATGAATTGAGATGTCGCTCTTGGCTGACATACGTTTTCCAGGCCTCGCTGCCATAGAGCAAGGTACTGAGGACACAGGCTTGATACACTCGGACTTCTGTGTTCCGTGTCAGTGCGCCATTTTCCCACACTCTCTTGGCCAGTCTGGACATAGCAGTGGAAGCCTTTCCCATGCGCTTGTTGATTTCAGCATCGAGAGACAGGTTACTGGTGATAGTTGAGCCTAGGTAGGTGAACTCCTGAACCACTTCCAGAGTGTAGTCGCCGATATTGATGTATGGAGCATTTCTGACGTCCTGTCCCATGATGTTCGTTTTCTTGAGGCTGATGGTTAGGCCAAATTCGTTGCAGGCAGCCGCAAACCTGTCGATGAGACTCTGCAGACACTCTTCAGTGTGAGATGTTAAAGCAGCATCATCAGCAAAGAGGAGTTCCCTGATGAGTCCAATGATAGTCCATTGGACTATTCCAATGTACATTTGGCTCCCACATTCTATCCTCTGTAAACTTGAGGTCATCCAAAACTCTGCTGCCCATGTCTTAACTCGCACCAAGTCCTGTTCACCTATCACTCCTGTGCCCGCCGACGGACATTGGATCCTGGTCAAGCGACATATTGATTTTAAAATTCTTATCCTTGTTTTCAAATCCCGCCATGGCCTTGACCCTTCCTGTAACCCCTCCAGTCCCACAACCCTCCAAGATATCTGCGCTCCTCTAATTCTGGTGTCTTGAGCATCCCTGAATTTAATCACTCCATCACTGGTGGCTGTGCCTTCAGTTGACTAGACCTGGAATTCAGTTGCCTAGCTCTGGAATTCCCTCCCTATACCGCTCCACCTCACATTCCTCCTTTAAGATACTCATTAAAACCTATCTCTTTGACCAAGCTTTTGGTCATCTGACCCAATGTTTCCTTATGCGGCTAGGTATTTTGTTTTACAATGCTCCTGTGAAGTGCTTTGGGATATTTTATTATGTTAAAGGTGCTATATAAATATAAAAGCCCTGCAAGTTACTGCACTTGAGGTGCATATTCAGAAATCTTTAAATGAGTCATAGAGTGATACAGCACTGAAACAGGCCCTTCGGCCTACTGAGTCTGTGCCGACCATCAACCACCCATTTATACTAATCCCACATTAATCCCATATTCCCTACCACATCCCCACCTTCCCTCAATTCTCCTACCACCTACCTACACTAGGGGCAATTTACAATGGCCAATTTACCTATCAACCTGCAAGTCTTTGGCTGTGGGAGGAAACCGGAGCACCCGGAGGAAACCCACGCGGTCACAGGGAGAACTTGCAAACTCCATACAGGCAGTACCCAGAATTGAACCCGGGTCGTTGGAGCTGTGAGGTTGCGGTGCTAACCACTGCGCCACTGTGCCACCCCACCCCAAATGAATTGAGGGTTTCTGCCTCTACTACCTTTTCAGGCAGTGAGTTCCAGACCCCTACCACCCTCTGGTGAAAAACATTTTCCTTATCACCCCTCTAATCTTTCTACCAATCATTTTAAATCTATGCCCCTAGTCACTGACCTCTCTGCCAAGGTAAATAGACCATTCACATCCACTCTTTCCAGGCCCCTAAAAATTTTGTACACTTCAATCGAATCTCCCCTCAGTTTCCTCTGTTCCAAGGAGAATAACTCCAGCCTATCCAATCTTTCCTCATAGTTGCAATTTTCCAGTTCTGGCAACATCCTTGTAAATCTCCTCTGTATCCTCTCTAGTGCAATTACATTCTTTCTGTAATGAGGTGATCAGAAATGCACACAGTACTCAAGTTGTGGCCTAACTAATGTTTTATACAGTTCCAGCATAACCTCCCCACTTTTATATTCTATACCTCGGCTAATAAAGGAAAGGATTCCATATGCCTTCTTAACCACCTTATCGACTTGTCCAATTACCTTCAGGGATCTGTGGACATTCACTCCAAGAGCCTTCACTTCCTCTACATACTTAAGTGATAAGCCAAATAAATTAAAACGTCCAAGTAAAAAGATGATTATATATTTCTTTAATAGAGACACATTAAGTGAGTGAGCATAACTATGGCAGATGAAGTTCAATGCGGGGAAGTGTGAGCTTATCCAATTTGAATCCAAGGCAAATCAGAATATTTTCTTAGGCATCATGGAGGAGCAAACGTGTCCACGTACACTAAAACCTAGGGTACAAAAAAAATCAAAAAGGCTAATGGAATGTTGGCCTTTATCTTAAGGGGATTGAAATACATAAGTGAGGAAATAGTGTTTTAGTTATATGGAGCCTCGGTCAGGAAGACTATATTGGCCTTGGAGGGGTACACCACAGAATTATACCATGGCTTAAAGAGTTAAATTATGAGGTGGCATGAATGAATGAATAAATAAATAGTTCAGCCATGATCTAATAGAATGGTGGAGCAGTCTTAAGGGGCCATATAATCTATTCCTGCTCCTATTTCTTATGGTCTTATAAACCTGGTTGGTATGTCATTAAGCTTAGAAGGCTGAAAGATGATCTAGTTGAAGTCTTTAAAGTGACAAAGGGATTCTAAAGGGTGATCAGAAGCATTTTTTCACACAATGCAGAGTGGAAATCAAGAGTTCTCTCACCCAAAAGGCTGACTAAATTATAATTTTCAAGACTGACCTCAGTAGACTTTTACTAGAGGGCATCAAGGGATATGAAGAAAAGGTGGCTAAATGGAGTTGAAGTATGGCTCAGCCATGGTCTCATTGATTGGCAGAACAGGCTCAGGGCTGAATTACCTACTCCTGTTCCTATTTTCCTATGTAGAAGTGGTCGCTAGTTCTCATCTCTCTAATAATGTAATAAAATCTAATAAAATTTCTATCATACTGTAGTAACCTACTTCCATTGAGTAGCTAAATTTTAAAAACATATGATGTATTGGCCACCAAAGGAAAATCTTTAACCATTCCTAAGGGAAGAGTAAATCATCTTCAAGGTCCATTTGATTATTTTGAAAAACCTTTACTTGCATATGTTGCATTGTTCCATGCTTAATTAACTTAAAAGTAGCCTCAGGGCAGGGTTTAATACATTAACCTTTATTTAAAAGATTTTGGGTCCTTTTAGGATGCAGATGCAGAGAAAGAATTTTGGTATCAAGTCACTGATAAATGTACCAAATGCAAATGTTTTTTGTGTTTATTGTGGTGTCAATGCGGTTCTAGTTTTTAGAAAGATCAGAGTGGAAGATAACTGCTTAAAAAAGAAAAAATGTAATTTAATGTCAGTCTGTGACAAAAGAAGGGAAATGACTCAGGGATATAGAAATGGCAAATAGTCTGACCATATTTAGTTTCTAACTTCTTTAATTTATTTTATTTATTTTTATTTAGAGATACAGCACTGAAAGAAGCATTAATGCTTACAAATCTTCAATAACTCTCTTTTATTTTCAATTTTTTTGAAAAAGGAATGTGACATTTTGACATTCATTTTGCTTTTCTTCTCCCTGGAATGAATAAATAACAAGTTACATTTATATAACACCTTTAATTCTAGAAAAGCATCCCAAGGCACTTCAGAGAAGTGTGAGAATAGGAGTGATAACTAAAAGCTTAAAGAGGTGCATTCTTGAAATTGTTTTAAAGGAGCAGACAGATTGAAAGAGTAGGAGAGGTTTAGGGAGGGAATTTCAGAGAGTGGGAAATGAAGGCAGGGACACCAATCATGGGATAAAGAAGAAGGATGCATAAAAGGTTAGAGGAACAGAGTCTAGGGGAGTAGGGGCTGTAGTGTTGGAAGACATCAAGGAGATGAGGGAAGGAGAGGCCATAGAGGGACATTTTGTTGAGTTTCCCAGTGGTACAATTGAAACAACTCCAATTCACCAACTAAAGCTTCAGTGGTACTCAAGAGGTTAAAAATAATCACAAGTTTCTGATAATTACAAAGTGCTGGGTTTTGTGCTTCTGAATGTGCTTCATAGGACAATTATTTGGACTTTACAATAAATGTTTATTGGATGGATATTTGTAGCATCTTATTTACACAGGGGCAAGGGGAAGTAAAGGCCGGCTACCGGACCCGAACCCGACAGGACCCAACATGTGTCAGGTTCGGGTCAGGTTGCACTTCCGGGTCCGGCATTTGGGGTCAAGTTGGGCTGGGTCGGACTCGCTCTATCACAGGTAAGTGGCTCCAATGTTAATTTAATTTTTGGATTAGAAAGGTGGTTTTGTTACAGTTATTTTAAGCTTGTGCAGATCAGCAACAAAGTTAAAAACGGAAGGTAAGTTAACTGATGGTTGGGTCGGGCACGGAAAAAAATGGAAGGACTCGGGCCAGGTTGGGCTCGGGGCACGTGGTTCTGTCAGGCTTAGGTCGGGTTTTTTTTTTCAGACCAGAAAAGGCCTTCAGGGGGATGGGGGCCTGAGGGTAGACTCAGCTGGGACAAAATCAAAAATTAAAATGGAAGGTGGAAAATTAATGGATGAGTCTGGAAGACAAAGGAAACGAGGGTTAGAAAATATAAAAAAGAGTTTGGCAGTGCTCAAGGGTATATATTTCAATGCTCGGAGTATAGCAAATAAAGAGATGAGCTGAGGGCACAGATAGACACGTGGCAGTATGATATCATAGCTATTACAGAAACATGGCTTAAGGAGGGACAGGAATGGAAACTCAACGTTCCTGGTTACAGGGCTTTCAGACACAATAGGGAGGGGGATAGGAAAGGAGGGGAAGTGGCAATTTTGGTGAAGGAAACTATTACAGTTTTGAGGAGGGATGATATGTTCGAAGGTTCATCAAACGAGGCCATATGGGTTGAGCTAAGGAACAAAAAAGGGGCAATCACACTGATGGGAGTGTACTATAGAGCACCAAACATTCAGAGTAAGATAGAAGAGCAGATCTGTAGGCAAATCTCTGAGAACTGCAAAAACAATAGGGCAGTAATAGTAGGGGATTTTAACTACCCCAATATTAACTGTGAATTTTAGTGTGAAAGGAATTAAGGGAACAGAATTCTTGGGGTGCAGTCAGGAGAACATTTTTGCCCAATATGTAGCAAGTCCAACAAGACAGGGCACAGTTTTAGACATAGTTTTAGGAAATGAAGTTGGGCAGGTGGAAGGAGTGGCAGTGGGAGAGCATTTTGGTGGTAGTGATCATAATTCAGTCAGTTTTTACATAATTATGGAAAAGGACAAAGATAGAACAGGAGTTAGAGTTCTCAATTGGGGTAAGGTCAATTTTACTAAACTGAGGATTGATTTAGCGAAAGTGGACTGGAAACAGCTACTTGAAGGTAAATCAGTGTCAGAACAGTGGGAGGCATTCAAAGGGGAGATTCAAGGGGTTCAGGGTAAACATGTTCCCACAAAGAAAAAGGGTGAGACAGCCAAATCTAGTAAAGGCCTGCTCAGGTCTGCAAATGAGACCCGACCCGAGCCTGACAGAACCCCATTTGAGCCTGAGCCTTTCCATTTTTTCCCACACCTGACCCAACCCAACCCGAGCATCAGTTAACCGACCTTCTGTTTTTCACTTTGTTCTTTACCTGCACAAGCTTAAAATAGCTGTAACAAAACCACCTTTAAAGTCCTAAAAGTAAATTAACATTAAAGTCACTTACCTGAGGTGGTGATAGAGCGTGTCTGATCCGGCTCAACCCGACCCGACCCTAGCCCGAATGCTGGACCCGGAAGTGTGACCCGACCCGAACCCGGCACATGTTGTTGGGTCCTGTTGGGTTCAGGTCAGGTAGCAGACCTTTAAAATCTAGAGCCCCATGGATGTCAAGGAGCCTACAGGGTAACATAAGGCAGATAAAGAAAGCTTATGTCCGACACCGAAAACTCAATACTACAGAAAGTTAAGAGGTGTATAGAAAGTGGAGGGGTGAAATAATAAAAAGGAAATTAGGAAAGCAAAGAAAGGGCATGAAAGAATGTTGGCAAGTAAAATCAAGGTGAACGCAAGGATGTTTTATCAATACATTAAGAGTAAGAGGATAACTAAGGAGAGAGTAGGGCCTATAAAAGACCAAAAAGGTAACCTATGTGTAGGGCGGAAGATATTGGTCTGGTTCTTAATGAA
This sequence comes from Heterodontus francisci, assembly GCF_036365525.1. Lineage (NCBI taxonomy): Eukaryota > Metazoa > Chordata > Chondrichthyes > Heterodontiformes > Heterodontidae > Heterodontus > Heterodontus francisci. The sequence continues at coordinate 85,023,272 of NC_090378.1, forward strand.
TACTATGCGTCTGTCTTCACAAAAGAGGAGGACGATGCAGATATTGTAGTTAAGGAGGAAGAATGTGAAGTATTGGATGTGATAAATCACCAGGGCCGGATGAAATGTATCCTAGGCTGTTAAAAGAAGCAAGACAGGAAACAGCAGAGGGTCTGACCATCATTTTCCAGTCCTCACTGGATACAGGTGTGGTGCCGGAGGATTGGAGAACTGCTAACGTTGTACCTCTGTTTAAAAAGGGAGCGAAGGATAGACCGAATAATCACAGGCCAGTCAGTCTAACCTCAGCAGTGGGCAAATTATTGGAATCTTTTCTGAGAGACAGAATAAACTGTCACTTAGAAAGGCACAGGTTAATCAAGGATAGTCAGCATGGATTTGTTAAGGGATCTTGTTTGACTAACTTAATCAACTTTTTTGAAGAAGTAACAAGGAAGATAGATGAGGGTAGTGCAGTTGATGTGGTCTACATGGATTTTAGCAAGACTTTTGACAAGGTCCCACATGGCAGACTGGTTAAAAAATAAAATCCCATGGAATCCAGTGAAATGCAGCAAGGTGGATACAAAATTGGCTCAGTGTCAAAAAACAAAGGGTAATTGTTGATGGCTCTTTTAGCGACTAGAGGGCTGTTTCCAGTGGCATTCTGCAGAGCTCAGTACTGGGTCGCCTGCTTTTTGTGGTGTACAATAACGATTTGGACATAAATGTAGGGGGCATGATCAAGAAGTTGGCTGTGTGGTAGATAGTGAGAAGGATAGCTCTAGGCTGCAGGAAGATATTGATAGTCTGGTCAGATGGGCAGAAAGGTGGCAAATGGAATTCAACTTGCAGAGGTTTGAGGTGATGCATTTGGGGAGGTCAAACAAGGCAAAGGAATACATGATTAATGGGAAAGTACTGAGAAATGTAAAGGAAGTGAGGGACCTTGGAGTGAATGTCCACAGATTCCTGAAGGTAGCAGGACAGGTCGATAAGGTGGTTAAGAAGGCATATGGAATCCTTTCCTTTATTAGCCGAGGTATAGAATATAAGAGCAGGGAAGTTATGCTGGAATTGTATAACTCATTGGTTAGGCTACAACTTGAGTACTGTGTGCAGTTCTGGTCACCTCATTACAGAAAGGGTGTAATTGCACTAGAGACGGTATCGAGGAGATTTACGAGGATGTAGCCAGAACTGGAAAAATGCAGCTATGAGGAAAGATTGGATAGGCGGGGTTTGTTCTCCTTGGAACAGAGAAGGCTGATGAGAGATCTGATTGAAATGTACAAAATTTTGAGGGGCCTGAATAGAGCGGAGGTTAAAGGTCTATTCACTTTAGCAGAGAGGTCAGTGACGAGAGTGCATAGATTTAAAGTGATTGGTAGAAAATTAAAGGGGAGATGAGGAAAAACTTTTTCACCCAAAGGGCGGTGATGGTCTGGAACTCACTGCCTGAAAGGATAGTCGAGGCAGAGATCCTCATCTCATTCAAAAGGAGTCTGGATATGCACCTCAAGCCAAAATGGCTGCCGTTTGCCTTTGCTGTTGGTGCCAGGAAGGCAGCTCCTGCCTCCTGGAGATGCTCAGTGCCTCTAATTGGACGCCTAGCTTGCCTCCTGCCCAGTTAGGGCATTTACAGTTTAAAAATAGCATTGCGAGAGCAACACTGCTCAGGCACGGGGTTGGGACCTGAAATTCATCTGGGTATGGGTTCCTGATCCCACTTTGAAAATCCAGCCCCTGGTCTCCATATTATAAAAAGGACATAGAAGCACTGGAAAAAGTGCAAAATGAATTTTCAAGGAATGTACCAGAATCAAGAGATTACAGCTATCGGGAAAGATAGAACAGTTTACTTTAGAGAAGAGAAAACTTAGAGGAGGCCTAATTGAAGTCTTTAAATTTTGAAAGAGATAGACAGGGTAGATGTGGAGAGGATCTTTCCACTTGTGGGAGAATCCAAAACTATGGGCTGTAAATACAAGATTCCCCAAAGCCTGTCCACCATCTACAAGGCACAAGTCAGGAGTGTGATGGAATACTCTCCACTTGCCTGGATGGGTGCAGCTCCAACAATACTCAAGGAGCTCGACGCCATCCAGGACTAAGACGCCCGCTTGATTGGTGCCCCATCCATCAGCTTAAATATTCATTTCATCCATCACCCGCGCACATTGGCAGCAGTGTATACCATCTACAAGATGCACTGCAAGGCTCCTTCGACAGCACCTTCCTAACCCATGATCTCTACCACCTAGAAAAACAAAGGCAGCAGATGCATGGAAACGCCACCACCTACAAGTTCCTCTCTGTAGTATACGGGTTTGAAAGGGTTAATGTTTGGGGCAGTGTAACACCTCCCACTGTGGTGATGTCAGAGATCACATGTGTAAGAAACTTGAGAGAGAGAGAGAGAGAGAAGCTGAAGTTTGTTTAAACTAACCAAAGCCTCAGAAATCTATGAAAGTCAGACCAAGGTGACAGACCTAAAAGTTAACCCTGCCTCTCTCTCCACAGATGCTGCCTGGCCTGTTGAGTTTCCCCAGCACTTTCTGCTTTGCTGCCACAGTTACCCTGCTGTGTCCCAGTGTCCTGTGAATTTGCGATCCTCTTGTTCCAGTCAACTGTTACATTGCTTCTTGTAGGCGTGCCGCACCTGAATAATCTTAATTTTGCACATTCTAGGACGTGAGACTTAAATGTACCATAAAAGGCAAATAAACAGCCGAAATAAAACCATAATTGAAGAATATTTACATACTATGGTCTTCTAATTAACTGACTGTGAAAAGCCACAGACTAATATACATTTGGAATCTGTATTCCTTTCTCTGCTAACTGTTAAGTGAAATGACATGTAACAGTAATTAAACACTGTAAGAAAACAGGACAATATGTTCATATTCTAGCTGCATTGCCAATTAGAAATATTACACCAATAACTATGATCGGTTGCTGCAGAAGCAAAGTGTTGGTGAACATGTGTCGATGTGTAATAGTTGAAAAACCATGACAACAGCATAGATTTCCTCACCAGTCCTGCATTGGTTTTCAAACATGTGCAAGACAAACCTTGCAACCATAAGTTAGAGCTGTTACACGGTGGAGTCACATTTGCATTTAAAGGACCATACCAAATGCAGAGGATGGCAGAGGGGTGCTCTAGGGTGGCCCCACAGTTCAGCGAAACCTCCCTGGTTACTCTCCTCCAGGCTGTGCAGGCAAGGCGATAGGTCCTTTTCACCAGTGATGGTAAGAAGAGGCCCTCCCGCCTGAACAAGGCAGTCTGGCTGGTGATGGCAGAGGAGGCGAGTAGCTGTGCGGCCACCCAGCCTGAAAGGGTCCAAGTTGTGAAGTAGTATTTCAGAAACAGTTGTTGCAGAAATCATTTCTACCAAACACATTTCTGGCCTGATTAAGCTAGATCCAGCTTATATAGAAACTACGCCTAGAACATTTTGCACAGAAGCACAGAAACAGCAGAATGAAATCTAAGTCTTCAGTCTCCTACTGAAATCCCATTCTCCTTTTATTTTCTTCATTTTCAAATGCTTTTCCAAAACTATCCAATAATGCCTGTGGGTTCAGTGACCCTAAGGGTTCAGGGTTTTGGTTGCAGTGCCTATGGGTTCAATGTCATTCCCTAAAGGTTTTGGTTTGGAATATGCAGTGGGTTTGGTGTTGATAATGATCCTGGTTTTGGAGTTCGCCTGTTTGCAGTGCCTGTGGTTTCAGTGCCTGTAAAGGTCCTAGTATGGTGTTTGCCTTTCTGCAGTGTCTTTAGTGTTTCGAAAGGTCCTGGTTTGGAGTTTGCATTGTGTTCAGCATCTGTAAAGGTTTAGAGTTTGCCTGTCTGCAGTGCGTCATGCTCATGTGAAGTGCAGTGATTGAAACTCAGAATCCAAACTAAAGAGTTACAAAAAATTGACTTTTCCTTTAAAAGTGGAAAATGTGCTGCAAAATGGCCTGGCCCTGTACATTCAAACTATCTTAATGTATGGTAAGGACAAAAGGATATATTCCAAGCTAAGAGGTATCAATTACATCCATCCTGACCCCATCAAGAGATATTTTTCAACTGAATGAGTTTTTCTGAAACAAAAAAGGTGTGAAGTAGCCACATCCTGGGCCATTGTCGTTCACAACAGGGAGGGAGATCTGTGTCTCCCAACAGAGGCAACATGTGAGGAATTTTTGACCTTAAAAATTAGTCCTCTGGAGAGAGACTGAAAGATCAAAACAAACATCACGAAAGCCTATCCGGCTGAGAGCTGTGAGAAATCCAGCAAAAGCCAAAGAAGGTGCCCTGCTGTGAATTCTACACTTCAACTTGTGCAACAGAGAACTGAAAATAATCCCCCAATTCCAGATTGAAGTCTCAATCAACAGAGAAATCTACAAACAACCCAAGCCTGCTACTTTAAAAGAAAAATGGACCTCTGAGAAGATGCAACAGGTTTACCATGAACCCTGAAACCTACCTCACTTCAAACCACTTACCCTTTTCCCCTCCCTATCTATTCTTGTGCATGTGTTTGTGGCTGTGACATTTTGGGAATGAATATTGCTCAATAAATAATTAATCTTCTGTTTTAAATCTTAGCCTCTTAGCTTGGAATGTATCCTTTTGTCCTTACCATACATGGAGAGGTGGTGGCATAGTGGTATTGTCACTGGGTTAGTAACCCAGAGACCCAGGGTATTTCTCTGGGGACATGGGTTCAAATCCCACCACAGCAGAAGGTGGAATTTGAATTTAATTAATAAATCTGGAATTAAAAAGCTAGTCTAATGATGGCCATGAAACCATTGTCAATTGTTGTAAAAACCCATCTGGTTCACTAACGTCCTTTAGGGAAGGAAATCTGCTGTCCTTACCTGGTCTGGCCTACACGTGACTCCAGACCCACAGCAATGTGGTTGACTCTTACATGCCCTCTGAAATGGCCCAGCAAGCCACTCAGTTGTATCTAACTGCTATGAAGTCAATAAAAAGGAATGAAACTGGACGGACCACTCGGCATTGACATAGGCACCGGAAACGACAACGGCAAACCCAGCCCTGTTGACCATGCAAAGTCCTCCTTACTAACATCTGGGGGCTTGTGCCAAAGTTGGGAGAGCTGTCCCACAGACTAGTCAAGCAACAGCCTGACATAGTCATACCTGACAATGTCCCAGACACTGCCATCACCATCCCCGGGTATGTCCTGTCCCACCAGCAGGACAGACCCACCAGAGATGGTGGCACAGTGATATACAGTAGGGAGGGAGTTGCCCTGGGAGTCCTCAACATCGACTCTGGACCCCATGAAGTCGCATGGCATCAGATCAAACATGGACAACGAAACCTCCTGCTGATTACCACCTACTGCCCTCCCTCAGCTGATGAGTCAGTACTCCTCCATGTTGAACACCACTTGGAGGAAGCACTGAGGGTGGCGAGGGCACAGAATGTACGCTGGGTGAGGGACTTCAATGTCCATCACCAAGAGTGGCTCGGTAGCACCACTACTGGCCAAGTCCTAAAGGACATATCTGCTAGACTGGGTATGCGGCAGGTGGTGAGGGAACCAAGAGGGGAAAACAATCTTGACCTCGTCCTCTCCAATCTGCCTGCTGCAGATGAATCTGTCCATGACAATATTGGTAGGAGTGACCGCCGCACAGTCCTTGTGGAGACAAAGTCCCGCCTTCACATTGAGGATACCCTGCATCGTGTTGTGTGGCACTACCATCATGCTAAATGGGATAGATTTCGAACACATCTAGCAATGCAAAACTGGGCATCCATGAGGCACTGTGGGCCATCAGGAGCAGCAGAATTGTACTCAACCACAATCGGTAACCTCATGGCCCGGCATATCCCCCACTCTACCATTACCATCAAGCCAGCAGACCAACCCTGGTTCAACAAAGAGGGCAGGAGGCATGCCAGGCATAGCACCAGGCATACCTCAAAATGAGGTGTCAACCTGGTGAAGGTACAACATAGGACTATCTGCATGCCAAACTATATCGCCGTTCCTTCACTGTCGCTGGGTCAAAATCCTGGAACTCCCTTCCTAACAGCACTGTGGGTATACCGACCCCAAATGGACTGCAGCGGTTCAAGAAGGCAGCTCACCAACACCTTCTCAAGGGCAATTAGGGATGGGCAATAAATGCTGGCCTGGCCAGCGTCGGCCACATCCCATGAATGAATTTTTAAAAAAACTGCGTAAGCAGCACGTGATAGACAGAGCTAAACAATCCCATAACCAACGGATCAGATCTAAGCTCTGCAGTCCTGCCACATCCAGCCGTGAATGGTGGTGGACAATTAAACAACTAACTGGAGGATATGGCTCCACAAATATCCCCATCCTCAATGATGGAGGAACCCAGCACATCAGTGCGAAAGATAAGGCTGAAGCATTTGCAACAATCTTCAGCCAGAAGTGCCGAGTTGATGATCCATCTCGGCCTCCTCCTGAAGTCCCCAGCATCAGAGAGCCAGACTTCAGCCAATTTGTTTCACTCCATGTGCTATCAAGAAACGACTGAAGGCACTGGATACTGCAAAAGCTATGGGCTCTGACAATATTCCGGCAATAGTACTGAAGATCTGTGCTCCAGAACTTGCCGCGCCCCTAGCCAAGCTGTTCCAGTACAGCTACAACACTGGCATCTACCTGCAATGTGGAAAATTGCCCAGGTATGTCCTGTACACAAAAAGCAGGACAAGTCCAACCCGGCCAATTACCGCCCCATCGGCCAACTCTCTATCATCAGTAAAGTGATGGAAGGTGTCATCAACAGTGCCATCAAGTGGCACTTGCTTAGCAATAACCTGATTAGTGACGCTCGGTCTGGGATCCGCCAGGGCCACTCAGCTCCTGACCTCATTACAGCCTTGGTTCAAACATGGACAAAGGAGCTGACCTCAAGAGGTGAGGTGAGAGTGACTGCCCTTGACATCAAGGCAGCATTTGACTGAGTATGGCATCAAGGGGCCCTAGCAAAATTGAGGTCAATGGGAATCAGTGGGAAAACCCTCTGCTGGCTGGAGTCATACCTAGCGCAAAGGAAGATGGTTGTGGTTGTTGGAGGTCAATCATCTGAGCTCCAGGACATCACTGCAGGAGTTCCTCAGGGTAGTGTCCTAGGTCCAACCATCTTCAGCTGCTTCATCAATGACCTTCCTTCAATCATAAGGTCAAAAGTGGGGATGTTTGCTGATGATTGCACAATGTTCAGCACCATTTGTGACTCCTCAGATAATGAAGCAGTCCGTGTAGAAATGCAGCAAGACTTGGACAATATCCAGGCTTGGGCTGATAAGTGGCAAGTAACATTCACGCCACACAAGTGCCAGGCAATGACTATCTCCAACAAGAGAGAATCTAACCATCTCCCCTTGACATTCAATTACATTACCATCATTGAATCCCCCACTATCAACATCCTAGGGGCTACCATTGACCAGAAACTGAACTGGAGCAGCCATATAAAAACCGTAGCTACAAGAGCAGGTCAGAGGCTAGGAATCCTGAGGCGTGTAACTCACCTCCTGACACCCCAAAGCCTGTCCACCATCTACAAGGCACAAGTCAGGAGTGTGATGGAATACTCTCCACTTGCCTGGATGGGTGCAGCTCCAACAATACTCAAGAAGCTCAACACCATCCAGGACAAAGCAGCCCGCTTGATTGGCACCCCATCTACAAACATTCACTCCCTCCACCACCGACGCACTGCAGCAAGATGCACTGCAGCAATGCACCAAGGCTCCTTTGGCAGCACATTGCAAACCCGTGACCTCTACCAACTAGAAGGACAAGGGCAGCAAATACATGGGAACACCACCACCTGCAAGTTCCCCTGCAAGTCACACACCATCCTGACTTGGAACTATATCGCCATTCCTTCACTGTCGCTGAGTCAAAATCCTGGAACTCCCTTCCTAACAGCACTGTGGGTGTACCTACCCCACATGGACTGCAGCCGTTCAAGAAGGCAACTCACCACCACCTCCTCAAGGGCAATTAGGGATTTGCAATAAATGCTGGTCTGGCCAGCGACGCCCAAATCCCATGAATGAATAAAAATAATCTACAAGAAAACTTGTCGCTGTCTGTTTATTTGATAAATTAAAACAAAATGAGTTAAAACCCTAATAACAGAAACACGTGCTGCAGTCAGTTGGGAGTTGAACAGTGGGAACGACCCACACCCCTTACCACAGCAATTAGTTTAAGTGAAATAAAAACAAGAAACGCTGGAAATACTCAGCAGATTCGGCAGCATCTGTAAAGGTCCTGGTTTGGAGTTTTTCTGTCTGCAGTGTGTTCAGTGTTTGCAAAGGTCCTAGTTTGGAGTTTGCCTCTCTGCACTTTGTTCAGTGTTTTGGAGTTTGCCTTTCTGCACTGTGTTCAGTATCTGTAAAGGTCCTGGTTTGGAGTTTGCCTCTCTGCACTGTGTTCAGTATCTGTAAAGGTCCTGGTTTGGAGTTTGCCTCTCTGCACTGTGTTCAGTATCTGTAAAGGTCCTGGTTTGGAGTTTGCCTCTTTGCACTGCCTGTGTTCAGTATCTGTAAAGGTCCTGGTTTGGAGTTTGCCTCTTTGCACTGCCTGTGTTCAGTATCTGTAAAGGTCCTGGTTTGGAGTTTGCCTCTTTGCACTGCCTGTGTTCAGTATCTGTAAAGGTCCTGGTTTGGAGTTTGCCTCTTTGCACTGCCTGTGTTCAGTATCTGTAAAGGTCCTGGTTTGGAGTTTGCCTCTTTGCACTGTGTTCAGTATCTGTAAAGGTCCTGGTTTGGAGTTTGCCTCTTTGCACTGTGTTCAGTATCTGTAAAGGTCCTGGTTTGGAGTTTGCCTCTCTGCACTGTGTCCAGAATTGGCCTTTATAGCCACTCCAGGCGCTGCTTCACAAACCACTGACCACCTCCAGGCGCGCCAAAAGAAGAAGAAGAACTGTGTTCAGTATCTGTAAAGGTCCTGGTTTGGAGTTTGCCTCTTTGCACTGCCTGTGTTCAGTATCTGTAAAGGTCCTGGTTTGGAGTTTGCCTCTTTGCACTGCCTGTGTGTTCAGTGCTGTTCCCTAAAGGCTACAGCTGCCAGGTTGAAGTTCGCGATTCGCTCTCAGCCTCACGTCATTTGGGGGTTTGTCTGGAAGAGTAAAGATGGCAACTGCGGAGCACAGTCTGAAGAGAATAGTGTGGCAGAGTAAGTTATAGACCGGCAGAGCTGCGGACCCGCTATCCCCACTCCCCTCCCCGGGCTGAAGCCGGACTGCACTCTCCGCCCGGAGCCCGCTGACTAACGCGGAAGTGCTCGATCGGAGGCAACAAGTTGGCGGAGACAATCCTGGTCTGAGAGCCGAGCTTTCGGCCGGAATCTCTGGTCACTCACTGTGCCGAGCCGAGGCTGCAATTTGAATGACTGAATTGAAAAACAAGGTTCTGTTTTTGTGGCCGAAGATGCAGAAAGGTCACATTGAGAGGGGGAGGGGAAGACTAACAAATTGAAAGAAGTTTCTGCACCATGTTCCAGTAGTCCATCACTTTTTGTTTAGTCACCATTTTGTGTGTGTGTGTTTCTCTTTAAGAAAACTCTGTGACCCGTCTGGTCAGCTGTGAAAACAAGCAGAGTTGAGTGAAGCTGACTGTCTTACTGGGGTGGGGGTTTGTTGAGCTTTCTGAGTGACAGTCCTGTTCTTCAGCACTGTGCTGTGTGCACAGGCCCAGCCCGCAAAGCTGCAAACTACTGCATGAGTCGATCAAACTGATTCGAAAGTTTTGTCAAGGCTGAGCTGGTGTTATTCAGGCCTGTGCTGAATTGCTGACCTGAGCTCAGATCACACTGGGGTTGGCCCTGAATTAGGGATTTGGACATTTTGGGTTGGGCTTCTGTATTGTAACTTCAGTGGGAATTGCAGATAGGCCAAGGTAGTAGCGACCTTGGCTGTGATGCACCCTGTGCTGAATAGCAGGAAGCCACTTACTTTTCCAATAATTATTGTTTGGGTGAAGTTCTGCAGCACACTTTGTAATTATAAAAAATTATGCCCTACAGGAAGAGGATTAGATGAAGGGAGAAAATTGACACAAAAAGGAGGCTGAGAGGCTGTTTTCCCCTGGCTGGGAATCTAGAACACTGGGCATAGTCTTAAGATAATGGGTCGGCTCTTTAGGGCGGAGATAAGGAGAAATGTCGTCATTCAGAGGGTTGTAAATCTTTGGAATTCTCCACAGAGGGCTGTGGGTGCTCTGTTATTGAGTATTTTCAAAGCTGAGTTCAATAGACAGGGGTTATGGAATCGGCTGGGAAAGATCAGCTATGATCTTACTGAATGGCGGAGCAGGCTTGAGGGACCGTATGGCCCGTGCCTGCTCCTATTTCTTATGCTCTTATCAAACAAACAAAAAATCAGAAGTCTTAATTTCTCAGGATGTGCACAATGCTGGCAAAAGCCATGTTTACTGCCCATATTTAGCTGCCTGGGAACATGGTTCTTCTCTTTGAACAGCTGCAGTCCTTGTGGTTGGTGATGGTGACCCAACAATGGTATTAGGTTTTGACCCAGTGACAAAGGAACAGTGATATATGTTCACGTCAGGGCGTGTAACTTGGAGTACCATTCGGAGGTGACGGTATTCCTATGATTTTGCTGCTCTTGTCCAGGTTGCAGGGCTGGGAGGTGCTGGTAAAATGATCTGGTGAATTGTTGCTATGCATCCTGTATATAGTACTAGCTAGTATGCTTGTGGCTGTGGGGTGTGCTTATTGAATCTAGTGGCAGGGATGTTGATGAAGTGGACTGTTGTGTTCTGGAGGGGGTTGAGCTTCTTGAGTATGGATATAGCTGCACCCAACCAGGCCAATGGTCAATATCCAGCCACACTCTGACTTCAGCTTTGCAGGTGCTGGAGAGGAATTGAGCAGTCAGGCTAAGAGAAACCTGTTACAGAGTATCCAGTCTCTGCCCTGCTGTTGTAATTGTGACATGTCTGCTTCAGTTACGATTCTGGCCTAGTATGTTGATGGTGGGGGATTTGACAATGATGATTCTGCCGAGGGTTCTTTTGGGAGATAGTCATTACCTGGCACTTACGTTGTACAATGGTTACATGCCTTATGGATGTTGTCCACATCCCGCTGTAATCTGATATGGGTCCATCATTACTGGAGCAGTTGCAAATGGAGCGGAACACTGTAGAATCATAAGTGAGCAGCCTCACTGTTGTCTTTGTAATGGAGGGAAAGTTATTTGTCAAGCAGCCAAAGATTATTGGGATGATGCCCCGAGGAACTCCTGCATTGATCGCCTGGGCCTGTGATGATTGTCCTCTGACAACCTCTCATCATTTTACTTTGAGTCACCATTGACTCCAACCACTAGAGGATTTTCCCTTTGACCCCGCCCCCATTGACTTCAGCATTGCTAGGGCTCCTTGGTGCCATACTCAGTCAATGCACCTTGAGGTTAAGGGCAACAACTTTCATCCGTCTTTTGGAATTCAGCTTTTGCGTGTGTCTGGATCGCGATTGTGATGACATCGAGAGCCAACTGGTTCTGACAGATTGTGAACTGAGCACTGGGAAGCAGGTTATTGATTGAAAAGGTGTTATTTGATGGCTCTATCCTTCCATTGCTTTGCTGATGATTGGGAAGAGACTGTTAATAGTAATTGACAGGGTCATATTTATCCTGCTTTTTGTGGACACGACATACTTGGGCAATCTTCCACATTGTCGGGTAGATGCCAATATATAACTGAACTGGAATAGCTTGGCCAACGAGTGGCTAGTTCTGGTGGGCAGATTGTCAGCACTAGTCAGAATATTATCAGGATCCATAGCCTTCACTGTATCTAATGCAGTCCCCACTTCTTACTATCATGCGGAATAATGTAGAAATATCCTGTACTGCTCTGGTGTGAAAGCACTGGGATACATATTGAACTTTTTAAAGAGGCACTCTTTCCATATTGGCAGGCACCTTAAATGTTAGTAATATATCATTTACATGTTATGCAATGATAGTTGTGGAAAGCAGTAATGTATTTAACAAATTATATGCATTTGACTAAGAATGGCAGCAAGGAGCCCTAGGAAAGGTGAAGCCATTGGGGGTGGGGTTGTTGGAGAACAATTATCACAGGCCCAGGAGTTCCTCAGGGCAGCATCTTCACAAATAACTTTCCCTCCATTCCAAGGTCAGGAGTGAGACTGCTCATTGATGATTCTACAGGTGCTGAGCTCCATTTGCAGCTGCTCCAGTAATGATGCACCCATGTCAGATTATAGCAAGATGTGGACAAAATCCATAAGGTATGTAACTATTGTGCAACGTAGGTGTCAGGTAATGACCATCTCCCAAAAGAACCTCTGATTTTCAGCACCATTGCCAAATCCCCCACCATCATCATACTAGAGGTCATCATTGACCAGAAACTTACTGAAGCAGACATGAAAATAAATAATAAGTAAATAATGTGGAGGAAAGCCTTAGATTACAGGACGATATAGATGGGCTGGCAAGATGGGCAGAGCTGTGGCAAATGGAATTTAATTCTGAGAAGTGTGAAGTGATGTATTTTGGGAGGACTAACAAGACAAAGGAATATACAATGGATGGTAGGACCCTAGGAAGTACAGAAGGTCAGAGGGATCTTGGTGTACTTGTCCATAGATCACTGAAGGCAGCAGCACAGGTAGATTGGGTGGTTAGGAAGGCATATGGTATACTTGCCTTTATCAGCCAAGGCATAGAATATAAGAGCAGGGATGTTATGGTGGAGCTGTATAAAACGCTAGTTAGGCCACAGCTGGAGTACTTTGTACAGTTCTGGGCACCACACGATAGGAAGGATGTGATTGTATTGTAGACGATGCAGAGGAGATTCACCAGGATGTTGCCTGGCTGGAGCATTTCAGCTATGAAGAGAGACTGAAAAGGCTAGGGTTGTTTTCCTTAGAGCAGAGAAGGCTGAGGGGGTCATAATTGAGGTATACAAAATTATGAGGGGCATTGATAGGTTAGATAGGAAGAAACTTTTTCCCTTAGCAGAGGGGTCAATAACCAGGGGGCATAGATTTAAGGTAAGGGGAAAAGGTTTAGAGGGAGTTTGAGGAAAAAAATGTTTACCCAGAGGATGGTTGGAATCTAGAACACACTGCCTAAAGAGGTGGTAGAGGCAGGAACCCTCAGAACATTTAAGAAGTATTTAGATAAGCATTTGAAACGCCATAGCATACTAGGCTATGGACCAAGTGCTGGAAAATTGGATTAGAATAGTTAGGTGCTTGATGACCAGCATAGACATGATGGGCCGAAGGGCCTGTTTCTGTGCTGTGTTATGCTATGACTCTATGTCATGGTTATAATTACATCTCATTGAGCGTTTCTGTAATGATTTTGATCAATTGTATCTTGTAAAATCCATTGTTCTGTTCAGTACAGTTTTGTTACAGAAATCTGTCTACTAATATTGGAAGCTAAAGGTATCTGTATATAATGACCACCTAGCATGACATAACAGTAAATTAATTCTCAAAAACTTGATTCAGTATTAAGAGATGCAGTATACCATCTGTCTGCAGAGACTGAAGTCAATTGTGTATATGATATTAATAGGTTGAAGTGTCAATATAATAGATGCTACCAATGTAGATCAGTAAATATAACTAATAAACTGTACATAAATCATGTGTCATTTGTCCCTTTGGAGGGTATCCAGTTGATTAGTTAACTAGGAATTGTTGTGGCATTTTATAAACAAGGATAAAATGTGTAGAATGTGAAACACATCCTTTGTAGTGCAATTGAGCACAGGTTTTGAGTTTGCAATACCACTTTAGCAGAAAAATGGATTTTAAAAAGTTATAAAGTGCACTCTGGGGATAACAGGTGACCTTCTTTTGAAATAGGCTAAAAGACTACCAGACATTAGTCAGCAATCACGTATGATACCTTCAAATGCTGGTTACACTAGCTCCAGTCTGTGGCCACGATCAGGAAAAGTCTGATAAATTGCTCCACAATTTCCACAAGACAGCGAAGCACATTCCAGAAGATGCATGTCTAGGTGACCCTAAGCGAGACCCACATTTTATTCCACAGGATAACAAACCCCTGACAAAAGAACACTCCTTGACAGCCTGTGTGACGTTTTAACAATCCATTGTGTAGGCATGCCCTCCAGACTTACTATCAGTTTACACTATATATACATACACTATATACATTTGAATATCTCCAAACTGCTTTTCATAATTTTAAAAACCTGTCATATACCCTCCGAGTCTACATTTCTCAGTTCTAATTCTCCAAGCCTTTCCAAAAAATGTAAATTTAATGAGCATGGTCCAGCAAGGACTCAGTGGGCCGAATGGCCTCCTTCTGTACTGTAATGATTCTAATGACTCTATGAACAATTTCACTAGATCTAGGAAGGAAGAACATAGGAACAGGTATAGGCCATTCAGCCCTTAAAATGCATTTCCAAGTACTTTTTAAATGCAATGAAGGTTTCTGCCTTCACCACCCTTTCAGGCAGTGAATTCCGGATCCCACCACCCTCTGAGTGAAAACATTTTTCCTAAACTTCCCTCTGTTCCTTCCTTAAATTGATTCCCCCTGGTTAATGACCTCTTTGCCAAGGGAAATAGGTCCTTCCTACCCACTCTATCTAGGGCTCTCAAGATTTAGTATGCCTCAATTAAATCACCCCTTAGCCTCCCCTGTTCTGTAGAAAATAACCCCAGCCTATCCAATTTTTCCTCATAGCTAAAGTTTTCCAATCATGGTAACATGCTCGAAAGTCTCTTTTGTACCCTTTCTACAGCAATCACATCCTTCTTGTAATGTGGTAATGTTACTAGTCAAAAGATTAATTATACACCTGTTAAAATTTATGTTTTCTCACCTGCTAAGTAAATTACGCAGAAAATGTGCTGTTGTATCACTGTTGTGTGAATCATATCAGTGAAGTAAAATGGTGATTTATGCAATTGTGATTAGAAATTACTTTTCTCTGTCCTACCCCATTTTCCATGGTCTCAGATTGAGAAACCCTTAAATGGAATTTAGGCTAAATAGATTAAGCTGTCATAATATAAATTTGATACAGTTCGTAGGAAGGCATGTTATTGAGAAATTTTAACCCTGTGACTGTGAAGTATTTCAGAAAGGAGAAAATGCAAAATGGCTGTTAAAAGACAATTCCGAATGGAATGTGGCCACTGTAAATACTGGGATTCATAGCAGTTATGTTATTATTTAAAACATGACGTTGAATCTTCTTCCCATGATTAATTGTTATTAAGAATTATGAAAAATTCCACTGTCTTTTGTAACCAATGTCACGGAAACTTTCTTTGCAAAAGGAGGATTTTTTAAATCATTGATTGGAAACCTACATTAAACGTCTAATGAAACAGAAAGAGCTGAAATTCTACAGTTAAATTTTTTTTTTAAAAAGGCTGGCAGCCAAGATGGGCATTGCAATCTGCATTTGAACACCGTACACATTCCAAGGCCTCAAAGAGGAGACCCATGTCTAATGAGCCTGTGCCCAAGACAAATGCTTACTCTATTGAATGAGCCATAGGAAATAGCGTTCGTTAGCAGGACATGCAAAGCCATTGTGGCACATTGACCTTGAAAGAGCCAAGTTTCCAAATTGGCCATGTGAGCCGCATGGAAGATGGCAGGATCCCCAAAGGCACATTGTACAGCGAGCTCGCCATTGGTATCAGACCCACCGGCCGTCCATGTCTCCGCTTTAAAGACGTCTACAAACGCGACATGAAATCCTGTGACATTGATCACAAGTCGTGGGAGTCAGTTGCCAGCGTTCGCCAGAGCTGGCGGGCAGCCATAAAGGCGGGACTAAAGTGTGGCGAGTCGAAGAGACTTAGCGGTTGGCAGGAAAAAAGACAGAAGCGCAAGTGGAGAGCCAACTGTGTAACAGCCCTGACAAACAAATTTTTCTGCAGCACCTGTGGAAGAGCCTGTCACTCTAGAATTGGCCCTTATAGCCACTCCAGGCGCTGCTCCACACACCACTGACCAGCTCCAGGCGCTTACCCATTGTCTCTCGAGATAAGGAGGCCAAAGAAAAAAAAATGTTAACATCCTGAGGCCTAAGGGACTGAAATTCCTTTACTTGAATCTCATTAGAAGGTTCCAGACAATCATGTGACTGTCCATCTCTGTGAAAGCTAGGAGTTTTCCCTTGGACAAGTCAAGCCAGTGACTCATTCTGTGCAGAAGCCAGAAGGGGTGTGTGTGTGTGTGTCTCTCTCTCCAGAAGACTTCATGCGAAGCCTAGATGCTGGATCCAAGGCAAAGACACCAGGGGAAGAAAGCCAGCTACAATTCTGCCTACAAGAAAAGCCTGAACCAGGTGGGCCAACCACAAACTGCACATTTTCCAGCCAAAGACTTCAGGAAAACAATATCAACCGGAAGATAATGGAATCATCCAAGGCCACAGACTATGTATTAATTTCTATTTGCTCTGGACTCTAATCCAACCACAAATCTACCCCTCATCACTCTGTAATCTATTTGTGAGTGTGTGCATGAATGTGTAGTGTAATTTTACTATTTTTAGATCTGGTTTAGATTAAGTATAATAAACTCACCTGTTTCTTGTTTAAACTGAAGAAAATCTGTCCATTTGGTTCTTTTACAATCAAAACAAAGATAAAAGGTTATAAAAACAAGAAATGCTGGAACCACTCAGCAGGTCTGGCAGCATCTGTGGAAAGAGAAGCAGAGTTAACGTTTCGGGTCAGTGACCCTTCTGAAAAGGTTACCACTCACTGAAGTTCTGCTTAAAAAGGAATAAACTCAAATACGAGGAAGGACAAGAGGGGAGCCTTGTGACCCCCTCCTCACCTGATCGCAACACCAGTCATATCAGTTGTATTTAAGGGTGAGCACAAACTTTAACCTGATGTTTGCTTAAGCTAAATGTAAAATGTTGCACATCACTGACTCTGTTATTAGCTGTAACTTACTCATGAATAATTTTCATGTTTACCCCTTACACTGAATTTTCTCCTGATTAACACCCAAAATGTTTAATCTCCAACTTATTTAAGGGAATGGAATTTAACTCTTTAAGACAGCAGAAGCTCTTCTGCATCAAAGATAAGTTAGGCAAACATTACGATAAATTCCAAAATTTTTTGTGGACCTAAAATTTTTCACTAAACAGCCAATATGATCATCCATGGGCAGATTAATAGACAAATTTCCAAAATAATCTTTTGAACAGAATGGGAACGAGTCACTTCAGGTGTGATTAGCCACATGTTGAACATTGCAAGTATATAGTGGGCAACTGAAAGACTTGGGTTAAAAGCGATCATATAGAGATGAAGACTAGGCTATGGTTTTTGATATGCTACTTTATAAATCTTTGCACAAATACTTAAATGAGGTGATGTAGAAAATGCTTTTAGAAACATTAGAGGACCTGCTATAATCCAGAGCTCAGCTAGGAATTACCTTTCTATTTGATGAAGAACGTTTTCAATTGCAATTTTTTTTCTTGCAGAGATCAAGAAACTTGTGATAGATGACTGTATGCAAGAAGGAGAATGGAAGGTGTGGCAAGTACTTGATTACAGCATATAATAGTTAATCTGATTTAATGTTTGAGCATGTTTGATGAATAATTTATGGCTTTTTAAAAAAAAAGGTTATTGATGAATGTCTGCTGATTTTGATACGCCACCCAGCACGTGACACCATGGACTGATGGAATTTGGGTTCAGTTCCCCTCACTTTGCCAGGGGAATTTTATCCTCTTCCCCCGCGGCGGGTTTGGAAGTGGAGAGAGCATAAAATCAGGTGGGATGGTGGTGGGGTTCCCGCTACCATCCCGCCTCCGCCGAAATTTAGTCGGGGGCGGGAAGGCCTATGAACTGCCTTCCTGCCCTGCCGCAAATTCAGGCCCTTAACTGGGTAATTAACCCCCAATAAAGGGCCTCTTCCCGCCGCAGCCGCAATTACCATTGGGGTGGGCGGCCCTGTCGCCGCACGGGAAGCACAGCACTAAAACCGTGTGGGCTGCTTCCCGGCTCCGGGGTGAGGCGTCCCTCGTTCAGAGACATTTAGTACCTGAACAAGGGACCCGGCATCAGGAAGGGTGGGAGGGGGGTGTGCTGAGGGCCACCCTGCTGCCCTTGCTGCTGACACCCCGCGAGAACCCTCCCGCCCTGACCTACCTCGCCTGGGTCCAGCAATGATCCTCAGCCTCCAGGATAGTCATCCCCAGCAGCAGCCACCGCCTCCATGGTGGTCAGCAGCTATTCAAGAGCGGGACGTCCGGTGACGGGGTCCTATTCCTATGGAAGGCCTGCTGCCGTCCACTTAAGTGCTTGATTGGCACTGAATTCAGCGGGCCTTCCGGAAAAGGGGCGATGCGGGGATCTCGGCATCAGTTTCCCCCGATGTTGAGACGCCCACCGTCAGCAAAAAATTCCCTGCTAAGTGTCTTCTGTGCTGAATAAGGAGGGGAAATGATTTCCAGTGGGCCACTATTCTACACAGCTTGGAATGACTAGTTGAGAGCAACAGTGGAGCAGAGGCTGCCTTTTCCTCCCTTTTGGAGATGTAAGGTGTGTGGTTAATATGTGTTCAGAGGGAGATAAAACAAGTGTTTGAAAGTTTTATGTTCTCACATGAAGCCTCATACATTTTTTAAAAAGTAATGAATGCAAGACATATAGTTTGGATGAACTGAGGCATCTACAGTGCTCTTAATACTATCCACTCTCTGTGTACCAAGAGCACACCAAAAGAGACTGAGTGCGAATACACTTATCAAATGTGATATTGGAGGTGTAATAGTAGTGTACAGAGTGAGCCATAGAGTTATACAGCACAGAAACAGGCCCTTCGGCCCATCGTGTCTATGCCGGCCATCAAGTACCTAATTATTCTAATCCCATTTTCCAGCACCTGGCCCATAGCCTTGTATGCTATGGCATTTCACGTACTCATCGATATACTTCTTAAATGTTGTGAGCGTTCCTGCCTCTACCACCTGTTCAGGCAGTGCATGCCAGATTCCAACCGCCCTCAGTGAAATATTTTTTCCTCAAATCCCCTCTAAACCTTTTCCCCTTACCTTAAATCTATGCCCCCTGGTTATTGACCCCTCCGCTAAGGGAAAAAGTTTCTTCCTATCTAACCTATCAATGCCCCTCATAATTTTGTATACCTCAATTATGTCCCCCCTTAGCCTTCCCTGGTCTAAGGAAAACAACCCCAGCCTTTTCAGTGTCTCTTCATAGCTGAAATGCTCCAGCCCAGGCAACATCCTGGGAAATCTCCTCTGCACCCTCTCTCCAGTGCAGTCACATCCTTTCTACAGTGTGGTGCCCAGAACTGTACACAGTACTCCAGCTGTGGCCTAACTAGCGTTTTATACAGCTCCATCATAACCTCCCTGCTCTTATATTCTGTGCCTCGGCTAATAAAGGCAAGTATCCCATATGTCTTCCTAACCACCTTATCTACCTATGCTGCTGTCTTCAGTACACCAAAGTCCCTCTGACCTTCTGTACTTCCTACCTTCTCTCTCGAAAGACAATGGGTAAGCACCTAGAGGTGGTCAGTGGTTTGTGGAGCAGTGTCTGGAGTGGCTATAAAGACCAATTCTAGAGTGACAGACTCTTCCACAGATGCTGCAGGTCAAGTTGGTTGTCGGGGCTGTTACACAGTTGGCTTTCTCCTAACACTTCTGTCTCTTTTCCTGCCAACTGCTGAGTCTCTTCGACTCGCCTCTCTTCAGCCCCGCCTCTATAGCTATCTGCCAGCTCTAGTGATCGCTGGCAACTGGCTCCCACGACCTGTGGTCAATGTTGCAAGACTTCATGTTGCATTTGCAAACGTCTTTAAAGTGGAGACATGGACGGCCGATGGGTCTGATACCAGATAAGAGCTCGCTGTGCAATACGTCCTTGGAGATCCTGCCATCTTACATGCGGCTCACATGGCCAAGCCATCTCAAGCGCCGCTGGCTCAGTAGGGCGTACATGCAGGGGATGTTGGCTGCCTCGAGGACTTCTGCGTTGGAGATACGGTCCTGCCACCTGATGCCAAGGATTCTCCGGAGGCAGCGAAGATGGAATGCGTTGAGACGTTGATCTTGGTTGACATACGGTGTCCAGGCCTTGCTGCCATAGAGCAAGGTACTGAGGACACAAGCTTGAAACACTCGGACTTTAGTGTTCTGTGTCAGTGCGCCATTCTCCCACACTCTCTTGGCCAGTCTGGACATAGCAGTGGAAGCCTTTCCCATGTGCTTGTTGATTTCTGCATCGAGGGACAGGTTGCTGGTAATGGTTGAGCCCAGGTAGATGAACTTTTGAACCACTTCCAGAGCGTGGTAGCCGATATTGATTGATGGAGCATTTCTAACGTCCTGTCCCATGATGTTTGTTTTCTTGAAACTGATGGTTCGGTCAAATTTGTTGCAGGCAGCCACAAGCCTGTGGATCGGTCTCTGCAGACACTCTTCAGTGTGGGATGTTAATGCAGCATCGTCAGCAAAGAGGAGTTCCCTGATGAGGACTTTCCGTACTTTGGTCTTTGCTCTAAGACGGGCAAGGTTGAACAATCTGCCATCTGATCTTGTGTGGCAGAAAATTCCTTCTGAAGAGTTAAACGCATGTGAGAGCAGCAGTGAGAAGAAGATCCCAAACAGTGCGGGTGCGAGAACACAGTCCTGTTTCACACCACTCAGGATAGGAAAGGGGTCTGATGAGGAGCCACCATGTTGAATTGTGCCTTTCATATTGTCATGGAATGAGGTGATGATACTTAGTAGCTTTGGTGGACATCTGATCTTTGCTAGTAATCTGAAGAGACCACATCTACTGACGAGGTCAAAGGCTTTGGTGAGATCTATGAAGGCAACATAGAGGGGCATACGTTGTTCGCGGCATTTCTTCTGTAGCTGGCGAAGGGAGAACAGCATGTCAATGGTGGATCTCTCTCCTCGAAAACCGCACTGTGCCTCAGGGTAGACGCGCTCAGCCAGCTTCTGAAGTCTGCTTAAAACGACTTGAGCGAAGGCTTTCCCCACTGTGCTGATCAGGGAGATTCCACAGTAGTTGTTGCAGTCACCGTGGTCACCCTTGTTCTTACAGAGGGTGATGATATTGGCATCGCGCATGTCCTGTGGTATTGTTCCCTCATCCCAGCACAAGCAAAGCAGTTCATGGAGTGCTGAGAGTATAGCAAGCTTGGCATACTTGATTATTGAACTAGCACTAATTGTGAATATTCAGAAACACACAGCCTGCAGTAGTTTAAACTGTATAATTTGATTGTACAATGGTCTTGTTACCTGACTAACAACAGTTAAAAATTTGTTGTGTGAACAACTTTGGGGTGTTTCAAAGTGAAAGATGCTATATAGATGCATGTTTTTTCCTGGTATGTCTAGAATCTGGATAAGAAGCTTATATTGTATTCAAATTAGAATTATCTCTAATGCTTCTCATCAAATCTGAATAATCTCTAATGTTTCTTCCAACAGCTCAATGAAAATACCTTTTATGCTGAAATGTCTTGATTCTTAGCTATTTTGACTATCCATAAATTTAACATTGTTCGTGAAATGGCTGTCAGGCATGGAAATTGCTGCACACAATCAAAGATTGAAAGGCATCACAAAAGTTTATGGATGATGGAGTGGATGACAGATTTAGATCATTTTCCCCTGAATTCACCACTCTTCAGGGTTTACAACAAAAATAAACCATGTCCATAGAAGAGCATTGAGCTCATAATTACACATTCTGGGCAGAAAAGTTAGATGCCAGAAAGTGCAAGACAGCAGAATGAAAAGTGTGTGTTGATGGGTGGCAAATCCATCTAACACGCAGCAAATTTAGTTTAGTGAGTCGAGAGAATAATCGGGATTTCCTGTTTGCATTAATTTAGTTCTGATTTGGAGTGCAAGGTTTTTGAATTATCAAAGGACATTTATAATGGAAACTGTTTATCAGTAAATGAAATGAGATGTTTGGTTTAACAAGTCAGAGGATAAACGAGGCTGACCTCAGATAATTCAGTTTGAAAATGACCCCCTCGAATTCAGTGTTCTTGAAACTTTGGTGAGACATTTTTTACCTGTTGATGACACATCACTGATGAGGTCATTTCTTACCAATGTCATCCCTATTCTTACTTCTTTAGATCTGTTATTCTCTATTCAAAATGCACTGATTTATGAATATTATTATGATGGTGCTTCTGTAATTTTTGTTAAGTATTTTTTTGAGGACTCGTGTATTTTAGAATTGGACATTGTTTTATTTGGGAAAACTGAAAAGGATTCCATTGATGCTGGACTTTGCGTTTTTTTTTTTAAAAAAAGGTCATTGATAGGTCTTTTGGACTTGGTATGTAAATAACCCTTACTGGAAGTCACCTGTCTTCAGATAAGTACCCAGTGGGGGGTTTTTGACCTGGGGAAGATGTTTACAGAGAAGTGAGAGGTCAAGATTTATAGGGGTCAGGAGGCTTGACTCTTGAGATATTGTTTTTGGTTTCGCTTTGGATAGTCAGTTGGGGGTGTGGAGAGTGTTTTGAAAGGAGTTTAAAAATCAACCTGCCAAGGAAAAACCCCAGCTCAGCCTTTTCCATATCTTTGAGAAGTTCTTGGAAGCGAGTGTAAGAAATTGAGAAATTTATGCTACATTCCTCCTGAAAGGATTGCCAGAAACTCCTGCTGCTGCATTTCTCTGGGCAAACCTGCCAAACTGATCTTCAATGTCACCTGAAGAGAACTGTTCTAGAAAGATCCCACTGACAGCTGTCTACACATATTTGGGATGCTAAACCAAAAAGAGACAACTGACATCTTTCCATATCTTTTTTTCTTCAAGAATTACCAAGTATTTTGCCATGGTATTATTTTTTGTCTTTTTTATGTAACAGCTCTAAAGAGAAAATCCCTATTCTTTTGGTTAACGTGTGTGTGTGTGTGTGTGTGTGTGTGTGTGTGTGTGTGTGTGTGTGTGTGTGTGTGTGTGTGTGTGTGTGTGTGTGTGTGTGTGTGTGTAGGACTAAGGTCAAAGGGAACTTTCATATTTCACTCTGTGTGTTAATGCTTTGCTTCGTTACTGATTATAGCTTGCCTTATAATAAACTGACAGTTTTGTTTATTAAAGAAACCTGGTTGGTGTATTTTATTCCAGAATAAAGAGAGAGTCTGTGGTTGACTGTATCGTTAACTGGGTAAACATTTAAATATATGTTGTGACCTGTGAAGTGGAACTAGAAAGGACAGTGCACTCCTCCCACCTCGGTGGTAACAATATAAAAACAGAAAATGCTGGAAATACTCAGCAGCTGTGGAGAGAGAAACAGAGTTTCATGTTGATTACCTTTTGACATCTGTCTGTCTCTCTACAGATGTTGCCTGACCTCCTGAGTATTTCCAGCATTTTCTGTTCTTAATTTCAGATTGGCAGCATCCACAATATTTTGCTTTTGTTCTGGTAATTTATACCACCTTTTGTGTGGGTAATATATTGTCACGCACATCAGAGGTGCGATGATACAACATCCACGGACTAAGTCTGAAGAGTTATGAAAGAACGGACTCTGTCTTTAAAAAATTAACTTTTATTTTAAAATAGTGAACAATGGTCCAAAATGGCGACTGTAGAAAAGGTGATTAACCTTTGTGTATTCAAACAGACTGACAAAGAACAAATCTTCAAAGCCAAACGATGTTAATGAAATCCATCTCACACCTATCCTAAAAACATTCCAGAACTGAATATCATCTTCTAAAACAAAGGATGTATGAAGTAACCATGTCCTGGGCCATTGTGCGATCACCATGGGTAGGAAACCAAAATGTCTCCTAACAGGAGGTGAGAAGTGACAGTTTTACCTTTAAAAAGACAGCCAGAGAGAGAGACTGACCCAGAAGGTGAAGCTACTTGTAACAGCTGGCATTCCAGCAAGCCAGAAACACCTGCTGTGCTGAAAAATTTGACATCTGCATAATGCAGCTGAGAGAGAGCTGGAAGTCACCCACCATCTTCAACAGAAGCTTCAATCAAGAAAGAAATCTACAATCATATCAGACCTGCAACTATCAAGAAGTTGAATCTCAAGAGAATTCAACAGGTTTATTGTAACCCTTCTCTTCCACTAAAACCCACCTATCTCTTTCCCTTCTCTATCTGTTTCTTCTTTGTGTGCGAGAGAGAGTGAATGAGGTTGCGACAATTTCAGGATAAGGTGTATTGATCAATAAACAATTGACTTTCTGTTTTTTAAAAAATCTGTCGCTGTCTGGTTATCTGAAAAATAAAACACCAAGGGGTTAAACCCTTAATACAAATACACTTGCTGTGGTCAGGTGGGGAGCTGAACTGTGATAAGCACCCATGTTACACCACGTGGCCGTAACAATTTGGGGGCTTGAAGCCAGGATCTGAACCGCCAGACAAACGAGAGATTTGAATAACAGGAGGAAAATTGACTTCTAAAATTGTGGAAAATAAACAGGTTTTCTTGTATTCTCCTGTTTTTTCTCTAGAGCGCTAGAAACAAAAGGGATGGCCACATTTATTGCAAAGGACTTTGTAGAGCAGGGAACAATATCCCATGATAAGTTAAACAAATTAAGTGTTGAAGATTTAAAAAGCTTAGCTACAGAAATGGGAATCACTTTCAGACAAAAAGCATAGAAACCTGAACTGGGGAAAAGTCTAGCCAACCATTTTAAACATAACGCTGAACTAGAAGAAAGCCTAGAATAAGAGGCTAGAAAAATAATTCTAGCTAGAATTCATTTAGAGATGAAAAAAGGAAGACAGTGTGTTTCGGCTTCAAAAGGAAAAAGAGGAAAGAGCGATGCAAAGGGAGGAAGCAGCAAGAAGGTTTGAATTGCAGAGATTGCAAACCCAAAATTAAAATGCTGCTAGTCACCTTATTCCCAATTCAGAGTAAAACTTTGTGCTGAGACACTTGAGACTAGTGCCAAAATTTAATCAGGAGATTGAGTCAAATTTTATCTCAATTGAGAAAATAGCTACCACACTAAAATGGCCAACAAAATTTTGGACACTCCTCTTACAAAGCAAATTAGTGGGTAGGGCTCGTGAAGCTTTTTCCGTGTTATCAGAAGAAAGTTCCCCTGATTATGAACCAACTAAAAATGCAATTCTAAATGCTTATGAGCTGGTACTGGAAGCATATAGACAGAAATTCCAACACACCCAGACAAGACCCACACAGACTTGCATTGCATTCAAAAGAATCAAACATATGGCTTTGGATCTCTGGATACGATCTCAAGCTAGAGCCCTCATGTAAAAATTTGAGAGTAGTGATGTTGCTGGAAGAGTTTAAAAATAGCATCCCAACGCAATAACAACGCACATTGAAGAACAAAGAGTCACGAGTAAGGGAAGTCGCAAAAATGGCCGACTATGAATTAATATATAAATCTTTAGCTTCAAATACATTTGGGTCTAGTAACTCGTATAAGCTAGGGAGAGATAGCAGGGATGCAGAGGAAGGAGAAAAGGAGAGCGGGGAAGGAAAACCAGACCAGTTTCTAACTTTTAAAAGAAGGAACCCAGGGAATAAACCAATAGGGGTCTGCACGCCATGTTTCCAGTGTGACAAATCTAGGCATGTCCAGGCTAATAGTTGGTATGTCAAAAAACCAACAGGAGGCACTGCGGTCAAGCCCGTGTCTGTGGCTTTAAAAGTTATAAGCCTGTTTTCTAATACAATGCAAGAGCAGAGCACATATCAGAACTTTTTGCACAAAGGCAAAATGACTCCTTTTGTGTCCCAGGCACCAGACAAGGAGATAACCATCCTCAAGGATACCAGTTGTTTTCAGACCCTACTGGCAACCAAAGTGACAGAAATACCACTGGAAAGCAGAACAAATACCACAGTATTAGTAAAAGGGCTTACTGGCAAATGCTTGAAGATTCCCATAGTTAAAATTTACCTACAGAGTAAGTTGGTCACTCGGGTAGTGACAGTCGGAATCATTCTGAGCTTACCCATGCAGTGGGTAGACCTGTTACTGGGCAATGTCTTGGCAGAAAGCACAGTATTGTACCCAGAAGGTCCAGAGTAACCCACGAAGACTGGAGAAACTGAGGGGAGAAAACAAAACTCTGTACAATCGCAGAGTGCTGGGGAAGTCCCAAAAATCCCACAGGGGGCGATAGATCCAGAGGAATTTAAAAGGGCCCAGATGGAGCCAAAAGAATTTTAAAAAGCTCAGATAATAGCTGCAAAAGCTGCAAGAAAAGCAACCGAGATATGAAACCATTTTTTAAAGATTTAAATAGGGACGAGGAAAGTTCCCAAACAGGCAAGCCAAGAGTGAGAGAGATGCCTCACCTAGTTGAAGTGCCACAGGGGAGTGCAGTGGAAGCTGGACAACCACCTGCAATCAGTAGTGTCCCAGAGGAGATGAGGGAAGCACCTATCTCTGAAGCAAAAAGAAAAGGGAAGCCTAAAGTGAACCATACTTAGAGTCAGAACCCAGCCAGAACAAAGGGCAGGAAGAAATCCCAGATGCCTCGCAGGGGCTAAAAAGAAACAATGCAT
The DNA here is from genome assembly GCF_036365525.1 of Heterodontus francisci. Classification (NCBI taxonomy): domain Eukaryota; kingdom Metazoa; phylum Chordata; class Chondrichthyes; order Heterodontiformes; family Heterodontidae; genus Heterodontus; species Heterodontus francisci. The sequence goes on from NC_090378.1 coordinate 85,049,873, forward strand.
CACCCACTATCACGCTAGAAATAAGAATTATCAATGTGGCAGAACCTGAATGGTTAACGCCATGTATTGTGGAAGCAGTAGTCAAGGGGTTAAAGGTTGTACAGAGAATCTTGCTACAAGCAGTAACAGAAATTTGCATGCTACAAGGTTTACCAACAATCACATGGTCCTGGACATTAACATTACGAAAGTAGTACAAACTGGTTTGAGAGAAACTATAACCCCATTTGACAACATGTAATCAAAAGAAATGCAATTTTTATGATGGTACCTCATCCTAAGGAAGGATTTGAGGAAAAAAATGTAGGCTGGAAACCTGAGGAGTGAATGAAATGAATGTGTAAAGTGGTGTGACCCTAAACTGTCTTACTGTTTCTTTTTCCCTTTTTATAAACCCAAAAATCCCCACAAAAATGAAATCCGAGGAATTTCATTTTTTTCCATTTTAGGGGAGTTGTCATGCATATCAGAGGTGCGATGATGCAACATCCATGGACTAAATCCGAAGAGTTATGATAAAACGGACTTTGTCTTTAAAAAGAAAATGAACCTTTATTTTAAAAAAGTAAACAGTAGTCCAAAATGGTCACTGAAGAAAATGGGATTAACTTTTGTGTATTCAAACAGTCTGGCAAACACAAAGAAACATATGAGCAGGAGTAGGCCATTCAGCTCATTGAACCTGCTCCGCCATCCAATACGATAATGGCTGGTCGTCCACTTCAATGCCTTTTTCTCACACTATCCTCATATCCCTTTATGTCATTGGTATTTAGATATCTGTCAATCTCTACTTTAAACATAGTCAATGACTGACCTTCCACAGCCCTCTGGGGTAGAGAATTCCAAAGATTCACAACGCTCTGAATAAAGAAATTTCTCCTCATCTCTGTCCTAAGTGACTTCCCCCTTATTTTGAAATTGTGTCCTCTGGTTCTAGACTCCCCAACCAGGGGAAACATCTTACCTGCATCTACCCTGTCTGTCCCTTTTAAGTATTGTGTAGGTTTCCATGAGATCATCTCTCATTCTTCGAAACTCTAGAGAATACAGACCCAGATTCCCCAATCTCTCTTCATAGAACAGTCCCACCATCCTGGGAACAAGTCTGGTGAACCTTCATTGCACTTCTCTATGACAATAATATCCTTCCTAAGGTAAGGGGAACAAAACTGCACACAGTACTCCAGGTGCAGTCTGACCGAGGTTCCATACAATTGAAGCAAGACTTCACTACACCTGGACTCAAATCCTCTTGCGATAAAGTCTTCTTAATTGCTTGCTGCACCTGCATGTTCGCTTTCAGTGACTTATTGACAAGGACAACCAGGTCCCTTTGTACATCTACACTTTCTAATCTCTTAACATTTAAGAAATACTCTGCACATCTTTTCCTATCAAAATGGATAACCTCACATTTTTCCACATTATATTCCATCTGCCACATTCTTGCCCACTCACTATGTCTGTCCAAATCCCCTTGAAGCCACTTTGCATCTTCCTTACAACACATATTCCCATCTAATTTTGTGTCATCCACAAACTTGGAAACATTACATTTGGTCCCCACGTCCACATCATTGATATATATTGTGAACAGCTGGGGCCCATGTACTGTTCCTTGTGGTACCCCACTAGTCACAGCCTGCCAACGCGAGAATGACCTGTTTATTCCTGCTGTCTGTTTTCTGCCTGTTAACCAATCCTCAATCCATGCCATTATATTACCTCCTATCCCATGTGCTTTGATTTTGCTAACCAACCTCCTGTGGGGGACTTTATCAAAAGCCTTCTGAAAATTCAGGTGCGCTACGTCCACCGACTGCCCTTTATCAATTCTGTTAGTAACATCCTCAAAAAACTCCCAACAGGTTGGTGAAACATGAAACAAGGACAAATCTTCAAAGCCAAAAGGTGAAAAAGAAACCCATCTCACACCCATCCTAAAAACAGTTCAGAATTGAATGTCTTTTTCTAAAACAAAGGAGGTGTGAAGTAACCACGACCTGGGCCATTGTGCGATCACCATGGGTGAGAAAGCAGAATGTCTCCTAAAAGGAAGTGAAAGTTTTACCTTTTTAAAAAAAGACAGCCTGAGAGAGAGAGACTGACGCAGAAGGTCCTTGTAACAGTTGGCATTCCAGCAAGTCAGAAAGCACCTGCCCTGCTGAAAAATCGAACATTAACATAATACAGCAGAGAGAGATCTGAAAATGACCCACCATCTTCACCAGCACCTTCAATCAAGAGAAAAATCTACAATCATATCAGGCCTGCAACTATCTAGAACTTGAACCTCAAGAGAATTCAACAGGCTTATCATAATCCTTGCCCCTCCACCCCCCCCCCCCCCACCCCCACTGCTAAAACCCACATACATCTTTCCCGCTGCTAAAACCCACATACATCTTTCCCTTCTCTATCTGTTTCTTCATTTGTATGTGTGTGTGTATGTCTGTGTGAGCAAATGTCTGAGTGAATGAGGTTACAACCATTTCGGGATAAAGCGTATTGATCAATAAACAATTGACTTTCTGTTTTTTAGAAGCTACAAGAATACCTGTCGCTGTCTGGTTATTTGAAAAATAAAACACTAAGGGGTTAAACTCTTAATACAAATACACTTGTTGCGGTCAGGTGGGAAGTTGAACAATGAGAACCACTCACATCACACCATGTGGCCGTAACAATATTAAACATTCAGATTTTATAAGCAATTCAGCATTGGGACTATTAACATTGTGATTGTACTTTTTAAACTTGAAATGTTAGTGATCACATCTGATCAGTCCTAGCAAGTATATCTTACAATGGAATGGTTGGTTTTTCTTAATTTTGTATATAATATAGTACCTGACACTAAGGTGAAGTACTGATCTATCACTTGTGATGGTTAGTGGAAGCACATTTATGTGTTTTCTGTACCATTCCCCCCGCCCCAACATATTAGTAACAATCCACGAAATGAGCCTCTTGGCAGCACTGGAGGATTTTAGGTTTGATCTTGGACTGTCATAAGTTAGCTAATGTGGCAATAGGGACCTAGTCAACCAACCCCATGCTGAGGGTGGGAGAAAAAAATCAGGCAGGGGTCCTACTCCTGATTGCTTTCCAGGAGCTCCTGTTGGAATGTGTGTAAGTGGATGTTGTGCAATGGCAGTTATGATCCTCCCCACCCCACAGTCAACAGTCTGCCAATCTTCACTGTTGAGGTATACGCAATAGTCATAGCCATTTCAAGGTGGCATGTTTCTGTAGAGCCACACCCAATCATGAGTTGGTACCTTAAGAGGAGAAAAAGGAAATACCCATAAAAGACTGTAGCGCTGTCCGATGGCAGAACATTTTCCAATTTATTTGGTGCCTGTTTCAACTGTTAACAAACTAAGTGTTCAGTAAACTGTGTTGCAAGATGTCCAAGCTGTCACTTTTCATTTGCAGATACTTATTTTGGACCACTATACCACAAAGCTGCTTTCCTCTTGCTGCAAGATGTCGAATCTTATGTCTGAAGGGATTAGTGGTAGGTACTTAATTTAAGAATACCTTCTATTATTTTGTGATAATTGATGCAGGATAACCTTGCTTTTTCTTTATTCTAGTTGTCATTTACCCGACTCAAAGGGAACACATGACAGTTGTTTTAAGATTTGCTTTTTTTCCTTCCTCTGCTCTTGGTTTTATTTATATTTTCCCAATTTGTAATTTCAATTTTTGAAATCTTCAATCTTCCAGGCACATTACGGCCTTTGAGACTCGACACTGAGTTCAGCAATTGCAGTTCATAACCTTTGCCCCAATATTTTGGCAACAGTTGTTGCTAATGATTTTGCTGTTCCCATTTACACCTCCTCTGGACCCATCTTTTGTTCTCTTCCCATCCCCCCCCCACCACCACCCTATCCAACCATTCCCTGCCTCGGTACTTACTTAAAACCTGTTGCATCTTTAACTTTTTCCAGCTCTGATGAAAGGTCATCGACCAGAAATGGTAACTCAGTTTCTCTTTCCATAGATGCTGCCAGACCTGCTGAGTATTTCCTGCATTTTCTGTTCTTATTTTAATCTTTTTGAGTTGGTCCTCTGAATTTAGTTCTTCAATTCACTAATTTTTGCTTAGGAAGTGAAAGTTAAAGGAACAATTCTCCCTCTATATTTGGCTGCTCTGTCAGTAGCACTGACTCTCCGTAATGCCTGAAATACTTCACATTCTTCCTGTGCTAAGGTGCGAGATGGGAGTGGGGGAAACAACTTGAAATTTCAGTAGGATATTTAATTAAAAATTAAAAGATTATATGTCAACTTTTAAATTTTAAACTTTTAAATTTAAAAGAAAATGGTGGTCCAAAATTACATGCAAAATAGTTGAGACCCATCATCAGACCTGATCAACTCCACATTTTGTAGATCAGGAGGATTAGTGCCAGAACTAAGGATATTATTTTTCCAACACTATGCAGTGACCCATTTAGATTTCTTCGGAATCTACCCAAATGGAAGATCTTAATCTGTCAGTGCCTGTCTTTCTATATAAAAGTGCCCTAAATTTAAAAAGATTGAACAAAGTGAAAGGTGAAGTACTTAGCAATGTAAAGACAATGCATTTATGTCTCATTTATATCTGACTAAATCAGTGCATGTTAAAATATTTTAGCACTGCTTCTATCCTGCCAGTGATTCTTATCATGTCATTTGCAAATGATACATATTGGCCTAACTTGCAGGTAGATGTAATAATCTGTTTTGTGCCAGAGGTATGTCTGTTTGAATTTAATGAAACACATATTTTAAACATAATCTAAGCTGACACTCATGTGCTATACATGACTGAGTGCTGCATTGTCACAGCTGCTGTCCTTCGTTTGGGATTTCAGTCCATATTGCCTATTCCAGTGGTGGCAATATCCCAGTGTGTTGGTCCGTGCTCCTCCCTCAATCAACGTGAACAAAAATAGATTAACTGGTCATTTATTTCTACTATTTGTGGGACCTTGCTGTGTGAAAAATGGCTGCAACTTTTGTTTACATAACAAGTCACCTACATCATAATTAATGGTATACAAATTGCTTTGAGATGTTCCTGATGCTATATAAATGCCCTTTGTTACGGCCAGGTGGTGGGGGGGGGGAGCGGGGGGGATCACAGTCGCCCCTCTTCCTCTTATTTGACTGCAACAGGGTTTATTCCTTTTTAAACAGTGGTTGTGCTTACCACCTCAGTGAGTGTTTTACCTTTTGAAATAACCAGTTGGACAGGTTTTTTTTGAGTTTAAACAAAAAAGAGGTGAGTTTATCATACTCAACAAGCTAAACTTGATCTAAAAATAATTTTTTAAATGCTACACATTCATTTGCACATTCATATGAGGATCACGCAAATAGATTACAAAGTGGAAAGTATGTTTTTTGGTTGGATTAAAGTCCAGAATCAATGAAACTTAAATATACAATCTGTGAGCTTGAACGATGAGGTGATCTTCCAGTTGAAGTCTTGGTTGGTCGAAGTGCACTTTGTGGCAGCCCGCTTGGCTTAGGGTTATCTTGGAGACAGACTTGTAGGTGGCTCTCTTCCCCTGGTCTCTGTCGCAATTTGTCGGCTTGCAGGGTCCACAGCTGCAGATGGTTTTCAAACTTGATGTTTCTGGAGAGAGAGAGAGAGCGAGAGAGAAAGGGAGGCACACAGCCTTCTCTGCTGCTGCACACTCAGTTACTGTCTGTCTCTTTATTTTGTGTAACAAAACTCACAGTGTTACACAGCCTGGGGAGATGGTCACATGGTTCTCTCAATCCCCTTTGTGTTTAATGAGGTCCGAAGTCTAAAACTCAAAACCCCTCTCAGGTGGTATTGTCAGTGTTTACCCTCTGGAGGGACGTCGCCACTCATGAATGCCTCGAGATGGCTTTGAATGTCCCGCTAACGAGGCTGATCTGGATAAGCTATTAATTCAGCCAAAGCATTGTCCGGGCTGGGCTTTTTGTTGGACTTGTCTCTCCAATTCGATCTCCTGGTATTTCAGATGCAAATTGCAGTGGCCATCTTGGTTCAGATTTTTTTAAAAAGTTAACTGTAGGATTTTTTTTCCATTAAAAGTCTAATGTAAGTTTCCAACTGATTGATTAATATTTCTCATTTGGCATATCATGTATTCTTGACACCTTCTGCTTTTCTTTCCCTGTTGTGTGAATGTTGCTTTTTCCAAGTAGTTGTCTGGTTGATGTCAGCAGTTAAAAATACAAATCTAAATGATTAATCACGAACATGAGGAAAAACGAATTGTCCCCTAAATGTTCTTTCTCACTTAAGATATGCAGTGGATATCCATTTTCTTCCTTTAAATGATCTAATGACTTATATGATGAATTGGTCTATACTTATGAATGAAATAAGTTGCTCCATTATCCTGAGCTGTATGTTGTGCTTACACAGTGTATATGAGAATACAAACATAAAATTCTCTTTGGAACCCTTTGTTTTAACTTTATATGTGCTGTTAATAGCTGTATATTAATTCATTCCAGTCCTACTCCCTTGCTGTCCGGGAAATGGTAATGTATGCCGGGACATGGCCCTTAGGGCACTAATAGTCATCAGATACTTCTTCCAAGTGACCATTTTTCATGTGTGAGCTTCCACAGTAAGTGTCAAGAGGGTATTGTACCATGGGAGGGTGCTAATCCTGTCATCTCCTTCTATCCACTCATCATTAGTACTAACTGGATGGTGGTAACAGAGATTCAGGTGGAACAAACTGGCATGTGACTTCACAAGATTTGTGATGGCACCCAATTGTAAATCTGTTCATGATGTAAATTTTTTAAATTTGTTTTAGGGAAGTGAGCATCACTGGCAAGGCCAGCATTTATTGCCTATCCCGAATTGCCCTTAACTGGCTTGCTACGCCATTTCAGAGGGCAGTTAAGAGTCAACCACATTGCTATGGGTCTGGAGTCACATATAGGCCAGATTGGGTAAGGACGGCACGTTTCCTCCCTGGTGGACTTTAGTGAACCAGATGGGTTTTTTACAACAATCCAGTAGTTTCCTGATCATTATTAATGAGACTAGCATTTTATTCCAGATTTATTAATTGAATTTAAATTTCCCCAGCTGCCATGGTGCGATTTGAACTCATTTCTCCCGGTTATTAGTCCAGGCCTCTGAATTACTAGTAACATTTGATTTTTCTAGTACCTCGATCTGTACTCTGAATGTTTCTGTTCACAGTTGTTGAAGACCTACACAAGAACCGTGAGCCAGTTCCAAACGTCAAGGCTATCTACTTCATTACTCCAACAGAAAAGGTATGATTTTTTAGAACAAATTAGAAAATCTCCCAGAAAGAGCATAGAAACATAGAAAATAGGAACAGGAGTAGGCCATTCGGCCCTTCGAGCCTGCTCCGCCATTCATTATGATCATGGCTGATCATCCAACTCAGTAACCTGTTCCCGCTTTCCCCCCATATCCTTTGATCCCTTTCGCCCCAAGAGCTATATCTAACTCCTTCTTGATAGAAACATAGTTTGCTTCTAGTACAGTATTATAGAGCCAAAACTCAGAATATTTATTTTCACTGCCTCAACTGAACATTTTACTTTCTACATGGAGGGGGGAAAGGATTTTCAGTATTTAATGCAGAAATATCTTGAAATGTAGAACAAGCTTGCATAAGCATCTAGCTGCATCATCTAGAATCTCAGAATCTCTTGACATATTTTGGAAGCATTGCGTAATTCCTACATTATAAGGGAAGGCGAGATGAAACATGTCCATTAACTACCTGTAGTTCTGTGACTTGTCCCATTCCCTTTAGAAGCACCTTGCCTCAATGTTTGCATGTTGCTATTGCTAATAACTTCCAATTAGAACTTTAGAAAATTAACATTGGCTTTCTCCAAGCTGGCGTTCCACGTTTCATGACATCTTGATTGTTAACACTTAATATATTTCTAGTATACAATCTTTTCTCTCTTTTATCCACCAACCAAGTTGTTGATTTACAAATGGAGCATAATAGAAATGCAATCACAGGTTGAATGGTGCACCATTATAAATCTTCTGCTTATGTCTTTTATCATCAATGGTTGATGGCCTTCTCCTATCTCCTTGCCTCTGCTTGACTATAACAAGTTGCCAGAATGTATGCAAGGGAGTCTTCAGGGTGTGTTGAATACATAGGAACATAGGAAATAGGAGCAGGAGTAGGCCATTCGGCCCCTCAAGCCTGCTGCGCCATTCAACTAGATCATGGCTGGTCTTCTAACTCAATGCCATTTTCTTGCACTATCCCCATAAAATGTTGTCGTTCTCCTTACCCGACACCCTGTGGGGAGTTTAGCACTTCCCTATGATGGGATAGACGACTTGCCACATGGTGAATTTTGAGCACACTTGCAATGTGCCACCTTTTTACAAACATTTACCTGGTCTGTTTGTGATTTATGCAGTCACCAAAATGATTTTGAATTTTCCACTTCTAGCAATTTTTCTTTGGTCTTAACCTATAACTAAAGTTTTTTTCAAATAAAGGGTACCAGTGCTCAAATGAATATGTCTTTTTCTTAACCTCATTTCCCAAGTGAACACTTATTTCATGTGCTAAATTTGCACCCATCTTTTCAAATTGGTTTGTTGCTTTCTGCATTAGTCGCTTTCTGTCTGAATTCTAGCACTTGTTGTCAAGCTCTCACATTCAACTTTCCCACCAGGAGATGTTTCTGTTGTAATTTAAAGCTAGCTTAGTACCATCTTGAGATGGTCGTGACTATTGTGACTTATAGCTGTGATCTGTTGGCATTAAACAAAAGGATCTACCCATGTTTATTATAGTTAACACTGAATTTTTGAACAGATATCTGTAAATGATGTAAAAGCAGCATTTTAACAGCATGGCTATATTGAAGTAATATACTAGTTTTCCCATTTGACCAGAGTATGTCTGTGATAGGAATCTGGCAGGAGAGAAAAATAAGGTGCGATGCTCTCGGTGTTTCTGTTATTTATATATGTAAGTCCAGTTAATGATTTTCTAAGTTGGTAACTTTAGTGATTGCTTTGAATGTAACCACTGAAAAGAGTTGAGCAAGTTTGCATCTGAGGGAATTGTTTGGTTGGTTTTATGATACTTGCTGGTTCATGAATGATGGCTTTGAAACAAAATTCAGTGATGAATGGGTTTATTTTGTGGTGGTCCCTGGTTGTTGCTTAGTGGCTTTTTGAATTGTCCAATATATGGAACCATTTTTGAATTGCTTCAAGTATCTTACTGACTAAATGCAAAACAATCAGTATGGTTAACCATTCAGTTTAAATAACCAGTGTCAGTTTTCTGCCTTCTAGTCATATGACGTCTTTGTGGTGTGCTCCATTATGGATGTATGCTAGATGCAAGATGATCCTAACTCTTTGAACACATATGAAAAAAATGGTTATGTTTTAGGGCAATTACTTGTTCCAACCCCAAAAAGGAACGAGCAGTGGAGTGGGGCTGACTGCCGTGGAGAGCCGACATGGACCTGATCGGCCGAATAGCATTCTTCTGTGCTGTAAATGACTCTGTGACTCTAATTGCTGTGCCTTGTGGAAGCTGTTCAGAGAAGGTTCACTAGACTGATTCCTGGGATGAAGGGGTTGCCTTATGAAGAAAGGTTGAGCAGGTTGGGCCTATATTCATTGGAGTTTAGAAGAATGAGAGGTGATCTTATTGAAACATATAAGATTCTGAGGAGATGTTTCCCCTTGTGGGGGAATCTAGAACTAGGGGCACAGTTTCAAAATAAGGAGTCTCCCATTTAAGATGAAGATGAGGAGGAATTTCTTCTGAAGTCGTTAATCTTTGGAATTCTCTTTCCTGGAGAGCGGTGGAGACTGGGTCATTGAATATATTCAAGGCTGAGTTACACAGATTTTTGATCTACCAGGGAGTCAAGGGTTATGGTGCGGGGGATGGGGGGGTGGGGTGCGGGTGGCAGACAGGAAAGTGGAGTTAAGATCACAATCAGATGAGCCATGAACTTATTGAATGGAGGAGAAGCCTCTAGGGGCTGAAAGGCCTACTCCTGCTCCTGTTTCTTATGTTATTATGAAGGGAAAAATGGATTCAAGTAAATATTCGTAATTGAAAAGCAATGTTTGCTACACCATTTATTCTTTTACTTTTCAGTCAGTCAATGCACTGATAAATGACTTCATGAAGAAGCATTCCTACAAGTATAAAGCGGCCTACATTTACTTCACTGATTGTAAGTAGCTTCGTTGTTATCCAGTGTGGTTCCTTTGTAAAATAATTGCAGCACTAAATTGTATGTACCTAACCCGGGCATGCCCAAACTGCCACCTTGATGACACATGTAGCCTTCAAATCCTAGGCAAGTCAGTACTGGTTTATTGGTTGACTTTTGAGGGCCTGGAAGCTTGGGAAGGGCAGTTCTTTGTTACTGCCTCTTTGGTGGATAAATCCTAAACCAGAACTCCAAGATCTGATTGTGCCAGCAACTTGAGACACATATGCAAAGAAATAGGACTCTGGTTTTAAACTTTATATGTGGCCCCTGAGGGGCCATGGTCAGCACCTATACTGCCCCGAAAAACAAACTTTTTGCTGGTGCCAAAGTATCAATCAACTATGTTTTGTAAATGTAATGTATTTTCTTTATTTCAAATGTGTAAATAGTATAATGTTTTTGTGAATGAAATGTTAATAAGCTTTGCCATCAAAACTACGTGACCCCACATGGCTAAAACTGTGACTTAATTTTCTCATTTTAACAATTGCTCAAAATTGCTACACAAATATTTGAAGTTTTTTTTAAAAGGATGAATGTAGTCCTTTGTTTTCTTCAAAACAAAAGTTTATGCAGAACCAGCTGCTTTTGCCACCTATGTCACATTTTAAAATAAGTAGGTTGGCACAAATATGTGAGCAACACTGGAATAGAAGGTGAGGTTTGTGAATTCAATTCTGTAGAGCTTGAGATTTTGAATGAATTTAAACCTTTTGCTTGAGCCAGTGATCAATGTCCCCTCTAAGCTGTGCAGCCGCCCAGCAACTCAAAAGTTCCGGCACAAGTCAGTGCCTCTAAGTTATCGTGTGGGCGTGGGCTGTGTTAAAAAAAAAAAATTAAAAGGGACCGCGCACTTAACTAATCAATTACGCACTGCAAAAGAAAAAATAATGGGTATGTTGCTGGTGATCATTGTGTAATGAAGCTAAAATATTATGGATTGTGAAAGATTGTGTATAGAAGCATAATATTTCAGCAGTATTTTTTGTTTGAAAAGAAAATATTGGTGCCCTGGATATATAGTTCAGTGCATTTTCTTATGAGAAACTGGAGCTCCAGAAGTTTGGCTGGCACATGCAGTGACTTGTATTAACAAGAAATGAAAATTAATATCTTTTATAGTCTTTGTAATTAACTTTCTGTAGCCAGGATTTTAACACCGAAAAGGATTTGCTTTGGTTTCCAGAACCTCATTTATGCTTATTCAGGTTTATTAGAATAAAACACAGAGTTTAATTTGCTGTGATGTCAATACAGTGACTTCAGTTCAGCTCCTAACACAGAGCCTTAATAAACAGCAGCACAGATTGGAAAATTGTGCTTTAGTTTTGATATTGCAATAGTATTTTCATAGACAGTCAAGTCAGCCATGTTAGTCTCAATGTTCTAACCATTCAATAGCTGAGTAAAGGATCTGTGCAAGTCCATCAGTGAACCAGGCAACCCTTGCAGTTTGTAAGTATGTGGCCTACACCTTCTAACTGGCCACAGCGGCAAAGTGGGAGGTGGGGTGGGGGGAGTCACGAAGGCATCGGTTATAATAATATTCGCAGAATATCTGATCATTTCACATCTGAAGTGATTGTGTTTTACTCACAGTTCAGAAGGTCAGAACTAGACTGTCACAAAATAGGCATAGGGGATGTTTGAAGCTTGTTCTTGCACCTAGTACAGCATTTGATGTGACATCTAGGATCCTTAGGGGAATTGACCAGACAGGGTACTATGTACTAAGACGATAGCTTGGTGGATTAAAAACATTTAAATGGAGATCACTACGGCCTGGCTTGTACCTTAAGGAGCAGACACCGTTGCCTGCTGTTAGCAAGGTCCATGTTGGATGGGACCGGCAGCTAGGCCATGTCTCAAAATATCAATTATATGCATGTTTACTTTCAGCTGAGTATCTGGTAGTCTCTTGTGAGAAGAGCTGAGCCACACCAGGGAGCAATACACTGCTGCAGAATAATGTGATGCAAGCCCAGAGTTTCTTAGGGCTGGATTTTGTTCTCCCCCAGATGTTGGGTTCTGTGGGGGGGGCAGGGGGGTGGTGGCGGCAGGAGGCCTGAAGATGGCTCCAGATGAGGCCTGCCACGAACCTTGACCCCAGGAGGGCCTGGCTCGATCCTTCTGGCGTTGGCGAGGCTCGGTGGTGGCCCACCTGCCACTAGGCGACAGGACCACAATTTAAATATTCAAATGAACAACATTAATAAATTTACATACTTACCTGCAAGCTTGAGGGGCCTGCCGTGATCTTCGACCCAGCGACTGGAACTCCTGCGCCTTCAGATTCCCGTCTGGGGAAATGCGGCGCCATGCTGGTGGAGAGGGGCGACAAGATATGTTTGTCTGTGGGGGTAGGGGAGATGGGGTCAAATACACATAATGAGTGCAGGGGATGGTGGGAAGCGTTGAACCTTAAACTTTGTGCAGTTTGGGGGGAGAAGGTCAGATGTAAAAGTTCAGTGTTTTGGGAGGGAGGGCAAATAGTTATTGTAATTGTTATTGGAGGTGGGAAAGGGGCGTTAGAAATTTATTTATTTAATTTTGAGGGGTAGGACCTTAAAAATTTTAATTGGGCGGCAGGGCTGGCTGCCCTTTAAAAGTGGCGCCAGCGCAAAAGCAGCTGAAGCCATTGCCGGGGACGGACAGCCTGCCCCTTCCACGAGAATGGTGGGGGGAGGGCCGCCCCGGCTATTTAAATGAGCCACCACACTTGAGAGTGCAGCGGCTCTTTGGCGTGCGGCCCGCTCAGGTGGGCCACCGATTTCTGAGCTCAATGCCGATCTCGGCAGCGGGCTTTTAAAATCCAGCCCATAGTGTCTGCATATTCTTTCCCTAGGTGAGCCAGCTAGTTTGCTGATCAATTTGGGCGGCACAGTGATTAGCACCGCAGCCTCACAGCTCCAGCGACCCGGGTTCAGTTCTGGGTACTGCCTGTGTGGAGTTTGCAAGTTCTCCCTGTGTCTGTGTGGGTTTCCGCCTGGTGCTCCGGTTTCCTCCCACAGCTAAAGACTCGCAGGTTGATAGGTAAATTGGCCATTGTAAATTGTCCCTAGTGTAGGTAGGAGAATGATGGGGATGTGATAGGGAATATGGGATTAATGTAGGATTAGTATAAATGGGTGGCTGTTGGTTGGCACAGACTCGGTGGGCCAAAGGGCCTGTTTTAGTGCTGTATCTCTAAATAAAGTTGTTCTTGTCTTTATCTACAGTAAGGACACGGTAAAGTGTTTCTTGAAAATAAAGGTACAGTCCATTGTCACAAGCAGATACACAGGCCAAGGTCCAGCTGTGTTCATTCAAGATGTTGAGCTATTTGTTAGTCTTTGTGTGTTAAGCTGTCCATTTGGCACTTGGTTTAAGTCTCCATCTTTAGGACTACTTCTAGGTGATTGAAATTTTGGTTCTGTACTGCCGGACATATGTTGCATCCACAAATAAAATGCCTTCCAGTGTTGGGATGAATATTTGTGACAATGTTGATAAATGCTGTGTGAAAACAGAGCCCCTGAGGTAGCCTGTTATTTTGGGGCTCCAAGAGTTGTGGGATTTTATTCAAGTGAAACTTGGAACCAAAGCCATATCAGCAAGCAGTTCCACAGTCAAGATAATGCATTGCAGTAGGACCAATGACCGTTTGTGTAGTTGACCTGTATGCTTGATCAGGTCACAGTGGCGCAGGGGCGGCACAGTGGCGCAGTGGTTAGCACCGCAGCCACACAGCTCCAGCGACCCGGGTTCAATTCTGGGTACTGCCTATGTGGAGTTTGCAAGTTTTCCCTGTGTCTGCGTGGGTTTTCTCCGGGTGCTCCGGTTTCCTCCCACAAGCCAAAAGACTTGCAGGTTGCTAGGTAAATTGGCCATTATAAATTGCCCCCAGTTTAGGTAGGTGGTAGGGAAATATAGGGACAGGTGGGGATGTGGTAGGAATATGGGATTAGTGTAGGATTAGTATATATGGGTGGTTGATGGTCGGCACAGACTCGGTGGGCTGAAGGGCCTGTTTCAGTGCTGTATTTCTAAAAACTAAAAAAAACTTTAAAAAAAATATAGCAAGAAGAGCCAGGAATACTGGAACCTGTCTTCTGCTTGGCCTGCAAAACATTCTTGATGTAGGTGATAGTGCCAGCATGTGATCAAGGCACCATGGTTTGGTCTGCAACATGTTTGACCTACACTTTAGGTAGGGTATCATCAACTGTGAGGGCAATTCTTTGAAAGAAAAGCCTATCAAGTATTTTGTACCCAAAACTTAGCAAAACGATGAGGCAGTCACTTGCTGCAAGTCGATAGTCATTCTCAAGCTTTGCACTGCGCCATATCCTGGGTAAAATATGTTGATGCAGGGTACTTGCAGAGTAGCTGTTTTGCCTCAGTGTTAAAGCTGTATCTCCAATCTGTGCTCCCACCTGGCAAGGCTCTGCACTGAGAGACTGGCATTGCTAAACTTACCTCTCCTCTGCCAGTACTACACCACAGCCAGCCTCCCAGGATGCCTGGGCAGTTTTTAATGTCCACCCATTTTGAATGTGGAGGAATAGCTTTGTTTCTGTTCAGCACTTGTTGCTACAGAGTGGTTGAAATCAGTGGCCTGGAGTTTCTGCTTGGTTGCGCTGTTCTGCAATTCACCCAAAATCAGTGCAAAAGATTATGAAATTTTAAGCACAAATTACATTCGGTGCAAATTGAGTTTCCGCAATCTTTTGTGGTTGTGTGAAAATATCGCATTGGGATGCGACCCTGCCCACAAAACTGGCAACGCCCCCAGTTCAAATTAATCACCAATGCGAGTTTGATTGCAGGTCTTCAAGGAGACGCTAAAAGTTAAGCTTTCTTGTGACGCAAGGCTTTAAAAGCCTTTGAATTAATGTTTGTTTCAATTTTCTAAGAAACTAATGTCCCGATATAACTAGCAACTGATTCTGCATAGTTTTCTAAGGTTATTTTCAGATATTTAAAATCGGTTACTCACAGGTGGTGGTGATTAAAAATGCTTTTTGTTTTGGTAAACCCATTTTTAGCTGAAACTGTATCCCAATGTGTGTAATTGTGGGTATAGACACATTCTGTGTCACTGCCTCAATATATTGACATTCCTAGTTTAATCATTAAGGAAGAAATTTTTTGAACTTGAATTGCAGATGTACCGTTTTGTTGGAATAACCTTTTGTTTTGAAATTCTAGATTGTCCAGATACCCTCTTTAGTCGGTTAAAGACTGCGTGCTCAAAAGCCATAAAATGTTGCAAAGAAGTTAACATTTCCTTTCTTTCATATGAATCTAAGGTACTTTATATGCATTTTTTCTGCTAAAAATAATTCCTGTGCTAAATAACTTAAGTGTTCAAATTTTGTGGTGCTTATTGCAGTACATTAAATAAATCTGCTTTGTTTTTTGCCTTTTGGATGAGAGCAGTGTAACAACCTTACATTTTATACCCAAGAAGAACAGCAAGACAGCTAAGTTACATGCAATATGAGTAATGCATTGCAAAAAACTACAAAGGGCTTACATTAATGCAAAGCACTTGTTTTTCCTCTTCAATTAACACATATTTCAGATTTGTTGAATATTTGTTGAATTGCACCTGATTTGAGTATGCACTTGGAAGCACAACACATTCAGCGAAGTCAATAATTAACTATAGTTAAGCAGAGAGGCATTAAAGTTCTAATTTGAATGATGCTGCAATCAGTACTTTGTGTGCTATTCACTTATCCTTTAGCCCTTGAGCTTTGTAGAGATGCATTCCAATAAACATTTCTGCCTTTTCATTTATTTATAAGATCATTTAATTGTGCCATGATATTTGCTTTTTTGTTCATAAAACTTAGCTCTGGAGATGGAGTGCACTTAAATCTGTGAACAGCTCCAGCTGCTGTTGATGTTGCTACTTGGTTGGCTAATAGGATAGATCTGATTCTTACTGCTTGTCTATCCAGGATGCTGAAAGTCAAGGTCATGCGTATCTGCCCCAATTTTCTGTTGGATCTCCTCCCCATGAGCTTGCCCTTCCCAATGCTTCTTGGGAAAGACAAGAAAAAACACGAGAGACAATTCAGGAATTCTCTGTTCAAAATTGCGCTTCAATCCCAAACTCAAAAGTTGGTTTTCAGAATAGTTGGTTTTGCCTTTGACAGTCCATGATCATGTAATTTTCCAAACATTTGTCAAACATAACATAAGAAATAGGAACAGGAGTCAGCCATACAGCCCCTCATACTGCTCCGCCATTCATTTAAGGTCAGAGCTGATCTTTGACCTCAGCTCCACTTTCCAACCCAATCCCCATGTCCCTTGATTTCCTTAGCATCCAAAATTCTATCACTCTCTATCTTGGATATACTCAATGATTGAGCATTCACAGCCCTCTGGGGTCATGAATTCCAAAGATTCACAGCCCTCTGAGTGAATAAATTTCTCCTCATTTCAGCCTTAAATGGCTGAACCCTTATCCTGAGAGAATGCCCCCTAGTTCTAGACTCTCCCCCCAGGGAAAATAGCCTCTCAACATCTACTTTGTCAAGACCTCTCAGAATCTTATATGTTTTAATGAGATCTCTTCTACTTTTTCTTAACCCCAGAGAGTATAGGCCCATTCTATGCAATCTCTCCTTGTAGGATAATGCTCTCATCCCAGGATGCAAAGGATATCACTGAGGAGGAGAGGCCATTTTTTTCCCTTCTCCATGGCTAAGCTGGCAGAGGCTGGCAATCTCACTCAATGCAAGAGGCTGAAGTATGAACATTAGCCAAGTTCAGAATTCAAACTTGGTCTGTCTTCTAGATGAAAAGACAAATCTTTAGTGTTTGAGATCCAGAGCTAAATATGTCTGATCGACACTATGTTGATTTGGATGGGAAGGAAGTGGTGACCACCTCATTAAATTGAATGGAAGTATTGGGGAGGGAAGCAGCAGTTTCCTTGGGGAAATGGCAGAGTTGGGAGAGGATGTAAGTGCACACATTTAGAAGAGATTGCAATCTGAGTCGTGACAGGAATATGGCTGGATGGATAACAGTCTTAGTGAGGAAAGCTAAGTTTACAATTACAGCAGTGTATTTGTCACGCATTGAGGATGAGGCCATTGTCGGGCCTTGTTCTTGAGTCATCCTTTTAAGATGAACTGCAGTTAATAACACAGAATTTACTGGCGTCAAGGATCTAGAGAGATGAGTGCTGTGAGTCAGTGCCAATTAATTTCATGCCATGAATTGCTGGAAATGAGAATTAATAACAAAGAACAAAGAAAATTACAGCACAGGAACAGGCCCTTCGGCCCTCCAAGCCTACGCCGATCCAAATCCTCTATCTAAACCTGTCGCCTATTTTCTAAGGGTCTGTATCTCTTTACTTCCTGCCCATTCATGTATCTGTCTAGATACATCTTAAAAGACGCTATCGTGCCTGCGTCTACCACCTCCGCTGGTAATGCGTTCCATGCACCCACCACCCTCTGCGTAAAGAACTTTCCACGCATATCCCCCCTAAACTTTTCCCCTTTCACTTTGAACTCGTGTCCCCTTGTAATTGAATCCCCCACTCTGGGAAAAAGCTTCTTGCTATCCACCCTGTCTATACCTCTCATGATTTTGTACACCTCAATCAGGTCCCCCCTCAACCTCCGTCTTTCTAATGAAAATAATCCTAATCTACTCAACCTCTCTTCATAGCTAGCGCCCTCCATACCAGGCAACATCCTGGTGAATCTCCTCTGCACCCTCTCCAAAGCATCCACATCCTTTTGGTAATGTGGCGACCAGAACTGCACGCAGTATTCCAAATGTGGCCGAACCAAAGTCCTATACAACTGTAACATGACCTGCCAACTCTTGTACTCAATACCCCGTCCGATGAAGGAAAGCATGCCGTATGCCTTCTTGACCACTCTATTGACCTGCGTTGCCACCTTCAGGGAACAATGGACCTGAACACCCAAATCTCTCTGTACATCAATTTTCCCCAGGACTTTTCCATTTACTGTATAGTTCACTCTTGAATTGGATCTTCCAAAATGCATCACCTCGCATTTGCCCTGATTCAACTCCATCTGCCATTTCTCTGCCCAACTCTCCAGTCTATCTATATTCTGCTGTATTCTCTGACAGTCCCCTTCACTATCTGCTACTCCACCAATCTTAGTGTCGTCTGCAAACTTGCTAATCAGACCACCTATACTTTCCTCCAAATCATTTATGGGGCATCTGGCACCTCAGTGACTGATGTGACCGATAGTCTATCTCCTTAAACACCTTAAACACAATTTAAGGAAAAGAAACAGAGCAAGGGAAGAGAAGGAAATAGGGTGAATTAGAGCCAAATTAGATACAGAAAGAGAAATAGAGAGGGAAAGAAAAATTAGATAAAGAGAGAAAAAGAATGACTTAAAGGAAAAGTAAGAAAAAAGCTGGAATGAGACTTCACAGGTTCACATTGTTCCCTTTCCGGGCCTCTGAGGTTTACTGTCTTTTCAGGAACATAAATCTCATCATTAAAGGGATCCTTATGTTGTTGAAATACCAGCCCTAACTTTCTGCGGCAGGTTTAAGTCATATTAACAGCACAATCCAGCATGAAACCCACGGGGAGGGTGATGGCGAGATCTTGTTTTTGCAAGGCGAGCGTAAACTCACGGTTTGCACCTCACAGCTTATTTTTCCTCTTCACAAATTGCTGGTTATTTTACATGCTAATAATGTGCGCCTTTAACTTGCCATTATTTTGCCAGCAAACTCTGGCCCATTGTTTTTTGAGGTAAGTTGATAGAAGTGTTGAAGTAACTGCCATTTAAGTACTAAAACTGAACTCTGTTGATATGTCAGTTCTCGTTTTGAATAGAAGCAGTTCAGTGTTTTCAAGTAGAGGTTCACATCAAGAGAAAACGTGTTGCTGCTTAAATAATTGGGAACATTTGTATCAACATCTAATATTTTTGCTGTTTTTTGTGATGTATTTTTTCCTCGTCTTTCCTGTTTTAGCTGTGAATTCTTTACAATATTGGCAAAATGAAATACTGCCATAAATTGAATATTGCATGATGCGAATCCGAATTGATGGGTGGTAACACCCGTTTCACAGGGATCTCAGTTACAATGATGCTATAAATGGGTCTTTTCACTTTGATCTCATGGGACATATAGATGGGGCAGGCAAATTTTTGTTGTGCCATCAATCTGTCTGCCAACTTGTTTCCTCAAATGAAACATTCAGTGATTTTTAAAAGGTACTTTGCTGCAGATCATCCTCTCAGCTTGAGAAGTGAAAGTGACCTACTACTTCTCTTTCTTGAAATGACTGTTTAGGAGGGTGATTTTACCTGCAAAGAAAAATTGCCACACCACCATTGGGGTGGGGGGGAGGCAATAATTTTGATTGCATCAATTGGATACATCTTCAATGGATTAACCATCAAAGTTCAGAACATGGGCAGGTCTAAAAATGGGACTGCTTGAGAGAACCAACTGCTCTTCAGCTTGATTCTGTACATTATTGGTTTCAAGGGAGTTGACAGGTGAAAGAATAATTGGCATCAACTGACGTGGGATAATGTGTGGAGCAATCATAAAAGGAAATTCTGCTGAATTATAGACAACAAAGAATGGCTCTTGTGGCTGAAGTAAATTAATATGTAGGAAACAAAATAAGATACATTGAAACACAAAGTATCTAGGAATAAACTCATTTGTATTATAATTGAATATTATTCACAATGACAGTGCTCCTATTAGGATCCTATTGTGTGATTTCCAATTCTGTCACTACCTTGTCTCTTTAATATTGTTCATGAAAGGCAGTATGGGTGAGAGATGAATGATGAAAACAAAGCATGTCGTTTAATTATGTTTGTGAAATTCTATATTGAGAGAAGAATTGTGAAATCTGCCTCAGTCTGACATACATGCTAACTGATTTCAGGGCATTGTCTGTCTGTCTGCCTTTATGAACAAAAATCAGCAGTACACCAGCTTCCAGCCTTTCCCCACTCCCCAATACAGCTTCTGGTTTTGCCCTTTGGTACTGCTTAGAATCATAGAATAGTACAGTACAGAAGGAGGCCATTTGACTGATCGAATCTGAGCTAGCTCTTTCAAAAAGCAATCTGGTTAGTCCCATCCCTCCACTGTTTCCCAATATCCCGGCAATATTTTTTCTCTTTCAAGTATTTATCAAATTCTCTTTTGAAGGCTACTATTGAATCAGTATCCACCACCCTATCCGGCAGTGCATTCCAAGTCCTAATCGCTTGTTACACAAAAATGTTTTTTGTCTCACATGTCACCTCTGATTCTTTTGCCAATCACTTTAAGTCTGTGCCCCCGATTATCGACTCTTCAGCTATTGGAAACCGTTTCTTTTTATTTACTTTATCTAAATCCTTCATAATTTTGAACACCTTTATCAAATCTCCCCTTGGCCTTCTCTGTTCTAAGGAGAACAACCCCAGGTTCTCCAGTCTATCCACGTAATTGTAACCTTTTGTCTCTGTAACCATTCCAGTGAATCTTTCTGTATCCTCTTCAAAGCCTTCATGTCCTTCCTAAACTGAATTGGACACAATAGTCCAACTGGGGATGAACTAAAGTTTAGCATAACTTCCTGGCTTTCCGTTGGCTTTATTAACTGCTTTTTTAATCTTGCCTTCAAAGATGAGTGCAAAACACCCCCAGCTCTCTCTCTCTCCTTTCACTCCCTTTAAAATTGTGCCATTTAGCATGTATTGTTTCTCCTCAATCTTCCTACCAAAATGTATCCCCTCACATTTTTCTGCATTGTATTTCATGTGCCATGTGTTTGCCTATTCTACAAACTTGTCTATGTCCTCTTGAAATCTACTACTGTCTTTCTCACGGTATACTATACCTTCAAGGTTTGGGCCATCTGCATATTTTGAAATTGGGCCCCAAGTTCACGTCATTAATGCATATCAAAAACAGCAGCAGTCATGTCATAGTACTGAGCCTTGGAAAACATCACTGATCACCTCCCTCCAATCCAAAAAACAGCCAACCATTCACCACAACTCTGTTTTCTATCCCTTAAGCAATTTTGTATCCATGCTTCTATTGCCTCTTTTATTCCACGGGCTTCAATTTTGCTAGCAAGCCTAATATGTCATACTTCATCAAACATCTTTTGAAAGTCCAGCAATTCATGGCATGAAGATTATGGCTAGCATCTCCACAATTTTTGCCCTTCTCTCAGCACCCTAGGATGCATCCCATCTGGACCAGGTAACTTACCCACTTTATGTCCAGCCAGCCTTTTCTAGTATCGCCTCTCAATCTATTTTTATCTCCTCCAGTATCCTGATAACCTCATTTACTATAGCTTTGGCAATGTTCTCTTCCTTGGTAAACACTGTTGCGAAGTCCTTATTTTGTACCTCAGCCGTGCATTGTGCTTGCACCAAAAGATCTCCACTTTGGTTCCTAATCGATTCTGCCATTCCTCCGTCAATCCTTTTACTGTTAATATGCCTATGGAAGACCTGTGGATTCCCTTTAATGTTAGCCACCAACCTATTCTCAATTTCACTTTGCCCCCTCTTATTTCCTTTTTCACTTCTCTACGTTTTATATCCAGCCTGTTTCTCCCTTGTATTATTAAGCTGACATCTGTCAGATGCACCCTTTTTCTGCTTGATCCTACTGTCCAACTTCTTTGACATCCAGGGAGCTCTCATTTTGGTTACCCTCGTTTTCCTCCCTTGTGGGAATGTACCCAGACTGTGCCTGAACCATCTCCTCTTTAAAGGCTGCCCGTCGTTCTATTACATTTCTTCCTCCGAGTCTTTGACTGCAATTTACTTGGTTTTATTGTAGATTGTTTATCCTTCTCCGTAACCAATGTAAACCTTGTAATATTATGGTCACTATTCCCAAGATGCTCGCAGATTGTGAAGTTTTCCACTTGACCCACTTCACTTCCCAGGACTAGATCCGGCAATGCCTCCTTCCAGGAAGCATATTAGTCAAGAAAATTATCTTGTAAACAATCAGAAATGTATCCCCTTCTCTGTCCTTAACAAAATCACTGTTCCATTCAGTGTTGGGATAGGTATTGTCTCCCATTATCACCATCTCAGTAATTTCCTTGCAAATCTGCTCCTCTATCTCCTTCCCACTATTTGGTGGCTATTAAACACTAAATAGTGTAGTAGCTCTACTATTCTTAACAGCAACCAAATATCTCTGTATTTTACCCCACAAGGGTGTAATATTCTAGCACTGTAATATTT
This sequence comes from Heterodontus francisci, assembly GCF_036365525.1. Classification (NCBI taxonomy): domain Eukaryota; kingdom Metazoa; phylum Chordata; class Chondrichthyes; order Heterodontiformes; family Heterodontidae; genus Heterodontus; species Heterodontus francisci. The sequence goes on from NC_090378.1 coordinate 85,072,402, forward strand.
TCCTTAACCAAAACTGTACCTCACTTTTTTTTCCTTCCCTTTTCTGAATATTAAGCATCCAATCCTGCTCATTTTTGAATCAGATCTCAGTTATCCCCACTACATCATATTCTTTTGGCTTCTATATCCTGTTGTTGCTCCAAGAGATAGCATCATTTCTAAATGTGTTAGATCACTATTATTTGTTTATCCGTTGATAGCTAAATTTGGTTGATAGAGTCCAAAACAAGGTCTGATGTGCTGCTGTGCTCCTTTTGCAGGTGATCCTCTGGAAGCATAGGGTAACTCCAGGAGCTAAAATAATAAAGATCTTTCTGTACATTGCCCTGGGCACATTGCCAAATCTTTTCCTGGATATCGGGGCTAGTGGAAATACTTTCACGTCATAGGGAGTCGGACTCACCTATGATGGTAATCAAAAAGATGGAAGCTAAAAAATCTAGACTAAGGGTAGAAAAGAGGTAAAAATGTTAGAACAGGATATGCTGCATTTGAAACTGTGCTGGTTGCCTTTTATATGGTACGGTCATATGTGTAATCACTAAATTTGGTCCTAGTGATTAATTCCATTATTTTGCCATTTACTGATGATAGACTAATTGGTCTGTAATTACTGGGGTGGTTTTATTGTTTATCTTGCAGCATTCCAATTGAAAGGATATCCCCTATATTTATTGAGTCCTCCATGCTGACTGTTGCACTTTGTACAATTCTTGCCTAGTCTAACTTCGCATCCCCTGGTGTATAACATCCAGCCTTGGATAGCATCCAGTATTGGTTTTAGCCCCTTACTCTTTGACATCTATGCACGTGATAACAAAATCAATAAGCTTACCTGATAAAATTTCCTTTTCTTCTGTCCTCAACCAGGTGTTCACCTTTGACATTCCTGATGCCTTTCACTCTATTTATAGTCCAACATCAACAGATAAAATGACCACAATGGAGATGGTGGCTGAGAAAATTGTGACACTATGTGCAAGTTTGGATGAAAATCCTGGAGTGCGATACAGAAAAGAGCGCGGAAATGATTACAGGTCCATTTTGACATTTTTGGAGTGTAAATGAGCTCTTTGTTCTCCTTGATTGACGAGCCAATGAATGAATTGCACTATCAAAATGTAGTTTCTGATTTAGTCTTTATGTGAAATGATGACTCTATAATGTATTCTATGACTCCATATTTAATTTGGACAACCTGAAACCAGCAGAGTTCTCTTGCAACAACTTGATTCAAATGATATTTAGTTTAATTGGAACCACATCATCTCTCCAATTCCTAATGGCTCTTGGATTTCTTCCCCTGTGAACAAGTGAGTCATACAAAGAAGATCCAAGGTTCTATTACCCTTGATGCTGTTTGGTGTTCTCAAACAGAGAAATTGCTGTAATTGGCCTCAGAATCCCTGACCTAAGGGGGTGGAAATCAGCAAGGGCACCTGCTCCTGATTACTGTCCTGTTGGAAAGTTTGCATGTGTGGACATTGGTTAAGGACAGGATCAAGTTTCTTGTGGATGCTCCCTCATATGAAGGAATGGCCTGCCAACACTCCTCACTGTCTAGGTTCACATGAAGAATGGCCATTTGTGCCAGGTGCAGTATATGCCCTGATTTTGTGAGAGCATACCCCAGCATCACTCAGCACCTTCCAGAGGGGAGATATTTAGACAGTCAGGGAAAAGATTCTTTGGTACTTTCACATTATTAGCATCCAAAAACCAACTTGGGAAATGATGCTGTGTGATAGGATGTGGGTGTGTGCTTATAAGCACTGCACCCACTTTTGCTCTCTGTCTTACTGTGGCTCTGCCCTTTCCCATGGGGAAGGGGGAAAATTACAGGGCAAGTTACCTACCCACGCCATTATACACACGTGCAGACGGCACAAGATAAGCATCGCAGAGACTTGGGAATAGACTATCCAGTTCGTCAGTCAGGAAATTGTCTAGTGAAGAGAGCGACTAAAGGTGTCAGCCGTGGCTCACTTGGTAACGCTCTCGACACAGAGTCAGAAGATTGTAGGTTCATGTCCAACCAGAGAGTTAAGCACAAAAATCTAGGCTGCCACTCCTGTGCAGACGTTAAATCCAGGCTCCATCTGTCCTCTAAGATGGACGTAAAAGATTGCACGACACTATTTTGAAGAAGAGCAGGGGAGTTATCCCCGGTGTCCTGGCCGATATTTATCCCTCAATAAGCATCACAAAAACAAATTATCTGGTCACCATCACATTGCTGTCTATGGGAGTTTGCTGAGCGCAAATTGGCTGCTGCTTTTCCTATGTAACAACTGTGACTACACTTTCCTATCCTGAGTGGCGTGAAACAGGGCTGTATTCTCGCACCTACACTGTTTGGGATTTTCTTCTCACTGCTGGTCTCATATGCATTCAAGTTTTCAGAAGAAGGAATTTTGCTTCAAACAAGATCAGATGGCAGGTTGTTCAACCTTGCCCGTCTTAGAGTAAAGACCAAAGTACGGAAAGTCCTCATCAGGGAACTCCTCTTTGCTGACAATGCTGCATTAACATCCCACACAGAAGAGTGTCTGCAAAGACTCATTGACAGGATTGCGGCTGCCTGCAATGAATTTGGCCTAACCATCAGCCTCAAGAGAACGAAGATCATGGGACAGGACGTCAGAAATGCTCCATCCATCAATATTGGCGACCACGCTCTGGAAGTGGTTCAAGAGTTCACCTATCACCAGTAGCCTGTCTCTTGATGCAGAAATCAGCAAGCGCATGGGAAGGCGTCTGCTGCTATGTTCAGAATGGCCAAGTGAGTGTGGGAAAATGGCACACTGACACGGAACACAAAAGTCCGAGTGTTTCAAGCCTGTGTCCTTAGTACCTTGCTCTACGGCAGCGAGGCCTGGGCAATGTATGTCAGCCAAGAGTGACGGCTCAACTCATTCCATCTTTGCTGCCTCCGGAGAATCCTTGGCATCAGGTGGTAGGACCGTATCTCCAACGCAGAAGTCCTCAAGGCAGCCAACATCCCCAGCACGTACGCCCTACTGAGCCAGCGGCGCTTGAGATGGGTTGGCCATGTGAGCCGCATGGAAGGTGGCAGGATCCCCAAGGATGCATTGTACAGCGTGCCCGTCACTGGTATCGGACCCACCGGCCGTCCATGTCTCCGCTTTAAAGATGTCTGCAGACGCGACATGAAGTCCTGTGACATTGACCACAAGTCGTGGGAGTCAGTTGCCAGAGCTGGCAGACAGCTATAAAAGCGGGGCTGAAGAGAGGCTAGTCGAAGAGACTTAGCAGTTGGCAGGAAAAAAGAGAGAAGTGTAAGGAGAAAGCCAACTGTGTAACAGCCCCGACAACCAACTTTATCTGCAGCGCCTGTGGAAGAGCCTGTCACTCTAGAATTGGCCTTTATAGCCACTCCAGGTGCTGCTCCACAAACCACTGACCACCTCTAGGCGCTTACCCATTGTCTCTCGAGACAAGGGGGCCAAAGAAGAAGAAGAAGAATACTTCAAAATACTCAATTGCCTGTGAAGTGCTTTGGGACGTCCCAAGGTCATGGAAGGCGCAACATAAATGCAAGTAATTCTTTAAAAAGATATACTTAAAATGAGGTAAACCCCACATTCTCCACTTCCGAAAAAGAGTGCGGCTCAGTTGCTAAGTACACGTATTGTGACCTGTACAATCTGAACCTTGGCCCTCCATGGTGCAGATGTCTCAACTGCACATAGTGCAAGAAATTTGTTAACAGCCATTGGGAACCAAAGCACCATTTAACCACGTAGAGGAGATAGAAAGAAAACTATTTTTCAAGAAGGTAAGCAATGGGGGGATACATCCGTTGCAAGAAATTAGGTGCATACTTCCTCCTGAGTACTTTTGGGTGTAGCACCTTACTTGTGGTTCATCATTTTTAACAGAAAAAATAACGTAAATAAAGAGAGTAAAAATATTGGATTGAAAATGCACAAAGGAAAAACAAAGTATATGATGAACTTTAGGACAAAAGGTACCATACAAATTGAAGACCAAAAAATTGAAAAAGTGACTGAATACCAAAATTAAGAATGGAGGATTGTACAAATGAAGAGGTACTGAGTAGGATTAGGGCAGGATGGTGTTATTTTAGGAGATGGAGAGATACACCGTGTGATAAGAAAATAACAATGGCATGAAGGACGAGGTTGTATGATCAGTGTGTCCTACTGACCATGACAGTGGGGCAGAATCATGGACAACTACAAAATATGTAGAACAAAAACTGTGTACAGCTCAGAGAGCAATGGAAAGGCAAATGTTATACATCTCCATTCATGATCAAATCAGATGTAATGAAATATGCTAGAAAACAGGAGTTAAGGATATCACTCAGAAGATAAAAGAAGCCAAATGGAGATGTACCAGGCATGTTTCACGAAGAAATAACAGGCGGACAAAAAGACTAATGGAGTGGCAGCCAAGAACAGGAAAAAGAAGAAGCGGGAGACCAAGAAGAAGCTGGAGAGATAACATAATATGCCTAGGAATCATATGGGTGAGAGCAGCAAGGGATGGAGATAAATGGAAAAGACGTGAGGAGGGCTACATCCTACAGTGGATGAACACAGCCAAAATGATGATGATGAATGAAGCTGTTAATTTGAACATTTGTTCCCAGGATTACAGATTTAACTAAGTTTTACAGTTTCATTATGTATAATACCTGTAATTAAGTAACTTTCTTACTAAATGTGATTGAACTTTAAAACTTGTTCTGTACATACTGTTATTGCAGTTATTTTTTAATGGACCGTGGGTTGTAATGTACAATTTGACTTGGTTCCCATTGATCGCAGCTTGTTAGTTCACAAAATAAATATGGATGAGGAAGCCACTTCAGATCATCTTAATTCATGCATCTAAAATGATCTAAAGTGTCCCCATTCAAGCCTCCAGTTGGTTCTATTCTAGAGTGACAGGCTCTTCCACAGGTGCTGCAGAAAAATTTGTTTGTCGGGGCTGTTACACAGTTGGCTCTCCCCTTGCCCTTCTGTCTTTTTTCCTGCCAACTGCTAAGTCTCTTCGACTTGCCACACTTTAGCCCCGCCTTTATGACTGCCCGCCAGCTCTGACGAACGCTGGCAGCTGACTCCCACGACTTGTGATCAATGTCACAGGACTTCATGTCGCATTTGCAGACGTCTTTGAAGCGGAGACATGGACGGCCGGTGGGACTGATACCAGTGGCGAGCTCGCTGTACAATGTGTCTTTGGGGATCTTGCCATTTTCCATGCGGCTCACATGGCCAAGCCATCTCAAGCGCCGCTGACTCAGTAGTGTGTATAAGCTGGTAATGTTGGCCGCCTCGAGGACTTCTGTGTTGGAGATACGGTCCTGCCACCTGATGCCAAGTATTCTCCGGAGGCAGCGAAGATGGAATGAATTCAGATGTCGCTCTTGGCTGACGTACGTTGTCCAGGCCTCGCTGCCATAGAGCAAGGTACTGAGGACACAGGCTTGATACACTCGGACTTTTGTGTTCCGTGTCAGTGCGCCATTTTCCCACACTCTCTTGGCCAGTCTGGACCTAGCAGTGGAAGCCTTTCCCATGCGCTTGTTGATTTCTGCATTGAGAGACAGGTTACTGGTGATAGTTGAACCTAGGTAGGTGAACTCTTGAACCACTTCCAGAGCGTGGTCGCCAATATTGATGGATGGAGCATTTCTGACGTCCTGCCCCATGATGTTCGTTTTCTTGAGGCTGATGGTTAGGCCAAATTCATTGCGGGCAGCCGCAAACCTGCCACTACTGATCGTCAAAATCAGCCCTAAGAATACCAGAAAACTGAATTAAAAACAAAGTGGAGATAGGTCTGCATTTTGGAAAAAAAACTTGTTCATTTAAATTATAACTCAGTTATAATTTGGCAGAACATTACTTATGAAGGCTCACACCCAAAATAATGTCTTTCTGATGCTGTCAATCACCAGTAAATTCTGTTTTTATTTACGGTTTCAGCATTGTTTCAATTCCTCCATTGGTTGGTTCACCTGCAGCCGTTTTCTTCTGCTGTCCTGTTTTATGTGTTAGTGTTATTTTGGTATTAAGATGTTGCAGGTCATTGGAACAAAATGTGAAGACAGAGTTCTTTGCCCAGCAAGAACTGATTAATAAGATATGAAACTTTATTAATTGGTTCTGATGATATGAAAGCTCTGTGGTGACTTCTAAGTCATGACTAATTTCTGTCAAGATAGGAAGATGAAATGGATCAGGATTCTCTCTTTCTTTCATTCTGATGTTTTTGTCATTGTATCCAGGAGCACTGAAAATAATGCAGAATGTCTTGCAAACATGGTAGAGGAAAAGCTGGCAGAACATTACAAAATAGATGAGCAATGTTATGTAAAGGTAGGAAATATGTAAAACTTAATAAATTCTTATTCGATCTAAAAGTTTTCAATTGCTTCTTTTGATGTAAGAATGCTGAAGCAAGTGTATGATTGATTGTCTCTTGCAACATATCAGCCTGTCTGGAATACCATTGGGTAGTCTGGTGTCATTGTAGCAGCATGGGATCAGATGGGTCTTTGGTGCTATGTGGGCTGAACTCACCACTGAGTCTGGGGCTATCACAACTTCAGTGTGGCTTGGCTGCACCGCCATTACCTAACCCAAAACTTACTTTGTCCTACACATTAGATGAGCTGTAATGTCCCTCATCGTTTGGGCCTCATCCCAACAGAACCACAAATGGTATAAGTGTATACACATCTACTCCTTTTACACCCTATCATGAGTGACATCCTAGCCATATTTTGGCCAGCAATATACCAAATTATCTGATGAAAATGTGAATACAGGCTTCCGTACTCTCTAGGTGCCACTTGTTCCACATTAAATATGGCTGTTCCAGTGTGATATAGGGCAAAGTGTAATAAAGCTGACCGAGACACTGGATTGAATGTTTTTTTTCAATTCTTTCATGGGATGTGGGCTTCGCTGGCTAGGCCAGTATTTACTGGCCATCCCTAATTGCCCTTAAGAAGGTGATGGTGAGCTGCCTTCTTGAAACGCTGCAGGCCTTGGGGTGTAGTTACACCAACAGTGCTGGAAGCAAGGGAGCTCCAGGATTTTGACCCAGCAATAGTGAAGGAACAGCGATATAGTTCCAAGTCAGGATGGTGTGTGGCTTGGAGGGGAACTTGCAGGTGGCGATATTCCCATGCATCTGCTGCCCTTGTCCATCTATGTGGTAAAGGTTGTGGGTTTGGAAGGTGCTGTCGAAGGAGACTTGGTGAGTTGCAGCAGTGCTTCTTGTAGATGGTACACACTTCTGCCACTGTGCACCTATGGCGGAGGGAGTAATTGTTGAAAGTGGTTGATGGGATGCCAATGAAGCGGGCTGCTTTGTTCTGGATGGTGTTAAGCTACTTGAATGTTGTTGGAGCTGCACCCACCCAGGCAAGTGGACAGTATTCCATCACACTCCTGACTTGTGCCTTGTAGATGGTGGACAGTCTTTGGGGAGTCAGGTGGTGAGTTACTCGCCGCAGAATTCCCAGTCTCTGACCTGCTCTTGTAGCCACAGCATTTATGTAGCTGGTCCAGTTCAGTTTCTGGTCAATGGTAATCCCCAGGATCTTGATAGTGGGGGATTCAGTGATGGTAATGCCTTTGAACACCAAGGGGAGATGGTTAGATTCTCTCTCGTTTGAGATTGTCATTGCCCGGCACTTGTGTGGCGCTAAGGTTACTTGCTGCTTATCAGCCCAAGCGAGGATGTTGTCCAGGTCTTGCTGCATCTGGACACAGACTGCTTCCCTATCTGAGGAGTCGCAAATGGTGCTGAACAATGGTGCTATATGGACGCGCGTAATGAGTCCTGCACTAAGGCAATTTAAAATTCAAGTGTGTGGGGGAGGTGGGCGACTACTTGATGATTTATTTACCTGCATGTGCATTTATATTGTATGTTAGTAACTAATTTGTGGCATGTAACATTTCAGGGAAAAACACAGTCTCAGCTTTTGATAATTGACCGTGGCTTTGATCCAGTGTCGACGATCTTGCATGAGCTAACCTTTCAGGCCATGGTATATGACCTAGTTCAAATTGAAAAAGATGTTTATAGGTAAGAATTGTAGAATCTTTTTAATACAATCCTGCTCTGATACCGACATCTCAGTGGGATGGGAAGGGTGGGAACTACAAAATAATTGTGAGGAAAATATTATAGCCTTGAGTTTCTGCTAGGGGCGCAATGGGGAAAATATGCCTAAAATGTGGCGGACACTGCACTGGTTTTACCAAAGTGAATCCAAGTTTCCGCTCAGTTATTTGCATAAGCCAGAACATAATATCACCATAAGCCAGTGCAATCAAGCAGCATTATTGATTGTAATAGATTATCGACTGGAACATGGCTTTAAGATTACTGAATTTAACTATTTTAAAGTGATAATTTGCTCAAATTATTGCTGCAGCTAAAGAGACAGACCAATCAGTGGTTTCAGTTGACTGCTGGTCACAGGCCTTCTCTAGCAAGGACAGATCAATGGACTGAATTTGAATTCATTTTAACCAAATGTTAAATATGATCAATATGAGAAAAATCAATATGAGAAACAGACCTGAATGAAGCTTCGATTGACTGCCATTCACTGCAGCAGCAGGTCATCAAGGATGGACTGATGTGGCCGCAGATGTCTTTGTGCACCCAAAATTCTGGGTGCAATGCTTGAACAGGCACAATAGGTGGAAACTCGCCTTGCTGACGTGGGCCATGGCCAGTTTTGTGTGTGGGGACTGCTTTGGGCAAATTGATTTTTGAACCAGTGTGAAAGATCACGGAAACCAAGCGTCAGTGGTTATGGGCATAACTCACGTTTCAAATTTCACTATTTTGAGCTATTTCAGTCAATTCCATCCAGATTGCTCTGATAGCTTGGTGAAAAACATTCAGAAATTCCTGGCCTACCAATTTTCCTGGCTCCCCTCTTCGATGTGTTGACTTTTTCTGAACTATAGTCTCCAGCATTGTTATCTCTCTTTTGTGCCTTGTCCAAACATTGCGTATAGGTTTGAGTTTTATTTTATCATCAGTTCCGTTCAAAATTAAAGCACATTTTTGTTGTCAGCCTCAGATTTAATCATGGAAAAATAGGGAAAGAACAAATAAAACATTTTAAAGTAAATAAACAAACTGTGTTCACACAGTATAATGCTAAAAGGAGTTGGCATTGGTTTCTTCCTTAGCACTTCCTCTGCTATAAAACTTTGTTTCACTATCTGAATGTGCAATGAAACCATGTTAAATGCCAGTGGGCTGAGAGAGATGAAGTACTTCTTGCATCAATGAAAAGTTGCAGTGTGCCAATGTTGATATTTTGGGTTAGTCCTGTTTACTGTTAATTTTGGACTTCATATTGTAGGGTAGTGTGTAATTATAGGGTATAAAGCATAAATTCAAGACTTATTCATATGTCATCCTTGTTCATGAAGGTTGGTAGTTAGCCAATCATGTGGGATATGAGAATGGAATCTGTTTCTTTCCTCACCTGGCATCTGTTATATGTAGCTACACACTGGAAAAGTGGCTCATTGATTGGGGGAATGTGGTTCTCTGGAATACAATGTAATCAATTTTTATTCTATGGTAAAGGAATGATATTAAGTCCTGTTTTCGTTTTTTTTTAAATTTTAATAGGTATCAAACAAAGGATGAATCCATATCAAAAGAGGCCCTTTTGAATGAGGATGACGAACTCTGGGTAAAATTGCGGCATTTGCATATTGCCGACGTTGTTGAGTATGTATAAACCTCTTTTATGATGAATTTGAAATATTAGAACATCACAAATGTCTTCTCTCTTCATGGTCTGTACAAGATATAAAAAATTATCAGTAACCCTTTTGGAGCTAATTGCCACCAGTGGTATGTTGAAACTGTCTGCCACAAAGCCCCATGGTACTATTTACCCAAGCCTTTTGTTGTGGTACTGTTTCTAAATTTGTGAAGGATGTACATGCAGCAAAAAAACATTTGGTTTTGGACAAAAGAAACTTGAAAAAATAGCCAACAAAATTCAAGTTAAATAAAAATACTTCCAACATTGATTCCCTATGTTACAGTTTGTGCTGTAAGTGGAATATGTACGTTTGTTTAATACAGACATTGCAGTTTAGGTGCACCATAATATCCGTCTTTTCCCCAATTGCTGTCATTTCCCAAGTGCCAGGTAACCTGTTATATGAAGATATCACTTGCTTCTGTGCGCTTTTCATATTCTGTAAGGCAATCTTCGATTAATTTACAGGCTTAGTTTGAGACTGTAAAATTTCCTATAAGGAGTTTTTAAACTTGCATAGGTATGTTTTAATATACTGTCAACAAAAGCAGATAAAGTCTGGGCTTGTGTACCTTTTTCATTTGGTATACGTAAAATGTTTCATCTAGCATGCGTTTCACACTAGAGGTAACTGGCTGCAAATATTTTTGGAAAAATAAAGAGCCATTTGTTGAACTGGGGCCTGAAACATGCTTTCCAGTCCTGTAAAGTTGCTGTTATAATACAGGAAATACAGCAGCTAATTTGCGCACAGCAAGATCCCACAGGCAGTAATGTGATAATGACCAGAGAATCCCTTTTTTTGCCAAGACTCCAGGGATAACTCCCCCGCTCTTCTTTGAAATCGTGCCATGGGATCTTTTCTATCCACTGATGGTTTAACATCTCATCCAAAAGATGGCACCTCTGACAGTGCAGCACTCCATTAGTATTGCACTGGAGATATCGCCTAGATTTGGTACTCAACACTCTGGAGTAAGACTTGAACCCACAACCTTCTGACGTAGAGGCAAGAGTGCTACCAACTGAGCCACAACTGAAACCAGTTCTGTAAAGTTCCCTCAACAAACAATTAAGCTCCAATTAATCTGAAGCTTTGTTTCCCTAATAACAATTAGACATTGAAGGGACACAGCTATATCTTAGCAGCATAATAATACATTGTCCATTTTATTTTTTAACACTCCGATTGTTTAATACCACAAAGGCTATGGGCCCTGACAACATTCCGGCAATAGTACTGAAGACTTGTGCTCCAGAACTAGCTGCGCCCCTAGCCAAGCTGTTCCAGTACAGTTACAACAATGGCATCTACCCGGCAATGTGGAAAATTGCCCAGATATGTTCTGTGCCCAAAAAACAGGACATATCCAACCTGGCCAATTACCACCCCATCAGTCCACTCCCAATCATCAGCAAAGTGATGGAAGGGGTCGTTGACAGTGCTTTCAAGCAGTACTTGCTCAGCAATAACCTGCTCACTGATGCTCAGTTTGGGCTCCAGACCTCATTACAGCTTTCGTCCAAACATGGACAAAAAGCTGAACTCCAGAGGTGAGGTGAGAGCGACTGCCTAGACATCAAGACAGCATTTGACCAAGTATGGCATCAAGGATCCCGAGCAAAACTGGAGTCAATCAGAATCGGGGAAAACTCTCCATTAGTTGGAGTTATACCTAGCACAAAGGAAGGTGGTTGTGGTTGTTGGAGGTCAATCATCTCAGGCCTAGAACATCACTGCAGGAGTTCCTCAGGGGAGTGTCCTAGGCCCAATCATTTTCAGCTGTTTCATTAATGACCTTCCATCATAAGGTCAGAAGTGATGATGTTCGTTGATGATTGCACAAAGTTCAGCACCATTCGCGACTCCTCAGATACTGAAGCAGCCCATTTCCATATCCAACATCCAGTCTTGGGCTGATAAGTGGCAAGTAACATTTGCGCCACACAAGTGCCAGGCAATGACCATCTCCATCAAGAGAGAATCTAACCATCTCCCCTTGACATTCAATGGCATTACCATCGCTGAATCCCCCACTGTCAACATCCTGGGGGTCACCATTGACCAAAACTGAACTGGACCAGCCACATAAATGCTGTGGCTACAAGAGCAAGCCAGAGTCTGTGAATTCTGCGGCGGGTAACTCATCTCCTGTCTCTTCAATGCCTGTCCACCATCTACAAAACACAAGTCAGGAGTGTGATAGAATACCCTCAGGCCTGGATGGGTGCAGCTCCAACAACACTCAAGAAGCTCGACACCATCCAAGACAAAGCAGCCCGCTTGATTGGCACCCGATCCACCAACTTCAAAATTCACTGCCTCCACCGCCGATGCACAGTGGCAGCAGTGTTTACCATAGTCTATATCTGAACAATAGCACAAGAGATCTAGTATTTTAAACCCCATAAAAAAGGGGCTGCAGCACCAACACTGTGGTAGGCTGTGGTTTTCTGCTTGGAGTCTTCACTTTGTGACTTCCCAATTGCTGTTATCAGACCAGGTGGAAGGCAGACACTTACTCATTGATGTAACAAAAATTGGTGAAAATCTTGGAGCAGGTTGCCTTTGTGGACTGCAGAGTAATGTGAATATTGTCCTGAACAGTTTATTTATTTTTATTTATTTATTTAGAGATACAGCACTGAAACAGGCCCTTCGGCCCACCGAGTCTATGCCGACCATCAACTTTCCATTTATGCTAATCCTACACTAATCCCATATTCCTACCACATCCCCACCTGTCCCTATATTCCCCTACCACCTACCTATACTAGGGGCAATTTATAATGGCCAATTTACCTATCAACCTGCAAGTCAAATTACTTTTGCAGTTTAAAAAAAAAAGCTACAATAAAAATGGTGCAGTAGAGCATAATGTGAGGGAGAGAGAGAAACACGAGTTTGATTTATTCCTCTCTCGCCCCCATTTCTGAGCTCTTGGTCCAAGCTACAAGAACCCAGTTGTCCATCGGGAGGAAGCGAATTCAAAGAGCCTATTTTCGTTGGGCATCTCTCCACCATAAGTGGCATGGCTAAGTTAGAAGAAATCTGCTTTAATATCTTTTGCAAAATTGTAGTCGACAACAGCTGATGTAATGTTACAGTTAGCATACATTCTAGATCACTTTAATTGAGGACTTTTAGTTGACTGGTTGGTTAATGAGCTATTATACAGTACAGTTAGCTGCAATAATTTGGTTCTGGACAGTTATTGTAATGACTTTTCTCTGCCAAAATGTTGAATATCGATTTCTTGGTAACTGCTGACCTGAGGTGTGCAGAGATTTTGCCTTAAGAGCTGTTAAGCCTCGAGATGAAGTTGTACTGCAACATGAAAGGTTATGGTGATTCAAGATATAAGCTAATAAATCACAATCACAGCCAATACTGTGAAATAAAGTAACCACATAACAAGAATACTTGATTTAAAAAAAAACAAGTATAAAGCATTGAAGACCTTTTTTAGTTTGAGAAGAAACAGTGCTTCAATTGTCACAATGTTGCAGTATTTTTTCATGAAGATGTTGCTTCTTTTAGTAGTTACTCATTGATTAACAATCAAGCTATTAAAATTTAAATCTGAATGCACTCTCTATGATCCCAGTAATATTAACCTGCAGTTTAATTGCATTAAACGCAGATGTAGCAGGGGTAAATGCTAAAGTTGCTTTGATTTAAAAAGTAAGCCTTCTTTTAACTTTGTTTTTAAATAGAAAAATACCAAAGTTGGTAAAGGAACTTTCCAAAAGCAACAAGACAACTGGAGGAAAGGTAAGTATTTGAGCACATTTTATATAATGAGCATTCCATGAGCTTTACACCATGAGACTCCCCAGAGAGTTAAAGTGACAGGATACCTGGTATTGAGGGCTGGTCGCAGGCTGCTATTTTAATTGCTCCACTGTTGCCAGCTTGACTGGCACAGCAATTACGGCCTCTGTGATTCGGACAAGTGTGTATGTGTTCTCACCTGCTATCCCTGGATCAAGGCTAGCATAATAAGTTTGAAGGTCGATTACACCTTCTGGCAATCTCTGCATCTGCTATTTCTAAACCATTATCCCTCTTCTGTTTGAGCAAAGGTTCTTGGTTTGGCTGCTTTCAGAACAATGAAGGGGGAAGGAAACATCTTAACACCTCTTGTAGGTTCCATCCTAGTCTCTATTCCTAAATGGCTTTGCTCTGATGTTAAAATTATCCCTCTTGTTCTAGATTTCCCCCACCAAGAAAATAGTTTCTCTGTATCTACCCTATTGAATCCCTTTATCATTTTAAACACCTCGATTTGATCACCCCTCAACCTTCTAAAATCAAATATGTACAAGCCAAATTTTTGCAGTCTTTAACCCTTTAGTCACCAGTATCACTGATGAATCTGTGCTGTACCCCTTCAAAGCCAATATATCTCTCCAGAGGTCCGGGCCCAAAACCGAACACAGTACAACAGAGTCAGACCAAGACTCCATACAATTGAAACATCACTTCCTCACTTTAGTATTCCAAGCCCCTTGAGATAAAGACTAACAAAAGGAGGCTTATGGCAGATTCAGAGCACTGTAAACAACGGAGGCATTAGAGGTGTATAGAAAGTGTTGGGGGGGTACTTAAAAAAGTAATTAGGAGAGCGAAGAGGGGACATGAAACAACATTGGCGGTCAATATAAAGGAAAATCCTAAGGCATTTTATAAGTATATTAAGGGCAAGAGGATAACCAGGGAAAGAGTAGGGCCCATGAGGGACCAAAGTGTGGCAATCTGTGTGTGGAGCCGGAGGACATAGGTGAGGTTTTAAATGATTACTTTTCATCTGTTTTCACTGTGGAGAACGACGATGTAGGTGTAGAGATCAGGGAGGGGGATTACAATATACTTGAACATATTAACATTAAAAGGGAGGAAGTATTAGATGCTTTAGCTGTCTTAAAAGTGGATAAATCCCCAGGCCCAAGTGAGATGTATCCCAGGCTGTTGTGTGAGGCAAGGGAGGTGATAGCAGGGGCTCTGACACAAATTGTCAGATCCTCTCTGGCCACGGGAGAGGTGCCAGAGGACTGGAGGACAGTGAATGTGGTACCACTATTCAAGAAGGGTAGCAGGGATAGACCAGGTAATTACAATTACAGGCACTGAGTCTAACATCAGTGGTTGGGAAACTATTGGAAAAAATTCTGAGGGACAGGATTAATCTCCACTTGGAGAGGCAGGGAATAATCAGGGATAGACAGCTTGGCTTTGTCAGGGGGAGATCATGTCTAACTAACTTGACTGAATTTTTTGAGGAGGTGACTAGATGTGTAGATGAGGGTAAGGCAGTTCATGTAGTCTACATGGACTTCAGTAAGGTTTTTTGATAAGGTCCCGCATGGGGGAGATTGGTTAAGAAGGTAAGAGCCCATGGGATCCAGGACAATTTGGCAAATTGGATCCAAAATTGGCTTGGTGGCAGGAAACAGAGGGTAATGGTCGACGGTTGCTTTTGCGAGTGGAAGCCTGTGACCAGTGGTGTACCACAGGGAAAGGTGCTGGGACCCTTGCTGTTTGTAGTGTACGTTAATGATTTAGACATGAATATAGGAGGTATGATCAGTAAGTTCACAGATGACAAGAAAATTGGTGGTGTCGTAAATAGTGAGGAGGAAAGCCTTAGATTACAGGACGATATAGATGGGCTGGTAAGATGGGCGGAGTTGTGGCAAATGGAATTCAGTCCTGAGAAGTGTGAGGTGATGCATTTTGGGAGGACTAACAAGGCAAGGGAATATACAATGGATGGTAGGATCCTAGGAAGTACAGAAGGTCAGAGGGACCTTGGTGTGCTTGTCCATAGATCACTGAAGGCAGCAGCACAGGTAGATAAGGTGGTTAGGAAGGCAGATGGGATACTTGCCTTTATTAGCTGAGGCATAGAATATAAGAGCAGGGAGGTTATGATGGAGCTGTATAAAACGCTAGTTAGGCCACAGCTGGAGTACTGTGTACAGCTCTGGGCACCACACTATAGCAAGGATGTGATTGCACTGGAGAGGGTGCAGAGGAGATTCACCAGGATGTTGCCTGGGCTGGAGCATCTCAGCTATGAAGAGAGACTGAAAAGGCTAGGGTTGTTTTCCTTAGAACAGAGAAGGCTAAGGGGGGACATGATTGAGGTATACAAAATTGTGAGGGGCATTGATAGGTTAGATAGGAAGAAACTTTTTCCCTTAGCGGAGGGGTCAATAACCAGGGGGCATAGATTTAAGGTAAGGGGCAGGAGGTTTAGAGAGGATTTGAGGAAAAAAGTTTTCACCCAGAGGGTGGTTGGAACCTGGAATGCACTGCCTGAAGAGGTGGTAGAGGCAGGAACACTCACAACATTTAAGAAGTATTTAAATGAGCACTTGAAACGCCATAGCATACAAGGCTACAGGCCAAGTGCTGGAAAATGGGACTAGAATAGTTAGGTGCTTGATGGCTGGCACAGACACGATGGGCCGAAGGGCCTGTTTCTGTGCTGTATAACTCTATGATTCTATTCTGGTAACTTTTTTGATTACTGTTTGTACCTGTGAACTAGCTCTTAGTGATGTGTGTGCACAGACAATAAATGACTACAATCCAGATATTCAATGAAAGTAGGCAAATTTGCAGATGATATTGAGGTAGGGACAATGGAGGAATTTTAAAATGATCTGGATAAAATATGTAAGTGGGTCAACCAATGGCAGGTTAGTTAAATGTGAACAAGTGCAAAGTACTTCACATAGGAAGGAAAAATAAGAGTTACGCCTAACCCAAGAATGGTGGTGTTGAAACAGATAAGAATGAAGTTGAAAGAGACCCAAGAATCCGAGTCAATTCAACGCGCAACAAACCCAATTGATGCAGAGGAGCAATCAACCACTCTGATAATACGTTCAAGAAATTTGCTCAAAAGTAGAATACAAGTTAATGGAAGTTGTGGACAACTGTCCAGTGCTCTAGTCAGAATGCACCTTGAGTAACCTGTCCGTTTCCTGGTTGCAAGTCAGAAGGAAGGAATTGAAGTGCTGGAAGTAAGGTGCAGAAAAGAGTTTCAAAGCTGATTCCTCATTGTTTACATCTTAGACACAAAGACCAGGGAAGAAGGCATTTGAGAGATGATCTTAGTGGGATATAAACTAGCTAAGGAAATGGAACAATTGGATCTGGAATATTTGATAATATTACATGTATGGAAATGCAGGTGAAAGTCCTGCAACATTTCAAGAAACAGATGCTGAAAGGGATTTTAAAATGAATGCATTAACTAAGATGGACTGAATCACCTTCCTCATCCGTAATTCTCTTGTGAAATAACGATCCTTTTACTCCAATTGCTGAATTGCATTTCATCATAAACCTCCAAAAACTACAATAACATGAAGTACATGAGTCAAACTTTGAATGTGGGTAGCTATGGTTTCCCAGTCTTCAAATGAAACCTCATCTAATAATGCTTGCTTGTGATTTTTCTGGAAATGTTTTATCTTCCAGGTTACCATAAGCTCTTTATCTGAAATGATGAAAAAGTTGCCTAACTACCGAAGGCAAAAGACCAAGGTATAAAAAAAAGCTGCATTGAATTACATGTATTGTATAATATATTACTGTGAGATTATGTTTCAGATAGGTAGTTAATGTATTTGCACAGACTATTTCTTCAATGTCTGTATCCATTATTAGTCTTTAATTCATTATAATTTATGCTCATGCTGTAATTTTATTAACTGTATATACAGTAATTTTGTAGTATAATCTTACCTGAAAACAGTAAAAAGAAATGAAAATAAGTAATCTTTCCCTGCCTGGTTAATTTGTATATTTTGGAGGAAAACATCTTGCATTACTTGTAGTGAAATGTCCCAAACGCTTTACAAAAAAAGAGGCAAATTTAGATACCAGACAAAGATTGGGAGAAGAGTTAGCGAAGTCAAAGAGGTAGTTTTCCAGGGTAGTGGGTGATGGGGGCAGTGGTGGGAAGTGAGATTACGGCAGTGTTATGAGGCCATATTGGTATAATAGAAATGTAAATCCTAGCAAGCCGTCTACATTGGTCACGTGTACATGTTAACATTACTGGTATTCCTATTGCATACAAATGCCAAAATGCACTGCGGTGTGTTTTCTATTGTCATATTAATTAAATAGTATAAAGGAAAAAAAACGGTGAGTTGGATATCCATACTGTGAGCTATCTGGGTGAGGGGCAGTCCTTGATATCACTACAAAGCAGCCGAACTTGACGTTTGGAGCGTTATTTGCTGGGGGTTTTTGTTTAAATCTGATTTCAGTTTAAGTTATTTTCTTGAACACTTAGTATCTTTTCTCCTCCCACCATAGCAAACAGTTCACCTGAGTTTAGCCGAAGACTGTATGAAGCAGTTCAGCGGGATAGTAGAAAAACTATGCAAAGCTGAACAGGTAAATGTTATGCTTTGAGCTTCCATGCGCTGAACGCTGAACTGTAATTTACTTTGCAATATTGTAGCGTAGAAGTGTTTTTATTTGTCAAGTAAAGCATTGAAATGTGTTTTTAGCCTAGCAAAATAAGCAACTGGTTCAAGAATTTGTTGGGCATTGAATTCCGTTATTAGTAAGTAAATGTTTCTTTTCTTAAGGACCTAGCCATTGGAATTGATGCACAAAGGCAAAAAATTAAGGAGCCCATGAGAATCATTCTTCCCATTATGCTGGATAAGTCTATGAGAAGTTATGACAAATTAAGGATCATCTTACTCTATATCTTCCACCTAAATGGTACAGTAAACACAGCATTTATTCAGTATCTGGTGCTCATTTTGTTCCTTCGATGTGAATACATTGATGTGAAAGATTAACAATTTTACAAGTTAAAATACATCTGTAAATAGTTTTATATGAATGGCACCAACTCGTGATGTTTTCCACGGATTTTGTTCTTTTTAGCAAGATGATAAGCTTTATTAAAGGGGTGCAATTTTCCATTGTTTTGCAAGAAGCAGATATAATAATGATTAGTGACAGTGATTTAATCTATTGGTGCAGAGTGGGCAACTCTGCACCGGATTTGCAAGCCACTCTCGATCTCTTCAATTCTGCCGACAAGAAACTCGGCCTGTCCTTGAATGCCACCAAAACAAAACTCATATATCAAACCTCACCTGGTCAGCTAAATATTCCACCCCCCATATATGTTGTAGGAGACACTCTGGAATATGTTGAGCACTTCCCATACCTTGGCAGTTACCTCTCTCAAAAGGCTACCATTAACGAGGAGATCCAACATCAAATCAGCTGTGCCAGTTCAGCTTTCTACAAACAACAGCAGCGAGTGTTTGACAACAAAGACCTTCACAAATCAACAAAATTCTTAGTGTACAGAGCAGTTGTCGTCTCCATGCTCTTGTACTGCAGTGAAACCTGGACTGTGTATCAGCGACACATAAGAGCGCGAAAGAAATTCCATCAGCAATGCCTCCACCACATCCTCTGGATTCAATGGGAGGACCATTGAACAAACATTAATATCTTTCTTGAAGCCAGATCCACAAGCATTCAGGCAAAACCCCTGCAAAATCAACTCCAATGGATTGGCCGCTATGTTCACATGGCTGAAAATCATCTCACCCACCAGGTCCTGTTTTCTCAGCTCCCAAATGGCCAACGTTCCAGGGGAGGACAAAGAAAACGCTTCAAAGACACTCTGAAGCTTTCCTTGAAGCGCGGCTGCAATGACCTTAACAATTGGGAGGAGCTTGCTACCAATCGCTCAGAATGGCAACAACTTGTCAACCAAGCCGCATCACGCTTCGCGTTCCCAACACCTTAATAATGAGGCAGAGTGACGTCAGAGAAGAAAAGGAAGCAAATCCTGCACTCTGGATCCCACAGCTCGCAGGACGTCCTTCCCCATATGCCCAAAGATCTGAGTTGAAAATTAGCCTGCTCAGTTACATGAAGACCCATGGCGAGCCTGAGTAGATGTCGCCTCGAATCAAGGGAAGTTGACTCCATTTAATTTATTATTCATGGCAGCTCAGGCTATAATAATTTTTAACATAGGTTTAATTAAAGCTGCAATAGTAGTGGAATAAAATGCAAATGTTTGCAGTGCAGCATGAACTTTTTCTTGGTCTTACAGGAAAGTCTTCTAGAGCTCCCTGCTCAAGGACCATAACTGGAATCAATGCAATAACACTTCAAATTAAGATCTATTAAGTAGGGATAGGAGAGTTTGGACTCATCAGGCTGAATTTGGTTGAGCTCCCAAAGTCGGGCTCCGTGGTGGGGGGCAGGGGGAGGATTGCTGAGGCAGCGGCCCACCGTGTAGCCTAACACCAGGATTGCCGAGCCCAAAGAATCATTCTTCCCGGCGATGGCAAGGTTCTATAGTGGGCCCCCTCGCCACTTGGTGACGGGACCCAACTTTAAATATTTAAATAACAAACATGAATACATTAACATACCTTTCACTGTGATCTTGCCGGCTGTTCGCACCTTGCGTGCGGCGGCCAGCACTCATGCGCCTTCACTATCCCGTCCAGGGAAAGCTGGCACCAGCGAGGTGAGGAAGTGGGGAAGTTAGGATTTTTAGTGTAGTTGGGGCGGGGGGTGCGGAGGGGGAGTCAGGGTCAAATCTGCGTTCATAGTGTAGGGAAGGGGTGACCTCTGCACTTAGTGCAGTTTGGTGGGGGGGAAGGTCACGTTAAATACAAGTGTTTTGCGGGGGGGGAATGGGGCAGCCACTTATTTTCTTTGTACAGGGGGTGGAAGTACGGGCCAAAAATCAGTGTTTTTTGGGGGGGCAGGTACAGGCTCAACTGCGCAGGTGTGGCACCCCTTTAGAAATGGCGCCAGTGCCTGCGCAGAGGCAGCTGACTCCGTTGCTGGCATCGCAGAGCCTGCCCCCGCCACATGATTGAGGAGGGGATGGGGGGTGGGGGCGGACCGCCCTGTGTATGCAGATGAGCCGCCACGCGCTAGATCGTGATGGCATGGCGACACGTGGACCGCCATTTCTTTCACCCGCCACCGCTCCTGGCAGCAGGAGAATAAAATTCAGCTCACCTTTTTGAGTTCTGCATTTTTAATTGAGACAGACCTGAAATTTCTACAAGCTTCCTTTAGCTCTATTTTTCTATGCCATTTATAGAGGTAATTTCCTCTGTAAAAGACAGGAATTTGTGTAGTTTTTCAGTAAGAAATAATACATTTGGCCTGAGATACACATAAGAATCATATAATCTACGTAAGTGTGGAATTTCAACTAAACTAGAAATATAAGGTGGAAGTTTGTATTTAGCCAGACACACAGGAAATGAAGGATTGTTAATGACCTTATTTCTTTGTGATTTTTTTACAAAGGTGCATAGTTACATATTGTTGCCCAATTATTATGAGGTAAAGTTTGTAAACCGATTTGAACCTGACCCAAAGGTGTAAGTTAGTACAGTAACAGTCTGATCTTGCAAATTTGATAAAATTCTGCTGTTTGCCTTGAAGCAGCTAATAGTTTGATATTTAGTCCCTTTAGAGAAAGCTACTAAAACTATGCGACAAGGGTCTTCAGATTCATGTTATTACGATCACCTGGTTCATGGTTTGTATTTATTTTCTAGAGGTAACTTTTAATTTGGGAATTGAATTTTTTTAATGCAAGACAAATGAAAATATCTGGTTTGAGAAGCTGGCAAACAAATCTAGGGTGGTTACAAATCAAAGGGTGTCCCATGTTTGTTTAATAAGGTCATATTGGGAAGTGGTTAGCAAATTCTACTACCTTGGGTCCATTGTGACAGACAAGCTCGATACATACATGGAGAAAGCAGCTACCACCTTTGGCTGACTTGTGAACCGTACATTAGATAACACCAAGCTGACCCTGAGGACCAAGCTGATGGTTTACAAGGCTTGTGTTCTCAGCACCTTGCTGTATGGCTGTGAAACATGGGTGACTTACAGCTACCAGGAAAAGAAACTCAATATTTTCCATCTTTGCTGTCTGTACTCATTATGGGTATATACTGGCAGGATAAAATCACAAATGTGGCAGTCCTGTCAAAGGCAGAGCTCCCAAGTGTCTTGGCACTAATCAAACAGAGGTGGCTTCAGTGGATCAGACAAGTCCGCAGGATGGAAGATGGCTGCATACCCAAAGATTTGCTGTATGGTGAGGTAGCCGGGGCCAGACAACTATTGCACCTGGGAGTCACGAGTTGGCGAAAGAGGGAACTGGCGACACATCCTGTGGACTGGTGTGCACTACTACAATGACCAGTTGCTACAGCAGCTTGGGAACAGGCGCCAGTGTCAAAAACAACAACTCATAGAGTCACTTGGCAACTTCACGTGTGGAACTTGTGGCAGAACCTGCCTCACAAGAATTGGCCTTCACAGCCATCAGCAAAGGTGCACCAAGAAAAGACACCCCACATAAATGGATTGGTTGCTGTCCATCATCTTTTGTAGGTGGAAGGATGCTAACCAATGATTGGGAAGTATAAAGACCCTACACAATGGGAACCCCTCTTAATTTGTTGATGGTGACTGCCGTCATCAGGGGTTTAAATTATTCATCTAATTTCCTAGAACAAAGAGAAGATTTAAAGTTCAAATGTTTCTTTGAGTGCTTATAGAGACAGAGTTAGAGATGCGAAAGCCATAAAACCATAAGTGACCTTGTTTAGTTGGGCAGTTGGAACCAATAAGTCTAGAAGGGTTTACCCTGTCATTGTTAGCTATATCAATTATTCGTGTGGGTATTGGGAATCCAAGAGAAGACTTGGAGTTGGAAATAATTAGTTTAAATTGCTACCTGAGACATCCCATGTATAACACGTTACTATGGAGTTAGAGATGCAGGTGTCAATTTTTTGACCTATGTGCTTGCAGTCAGTCAGTTGGCTTCTGGAAAGCTGGTGGCTTCAGACAAGCAGTTGGAGGGGCTGGAACCTGTGTAAAACCCCTTGCACTGTATGGCACCAGAGAATGTTTTTGGTATGTAATGCATATATACAGTGTAAATAAATGTAACCTGAAATGGCAAGGGTAGTGAGGCATCTCGTGTATTGTTTTGAAAGAAACTGATCTATATTGCATTTTATGAAATGTCCAATTTGAATTGTTCTGTGATGTATTTTTACAAATTTTATGAATAAAGTATATTTTTTGAAAAAAAAAAGTTTAGGAAAGCTGTTGGCTTTGAAAGCAGTTGGACTCAGGAGCAGAGAGGCTATTGGGAACCAGGGGTGTTTCTGTTTTGAGGTAGGCCCGTACTCAAGCTGGGAAATCTGGATTTGTGAGGTGTTGAAGGTGAACAGGAAGATCTGCCTATTTGAAGCTAGAGGGAGAATTCCCAGGAAAGCTTGAACCTCAGAAGAAACTAAGGAAATTGAAGCGAATTCCTAAGAGCTGTGGTGCACTTTGGATTGGTCCCAGGAGAAGTGAACAAGCCACCAAGATCTTGTAACATATCGGGAATTTTTTGGGGTGGAAGTAACCGTCAAACGAGTGTTCGGTTGAGATTTACAGTTTAAAGTATTTGTCTTCATGTTTTATTAAGATTTTAAGTTTAAAATATGTTTCCAAATTGTGGTGTTAAGCTAATGTTTTGCTTTGTTTAACTCTTGTACAGTAAAGTTTTTGTTTAAAATGTGAACTTTTGTGAAATAATTCTTTCAGTAATTGGGAATTTGACTTTCTCCTTTTTAAAAGTTAATAGTCCCTAATGGGATCATAACAGTGTTCTGTCCTTGTGGTTTGTGTCCTGGATCATTAAAGTTTTGAATTTCATTACATCTTCCCAATTTCAAATGTCAGAAATGCCAAATAAATCGTTTGTGTGCATAGATAATATCCTATCCCCTTTACTCTATTCAATGAAACAAAGTAATATTTTTGTTGTGTTAACTGTAAGCCTGAATTAATTTGTTTTGCTGCAAATGAAGGTGATGGCTATTTTTATGAATGTTGTCGGTCCATTCTTGCTCTTTCCTCAACCCTTCCCCAAAACTTCCAACAGCTGGATATACAGTACTCTGAAATAATGTGTTTCTATCTATCTAGCAGCTTGGCTAGGCACATACAGAATTTTTTTTAATGACTTATTCGGCATATTCAAGCTTATTGCACTGTTGGAAGTTGGAAAAGTGTGTGTGTGTGTGATGTAGGTCACGTGTTTGGAAAATGAAAATGATGGAATTCCATTATAAGATGATCACTGGTACTGTATAATATATTTTTAAATTGACACCCCTAATAATGCTTCAAAAATCACAGAAGAAAAGTTGACTGTATTCACTGTGTTTTTACTATTTGTATTTTTGCTTTCTGTTAAAGGCACAACAGAAGAGAATCTAAACAAGCTTATCCAGCATGGTAAGGTTGAAGATGATCGTGACATCATTGAAAATTGGAAATATCTTGATGTAACCATCCTCTCTGTAAGTTAAACTATCAATACAGTTTAAATTGCTCAATATTTTTTATAAGAAAGAGAGAAAGTGCTGGAAGTACTCAGCAGGTCTAGTAGCATCTGTGGAGAGAGAAACTATTGCTCTCTCCACAGATGCTGCCAGACCTGCTGAGTATTTCCAGCATTTTCTGTTTTTATTTCATATTTCCAGCATCTGCAGTAGTTTGCTTGTATTTTAATATTTTTATGTTGGGTTTTACTTGGACTTCAGACTGGAACTCAAGCAGGTTTTGTCACTACTGTAATTTTTAAAAACCACTTGAACTGTTTTTTCATCTTGGAAAAAGTGTGTTGATGGGCAGCTTTAACAGGTGCATTTCACTGCCATTAACATTCTCCATTGTTTTTAATATTTTTCCTTTTGCACAGATGGGCCACTATCTTTAAATGAAACATTTAACATAAGTATGTTTAAAACTATTTACAATGAAAATTGTGATTGTGATGCTGCGAAATTTGCTTAAAGTGTTGCACTTCTAATGCATGTATATTTCCAGTCAAATGCCCTGCCACGTAAACCTTCTCGGAAAGATCGCACCGAAGAGGAGAGCTACCAGCTTTCCAGGTGGACTCCATTCATTAAAGATATCATGGAGGTAATATTAACCAAGTATAAATGCATAATATTTTTTCATTAGTTGAGTGTCTTGATATATTTTGTAGCATTGAACTCACTTGGGTATAAACGCTTCTTCCATTTAAAGATTCAGCATTCGAGAATTAGTGTTTCAAAATTGTATTTTTGTAAATAACATGGAGGTAAATAGTGACAGAAGTTGCTTGCAAATGCTACTATGACAAATAGTTTCCTGAAGATAGTGAAGTAACACAGATTATATTTTCTTTAATTAGTATGTTGCTCTATTTTGAAACCCTATAATTAGCACATAAATCAACAAGTACATTTTTAATTGCTAATAGTTTTGTAGATATGAAAAGTATTTTCTTTTGCTTTGTCAATCTTTATTTCTTTAGCTATCACCTTTCAGCTGCCACCCTCATACTAACTGGCCTACACTGGCTCCTGGTGAAGCAACATCTTGATTTAAAAATTCTCATCCTTGTTTTCAAATCCCTCTGTGGCCTCACCCTTCCCTATCTTTGTAATCTCCTTTAATCTCACAACCAGCTCCTCCAATTCTGGCCTCTTGAGCATCCCCGATATTAATCGCTTCACCATTGATGGCCGTGCTTTCAGCTGCCTGGGCACTAAACTCTAGGAATTCCCTCCCTAACCCTCTCTGCCTCTTTACATCACTTTCCTCCTTTAAGCTACTTCTTAAAACCTACCTCTTTGACCAAGCTTTTGGTCATCTGACCTAAAAACTCCTTATATGGCTTGGTGTCGTATTTTGTTTTATAATGCTCCTGTGAAGCACCTCAGTATGTTTTATTACATTAAAGGCAGTATATGAATATAAGTTGTTTATTTTCTCCTTCTTTCCTTCCCCTCCTACGTGTTCCTTGAACCTAAGACTGACTACTTTGCCTGATTCCCTTCAATGGAGAAAGAAACATTGCACCCGATTGGATTGGATTGAGTCTTTCATGTTGATTGCCTTAGTTATGTTCATTATCGATAAAACAGAGGCGAGAAGGGTTCCAATGGACAGTGATGCAGGTTGGAGGGAACAGAGAAAGGTCACATGTCAAACATCAAATTTTGTCCTGTATCTTCTCCAGGAGCTCCAGACAGCTGTTGAAGTCTGCCAAGATAGAGGTGTAGTCTTAAATTAGAGAATTGTCGACAGAGGGAAAAAACATTTGGCTTGAATCTGTAACTGAGTTGCAGGAAGAGTCTTGGGAATTCTATCTGACACCTAAGGAATTAGAAAGTTCAAGGTTGTCAAAGCTAAGTGTGGATTGAGGTTGTTTGGATTGGAGGAACTACCAAATTCAAAGCAATGCTATTACTGTTGTCCCATCGAAGAGATCAAGGAGAAATAGAGATTGTGTACTGTAAGGGCATGCAATCTGAGAGAAGTTAATGAATGTCCAGCATTACCAGCAAACAAGTGGATAAGATTGAATGGTTGGTCATTCTTAATATTAGCGAACTCCTGGGAGTAAAGAGCGTTTGAATATTCTTGGATTGCAAGAACAGAATCATGGGAGGTTTAAGGCACAAAAAGGGGCCACTTGGCCCGTCATGTCTGTGCCATCTGAAAAACGATCCACCTATTCTAATCCCACCTTCCAGCATTTGGTCTGTTGCCCTGCAGATTACGGCACTTGAGGTGCATATCCAGACTCCTTTTGAATGAGTTGAGGGTCTCTGCCTCAACTACCCTTTCAGGCAGTGAGTTCCAGACCCCCACCACCCTCTGGGTGAAAAGATGTTCCCTCATCTCTCCTCTAATTTTTCTACCAATCACTTTAAATCTATGCCCCCTAGTCACTGACCTCTCTGCTATGGTGAATAGACCCTTCACCTCCACTCTATCCAGGCCCCTCAAAATTTTGTACATTTCAATCAGATCTCCCCTCAGCCTTCTCTGTTCCAAGGAGAACAACCCCAGCCTATCCAATCTTTCCTCATAGCTGCATTTTACCAGTCCTGGCAACATCTTCGAAAATCTCCTCTGTACCCTCTCTAGTGCAATTACGTCCTTTCTGTAATGAGGTGATCAGAACTGCACACAGTACTCATGTTGTGGCCTAACTAATGAGTTATACCATTCCAGCAGAGCTTCCCTGCTCTTATATTCTATACTTCGGCTAATCAGGAAAGGATTCCATATGTCGTCTTAACCACCTTATCGACCTGTCCTGCTACCTTCAGGGATCTGTGGACATTAACTCCAAGGTCCCTCACTTCCTGGACACTTCTCACTATTTTCCCATTTATCGTGTATTCCTTTGCCTTCTTTGACCTCCCCAAATGCATCACCTCACACTTCTCCAGGTTGAATTCCATTTGCCACTTTTCTGCCCATCTGACCACGCCATCAATATCTTCCTGCAGCCTAGAGCTATCCTCCGTGTTATCTACCACACGGCCAATCTTTGTGCCGTCTGCAAACTTCTTGATCATGCCCCTACATTTACGTCCAAATTGTTACCACAAAAAGCAGGGGACCCAGTAATGAGCCCTTTGGAATGCCACTGGAAACAGCCCTCCAGTTGCTAAAACACCCGTCAACAATTACCCTTTGTTTTTTGACACTGAGCCAATTTTGTATCCACCTTGTTGCATTTCCTTGGATTCCATGGGATTTTATTTTTTTAACCAGTCTGCCATGTGGGACCTTGTCAAAAGCCTTGCTAAAATCCATGTAGACCACATCAACTGCACTACCCTCATCTATCTTCCTTATTACTTCTTCAAAAAATTTGATTAAGTTAGTCAAACAAGATCCTTCCCTTAACAAGTCCATGCTGACTATCCTTGATTAACATGTGCCTTTCTAAGTGACAGTTTATCCTGTTTCTCAGAATAGATTCCAAGAATCGGAGGGGCAACTCCCAACTAGAACACGGAGAGAGTGATTTTGGAGGAATCTAAATAACCATGAACATAGTTTCGGTCAGAAACCAAATGATAACTTGTTAAGAAATGTGCAGTGTAAGCCCCCACAAAGCTTTGGAGACATCCAAGGTAACAGTTGGTAATTCACCAAAGTGTTTAAGAGCAAAGTTTCAAAGTAAGTAACATGGGCAAGAAGCTCACCAGTAGAACAGCCATGCTGAAAACCAGTTTGACTGTTGTGGGTTTGGCCGGGTATTTCAAGACGATGGGTAATTTGACTGTTAGTAGAAGATTTCATGGCTTTACAAAGTACAGATGTCATATAATTAATTAGAAGGTAAGAGGAATCACTTTTCTTAGGGATGGCATAAACACAGGCAATTTCCGAGGAAAAGAAAAGGTATATTGAGAGTAATTGCAAGAGAATAAATTAATTTCTTTCTCTTGCTTGGAATCTCAGATCCCCAAAGCATTCTTCCAGAACTGGGTATCATAAATGGAGACAGACGTAGCTATTATATCCAGGCACCTGCAGTTGAGTTACTTGTCCTTCTGGCAGCTTATTGCAGAAGAATATTTGACCAAATAATATTCCACTTTTCTGCTAGTTTGCACCCTGAGACTGCCTCTTTTGTTAATCTGGTTATAGGCTGTCTGCTGTTGGCACTAAGATCTTGCAGAAAGGGGATGGTAAGATGGGTGGATTTACATGGAAAGATAGGGTTTTAGATAAAAGGTTTTGGTTCTCTTCCCTCAGATTATTTGGTTCAATTTTTCATTCTCTATTCTCTTGTTCTCCATTTGTGCCACACAACATTCCTTGGCGAAGAAAGCAGGTAGGTGACCTGTTTTCATGGCGCTTTATAGCTGGCCATGAGGGGATCTGCAATCTCAGAATGGTGACTAATATCTTTTTGAGCAAGTATCTGGGCTCCACCCAGCACTTCCTGGTGTGAAGTTCCCCTTCGAAAACCAAGAAACTTCATGTAATTAATATTACTAAACACAGTTATTAGGATGATTCAGAGCCAAAATGTTGAGTTAATGGTACAGACATGACATTAAGTAACTTAGCACCTTAAAATTCAAGCCACATAATCCTGGAATAGTGCTCACTGTGTAGCCTCAATCTGTCATTTATGTTAGTTAAATCTGTGCAGTTGCAGTTTGGGGAAAATATTTACAGGAAATAAAATTGATAGACTTAATAGGTGAATTTCTTTTGGCTTCTGAAATGACACTTGTTGAACGCAGCTTCTAAAAGGGCTGTTCGCATTTCTCTGATTAATGTCATTAAGTATTGGGGCAGTACATGCTTTGAAACAAAGTCATTTGAAACACTGTCTCTTTATGACATTTATATATTATCATGGATTTGCAATTCCAGAATTGCAGCCAAGTCATTTCATCAACTTAACATACTTGAGCAGTAATTTGAGAAGTAGTGAATATTTTCAGGGTTTACCATATCACTTGTGATTCACACCATATATTATTTATATATATATTATATAATGTACATGCAATTAGATTCCATTGGACGAAGGGTTTTTTGCTTGCTTTCCTATTTTCTTTCATTTGGATTGAATTGGGTTTGAGCTGCACTCCAGGACTAGATCAATGCCCCTATGCAAAACTGAAGGAGTCCTGCATTATTAAAAAAGGTTCTATCCTTCGATTAACCAAGATTCAAGCTTGCTGTCTGGATAGATGTCAAAAACCTCATTGCACTATTCGAGGAACAGCAGGAAGCTGACTCTGACCTATGTTCTTCCCACAAACTGCATGACCAAGACTGATGAACTGGTCATTCTTCTCATTTGTTGTTGTTGATGTGTGTAAAATGGCTTTTGTGTTTGCCTACATTTAGTGATGTTTGAAGTATATTGAACATTTTAGCATGTTCTGAGAAATTGATCAGGTACGAAGGAAGGAACTAAATGTAAGCCAATGTAGTGTCGAGGAATTGTGGGGTCTTCACAGCTGAGCCTGATCCTGTCCTCACCAGACGGCCACTTTGCAGCCGTGTTCACTGAACAATGATTAGGAAACAAGAACTGTGGTGGCTGCTTTTTCTTCTCTCCCTGGCCAGAAAACGTTGAGGCCAACTGTAGCATCTATAAAGCAGTCCTAGCAGAGATCAGCTAACTCAGCACACATTGGGAGCTTTCTGCTCTGAATGGCTCAGTTCTACACTATGGTACCCACTGAACCATTAGAGTAGCCAACAAAACATCTATTTTTAACAGAGGCAGAGAATATATACACAGAAGCTAGGGGACATGTCCTGAGAGTGGATCTAACTAGCTCACTCAGTTTTCAGTTAAGTCAGTGTGATCAGAAGTATATTGTTCATATCCAAGGAATCCTCATTGCATTTTCTGTCTACAATAAGAAATTGGAACAAACCTTAGATGTAAATCATAATTTAAATAGGAACTGTATCCATATGCAGATTGCAGATAGAGTTACAATCTTCCTGGTTTTGAACTGGACAGTACAGTTTTGGAGTGCGTTGTCTAAATTTCTCAAAGGTGAAAAGGACACCGAGGATGAGGCTTTGCAACTCACCTGTCAATTATTTAGTAGATCCCAGACTGATCTGAGTAGGACCAAAAACAGTCTGGTCTTTCCTGTCACCTTTAATGATCACAAAGTCCTAGTGTCTTCGGGGGAGAGGGGGGAAATAACCCATCAGTTTTTAGCCTCTCTGCAATCAATATATTTTAACTACCACAAATAATTTTAATGTAGTTTTGAAATTTTCCAAAAGATCACTACAATAGTGCTTTTAATTGTAACTTGGTGCTGGATGGAATTTGTAATAGTTGTGATTTTTGCTCTGCCGCAAGAATGGCTCATTTAAAGCCCAAGGGAGATAACAACAGAATTAGATATGTGGATTGTTTGAAGTTTATCTTGTCAACACAGCATTTTTCCAATTTATAAAATTTTTGTACTGGCCTGGAGATTGAATTGCTTGGAAAAGAAGAAAAAGAATGATCCTATTGGGGTGTTTAAAATAGTGAAAAGAATTGAGTGACCACTCTGACTTCTGGAAGGGGAATCCAGAACTAGTGGGTGTAACCTTATATGGAAAACGAGGCTGGTTAAAAGCAAACCCAGATTAAAACAAAATCAGACAGACATTGTGAAAATATGGAGTGTACTAACCCCCCAAAAAACTATAGATGCACAATACACAAAAGTATTTGAAAAGGCTGTAGAGACTTTTGTTGGGAAGTAAGGGTTTTAAAGGATATGGAGAAAGGTAAGGGAACTGGGGTTAAAATGAGATGAAGATCTGCCTTGCCTAACAAAATGGCACTGCAGGTATGATGGACCGAATGGCTGCCTCCTGGTCCTTTGTTCCTACTTTTCAATCAGTAATTCAAGGTAAAGTTGCATACTTATGTTTCAAGTAGCAGTCTTGTTCATTGCTATAGCCAGGTCAGTTGCTTTTACTCCACATTTTAATGTTTGTTTGGAACCGAAGAGCATTGAACACTATTTTAACATTCATGTTAGAACAGTATTCAAATTGTGTTGTCTTTTGTACAGGATTCCATTGCAAACAAGCTTGATTCCCAGGAATGGCCTCATTGCTCAGGCTGTAGTGCCGCTTGGAATGGCTCAGGAGCTGTAAGGTATGGATTTTTTTTTAAGTAATGAAGCTGTTATGAATCTTTTTCAGCAACTTCAGTAAAGCTAACAAAAACATGACAAGAAAGGGAAAAATGTTAATTATAACTTTTTTTATTCATTCATGGGATGTGGGCGTCGCTGGCCAGGCCAGCATTTATTGCCCATCCCTAATTGCCCTTGAGGAGGTGGTGGTGAGCTGCCTTCTTGAACCGCTGCAGTCCATATGGGGTAGAGACACCTACAGTGCTGTTAGGAAGGGAGTTCCAGGATTTTGACCAAGCGACAGTGAAGGAACGGTGATATAGTTCCAAGTCAGGATAGTGCGTGACTTGGAGGGGAACTTGCAAGTGGTGGTGTTCCCACGTATTTGCTGCCCTTGTCCTTCTAGTTGGTAGAGGTCGCTGTTTGGAAGGTGCTGTCTAAGGAGCCTTGGTGCCTTGCTGCAGTGCATCTTGTAGATGGTATACACTGCTGCCACTGTGCATCGGTGGTGGAGGGGGTGAATGTTTGTAGATGGGGTGCCAATCAAGCGGGCTGCTTTGTCCTGGATGGTGTCGAGCTTCTTGAGTGTTGTTGGAGCTGCACCCATCCAGGCAAGTGGAGAGTATTCCATCACACTCCTGACTTGTGCCTTGTAGATGGTAGACAGCCTTTGGGGAGTCAGGAGGTGAGTTACTCGCCGCAGGATTCCTAGTCTCTGACCTGCTCTTGTAGCCACGGTATTTATATGGCGACTCCAGTTCAGTTTCTGGTCAATGGTAACCCCTAGGATGTTGATAGAACATAGAACAGTACAGCACAGTACAGGCCCTTAGGCCCACGATGTTGTGCCGACCCTTTAACCTACTCTAAGATCAAACTACCTACATACCCTTCATTCTACTATCATCCATGTACCTATCCAAGAGTCGCTTCAATGCCCCTAATGTATCTGCTTCTACTACCACCGTTGGCAGTGCATTCCACGCACCCACCACTCTCTCTGTAAAGAACCTACCTCTGACATCTCCCCAAAACCTTCCTCCAATCACCTTAAAATTATGCCCCCTGGTGATAGCCCTTTCTGCTTTGGGAAAAAGTCTCTGGCTATCCACTCTATCTATGCCTCTCATCTTGTACACCTCTATCAAGTCACCTCTCATCCTTCTTCGCTCCAATGAGAAAAGCCCTAGCTCCCTCAACCTTTCTTCATAAGACATGCCCTCCAGTCCAGGCAGCATCATGGTAAATCTCCTCTGCACCCTCTCTAAAGCTTCCACATCCTTCCTATAATGAGGCGACCAGAACTGAACACAATATTCCAAGTGTGGTCTAACCAGGGCTTTATAGAGCTGCAGCATAACCTCGCGGCTCTTAAACTCAATCTCCCTGTTAATGAAAGCCAACACCCCATACGCCTTCTTAACAACCCTATCAACTTGGGCGGCAACTTTGAGGGATCTATGGACGTGGACCCCAAGATCCCTCTGTTCCTCCACACTGCCAAGAATCCTGTCTGTAAGCCTGTATTCTGCATTCAAATTCGACCTTCCTAAATGAATCACTTCACACTTTTCCAGGTTGAACTCCATCTGCCACTTCTCAGCCCAGCTCTGCATCCTGTCAATGTCCCGTTGCAACCTACAACAGCCCTCCACACTATCCACAACTCCAGCAACCTTCGTGTCATCGGCAAACTTACTAACCCCGCCTTCCACTTCCTCATCCAAGTCGTTTATAAAAATCACTAAGAGCAGAGGTCCCAGAACAGATCCCTGCAGAACACCACTGGTCACCGAGCTCCAGGCTGAATACTTTCCATCTACTACCACCCTCTGTCTTCTATGGGCCAGCCAATTCTGTATCCAGGCAGCCAAATTTCCCTGTATCCCATGCCTCCTTACTTTCTGAATGAGCCTACCATGGGGAACCTTATCAAACGCCTTGCTAAAATCCATATACACCACATCCACTGCTCTTCCTTCATCAATGTGTTTTGTCATATCCTCAAAGAATTCAATAAGGCTTGTGAGGCATGACCTGCCCCTCGCAAAGCCATGCTGACTATCTCTAATCAAACTATGCTTTTCCAAATAATCATAAATCCTGTCTCTCAGAATCCTCTCCAATAATTTGCCCACCACCGACGTAAGACTGACTGGTCTGTAATTCCCAGGGTTATCCCTATTTCCTTTCTTTAACAAGGGAATAACATTTGCCACCCTCCAATCATCTGGTACTACTCCAGTGGACAATGAGGACGCAAAGATCATCGCCAAAGGCGCGGCAATCTCTTCCCTCGCTTCCCGTAACAACCTTGGGTATATCCCGTCTGGCCCCGGGGACTTATCTATCCTCATGTCATTCAAAATTTCCAGCACATCCTCCTTCTTTACATCAACCTGTTCGAGCATATCAGCCTGTTTCACGCTGTCCTCACAAACGACAAGATCCCTCTCACTAGAGAATACTGAAGCAAAGTATTCATTAAGGACCTCCCCTACCTCCTCCGACTCCAGGCACCAGTTCCCTCCACTATCCCTGATCGGCCCGAGCCTCACTCTGGCCATCCTCTTGTTCCTCACATAAGTGTAGAACGCCTTGGGATTTTCCTTAATCCTACCCGCCAAGACTTTTTCATGTCCCCTTCTAGCTCTCCTAAGTCCATTCTTCAGTTCCTTCCTGGCTACCTTGTAACCCTCTAGAGCCCTGTCTGATTCCTTGCTTCCTCAACCTTAAGTAAGCTTCCTTCTTCCTCTTGACTAGCTGTTCCACATCCCTTGTCATCCAAGGTTCCTTCACCCTACCATCCCTTCCTTGCCTCATCGGGACAAACCTATCCAGCAGTCGCAGCAAGTGCTCCCTAAACAACCTCCACATTTCTGTCGTGCATTTCCCTGAGAACATCTGTTCCCAATTTAAGCTCCCCAGTTCCTGCCTAATAGCATTGTAATTCCCCCTCCCCCAATTAAATATTTTCCCATCCTGTCTGCTCCTATCCCTCTCCATGACTATAGTAAAGGTCAGGGAGTTTTGATCACTATCACCGAAATGCTCTCCCACCGAGAGATCTGCCACCTGGCCTGGTTCGTTGCCAAGCACCAAATCCAACATAGCCTCCCCTCTAGTCGGCCTATCTACATATTGAGTCAGGAAACCTTCCTGGACACACCTGACAAAATCTGCTCCATCCAAACTATTTGCACTAAGGAGGTTCCAATCAATATTAGGGAAGTTGAAGTCACCCATGACAACAACCCTGTTACTTCTGAACCTTTCCAAAATCTGCCTCCCAATCTGTTCCTCCGTGTCTCTGTTGCTATTGGGGGGTCTATAGAAAACTCCCAATAAAGTGACTGCTCCTTTCCTGTTTCTGACTTCCACCCATAATGACTCAGTAGACAAACCCTCCTCGACGACCTCCCTTTCTGCAGCTGTGATACTATCCCTGATTAACAATGCCACTCCCCACCTCTTTTACCTCCCTCCCTATTCCTTTTGAAACATCTAAACCCCGGAGCATCCAACATCCATTCCTGCCCCTGTGATATCCACGTCTCCGTAATGGCCACAACATCGTAGCTCCAAGTACTGATCCATGCTCTAAGTTCATCACCCTTATTCCTGACACTTCTTGCGTTAAAATAGATACATTTCAACCCATCATACTGGCTGCAACTTTGCCCTGTCAACTGTCTAACCTTCCTCACAGACTCTCTGCACTCTGTATCTGCCTGTTCAACAGCTACCCCATCCACTGATCCGTAGCTCCGGTTCCCATCCCCCTGCCAAACTAGTTTCAACCCTCCCGAAGAGCTCTCGCAAACCTCCCGCCCAGGATATTGGTGCCCCTCCAGTTCAGATGCAACCCATCCTTCTTGTACAGGTCCCACCTTCCCCAGAAGGTATCCCAATGATCCACATTTCTGAAGCCCGCCCTCCCTACCCCAGCTCTGTAGCCACGTGTTCAGCTGCACTCGCTCTCTGTTTCTAGCCCCACTAGCACGTGGCACCGGTATCAATCCTGAGATTACTACTCTGCCCGTCCTGCCTTTTAGCTTCCAACCTAACTCCCTATATTCGCTTTTCAGGTCCTCATCCCTTTTCCTAGCTATGTCATTGGTACCGATGTGTACCACGACTTCTGGCTGCTCCCCCTCCCCCTTAAGAATCCTGTAGACTCGATCCGAGACATCCCTGACCCTGGCACCCGGGAGGCAGCATACCATCCGGGAGTCTTGTTCGCGACCACAGAATCTCCTGTCTGTTCCTCTAACCATTGAATCTCCTATCGCTATCGCTCTCCTATTCTCCCCCCTTCCCTTCTGAGCCACAGAGCCAGGCTCAGTGCCAGAGACCTGGCTGCTGTGGCTTTCCCCTGGGTGGTTCCCCACCCCCCCCCCCCCCCCCCCCCCCCCCAACCGTATCCTAAACGGTATACTTATTATTGAGGGGAACGGCCACAGGGGATCCCTGCACTGTGCGCCTATTCCGTTTCCCTCCCCTGACGGTGACCCAGCTACCTTTATCCTGTAACGTAGGTGTCACTACTTCCCTATAACTGCTCTCTATCACCCCTTCAGCCTCCTGAATGATCCGAAGTTCATCCAGCTCCAGCTCCAGTTCCCTAACGCGGTCTGTGAGGAGCTGGAGTTGGGTGCACTTCTCACAGGTGAAGTCAGCAGGGACACAAGTGGTGAAACTTACCTCCCACATCCTGCAAGAGGAGCATGCAACTGCCCTAGCTTCCATCCCCTCCGCTCGAAATTGACAAAAGAGATTTTTTTTTTAAATAAAGGAAAACCTTACCTTACCAAACCCTCCACACAAGACTCCTTTTTTTATGGTTAGAGGAGGAGGATGGGTGGGAGACACTACACGTGTAGTGTTTCGGGTTTAGCCACTGCCCGAATATATAAGTTCACTTACCCAGTGGGGGATTCAGCAATGGTAATGCCATTGAATGTCAAGGGGAGATGGTTAGATTCTCTTTTGTTGGAGATGGTCATTGCCTGGCACTTGTGTGACGTGAATGTTACTTGCCACTTATCAACCCAAGCCTGGATATTGTCCAAGTCTTGCTGCATTTCTACACGGACTGCTTCAATATCTGAGGAGTCGCGAATGGTGCTGAACATTGTGCAATCATCAGCGAACATCCCCACTTCTGACCTTATGATTGAAGGAAGGTCATTGATGAAGCAGCTGAAGATGGTTGGGCCTAGGACACTACCCTGAGGATCTCCTGCAGTGATATCCTGAAGCTCAGATGATTGACCTCCAACAACCACAACCATCTTCCTTTGCATTAGGTATGATTCCAGCCAGCGGAGCGTTTTCCCCCTGATTCCCAATTACCTCAATTTTGCTAGGGCTCCTTGATGCCATACTTGGTCAAATGCTGCCTTGATGTCACCTCACCTCTTGAGTTCAGCTCTTTTGTCCATGTTTGAACCAAGGCTGTAATGAGATCAGGAGCTGAGTGGCCCTGGCGGAACCCAAACTGAGCGTCACTGAGCAGGTTATTGCTAAGCAAGTGCCGCTTGATGGCACTGTTGATGACACCATCCATCACTTTACTGATGATTGAGAGCAGACTGAGGCGGTAATTGACCAGGTTGAACTTGTCCTGCTTTTTGTGTACAGGACACACCTGGACAATTTTCCACATTGCAGGGTAGATGCTAGTGTTGTAGCTGTACTGGAACAGTTTGGATAGGGGTGCGGCAAGTTCTGGAGCACAGGTCTTCAGTACTATTGCTGGAATATTGTCAGGGCCCATAGCCTTTGCAGTATCCAGTGCCTTCAGTCGTTTCTTGATATCACGCGGAGTGATTGAATTGGCTAGAGTCTGGCATCTGTGATGCTGGGGACATCAGGAGGAGGCGGAGATGGATCATCAACCCGGCACTTCTGGCTGAAGATTGTTGCAACTGCTTCAGCGTTATCTTTCGCACTGATGTGCTGGGCTCCCCCATCGTTGAGGATGGGGATATTTGTGGAGCCACCTCCTCCAGTTAGTTGTTTAATTGTCCACCACCATTTACGGCTGGATGTGGCAGGACTGCAGAGCTTAGATCTGATCCTTTGGTTATGGGATCGCTTAGCTCTGTCTATCGCATGCTGCTTACACAGTTTGGCATGCAAGTAGTCCTGGGTTGTAGCTTCACCAGGTTGACACCTCATTTTGAGGTATCAAATGTTTTATCAAATATTTTTTTCAATGTAGGTTTTACACTTTTCATGACCAACTTAGTACAAAGAAAATGTTAAAAACCTTTTCAGTGCCCCACCTATTTAATAAGATTGTATGTTACTGTTTCCCTTCGCTTAGGTAGGATATTATTATCATAGAGGGAGTGGCAACGAAGGTTCACCAGACTTGTTCCCGGGATGGCCGGACTGTCCTATGAGAGAGACTGGGGAAACTGGGCCTGTATTCTCTAGATTTCGAAGAATGAGAGGTGATCTCATTGAAACCTACAAAATGCTTAAAGGGATAGACAGGGTAGATGCAGCTAAGATGTTTCCCCTGGTTGGGGAGTCTAGAACCAGGGGACACAATTTCAAAATAAGGGGGAAGCCACTTAGAACCGAGATGAGGAGAAATTTCTTTACTCAGAGGGTTGTGAATCTTTGTAATTCTCTACCCCAAGAGGGCTGTGGAAGCTCAGTCATTGAGTATGTTTAAAGTAGAGATTGACAGATTTCTAAATACAAATAACATAAGGGGATATGAGGATAGTGTAGGAAAAAGGCTTTGAAGTGGATGATCAGCCATGATCATTTTTAATGGCAGGGCAGGCTCGATGGGTTGAATGGCCTACTCCTGTTCCAATGTACCAATAGGAACCTAGTCCACACTAGGCTATTTTAAGATGGCCATAGATGATAGTTATGTTGATTTGGTTATTTTTTTTAATGAAAGAATTGGAACTTTGCACAGAACCTCTGGACAGAATTTTCTTATTGTGTCATTCTTTTGGACTGAAGGTGGAATTTTGCAATTCAGCAATGCAAGAATTCTAATGAAACAGTAATATATGGGCAAGGTAAATCTCTCAATAGTTCAGCTGAAGTGTTGCATACAAATGTTGTTCTGTGACCATCTTTTTGACAGAATATGTCCATAAGCTGTAACAGGCTGGGGTGAAAATGTTCCAAAGAATATAGTTCCCTTCTTTCTTCCCCAGTCTATATCATGGTGATGTTGAGCTCATGCTCAGGAGTCAGTTGTGTGGCCTCTTAGTGAAGTTGGACAACTTTTATTTATATTGTCCTTTGTAATGTCTTGATGTTGAATTTCCATCTTTTGTTCTTGTCGGAAAAAAATCCAGATAGTTAACTCTCTCTCATGTTACAAGGAGAAATGTATAATCTACTGTGGACTTGATTGACATCCATAGATCAGTGGGTATTTAGTGATGAGTACCTACAACTATTTTGCATTCATAATGTCATACTCCAGAATCATAGAATCATACAGCACAGAAGCCCATCCAGTTTGCACCAGCTCTGTCAAAGAGTAATCCAGTTAGTCCCATTCCCCCACTCGTATCCCATATCCCCGCAATTTTTCTCCCATCAAGTATTGAACAATTTTTTTTGTTCCCTTATGCATTTCCTAATTTCTTCAGTGTTAAGTTTTAGACATTAAAAAAAACCACAATTGCACTAGATGTTAACTAACCATTCTTTACTGCTTAGTGCTCGTCAAGGGAACAAAAGCAATCAAGATGATCGCAGAGGAGGTTTGAAACTGATTATATTCATAATAGGAGGTGTAACTTACTCTGAGATGCGCTGTGCATATGAAGTTTCTCAGAGCAGTAAGTCTTGTGAAGTGATTGTTGGTAAGTATTTAAAATCTCTTATTTAACAGTTTTACCTTGTGTATTTAGGCTTATTCTAGTGTTGATAGTAAGATTATAGCCTTTATGCTTGATCCATCGTGATTTCTTTATGGTTAAATTTGAATACATGGTGAATGTTTATGCAAGAGTGGGAAACTAATCTGGGTCTGAGTAAAATGTAATAAAGTTTTAAGCCAAAATACATAGGGATAATGTATCATGGAGTTGCATGTTGCCAAAAATGACATATATTTATCCCTCAGGGTCAACTCATATTCTTACACCCACAAGACTATTAGATGATCTGAAGAAACTGAGCAAATGAAAGCGCCACGCATGAATCAAAACCAGCCACTTGCATAAACTTCAGCTAATATGAAAGACAAAGATTTGACATAATCTGTGCAATTAATCTTGTTTGTCTAAAATATTTTGAGAAATGGAATGCACAGATGTATTGACCAGTGCATAGTTCATCATGTAATGTAATTATAATACTGTAAATTAAGGCTTTGAGCGAGTCAATATTGACATAAAGTAATTCTGCTTTAGACCCTACTGCCTAAAACACCATGGGTTGTACACAAAAGGATGTCATGCTCTAATTCGTAACTCTGGTATCACTAGAAATGCATGTGTATTTTTAAAGTGATAACTATATGGGAGTTTTTTTTCTGAAATTTATGTTGATTGTAGTTCTCGTACATTTTATGGCACTGTTTTGAATATATTGTCTGAAGTATATATTTATGTCTAACATGGGTCTTAAATAAAACTGTTAAATTTGCAACTTGCAGTTAAAAAATATATATTCTATGTAATGTTGTTGCCATGTAAATGCTTTTGCAAAAGCCTTAAAGCCTTGTCAAAACTAGGACTTTATTTTGGGATAAATCAGTAGACTTTTTAAAAATGGTTTAAAGCATGCAACCCTGCCAAATAAACAAATTTAGAAACAGTTGCAATCCACAATGCTATTTCAGCACAGCACCAGAATAATAGAATTATACATCAGCTACAAAAGTACCTGGAAACTGTAAAGTTGTACTGTCATGTATATGTAAAATACAATGCATATCTCATCCTTTAGGCATTAATCCAATTATGTGCTACCCACAATATGTAGTTGTTTTTTCTAAGCTGTGCCAATGTGACTGTAGTGTACATGCAAAGTAAGGGTTGGGTAGAGTGGGTGGGGGGGCGGGGGTTGGGGTTGGGGTGGGGAGGTGGAATTCTAACTGTAAGTTTTGAAACTATTTGCATAGGCCTATTCCTCCTGCCTTTTTTTTTTGTTTCGCAGTTTCAACATTTTGTTGTTAAAAATACTCAATGCCTAGCAAAGTATACATTTTTTTTAAATCTAGTACATGTCTTCTGGCTAGCTAATAAACTAAAAACTACAAAGAAGCATGTGTGTGTAATTGTAATGACATGAGAGCTTTCTGTGAATCAAATAGAATGTGTTGTGTCCATTTCCAACTATCTGATGAGACAATTGGGAAGGGTACATATCTGTTGACCGGAAATCTTAATTGAACACCAAAACAAGTAAGCTAATATACTGTTCCAGGGACTGGTGTGACATGGGTTTGTGACATTAATGCCTACACACTGAGTTCTTTACCTGAGCAGTGATTGGGGAAGTTGCAAAGTGAATGAATTTTTTTCATAGATGAGGAGGAAAATTTAAAAGACAGGTCAGCTCTGGGGAAAAAGCACAAAGTATTTTGTTTGTTTGTCATTCGCCCCAGTTGGGAACTATTGTGCACCTCGTGAGGCAGGTTTTTAATGTTAGACCTGTATTTTAGCAACATAACCTCATTTGTGTCAGCCATGGCAGTTGGTAGCACCGTTACCTCTGAGTCAGATGGTTGTGGATTGGGTCCCACTCCAGGACTTGAGCACAATGATCTAGGCTGACACTCCAGTGAAGTACTGAGGGAGTCCTGCACTGCTAGAGATGCTATCTTTCAGATGGGTTTTTTAATTCATTCATGGGATGTGGGTGTCGCTGGTTAGGCCAGCATTTACTGCCCATTCCTAATTGCCCTCAAGAAGGTGATGGTGAGCTGCCGCCTTGAGCTGCTGCAGTCCTTGTGGTTTAGGTACACCCACAGTGCTTTTAAAAAGGGAGTTCCAGGATCTTGACCCAGAGACCGTGAAGGAACGGCAAAATAGTTCCAAATCATCAGGATGGTGTATGGCTTGGAGGGGAACTTGCAGGTGGTGGTGTTCCCATGCATCTGCTGCCCTTGTCCTTCTGGGTGGTAGAGGTCACGAGTTTGGAAGGTGCTGTTGAAGGCGACTTGGTGAGTTGCGGCAGTGCATCTTGGTAGATGGTAAACACTGCTGCCACTGTGTGTCAGTGGTGAAGGGAGTGAATGTTGAAGTTGGTGGATGGGGTTCTAATCAAGTGGGCGGTTTATCCTGGATGGTGTCAATCTTCTTGAGTGTTGTTGGAGCTGCACTCATCCAGGCAAGTGGAGAGTATTCCATCACACTCCTGACTTGTGCCTTGTAGAAGGTGGACAGGCATTGAGGAGTCAGGAGGTGAGATACTCGTTGCAGAATTCCTAGCCTCTGACCTGTTCTTGTAGCCAAAGTATTTATGTGGCTGGTCCAGTTCAGTTTCTAATCAATGGTGACCCCCAGGATGTTGCTAGTGGAGATTCAGCAATGGTCATGCCATTGAGAACATCAAGGGGAGTTGAGGAGATTCTCTCTTGTTTGAGATGGTCATTGCCTGGCACTTGTGTGGCGCAAATGTTACTTTCCACTTATCAGCCCAAGCCTGGATGTTGTCTAGGTCTTGCTGCATCTGGACATAGGCAGCTACAGTATCTGAGGAGTCATGAATGATACTGGACATTATGTAGTCATCAGCGAACACCCCATTTCTGACCTTATGGATGGAAGGTCATTGATGAAGCAGCTGAAGGTGGTTGGGTCTAGGCCACTACCCTGAGGAACTCCTGCAGTGATGTCCTGGGACTGAGATGATTGACCTCCAACAGCCACAACC
Organism: Heterodontus francisci; assembly: GCF_036365525.1. Lineage (NCBI taxonomy): Eukaryota > Metazoa > Chordata > Chondrichthyes > Heterodontiformes > Heterodontidae > Heterodontus > Heterodontus francisci. The sequence continues at coordinate 85,114,637 of NC_090378.1, forward strand.
ATCTTCCTTTGTGCTAGGTGTGACTCCAATCAACGAAGACCTCCATTTTTGCTAGGGCCCCTTGATGTGAAGGGCGGTCGCTCTCACCACACCTCTGGAGTTCAGCTGTTTTGTCCATGTTTGGAAAAAGGCTGTAATGAGGTTAGGTGCTGAGTGGCCCTGGCAGAACCCATACTGAGCGTCAGTGAGCAGGTTATTGCTGAGCATGTGCCACTTGATAGCACTGTCGAAGACTCCTTCTATCACTTTGCTGATAATCGAGAGTAGACTGATAGGGCGGTAATTGGCCGGGATGGACTTGTCCTGATTTTTGTGTGCAGAACGTACTTAGGACATTTTCCACATTGCTGGGTAGATGCCAGTGTTGTAGCTTTACTGGAACCTAGGGGCGCAGCTAGTTCTGGAGCACAAGTCTTCAATACTATTGCCGGAATGTTGTCAGAGCCCATAGGCTTTGCAGTATCCAGTGCCTTCAGCCGTTTCTTGCTATCACGTGGAGTGAATCGGATTGGCTGAAGACTGGCAACTGTGATCCTGGGGACCTCAGGAGAAGGCCTAGACGGATCATCCACTTGGCACTTGTGGCTGAAGATGGATGCAAATGCTTCAGCCTTGTCTTTTGAACTGATCATAGAAAGTTTATGGCACAGAAAGAGGCCATTTGGCCCGTCATGTCTATGCTGGCCAAAAAACGAACCACCTAGTTTAATCCCACCTTCCAGCATTTGGGTCTGGAGCCCTGCAGACTACGGCACTTGAGATGCATATCCAGACTCCTTTTGAATGAATTGAGGGTTTCTGCCTCAACTACCCTTTTAGGCAGAGTTCCAGACCCCACCACCCTCTGGGTGAAAAGATTTTCCCTCATCTCCCCTCTACTCTTTCTACCAACCACTTTAAATCTATGCCCCCTAGTCACTGACCTTTCTGCTAAGGTAAATAGGCCCTTCACTTCCACTCTTCTCCAGTCCCCTCCAAATTTTGTACGTTTCAATCAGATCTCCCCTCAACCTTCTCTGTTCCAAGGAGAACAACAGCAGCCTATCCAATCTTTCCTCTTGGCTGCATTTTTCCAGTTCTGGCAACCTCCTCGTAAATCTCCTCTGTACTCCCTCTCGTGCATGTATATCCTTTCTGTAATGAGGTGACCAGAATTGCACACAGTATTCAAGTTGTTGCCTAACCAATGAGTTACACAGTTCCAGCATAACGTCCCTGCTCTTACATTCTGTACCTTGGCTAATAAAGGAAAGGATTCCATAAGCCTTCTTAACCACCTTATCGACCTGTCCTGCTACCTTCAGGGATCTGTGGACAGTCACTCCAACGTCCCTCACTTCCTCTACACTTCTCAGTATTTTCTCATTAATCTTGTATTCCTTTGCCTTGTTTGACCTCCCCAAATGCATCACCTCACACTTCTCCGGGTTGACTTCCATTTGCCACTTTTCTGCCCATCTGACCAGACCATCAATATCTTCCTGCAGCCTACAACTATCCTCCTCGCCAATCTTTGTGTCGTCTGCAAACTTCTTGATCATGATCCCTACATTTATGTCCAAATCGTTAATATATACCACAAAAAGCAGGGGACCCAGTACAGAGTCCTGCAGAACGCTGCTGGAAACAGCCTTCCAGATGCAGAAACACCCATCAACAATTACCCTTTGTTTCCTGCCATTGACCTTGCTGCATTTCCCTGGATCCCATGGGATTTTTTTTTAACCAGTCTGCCATGTGGGACCTTGTCAAAAGCCTTGTTAAAATCCATGTAGACCACATCAACTGTGCTGCCCTCATCTATCTTCCTTGTTACTTCAAAAAAAATTATTAAGTTAGTCTTCCCTTAACAAATCCATGCTGACTATCCTTGATTAACCTGTGCCTTTCTAAGTGACAGTTTATCCTGTCTCTCAGAATTGATTGCAATAATTTGCCCACTACTGAGGTTAGACTGACTGCCCTGTAATTATTCAGTCTATCCCTCGCTCTCTTTTTAAACAGAGTTACAATGTTAGCAGTTCTCCAGTCCTCTGGCATCACACCTGTATCCAGTGAGGACTGGAAAATTTTGGTCAGACCGTCTGCTATTTCCTCTCTCGCTTCTTTTAATAGCCTGGGGTACATTTCATCTGGCCCTGATGATTTATCAACTTTCAAGGATGCTAATCCCATTAATACTTCCTCTCTCCCTATGTTTATCACGTCCAATACTTCACACCCCTCTTCCTGAACTACAATGTCTGCATATGTCCCCCTCTTTTGTGAAGACAGATGCAATGTATTCATTAAGAACAATACCAACATCTTCCGCCCTTAAGGTTAAGGCTACCTACACTTAAGGTTACCTTCTTGGTCTGCCACATTTTACCGGCGGTGACGTGGCCTTGGTACGCCCCCCCACCCCCCCCACCACCGCTCAGCAGCGAGGCCTTCATTTAAATAGTAAAATTAATGCAAATAAATTTACATATACTTACCTTGTCCCGGTGCCTGTTCCACGCCCATATTATGGCTGCCGGCCACAACTCATGTGCTTTTGGAACTCCATACAGAGTTCCGAGGTGAGACACTGCTGAGGAGGGGGGAGGACTACAATTATCAGGGCGGGGGTGGGGGAAGCTGGGTTGTGGGAATGATGGGAAGGGGTTGAGAGTCAAAATGAAAAGGTGATTTTTTGGGGGGATATGTCACTGTAATACGTGGGGACTCAGTTGCGGGGGGCGGTTGGGGGTGGTGGGATAGGGGAATATAAGTTGAAATTAAAAGTGTTTGGCAGTTTCTGGTGAAGCAAGGGCATACACAATAAACGGGAGGGTATTGAGAGGGGTAGAAGAAGTGAGAGCTTGGAGTGCATGTCAACAGGTCCCTGAAGGTGGCAGGACAGGTAGATAGAGTGGTGAAGAAGGCATATGGAATGCCTACTTTATTGGCTGAGGTATAGAATACAAAAGCAGGGATGTAATGCTGGAACTGTATAAAATGCTGGTTAGGCCACAGCTGGGGTATTGCATACAGTTCTGGTCACCACATTACAGGAAAGACATAACTCTGGACAGAGTACAGAGGATATTTACAAGAATGTTGCCAGAGGAGGCTGAGGGGTGACTTAATTGAGGTGTACAAAATTATGAGAGGCCTAGATAGAGTAGACAGCAAGGATCTGTTTCCCCTAGTGGAGAGGTTAATTACCAGTGGACACAGATTTAAGGTGATTGGTGGAAAGATTAGAGGGGACATGAGAAATTTTTTCACCCAGAGGATGGTGGGTGTCTGAAATTCACTGTCAGGAACGGTGGTGGAGGCAGAAACCCTAAAATAAATTAAAAAGTACCTGGACATGCACCTGAAGTGCTGTTACCTGCAAGGCTACGGACTAGGTGCTTGAAGGTCGGATTAGATTGGGTGGCTAGTTTTTTCAGCCAGCGCAGACACAATGGACTGAATGGCCTCCTTCTGTGCCGTAATTTTTCTATGGTTCTATGGTTAATTATTAAAATGAGATTGAAGGGTTTGAAGCCCTTTAAAAAATGGTGCGCTTTACATCATTGGGTGTGGCTGCTCCGCCCCCTCTGTTTAAATGGGCCCGAGCACGAAATATCGCAGGGGCTCACGATGGCGCATCCACACGAGCAGACTGCCGAGAAGAGAGCGGCCGCCACAAATTGTGGCGCGCTCATAAAATTCAGCCCTATGAGTGGGAAGATAAGCCATTGTAAGTGATTCTCTGGCTATGATTGGATAGATAAGAACAGAACCTGGCAAGTGCAATTAGATTAGAGATACAGCACTGAAACAGGCCCTTCGGCCCACCGAGTCTGTGCCGACCATCAACCACCCATTTATACTAATCCCACACTACCATATTCCTACCAAACATCCTCACCTGTCCCTATATTTCCCTACCACCTACCTATACTAGTGACAATTTATAATGGCCAATTTACCTATCAACCCAGCTGGACGATGGAGAGGCTTTGGACAAGAATGGTGTAGTCAACTGTATCAAAGACTGCAAACAGGTTGAAAAGGACAAGGAGATGTATAGTCATAGAATCATTTACGGTACAGACGGCAGCCATTCGTCCCATCGAGTCCATGCTGGCTCTCCACAGAGAAATGCAGTAAGTCCCACATCCAATTCATCCCCATAGCCCTGCAAATTTATTTCCTTCAAGTGTCCGTCCAATTTCCTTTCAAAATCATTGATTGTCTCCGCTTCCACCACTCTTGTCGGCAATGTGTTCCAGGTCATTATTGCCCACTTTGTAAATAAGTTCTTCCTCACATTCTCCCTGCATCACTTGCCCAAAACCTTCAATCTGTGTCCCCTGGTCCTTGTACCATTAGTTAATGGGAACAGTTTTTCTTTGTCTAACATATCTAAGCATGTCCTAATCTTGAACACCTCTATTAAATCTCTCCTCAATCTCCTATGATTTAAGGAGAACAACCCCAGCTTTGCCAACCAAACATTGTAAGTAAAATTCCACATCCCTGGAACCATTCTGGTAAATCTCCTTTGTACCCTCTCAGGACCTTTTTAAAGTGAGGTGTCCAGAACTGGATGCAATACTCCAGTTGGGGCCTAACCAGAGCTTTATAAAGGTTCAGCATAACGTCACAGCTTTTGTATTCTATGTCTCTATTTATGAAGACCAAGATCCCATATGCTTTGCTAACCACACTCTCAATATGTCCTGCCACCTTCAAAGATCGATGCACATGCATCCCCAGGTCCCTCTGTTTCTGCACACTCTTTAGAACTGTGCCATTGAGTATATATTGCCTCTCCCTATTCCTTCTGCCAAAATGCATCACTTTACACTTGTCAGTGTTAAATTCTATCCGCCCATAAATGTCTGCCCATTCTGCTAGCCTATATATCTCCTGTTACAAGTGATTCATATAATCCTCACTGTTTACTTCATCTCCAGGTTTGGTGTCATCAACAAATTTTGAAATTCTACTCTGTATTCCAAGATCCAAGTCATTTATCTATTATTCCAAGATCACAAATAGGATGTCATTGGTGATTTTGATAAGAGCTGTTTCAGTACCTGATTGGAGGGATTCAAACATGGAGTTCCAGGAAAGGTGGACATGGATTTGGGAGGCGAAAATACATTCAAAGACTTTGGAGAAGAAATTGAGGTTGGAGATGGGGGCAGTAGTTTGCAAAGACAGAGGGATAAAGGCATGTTTTTTTGAGGAGAGGAATGATGACAGCAGATTTAAAGGATAGAGGGACAACACCTGGAGACAATATTAGTTAACATGGGAGCCAGGAAGGGAAGCTGGGTCGTCAGCAGTTTAGTGGGAATAGGGTCATTGGTGCAGGAGATGAATCTCAGGCTCAAAATGAGTTCAGATAGGGCATGAGGGGAGATAGAAGAGAAACTAGAGAAAGATATGAGGGGTTTAAGAAGATGGCTTACAGTCGAGAAAAAAAGGTGTTGTTTTCACTATTCCATCCTGGAATAGTGACCAGTTTTGGCAGACAAGGGCAGGACCCAATAGTGCTTTATGCGGTCCAGCAAGATCTGGCAGTGGATGACTCAAGCAGTTGTCCACCAAATCCATTAAAGTCTATATCTCTTGGACTTAAGAGAGCGGAGATGAGGACCTCACGTTTACAGAGGGTAGAAGGTGGAAGACTAACCAGAAGAGCGTTGGAATAATCAAGTCTAGAGGTAAAATAGGAATGAATGAGGGTTCAGCAGCAGATGAGCTGAGACAAGGGCGAAGTTGGGTGATGTTATGGAGGTGGAAAAAGGTGGTCTTAGTGATGGCATGAATATGTGGTCAGAAGCTCATGTTAAGGTTAAATATGACACCAAGATTGCAAACTGGTTTCGTTTCAGACAGATGCCACAGACAGGGATGGAGTTGGTAGCTAGGAAATGGAGTTTGAAACGGGGTAAACAATGGCTTTAATCTTCCCAATACTTAACTGGAGGAAATTTCCGCTCATCCAATACTGGATGTCAGATAAGCAGTTTGCCAATTTAGAAACAATGGAGGAGTCGAGAGAAGTGGTGGTGAGGTAGAACTGGGTGTCATCAGTGTACATGTGAAAACTAATGCTGTGCTTTAAGAGTTGTGCTTTGGGGGGGAGTGCGGGGGTGGAATGGGAAGGAATGTGTAATTTGTGTAAATACACAGAGAAAACTTGAAGCATTAAAATCTGAGACTGAAAATGATGGGAATGAATAAACCCTGGATTTCCTGGATCCCAGATAGAAATGACCGTGAAATTTCTGCCATTTTTTTTACGCCCATCTTGCCGACAGGAACATGCCGCAATTTCCTGTGGATCCTGTGTCTACGTCAGAAAATAAAAATCGCTGTAAAGCAAGCATAAATACAGCAGCACCTTTATTCACCTAAAGGTGAACAGTGAATGGACCGCTGTCATCTGCTATGGCGCCTCACTCTCCAAATGTCTTGTCTCTGCTGTACTTTTCCCTCTTCCGTTATTGTGCAGAACAGATAAAGGAGAAAAACATGCCCAACGTCACCCTCATCCTAACGGCCACCTTTATGTGCGGCTGCATCAAGCTGTGCCTAAACCCACGGTACGCAAACACCCAGTTTCACTATTTGCCGAGGTTCTATATGTCCCCGGTGTTGTGAATGACGGGTCTGGCCACATTGCCGTGAAAACACTCCATTCAGGAGGACTGTGCTGTACCACCTGTCCCTCGTGGAAAAGTTTGTCCAGGAAAATACCTTTGACCACAAGTCCATCAGGCACATAACATCCTTGAGGCCCTACAGGAAAAGGAGATAGTGATTCCTGTTGGAAGGTTCCCTGAGCAGTCTGTCAAAGTCATTTGGAAGAATGCCTCATCAGCAGAACTTTCAAATAAGCACCAAGACATAGCTTGGCTCATGGTGTCAGATCCTTCATGCACACCGGAATGGATGTGTCTTAGAGGTGGCACAGATGATTGAGGAAATTCACCCCTACCAAGATTTTGGCATAAAACTGGCATAAATTAATAATATGCAAATTTCCTAGGAGAAGAACCACCACAAAAACCATTCTTGCTCTGTAGTTATGTCCAAGTTCCAGGTCAATCTGTTTTTGGTGGCACTGGTTGACCAGAATACTGAGAGAACTCCTCTGCTCCTCTTCAAAGAGCACATGGGATCAGACAGACCCCATAATCAATATTTGACTGCACCTTTTACAATGCTGCACCTCCTTAGTATTTTACAGAATTGTCGAATATAGTAACTCATACATTGGGTCAACAAATTAAATATACTGTAAATGCATCCATCTCTTGATTTATTGCATGCAATACATCGCAATACAGGAATTGAACTCATTGGATCAATGTATAAAATATATCATAAATACAGCACAGTGGCGCAGTGGTTAGCACTGCAGCCTCACAGCTCCAGCGACCCGGGTTCAATTCTGGGTACTGCCTGTGTGGAGTTTGCAAGTTCTCCCTGTGTCTGCGTGGATTTCCTCCGGGTGCTCCGGTTTCCTCCCACATGCCAAAGACTTGCAGGTTGATAGATTAATTGGCCATTATAAATTGCCCCTAGTATAGGTAGGTGGTAGGGAAATATAGGGACAGGTGGGGATGTGGTAGGAATATGGAATTAATTAGTATAAATGGGTGGTTGATGGTCGGCACAGACTCGGTGGGCCGAAGGGCCTGTTTCAGTGCTGTATCTCTAAACTAAACTAAACCCATTGGATTAGCATATAAAAATATTCAATAAATCAGGAATTGAGCCAATGTTAGTGTATGCAATATTCCGTACATACAGTAACTAATCCAGCCAAGGAATTGATGTATAAAATATACCCAGAACTTTGGGTATATTCAACCAAGAATTAATCTTTCGTTCATTCGATATGGAGTATATCAATATGGGTTTGAGGTTGGAAAGAGCTGGAAATCAGATCTGTGTCTGAAACTAGACCTGGATGAGGATGATGCCACTGAAGGGTAGCGTGTAGGTAAGAAACAGGAGGGGACCAAGAATAGATCCTTGGGGGACAACAGAGGTAATGGTGCAGGAGCAGGAAGAGAAGCCATTGCAAGTGATATTCTGGCTACAATTAGATAAGAATGGAACCAGGAGAGAGGAGTCTCACCCAGCTGGACCACAGTGGAGAGACATTGGAGGAGGATGGTGTGGTCAACCATGTCAAAGGCTGCAGACAAGTCGAGACGGACAAGGAGGGATAGTTTACCTCAGTGACCAAATGAATTCACTACATATAATACACCAAAATGTTGCAATAAAATACTTAAATGAATTTAATTCTTTTTATTTGCTTGAAACAGCATCTCCAAGAAAACTAGGTGCTTCTATTTCTTGTGAAACAACTACATGGCTATATTCCATTCTCTTTTTTGTAATACAGTATGTGTTGCACAATAGAGTCATAGTCATGGGATGTGGGCATCGCTGGCAAGGCCAGCATTTGTTGCCTATCCAGCCCATCGAGTCCATGCTGGCTCTATGCAGAGCAATCCAGTCAGTCCCACTCCCTCATTCGATCTGCATCGCCCTGCAAGTTTATTTCCTTGAACTGCCCATCCAATTTCCTTTTGAAAACACTGATTTTCTCTGCTTCCACCACGCTCGTGGGCAGTGAGTTCCAGGTCATTACCACTTGCTACGTAAAAAAAGTTCTTTTTTTATTCATTTCATGACATGTGGGCCTCACTGGCAACACCAACATTTATTGCCTACCCCCAATTTCCCTGCATCTCTTGCCCAAAATATTCAATCTGTGTCCCCTAGTCTTTGTGCTATCAGTTAATGGGAACAGCTTTTCCTTGTATAACTTATCTAAGCCTGTCATTATCTTGTACACCTCTACCAAATTTCCCATAAATCTCCTTTGCTCCAGGCAGAACAATCCCAGTTTTTCCAACCTAACCTGTAACTAAAATCTCCCATCCCTGGAACCATTCTGGCTATTTTGAATGCTTATGGTGTATAATTAAATGTCCAAATTGGTCTTGTTGACTTGGGGATGTCATATCAGAGTTTAGGAGCGATAACTGTTGGCCTAATTGTCACAAGATCCATTGAGCAGGTGGGATCGGTCAGTATAGAATCTACTGACAACAGAATTATTAGTCTCATGAATAAATGCATTCACTTAACGATAGACATCTTAAAATTTACAGTAATCTGATAAGTATTGAGCTATATTAGAGTACAAAAAAATATTGTCTTTATTTGACAGAAGAAAGTACTTAAATGTAATGTAATTACAGGTGCTATTATTTTCATTCACTACAAACTATTGTTGGAAGTCAAGAGGACTTGGTTACAAAAGTTCCTCAGGGCTCTTTGGGTGGGATGAGATGATCTGTAACTTAATAAGTCTGAATTCTGATACTGTTCTTGTTTAAAATAATAGGTTTATTTTAGTTAAGGATATTTTTGAAATCTTTAAGAATGATTCTTGCACCTTTTGCATCTTTTTAAGAAGTGACAATACTTTTTTCTCAGTTTATGCTATTGTCGCACTCTTATGTTTGTGTGGCTACAACACACATATATAGAATAAAAATCAGAAAAGACTATTTCAGTAGGACTTATTAGATATCTGGAGCTGGAGTTTCAAAGGGCCATGGGGTTGGGAGCTGGAGTGGACGCGATTTGAAGATCGTGGTCCTGGAGGTAGAGCATGGCTACCCGACCCGAACCTGACGGGACCCAACGATATGTGTTGGGCTCGGTCGCTCTTCCAGTTCCGGCATTCAAGCTCGGGTTGGACACACTCTATGACCACATGGCTCCAACCTTAATGTACTTTTTAAACAACCTTTCAGGAGTTGATGTCAATGTTGCATTTCTTCATGTTGACTTTCAGCACATCCTTAAAGCTCTTTTTTTTGTCCTCTTCTGGTGTGTCTGCCCTGAGCTGGGAGAAGATGACCTCCCTTGGGAACCTGGTATCTGACATCCAAACTATATGACCAAACCAACAAAGCTGATGGTGGATAATCATAGCCTTGATGCTTGTGGTTCCTGCTTGTGAGAGGACACTGATGTTGGTGCGCCCGTCCTCCCACTTGATATGTAGGATCTTCCACAGGCAGCATTGATGAAATGACTCCAGTGCTTTGAAGTGCCTTCATTTCATTGTCCATGTTTCAGACCCGTACTGTAAGGTAGGGATCACGACTGCATAGTAGACCATGAGCTTGGTTTCAGTTTTGATGTTGCGATCTTCAAACACTTGTTTCCTCAGGTGGCCAAAGGCTGCACCAGCAGATTTCAGGCGATGCTGGATTTCTTTGCCAATGTCAGCCTTCTGTGAAAGATAACTTCCAAGACACTGGAAGTGTTCCACATTTTGCAGGCACTCATCATGAATCCTAATCAATGGGGCTGGGGCGTGTGCATTTGGAGCTTGCTGATGGAGGACTTTGGTCTTCTGAATGTTCAGTGTAAGTTCCATCTTCACATAAGCCTCAGTAAGTTCGTCGATGATTCTCTGAAGATCCATTTCTGCATTTCTGACACAGCACTTACTGCAGTGTCATCAGAGTATTGGAGCTCAATGACTGAAGTCAGGGTGGTCTTAGGTTTTGATTGGAGTCGCCTGAGATTAAATAGTTTACTGTCCATTCGATAAATAAGCTGCACTCCAGCAGGGAACCCGTCTCTAGTCAGACAGAGCATGGCTGCTCGGAAGATTGACAAAAGAGTTGGGACAATGACACACCCTTGTTTAACGCCTGTCTTAATCTCAAAGGGGTCTGTAATGGATCCATTGCTAAGGATCACTGCTCGCATATCATCATGAAGCAGGTGAAGGATGTTTAGTTTTTTAGTTTAGTTTAGAGATACAGCACTGAAACAGGCCCTTCGGCCCACCAAGTCTGTGCCAACCATCAACCACCCATTTATACTAATCCTACACTAATCCCATATTCCTACCACATCCCCACCTGTCCCTATATTTCCCTACCACCTACCTATACTAGGGGCAATTTATAATGGCCAATTTACCTATCAACCTGCAAGTCTTTGGCATGTGGGAGGAAACCGGAGCACCCGGAGGAAACCCACGCAGACACAGGGAGAACTTGCAAACTCCACACAGGCAGTGCCCAGAATTGAACCCGGGTCGCTGGAGCTGTGAGGCTGCGGTGCTAACCACTGCACCACTGTGCACTCCAGCAGGGATGAATTTTGGAGCACATCCATACTTCAACAGAATCTTCCAGAGTGCCTCACGATTTACAGAGTCGAAGGCCTTTGTCAAGTCAAAAAATGCTACGCAGGGAGATTGATGTTGTTCGCGACATTTTTCTTGTAGTTGGCGAGCTGTGTAAATCATGTCAGCTGTGCCTAAACCCACATTGAGGTTTGGGGAGTAGCTCTTCAGCAAGTGTAATGCGTCGGTTCAGAGGGTTCTTGTAATGATCTTTCCTGCAATGGAGAGCAGGGAGCTGCCTCTGTAATTTCCACAGTCTATGTTCAGATTCACATCTACTCTGTGACATCTGTAAAGTAAGCTCATCCTAGCATCTGACATGCTAGCAACAATATACAACACCATTGGAAACTGTTTCATAATTTTAAACACCTCTATTAAATCTCCTTGTAATTTTCTCTGCTCTAAGAACAACCCCAATTTCTCCAGTCTAACCACAAAACCTATCCCTGGAACCATTCTAGTCAATCTTTTCTTGATTGCTCCAAAACCTTCAAGTCCTTCCTGAAGTGTGGTGCCCTGAATTGGACATAATACTCTAGCTGGGGCTGAACTAATGTTCTAATTAGGTTGAGCATAACTTCCTGGCTTTTGTATTCTATGCCTCTATTTATAAAGTCCAGGATTCCGTGTGCTTTATTAACTACTTTGTCAACCTGTCCTGCTACCTTCAAAGATTTGTGCATAAACAACCCCATGTCTCTCTTTTCTTGCACCCCCTTTAAAATTATAGCAATTTATATATGGATGGCTTTTACTGCAAAGGAATCTACCCCTTTCAAAAAATAATTTCCTCTTCTCAAAATGTCAGCAATGACCATTTCAGCACTATGGCTCGGAGCCATACTGAGGGGTCAGTAAGAGATCTATGCATACATCCCTCCCATGTTCACAAGCAACATGTACCCTGAGGCTCCTCAGTTTGTGTGACAGCTGGAGGGTGAATACCCAGAAACTGTCCTGAGGATCGAAGATTGCACTCACCTTGCCAGAGCGCATCAGGTCATTGAACCCATTTCTGCACTGGATCCAAGTTCCTCTGACCACACTTCAGCCACTGACTGTGACAGTAATGTCAAGCTATGCCTGCTTGATCTGGGAGGGTGGCCTTCTCCTGCCAGCTCCCTCCTCTCCCTCACAGTCTTCCGCATGATCTCCAGGTCCACATCTGAAAATTGAGGGTCTGTCCTGCCCGGGGATCCAGGCCTCTGGCTCTGCTGAGACATTGTGCAAACCAAGTGTTCTGAGATCTCTCGCTCTGTAGAATCAGTACTCAAATGGCAGCCATTAAATTGGGTCCGTGCTTGGGTAGTCCCGTCACCGTTCTGCCCCCATGGCCGTTAATTGGTCACTAAACCCGTCTCCAAAGGGGCCACCCCTTTGAAACTTGGGCCCCATTACTGTTTCCCCCCCCCCCCCCCCCCCCACACCCCACCCCCCCGGGTTAAGGACATAGAAACAGTCTCGACTTCCGCTTCCCACCCCTGCAGTGAAAATCCAGCCCCAGGTTTACATCACAACTATCTTGATACTGAAGTTGGGAGTGAAATATAGCCATTTGACTGTTCAACCAGCAGACTACAAGAAGAACATGACCCTTATTTAGAACTCAATGTTCTAAACTTTTATGTGCCAAACTCCATGCTTGTGTGAAACATCTTTTTGAATTAGTTTAACAGACACACACCACGACAATTCATACATCTTTAGATTTATTGTACTGATATCCCCATGTACAATATTGCATATCCTGATAGATATGATCAATTTGTATGACTAGGCCACTTATAAAGCCTAGACTACAGGTCAAACTATTTTACATCATTGTGCAATGGTGCTAATTAATTCATTGAAATGCATCTATTTGATATTCTGATCAAAAGATACAGTCTGTTCTGCTCTTTCAATAAATTAAACTAGTAAAATCAAACACCGGTTAAGGAGAGGAAAGTCGCCACTCAGCAGGGTTCTCATTTCTGATTGTTTTCCAATGATTCCTGCTGGAAAGTGTGTAGGGCTTCTCATATCTGAGGTATTTGAACAGAATGACCAATGGAGGAATGTGAAGCAAGTTAGACAGCATAAGAGGTGTTATTTGTCCTCATCTGGGTACCTGTACCTCCTTATACCTAACTTTTGTCTCCAAGTTTGGGTTTTTGTTCCCTTCAGCCTTGGCAAAAGCTGCTAAGAGTTCAAATGCCTTTTGAGCCTTTCTGAAAGTGTTCAAAATTTTTGTCACCCCATTCTCTCCCTTTCAATTGTCCCATCCATCTAATACTTAATAATTCGATGACTAGTTATTACATGTATTGCACAGAAAAAAAGAAACAGACTGGACATGTTGTTTAAATATAAAATTGTTTATTCCAAAATGAGTCTGAAATCCCCAAAAGCAAATATATATATATAAAAAACAATCTTCATGAATTAACATCTTAACAGATGAACATGTCAAACCAATTGTGTACAACAAATACACCGAACCAGAGCCTTTTTCTTTTACACAAAGCAGATGAGAAACATTTACAACCAAGTTTTGTAACAGTAACCTGAGTGGCTTGCTTGATGGCCATGAAACCATTGTCAATTGTCGTAAATCCCATCTGGTTCACTAATGTCCTTTAGGGAAGGAAATCTGTTGTCCTTACCTGATCTGGCCTACATGTGACTCCAGACCCACAGCAATGTGGTTGACTCTTAAATGCCCTCCGAAATGGCCTAGCAAGCGACTCAGTTGTATCAAACCACTACAAAGTCAATAGCAGTTCAAGAAAGCAGCTCACCACGACCTTCTCAAGAGCAATTACGGATGGCAATAAATGCCGTCCTAGCTAGCGATGTCCACATCCCATGAATGAATTTTTTAAAAAAGTGCTTAATTATCTCTTGCCTCACAGAATACTGGATGTAGGGATGTAGGACAGATCTCAATGCAGCTTTCTACGAAACCTTCCATGATCAGCTTCTTCCTGAAAAATCTTTTGATTTATTTCATCACAGATACTGTATAAAAATAATCTTGTTTCTCTCTTTTAGCATTTATATAAAATTTATTCTACTTAATACACCTTGGAACGAGATTCTAAAGAGGTCTCCTTAAGCTGTTCACATTTTAACTATTAAACAAGTTTCCTCACACTGTAGTATTTCAGTGCCGTGATCATGGAATTGGAGATGGTGGTGATGTAGATGAAGAATAAGAAAACACCAAGGACTAAGCTTGAGTGCACTTTCAAGGTCACTATGTGAGAAGTCATTGCAGGAGATGTTCAGGCAAGAAGTAGTAGAATCAAGTAAGTGGGGTACAATGGAGATACACTGTAAAGAGATGGTGGAAAAAGATGACATGGTCGACTGTGTGAAGCAGAGAGATTGAGGAGGACAAGGAGGGATATGTTAACTAATTACAATTACAGAGGACTGTTAATCAGGACAGTCTTCATGTTATGGAGAGGGCAGAAATCTGACTAAAGGCATTTGAACAGGAGTGATGGAAAAGGTGGGCATGGAGCCAGGTGGTAATCATGTATCCAATGAGTTTTGAGAGGTCACCTGCAAGTTTCCCTCCAAGCCACACACCATCCTGACTTGGAACTATATCACCGTCGCTGGGTCAAAATCCTGGAACTCCCTAACAGTACTGTAGGTATACCTACACCACAAGGACTGCAGTGGTTCAAGACACCATCACCTTCTCAAGGGCAATCAGGGATGGGCAATAAATACTGGCCTAGCCAGCAATGTCCACATCGTATGAACGAATAATAAAAAAAGGAGATTAAGAAATGAGGCATTAGTTGAAGAAGTCAATGGTGAGCTTTCTACTATCAAGGAGGGTAATGGTGCTAATTGACATGGTTATGGTTAAGAGTTGTCGTCTGCATTAGTGGCAGTGATGATGGTGACTTTTTTGACAGATCAGACATAAACTAAGCGTACCTAATCAAATCAATTTGCTACCATGGGAATGGGTATTTTGCGCATATGCCCTGTGCCACAATCCAGGTCACAAGCTGGTAGTCTGGCTGTCATTTTCAGGCAGTTTCATGATGAAACTACAAAAAAAAAAGCACTGTATCAGAAGCTATCGCTCATCAAAAGGGAGAACTGTGAGTCACTCCAAATCCAAGACACAACTGCAACCTCCTCACTGAAAGTCGAGGTGAGGCAGGCAGTGCCTTCACTTGCCTCACCTGATGAGCCACCCCGATTAAATAATAAGTTCAATAAAGTCCCAGACAAAAGTTGAGATGTTTTGTACCAGGGCCCAAAAGGTTATTGGGAACTACTGGAACAATGAGAAATGTTCAAAACAATTGGTCAACTGTGACCCTTAATATTGCAAATTAGTGTACAGGTTAAGAAAAGCATGGTATTTCTATTCCAGACATTACAAGATTGTTATTTAATATTGTACACCAGCAAGCTAAGCTAATCACCAATCATACAAATATTTATAGTACTCAGCTTTGGCCAAGTCAGCAGACAGAATCTTAATCATCCTCCTGGTGGTTTTCTTCATGTTGTTTGCAGCCTCTACTGCTTTGTCCAAAGTTGAGTTTAAATGTGAAATCTGGGTTTAGAGAACATTGTAAATTTAGATAAAGTGCAAATTAATAGTTTGAAATAATTATATTTCTAAATTTAGATACACCTCCACAAATCAACTCAAATACTTGTTTTCTCCAGTTCCTTAAACGGTTCAATCACTTTGGAACATTTTCTGCATGATGTTACCTAACTATTTTTGAAAACTAATGGTAATACTTCAAAATATTTTAATAGTTTCTCAACAAGATATAACTTCTCTTTGGCAGAGTCTTCCTCATTCTTCAAGTTATTAAAATAGATTGGTGAAGGTATAATCCTTTTAAGACATCATGATGGCCCTAAGCTATCCAAATGGTTCAACTATTTCCTGCATTATTTAATGATTCTCCCCACCTCCCCCTCCCCACCCCGCCCCCGGGCTGTTTACCAGTTTGTTTGCCTAGAAAGAGCAAATCTTAAAAAAAATTCTCACTTTTTCTCCCTTTGCAATAGTAGCACTACTCAAATTTCCTCAACAATGACAAAAATATAGAAGTACATTTGGTATGTGACAGATATTTTGAAGAATGAAGGTAGGTAGCCTAGTTCCTCAAGGTTATGATCTGATTGTGCTTTAAGAAAAGGATGATGAGCATCAAATCAGTTCAGCTAAGACTTACCTATTAAATTTCATATCTCTTCTGGCTGATGGTTCTACTGAATTTGACCGAGTATGGCATCAAGGAGCTCTAGCAAAACTGAGGTCAATGGGAATCAGGGGGAAAACCCTCCGCTGGTTGGAGTCATACCTAGCACAAAGGAAGATGGTTGTGGTTGTTGGAGGTCAATCATCTGAGCTCCAGGACATCACTGCAGGAGTTCCTCAGGGTAGTGTCCTGGGCCCAACCATCTTCAGCTGCTTCATCAATGACCTTCCTTCAATCATAAGGTCAGAAGTGGGGATGTTCGCTGATGATTGCACAATGTTCAGCACCATTCGTGACTCCTCAGATACTGAAGCAGTCTGTGTAGAAATGCAGCAAGACCTGGACAATATCCAGGCTTGGGCTGATAAGTGGCAAGTAACATTCACGCCACACAAGTGCCAGGCAATGACCATCTCCAACAAAAGAGAATCTAACCATCTTCCCTTGACATTCAACAGCATTACCATTGCTGAATCCCCCACTATCAACATCCTAAGGGCTACCATTGACCAGAAACTGAACTGGAGTAGCCATATAAATACTGCGGCTACAAGAGCAGGTCAGAGGCTAGGAATCCTGAGGCGAGTAATTCACCTCCTGACTCCCCAAAGCCTGTCCACCATCTACAAGGCGCAAGTCATGAGTGTAATGGAATACTCTCCACTTGCCTGGATGGGTGCAGCTCCAACAACATGCAAGAAGCTCAACACCATCCAGGACAAAGCAGCCCGTTTGATTGGCACCCCATCTACAAATATGCAATAGTTGGCCCTATCTACAACTTTTGACCCAGCAGCAGCGGCAGCATTGCCAGAGGTAAGGGAGAACAAGATTAGCCACATTGCTCATGGGACATTACAGACTGATTTCGGAGTACATTGATGACCCAATTTGAATGTCAAACAGGCAAAGGGTGGGAAGTGATGTTCCAAAGCGATCTGTGCTGGGACCACAGTTGTTCACAATTTACATTAATGATTTGGACTCGGGAATCAGAAGTTACAAATTTCAAAATTTGTAAACGACACCAAATTGGGAGATGTAGTTAATGCAAAGGATGAATATGCCAATATACAGGAAGACAACGGTTCAGATTTTTCTCTCAGCACAAAAGCAACTCACCAAGTCTCCTTCGACAGCACCTTCCAAACCTGCAACCTCTACCACCTGGAAGGACAAGGGCAGCAGATGCATGGGAACACCACCACCTGCAAGTTCCCCTCCAAGCCACACACCATCCTGACTTGGAACTATAATCGCCGTTCCTTCACTGTTGCTGGGTCAAAATCCTGGAACTCCCTTCCTAACAGCACTGTGGGTGCACCTACACCGCAAGGACTGCAGCAGTTCAAGAAGGCAGCTCACCACCACTTTCTCAAGAGCAATTAGATATGGGCAATAAATGCTGGCCTAGCCAGCGATGCCCACATCCCATGAAGGAATAAAAAAAATCATCTTTCGCCGTTGACCTTGTGTACAGTTGCCCAGAGACCTTTTGCTGGCTTGTCAGCAGGAATTTCTACTGGTCTGGTGTCTGAACCAGCACAGCACCATCTACATGGGATCTGTGGCATCTGTGAGTAGGCAAGGAATTGAAAGGCTCTTCAACCAATCAGATTGAAGTATATTCACCGAGACACAGTTAAAAACAGGAAATGTAAATTACATTTAAACCATGTACAGGAAGCAAAATAAAGATTGGGACATAAAGCTGGGATTAAGGGAGAGAGAAAAAGAAAAAAAATTAAAAAAACGTATTTTTAAAAAATCTGCAACATTAATTTTCTTCTGAGGGAATGAGACTCCATATTTGTAAAAACAATTCTTCAGGACCAGGGAGGTTGTCCAGCAGTAATTATCACTTAGTACACCATTAAAAACTCACTTACTCCTGAATACACTAGCCCTAACCTTTTCAGCTTCGTTAGTGCAGAATTAATGGATACATACCACAACTTCATGGCATTACAGTGACTTCAGTGCTGAGCCTATTGGTGAGGACTGCAGCACCACACCTTGTGGAGGAGCAAGGTATCTCTGCATCACCTTCTGGATTTCTGCATTTAACTGCACATGTAGGGACATTAGAAGTTGCTATCAGATTTATCCTGTAATAACGGCAAGCACTGATAGCCTCGCCATTATTATTACAGCAAAACACGGGCTGTTCATATGCTTGCAGAATGGGTATGTAATTGGAAAATGAATTTCAATATAGGTAAGTGCGTGATGGTGTGTTTTGGTAGGAAGAGTAAGGAGGGCATGTACTGCTTGGACAATAAGGGCAAGATTTCCATTCCAAGGTCAGAACCCCAATGTCGGTGGGGGTGCCCCAGCTTGTGTCGCTGACACACTTTGAGGAGCTGGCCCTTGATGTGGCCAGAGTGCAAACATCTCAACATATCCAGGTTTAGGGGATGCACTGGCAATGCTCCCCATGCAACAAGTTGTCAATGCATAAGCGGTCATTGCATTATTTTAAGTAGCAGAGGCATATGTTGACTGTCCCAATCTCTCATCACCATCTTCTTTTATGACTCCCAGAGGTCCAGTTGCAGAGGGGCACCAGTGTAGATACTTGCACCTCAGTGGATCCATGCTTGGTTTTAGAAACAGTGGCACAGAGTGAAGCACACATCACATCAGAGCTGCAGGATTCGGGGGAGGCAGAGCCGGCTGTAGGGGAGTCCCCCTCGGAGGATGGAGGACAGGTGTAGCCCTGCTCAAAACTTTGTGAAGCCATCAGAGATCTGTGGATGGCTGTTAGGGGATAAGGCTTACTCCTCGTAGAGATGGCCAATGACACTTGTGTGTCACCCTGCAACGGAGGCTGAGAGACACTGTAACTGATACCACCTGAGCACAAAGGTCAGCACTGAGCAGGCCATTGGCTGCCCGATGATGAGTGTCAGGTGCCTTAACTAGTCGAGTGCCGCCATCCAGTACACTTCCTCAAGGGTCTCACGCTTTGTGGTGGTCTGCGGAGATGCAGTGCCTCAGGAATCACAAAAGAGGCAGCTCTAACTGGAGAATCAATGTGCGATATGTGCTCACATATTGGAGTTACCCGATGCTCTGTGGAGTCAAGGGATGCGAATGGTGGAGTCCGTTCATCTCACATGCTCCATAGACTTAGTGCTTTGAGCACATGAGCTCCTCCATTGAGCGAGTGGCCAAACTCTTGGAGAACCATATGTAGCATCACTCAGAGTTGGTGCAGGAACAGCACACTGACATGCACAGGATGTATGCCATAGTCAGTATCATTGACCGGTCTGTGGCGCAACTAGCATACAGAAACATGGAGTGGATGCCAGCTGCGCCCCAGCTGGTGGTCCCCTCCAGTGATCAAGGACACCATCCTTCACGGGGCTCCGTCATCATCATCCATCTCCATGGCCCCTCTGATGGACAAAGCATCTGTAGAGTCACACCTTGTGACAGAGGCTGCCATCCTGATGAGCAATCTGCCTCCTGGGCCTGCCATGGCGGCATGCCTGCAAAGCATGGGTACCGTTCTCCAGTTTTCCTTCAGCCTCCTCCTCATCCTCGTCTTCCTCCTCCTGTTCCTCCTCTTCTTCGCCCTCTGAGGATCTGTGCCGTTCCAGTGCTTCTCCCTCAACTAGGGATGGGCAACTACGGATGGGCAATAAATGCTGGCCTAGCCAGTGACATCCACATCCCATGAAAGAATAACAGAAATAGAAAGACTTGCATTTATATAGTGCCTTTCACAACCACTGGACGTCTCAAAGTACTTTACAGCCAATGAAGTAGTTTTGAAATGTAGTCACTAATCTAGTTGTAATCTAGAAATTGGAGTAGCAAAGTTGTGCACAGCAAACACCCACAAACAGCAATGTGATAATGACCAGATAATCTGTTTTTGCAATGTTGATTGAGGAATAAATATTGGCCAGGACACCAGGAATAACTCCCCTGCTCTTCTTTGAAATAGTGCCATGGGATCTTTTACATCCACCCGAGCAGGCAGATGCGGCCTCAGTTTAACATCTTAACCAAAAGACTGCACCTCCAACAGCGCAGTACTCCCTCAGTATTGCACTGGACTGTCAGCCTTGATTTTTGTGCTCAGCCCTGGGGTGAAACTTGAACCCCGAACTTTGTGAGCCATGGCTGACACTTCTGAGAAGTCAAGAACGCAGAGATATGAAAGGTAATTCTTCTCACTGAGCACAACAGTTTGCCTATGAATGTGGGCCTTCTCCAAGCCTTCTCTCTTCAATGGTGCCTCTTGTTGTTGTCCTACCATTCCAGCTCGCTCCTCACTCTGCCACCGCCTCCTTCTCCCTGTTGTGGTTGGGACCCGGCATGGATCCCACACCTTAAAAAGAAAATTCAAAACTGACCCTTAACGAGCTTATAACAAGTTTGTTAATAGGCTTAACTGGCCATTTGAACAGTTCAGGCAGATTGTCTCTTCCAGCTCCCATCGCAGTCTTTTAAACTTGGAGATTGCCAGTTTTGCAACAAGAAACTGGCACGCCAACCTGAGGGGCAGGTTGCAGTGACCACCTGCCCTTGATCTCACCCTCTCAAACAAATAAAAATCCCATCCTAAGAGTTTGAATGGGGTTGAGGAGCAAACGGATCAGGGGTACAGATACACAAATCACTACAAGTATCTAGACAGGTTCTTTCTTCTTTCTTTGGCCTCCTTATCTCGAGAGACAATGGGTAAGCACCTGGAGGTGGTCAGTGGTGTGTGGAACAGCGCCTGGAGTGGCTATAAAGGCCAATTCTAGAGTGACAGGCTCTTCCACAGGTGTTGCAGAAAAATTTGTTTGTCGGGGCTGTTACACAGTTGGCTCTCACCTTGCACCTCTCTTTTTTCCTGCCAACTGCTAAGTCTCTTTGACTCGCCACACTTTAGCCCCGCCTTTATGGCTGCCCGCCAGCTCTGACAAACGCTGGCAACTGACTCCCACGACTTGTGATCAATGTCACAGGACTTCATGTCGCGTTTGCAGACGTCTTTAAAGCGGAGACATGGATGGCCGGTGGGTCTGATACCAGTGGCGAGCTCGCTGTACAATGTGTCTTTGGGGATCCTGCCATCTTCCATGCGGCTCACATGGCCAAGCCGTCTCAAGCGCCGCTGACTCAGTAGTGTGTATAAGCTGGGGATGTTGGCCGCCTCGAGGACAGGTTAATAAGGCCATAAAAAAAAAAATCAAATCAACCACTGGAGTTCATTTCTAGTGAGATAGAACTGAAAAACGAAGAAGTTATGTTAAGCTTGAAACCAACCTGGTTTAGACCACGCTTGGAGTACAGTGCACAATTCTGGTCTCCATCTTATTACAAGTATATAGAGGCATTGGTGAAGCAAAAAAGATTCACAAGAATAGCTGAACTGAGAGGATATATTTATCTGAACAGGCTGGGACTCTTTCCTCTATAAAAGAGAAGTCTGTGGGGATGACCTGATAAAGGTCTTAAAGATAGCGAAAGGAGCAAAAAGAAAATGTCTCCGCTTGTGGGGAGCCCAAAACTAGAGATCATAAATATAAAATAGTCATTAATAAATCCAATAGAGAATTTAGGAAAAACTTGAATGTGGAATGTGCTACCACAGGGATTATTTAAGGCAATACCATAGATGCATTTGAGGGGAACTAGATAAGCACATGAGGAAGAAAGGAATAGAAGGATAAGATGATAGAATCCGATAAAGCAGATTAGGAGGAGGAACAAAAATGGCGGCATAGACCAGTTGGGCCGAATGGCTTGTTTCTGTGCTGTACACTCAATGTAACTCAATTCCTGTTGATCATAAACTGAACTAAAAAAAAAAAAATCACAATGTTTATCTTTTATAGGTAAAAGCAATGTGGGTCTGGACACCTCCTCACTGTAGGCACAAAGCATAGTTATAGAGTTGACTGAACAGATGGAAACTTGTTAATACTAGGTAACCTCAAAGCTATGTTTAGTCTGTTTGTCCAATATGTTTTTTTGTACCTGTTCTGTTTGTCTGAAGTCTCATGCTGGAGCTTTCTGATTGATTTAGTGAAAGATCATGTGTGAACTTTCTAATTGTTTCAGTGAAGGCACATATATGATTTTTTTGAATTGCGTTAGTGATTCTATTATTTTTGATGTCCCTACTTTTTGATTAGTTAGATGACCAATCACATTCTACCAAAAATTATTTTTTGAGATATAGCTGCATAAAATTTTCTTGCATTCCAGTTGTTACTTAAGTTAAATACATAGAACATTATTTATTGTCTATATTTCACTTCTATCTATAACTTACTAAGCTAGAATCAATAAATCCTAACGCAAATGATTAATAATATCCTATTTTCGCTCCCTGTCAACCTTCTGAACCCACTCTCTCTCCCAACTGAGCATGCTGTTCCTGTGTTCCTCTGTTACTGCTCCACAGTAAACCCTTCACATACATCCTCTTTTTTTTTTATCCTCTGCTGCAGCCAAACTTCTCATAATTTCACAACTGCATGCTGCCCACTATTGCACTTTTCTTGCTCCTGTTCTGATTCAACACAGAGCCTCCAAGCAAGTGAGTAGATGGAAGCAATACATTACAAGGATACTTCCATATCTTGTATGCCATTCTAGTTCAGTAGGATGCTTACCTGCGGACTACCAGTGCTTCTATCAATGTCATTTATCAGCAAACTCTTGGTGCTATGGAATTGATTGGGTAAACATTTTGATCCTATTTTGACTATTTCATACGTAGGTGAATAGTAAATCCTGGAGACACTTGATATTGGTGGATACTCAATGGTATCATACCTACAAGAAACAAAGATGCCAATTGCAAGGTTTAAGAAAGTCTGGAAGAAAACTTGCCCATGGAGTAAACTAACTTTTGAAATGACTTAAAGGAATACAATTAACCTATCAGCATGCTAAACATTTTGTTGATTCTCCAATTTGAATTTGACTTTTCAATTTGAAGTTTTTTTAAAATTTGTTTTTGGGATGTGAGCATCGCTGGCAAGGCCAGCATTTACTGCCCATCCCTAAATGCCCTTGAGAAGGTGGTGAGCGGCCTTCTGGAACTGCTGCAGTCCATCTGGTGTAGCTACACCCACAGTGGTGTACGCCAAGGAGTAAAGGCCGGCTTCCCAACCCAAACCGGACGGGACCCGACAACATGTGTCGGGTTGGGTCACACTTCTAGGTCCGGGATTCGGGCTCGGGCCGTGTCGGACACGCTCTATCACCACCTCCAGTAAGTGGTTCCAATGTTAATGTACTTTTTGGACTTGAAATATGGTTTTGTTACAGTTATTTTAAGCTTGTGCAGAAAAGCAACAAAATGAAAAACAAGGCAGGTTAACTGATGGTCGCGTCAGGTTGGGTTGGGCGCAGGAAAAATTGAAAGGACTCGGGCCGGGTCGGGCTCGGGGTCAGATGTGGTTCTGTCAGGCTCGGGTCGGGTTTCACTTGCAGACCAGAGCTGGCCTTTACCAAGGGGCTCCAGGTTTTTGACCCATCGACAGTGAAGGAATGGCGACATAATTCCAAGTCAGGATGGTGTGTGACTTGGAGGGGTACTTTCTAGGTGGTAATGATCACGGGTTAGAAAGGTGCTGTCGAAGGAGCCTTGGCAATTTGCTGCAATGTATCTTATAGATGATGCACACTGCTGCTACTGTGCGCCAATATTGGAGGAAGTGAATGCTGAAGATACTGGATGGGGTGCCAATCAAGCAGGCTGCTTTGTCCTGGATGGTGTCGAGCTTGTGTGTTTTTGAAGCTGCACTCATCCAGGCAAGTAGAGAGTATTCCATCACACTCCTGTCTTGTCCCTTGTAGATGGTGGGGAGTCAGGAGGTGAGTTACTTGCCGCAGTGTTCCCAGCCTCTGAACTGCTCTTGTAGCCACAGTATTGATATGGCTGGTTCAGTTAAGTTTCTGATCAATGGTAACCCCCAGGATGTTGATGCTAGGAGATTCAGCGATGGTAATGCCTTTGAATGTTAAGGGGAGATGGTAAGATTCTCTCTTTTTGGAGATGGTCATTGCTTGGCACTTGTGTGACACGAATGTCACTTGTCACTTATCAGCCCAAGCTTGATTGTTGTCCGGGTCCTGTTGGATGTGGGCACGGACCTCTTCAGTAACTGAGAAGTTGCAGATGGTACTGAAAACTGTACAATTGTCAGCGAACATCCCCACTTCTGACCTTATGTTGGAGGGAAGGTCATTAATGAAGCAGCTGAAGACAGGATACTACCCCGCAGAACTCCTGCAACGATGTTCTGGAGCTGAGATGATTGGCCTCCAACAACTACAACCACAGGACAGTAGCATAGTGGTAATGTTACTGAACTAGAACCCAAAGGCTGAGACATGAGTTCAAATCCCACCAAAGCAGCTGGGGGAATTTAAATTCAATTAATCATTAATGGTGATCATGAAACTGCCAGATTGTCATTAAAACCCCATCTGGTTCAATCATGCCCTTCAGGGGAGGAAATCTATTGTCTTTACCTGGTTTGACCTACAACTGACTCCAGACCCACAGCAATGTGGTTGACCCTTAACTGTCCTCTGAAATGGCCTAGCAAGCCACTCAGTTGTATCAAACTGCTATAGAAAAGTCAAATAAGAATAAAACCAGCCTTATATGAAAATAAAACTAATCGTATTGTTTGTGCATCATCCAATAACACTCACCTCAATGGTGAAATGGATGCTAACATTTCAGTGCACTTAGTTGCTACAGCAGCTGAAATTCCAATGCTAGAAGTGAGTCTACGCCTACTTTGTCCTGATGATCTCTCAGAGAAGAGTTCTGTGTGGTAAAAGACAAACCTAACAGTATGAGTAGATGGTATCACCAAGTTACCTTACTGAATAATCCAAATATTGTTCAATAGATTATTCCAACAGAATGAAATAGCTCTAAATTTGATTTTTCCCAACATAAATTAACTGCTGAATATTCATTAATTCCTTATATTTGTTGTTTTTCAGTGGTAGAATTGTACACCATGTTATTCAGGGATCTACAGGGGAACCAGATTTAGTAGCGTAAATGCAGGGAGCTGAACAAACATCAATGCAAATCAGCTTTCAAAATGTAATATGGTTCCTGTTTGTTTGTGGATTTCTAAATATTATGCCAGCTGCAATGCAAATTGGTATCAACATTGTTAGTTGCATTTAAGAATATATTGTGTTCAATATTTATCTGAGCCCTCTTTTAATTGAGCCCCATCAGACTGTAGCATCATTGTCCAATTATGTTTACATCTGAAGTTTTGGTTTGTTTCTCAATATTAAAATCAAATATTGATGTGAAAGTTCTCACAATTATGAATTAATTTTTTGAAGTGCATGGCTATTTTAACTCAAACTAGCAGAGTAAACAAAAAACTTAATTGTAAATTATAGAAATACACTGCAACCAAAAAAAAAACTCTTGTTGAGAACTGAAAACTGAAAGGAATTGTAAGCCCCCAAAACAGAAGCAAGTGCTCTTGTAGGGTACTATAATAGGGAGTGTCTTTGGCAACTATGCAAAGTATTTTTAGCTATTTCTGTTTTTATTTGATTTTCAGCACTTGCAATTTATTTTTCTTTTTGTAGTTAGATATTTGGTTTAATCACGTTTGTGGAAATGCATCTTCATAGAGAAAGGTGTCTTAAAAACGGTTTCTTTTTAATCTAATTATCTTAATCCTTCTGTGCATGGCAATGTGTCAAATGTGTAGTATTTATGTTAGTATATATTTGGCTTGGTGAATGTCCCTTTAAATTCAGTCACAATACAGAGAGATTTAAAATCAGCTGCAGTTTTAAAAAACCACCATAGCCTCAGTGAATTCAATAATTGTGTTGCAAAGACAGTTTGAACTGTAGGCTTAAAGGAGGAACAAAGCTACTTTTGGACAAACACAAACTGTGATTGTTCAGTTAAATGTATGACAGTCAATCATTTCTGAATCAGAGTATTACTTTATGAAAGACCAAGGTAGCCATGACAATCAGTGAAAGAACCAGAGAATTTATAGTAAAGAAGGTGGCCAGTTGGCCCATTGTGTCTGTGGCACTTCTTTGCTAGAGTAATGCATAACTAATCCCACTGTCCTGATTCCTTCCATAGTGCTATATCTTCCTCTTCTCCCCTTTAAAGCTGCAATGGTCTCTACCTTAACTACTTCCTGTGGAAAGCATTCCATGCTCTAATAATAAAGAAATATGTCTTCTAACCATTCTTCTCATTCTTACAATGAAAATTTAAAATTAATGGCCCTGCCAGTTCCACTCCAGAGACTCAAGTACATAACCTAGGCTGACACTTCAGCGCAGTACTAAGGGAGTGTTTTGGAGATGCCGCCTTTTGGATGAGATGTTAAACCGAGGCTCCATCCGGCCTCTTCATTTTCTTTTCCTTTAGATAACCCAAAGGGAGATGCCACGGAGGTGGAGGAGAATGAAAGAGACAAGTTGCTTTTCACATCTGTTCAACCAGCTGCATTCCCATCCAAGCCACCATTCACTTTCTGTCTACTCACCAGCCCAGAGAAAACCGTCCAGGTTATGTAGGTAGTTCTGGGTGAGACTCAACACATAAGGGTTCTGGAGGAGACAAAGGAAAAAGGGGATCTGGCAATGAGGAGCAGAGGCACTAAAGAAAGCTGCCCCTGACACAGATATTTGGGGTTCTGCTCTTTGAGGGAGCGGTGTGGTCTGTACACTGATGGAAGGATAACTCCTAATTGGTGGTCTTCTTCTTTGCTGTAGCGTTCCACTGTGTGCCTCTGTTATTTCTTCTTTCTCCCTGTTCTGCCTCCATTATAACGAAATATGCAGAATGCCAATAGTGAATCTCATGGCAGGGGCTCCATGATGTAAAGGTGGGAAACACCTGCCTGTAACCGTTGAAAGGTAGCTTGCAGAATTCTCTCTTAGTTACACAACTGTAAAAACATTTTTCTAATCAATGTTTATGGACACTCAAAGCCTGTGAACTCAACCATTTCCTGGTTTGCAAGTTTATGTGGGTAGTTTACCCCTCTTCTTTACAGTCTTATCTTAAGTCAAGTGTTAATAGCAGATTTTTGGGTAAGATTTTGCTCTCATTATGCTGTCATTTGTATACGTGCACCACTTTTGGGGCAGATATCTTCTGCTACCAGCCACTCCTGCTGAAATGTAGCGTATATTTTAGAAAAGGTGTAACTGGCATATCTGACATATTATAACTTGCAATCCCTTACACCAGAGCTACACCACTTTTGCCCCTCAAATAAACAGTATTTTGGGTTCTATGTTTTTAAAAAGTGCATTTCTCCAGTACAATAAGTGCAAATTAGCAAATCAATTCATGAAATCAATGGAATCTGCTAAAATATAAATTTTTTGACTTACATATATTTCAGTGATGAGAAATAAGGTTCATATGATTCAAATAATTTATACTAAGAAAATAACGTGTGTGGTTAATCCACAGGAGTATATGATAGTATGTAAGATTTTCACTCACTCACTTAGTTCATGATCTGAAGCATCATCATCTGCTCTTAGCCAAGAGGAATGCCTTCTTTTAAGGCTGTTTAAACAATTGGTTGTCAACTTAACATTCTCCATACTTCTACTGTTTGAAGGAAACAATTTTAAATGTAAAATAAGTGTAAATATTTTAATACAAAAAAATTGAATTTCATAACAAACGTTCACCAGCAGCCACTGATGGTACAAAACCATTACTATCCATCAAGAATCTCAATCCAGGGACTTATCACACAAACTCATATTTTTCATAAAGACACTGAAATATTAATAACGATTTTACCTTGTAGATGAAGTTTTCTTCCTACGGCATGATCTGGACCTATGTCTTTGTTCCTGTGATGGAGGTTTAGAGACTTCTTTTATCTTAGGTTGATTAGACAACTTGGAAAGACTTTCCTCTAGCTTTTGCTTGAGTTTTGAGACTTCATATTGCAGCTCTAGGATTTCACTTAAGTAAAAGAATATGTAGATCATTAAATCTATTTGCATAAGTACACTAACTGCATTACCTCCTTAAAGATACTGTACTAAGTACATTTTATGTATGGTTCAAAATCTTTAAATTTTGTCAACTTCCTTTCCACCTCAAACCTGTCCTCGCTCAACTGAAAAGGCAGAATGAACTGATCTATAGAAGTTACTATGACCAACATCAGTGTCATACTTAGCCTGTTGAATACTTCTTCCAGTTCACAAGATTAAAAGTTAATCTTAATTCATCCATTTGGAATGATCTTATGCTTTGCTCATTGCTGCATCTAATTATTCCTTAAACGATCCCAAGGATTTCGCTTCACCACTCTACTCAGAAGTGCATTCCAAGTGTTAATCACTCCACGCAGGAATGAAAAGAACTTCCTGATATCAGTCCTAAATTGCCTTTTACTAGGTTGAGTCAGTGTTTTATTGCCCTCTTCCCACATTTTAAAGTAGTATTCTGGATTAACTTTTTCCATTCCATTTATCATACTTCTATAAAATTACCTCTCATATTCCTCAGTTCCAGGTTGAAAAACCCAAGCCTTTTCAGCCTTTTGTTCAGACCACATCTTGCTTTCAGTGCCTCATTGCCTCCCTTGCCTCTCAGGGGACATAACTGAACACAGACCACAGCACTGTACAATTTGATTGCACCTTCCTCTAACTTGTATTCTACTGTTTTAGCCATGTAATTCATTGGCTTCTAGGTATTTCAAAATCATCCTTACCTATTTGAACACCATTCATAGAGTATGTATATTACCAATTTTTCCTCCTAATGTGCAGAACTTTATATTTGTCTGCATTAAATTTTAGTTGCTATTGTTTAGCCCACTCACATATTTTGTTTGACTCATCCTATAATTTCTGGACTTAATACTTTGATTCCACTTCTGTTCCTAGTTTGGCAGCATGTGCAAATTTGATCAGTATGCATTCAGTTTCTGAAATAAGTGATGTCAATTAGAAACAGTAGTGGTCCCAACTCCGGGACACCCCACTCCGTTCTCCCCATCCAGCATTACTCATCTGTTGTTTTCTATCCTCCAGCCAATTTCTCATCCTTTCCCAGGTTTCACCCTGAAATCCCACAGCTTTGAGGTTAACAATTAATCTTATGAGTGGAACTTATCAAATATCTTTTGGTAGTCTAATTACATGTTGTGGAGTGTTCTGCAGTTTAAAGCCCTATTTAGCAACTGGGTTAAATTCTGGGAATTTCTGTACAATCTTAAAAAGTTGTTAATCTGGGAAGGTGCACATAAAAATAGTTATTTAGATATATATATGCACTGTCACACTTTTAACATGTCCCATCAAGTTCAAAGCTTCTTCAAAGAATGTTGGTAATAATGTTGGTGAATAAGGGCGGTACAGTGGCGCAGTGGTTAGCACCGCAGCCTCACAGCTCCAGCGACCCGGGTTCAATTCTGGGTACTGCCTGTGTGGAGTTTGCAAGTTCTCCCTGTGTCTGCGTGGGTTTTCTCCGGGTGCTCCGGTTTCCTCCTACAAGCCAAAAGACTTGCAGGTTGGTAGGTAAATTGGCCATTATAAATTGCCACTAGTATAGGTAGGTGGTAGGGAAATGTAGGGACAGGTGGGGATGTGGTAGGAATATGGGATTAGTGTAGGATTAGTATAAATGGGTGGTTGATGGTCGGCACAGACTCGGTGGGCCAAAGGGCCTGTTTCAGTGCTGTATCTCTAAAAACTAAAAAAAAATGTTATACTCAAAACTCATTTAAGCACAGATAAATTGACGTGTGCAATATTACAATATTTTTGTTATTCTGTGTGTCTTGTTCCTGAGGGCCATACAAATTTGAAAGGATACCTCTCTGTCTACTCTAGTTTTGCAGATTGCTTTTATATGCATTAAAATATATTAAACTATAATAACTAGAATTTTGATGTTATATTTTAGTGAGTGTGAACCTAACAAAAATACTTCAATCTCGCATATCTGCATTTAAATGTAATCGCTCAACCTGAAATGAGTATTTGAAGGACACAAGATACAGAGGATTAATTATGCAGACATATATTTCCAGTTAATTAAGCAATTAAAATTACCAACATTAATAGAATTATTGCTTGGTGACACTTACTGGACTATTGATTCACTAACTAAAAGACGTCTGCAAATGCGACATGAAGTCCTGTGACATTGATCACAAGTCGTGGGAGTCAGTTGCCAGCGATCGCCAGAGCTGGCGGCCAACCAGAAAGGCGGGGCGAAAGCGTGTCGAGTCGAAGAGACTTAGCAGTTGGCAGGAAAAAAGACAGAAGCGCAAGGAGAGAGCCAACTGTGTAACAGCCCCGACAACCAATTTTATCGGAAGCACCTGTGGAAGAGTCTGTCACTCTAGAATTGGCCTTAATAGCCACTCCAGGCGCTGCTGCACAAACCACTGACCACCTCCAGGCGCTTACCCATTGTCTCTTGAGACAAGGAGGCCAAATAAGAAGATGATGATTCACTAACCTAAGAATGCTTCTAACAATGAAAATGTCAATGGTTTATATCTTTATTTAATTGTAATTTGCTCATAAAGATAAATTTAATTTATCTTGATTTATTTTAAATTTAGATACAATTTTTAAACTTACTTTCTTGTAGACCATGGTTGAGATAAATCTTCACTTTCTATTGTGCCACAGTTAGTCTGCTGTAAAAACGTTTTTGGTGTACACTGTTGAGGGATTGGTAGTGGTAAATGATCATCTGAGCTCTCAGGAAGTAGGTCCAAGTCCAGGAAAGCATTTCCTACAATAACAATTTAAGTATGTTACATGAAATTTGGTTACCAATAATAAAGTAAGATTTGTTAATGTTTGAGCTAATATAGTACTGAAGGTGGTCTTGCTTCAAAGTTGCCATCATGAAGTTGAAGTATACAAGGTATGTGAAATTTAATTAGTTTTTGAATATTCTTAATACATTTATTTTCTTTTTCGTTCCTCTTTTGATCACTATACACTATTCCTGTCTTGAGTTGTTGCTCAAACAATCCATTTTAAAATCTCTATCCACCCTAGTCTAGTAGTGGATATGATTCACTACTTCTTTACAGTGGTGAAGTTCACTCTTATGGTGCAAAACCATAAGATGCTCTTCCAAACAAAAGAGGAATGAGTATTTAGTAAACTTCCATAGCAAAAATTGGAATAATAAAAATTGCCTGTGTCTTTACACTTGCAATAAAGAAACTAATTTTAACATGAACTAGTCACATTTATTTTGCTATGCCGGTACAGTATGAAAGTTTAAAAAATAATAACAATTGTTGTATGTAATCCCTGTGACATTTTCTGTAAGATATCGCTTTATAGCATAAAAGAGAAAGTGCAGCAAGGCTGTAGTATAAAGTAATGTATTTTTGTTTATCTAGTTACACATTGTAAAACATACACTGAAATTTGTTGGCATTGTATTTCATTAAAAATTAATAATTAAGAAAACATAATTGATTAGACACATTTAGGGCGGCACAGTGGCGCAGTAGTTAGCACCGCAGCCTCACAGCTTCAGCGACCCGGGTTCAGTTCTGGGTACTGCCTGTGCGGACTTTGTAAGTTCTCCCTGTGACCGCGTGGGTTTTCGCCAGGTGCTCCGGTTTCCTCCCACAGCCAAAGAGTTGCAGGTTGATAGGTAAATTGGCCATTGTAAATTGCCCCTAGTGTAGGTAGGTACGTAGGTGGTAGGAGAATGGTGGGGATGTGGTCGGGAATATGGGATTAATGTAGGATTAGTATAAATGGGTGGTTGTTGGTTGGCACAGACTCGGTGGGCCAAAGGGCCTGTTTCAGTGCTGTATCTCTAAATAAATAAAATAAATTATCCAATCAGGTTAGATGGCTTACTTGATACAGCATACTTAAAAGACCATTTTGATACAGTCACAGTCAAGGTTTTCACTTTTGTTGTAGACAAGACTGTAAGTTAATTTGAATGATTTGAACTATGTACCAAAAACCAACAAAACCTTTCAAAATGCTTCAAAAAATACTCCAACTTTTACTTCTATTACCGTAAAAATGAACACTATCTTTTTTTGCCCTATTACCTGGTGGTGCTGCTGAATCCTCTACACCAATGGTGGGTTTGAGCCGGTTGAATGGATTGCATCCAGATGGATCAGCTAGCTGAAGTAACTGCCTTATTTTGTTATTATCTTCTTCAATTATATCTTCACTTGTGTGAGTGGATGAAGCCTCCCTGTTTGTGTTATGCAATCCTGCCTTAAAGGAGGGCATACTTTCACAAAAGCTTGAGTATCTAAATAGAGTTTCAAAAAGTCATTTAAAAAGTTAGTGTATAATTAATACGGTACGACTTAAAATTTGGACAGCTCATGTGTAGTAATTCAGACTCCCATTGATTCTACACCTTGAAGTATAACTTTAAAGTATATCCACAAAATATCATTGTACTTATTTTACTTTTTGTCAATATCAAAATGGATTTGAGAGAAGCTGATGGTCCAGGTATACAAATAATTAAAAGATAGTGCGCAGGGACAAGTAATCAAAATGGCAACTGGAATGTTGGCCTTTATCTCAGGGTGGGATTGGAATTCAAAAGTGAGGCATTGTTGTTTCATTGTAAAAAGGTTTAGTCAGACCTCATCTGGAATACTGCCTTCAGTTGTGGGCACCAACTCTCAGGAAAAATATAATGGCCGTGGGAAGGGTACAGCAAAGATTCTCCTGAATGATAATAGGGCTTACAAGGATTAAATTATGAGGACAGGATGCATAAATGTGGCCTGTGTTCCTCGAATTTTGAAGGCTGAAGTGTGATCAAATTGAGATGTTTAAAAAACAATAAAGGGATTTGATAGGGTAATTTCACAGAACAAAGAGAGAGAGAGAGAGAGAGAGAGCGCACGCGGGGGAACCCTCCCACTTAGGGTCTGCTCATGTCAGCGTCCAGTTGCTTCTCTGCTGCAGAGAAAACACCAGCTTAAAGCCACAGATGGGGAGGGGCTTGTCACATGACAGCCACTCACTGATTCAAACATAGAAGTGAGCAGTATTTCTCTGCTTGCTGAAAAGAACAGGTAGTTCCTTTAAACTTCCTGGGTCTTGGTTCTTGCTGGGAAATGCACATACATTTTGCCACCCTCCTCAAAGTCCTTTGCAATGTAGGATACAGTGTAGAAAACTAGATGATCATTTTAAGCTGCCAGCAGTCATCCTGTTTTAAATAAAAGCAAAATACTGCAGATGCTGGAAATCTGAAATAAAAACAGAAAGTGCTAGAAATACTCAGCAGGTCTGGCAGCATCTGTGGAGAGAGAAGCAGAGTTTACATTTCAGATGTGACCTTTCATCAGAACTAGCAAAGGTTAGAAAAGAATCAGGTTTTAAGCAAGTGAAGTGGGGGGGTGGGGTGGGGGGGGTTGGTGGGGAAGAGAACAAAAGGGAAGGTGTGTGATAGGGCAGAGGACAGGAGAGATTAAATAACAAAGCTGTCCTGAGACAAAGGCAAAGAGTGTGTTAATTCTTGTGGCGAAAGACAAAGCATTAGTCCAGATAGAGTGTTAATAGTAGAATAATGAGCAGCTCTGTCTACATGAAAAACAGGCACATGGTTAAAAAATAAAATAAATAAAATAAAAATATTAAAAAAGGGCCAGTCATGCTCTGAAGATATTTAACTCAATGTTCAGTCTGCAAGGCTGTAGAGTGCCTAATTGAAAATTCAGGTGCTGCTCCTCAAGCTTGCGTTGATGTTCACTGTAACACTGCAGCAACCAAAGATAGAAATGTGAGCTTGAGAGCACGGAGGGGCGTTGAAACGGCAAGCAACCGGAAGCTCGGGGGAGTGGAGGTGTTCCGCAAAGCGGTCACACAATCTGCGTTTGGTCTCCCCAATATAGAGGCAACCACATTGTGAGCAGTGAATACGGTATACCAAATTGAAGGAAGTACAAGTAAATCGCTGCTTCACCTTGAAAGAGTGTTTGGGGTCTTGGAAGGTGAGGAGAGAGGAGGTAAAAGGGCAGGTATTACACCTTCTGCAATTGCGTAGGAAGATGCCGTGGGAAAAGGATGAGGTGTCGGGGGCGATGGAGGAGTGGACCAGGGTGTCGCGGAGGGAATGAACCCTTCAGAAAGCTGACAAAAGAGGGGAAGGGAAGATGTGTTTGGTGGTGGCATCACGCTGGAGGTGGTGGAAATGCCGGAGGATGATCCTTTGGATGTGGAGGCTGGTGGGGTGGAAAGTGAGGACAAGGGGAACCCTGTTGTGATTGTGGGAGGGAGAAGGGGTGAGGGCAGAAGTGCAGGAAATGGGTCGGACACGGTTGAGGGCCCTGTCAACCATAGTGGGGGGGAATCCTCGGTTGAGGAAAAAGGAAGACATTCAGAAGTGCTGTGGAAGGTTGCATCATCAGAACAAATGAGTCAGAGACAGAGAAACTGGGAGAATGCGATGGAGTCCTTACAGGATGTGAGGAAATATAGTCAAGGTAGTTGTGGGAGTCGGTGGGCTTAGAATGATTAGTAGAATATTGAAAATTCTTCAAAAAAATTCAGATCTCCAGTCAGTGGGCCAAAGAAAATAATCATTCAACAAAGTACATTTGTGTAACACCAGTCTTCTTCAGCACTGAAGATGTAGGTCCAGGGTGTTTCAGTCCCTTTGAAATTTTTTCAGGTATCCACTGTACTATTTGATCTGAACACCAAATCTAGGCGGAAAAGTTCAATTCCCAACATGAACACCCATCACCTTGATCAGGACATGAATTCACCAAAAAAAAATCCATCTGATTACTGCTAATAAAATAATGGAAGTTTTCTCAATATAAAAAAGCAGGAAAGTATGCCAATTTGAACGGGATTCTTTAAGAATCTAGACCTCCAGGATTGTCAGAGAAGAAAAAAGCTTTGCTAAAAATGTGCATTCAAATCTAATACAAAGGTAAAATATCATGGATGCTGTAATTCTGAAATATAAACAGAAAATGCTGGAAATAGCAGGTCAGGCAGCACGCTGACTATATGCATGCATCTATATAGCACATGGAGATGATCTTTTGAGTGATTTACATTCCTGACAACTCTATAAATACCTTTCTGTTTGTGGTTGCTCAGAATCCAGTGTTTGTGTAGCTGTAGTGTGTCTGCAACCTTCTGATCTAGCAATCCTATTGTCTGGCGAAAGTTGCTAGCAATGGAATATACCAAATCATATATTAGTTAAATACAAAATTAATTTGAAGTGCATTTTATTTTAGAAGCAAAAAGCTTTGCATTTTAAAGTAGTTTATGCTTAGATAGAGAATTATAACTAACATGGCATTCATTTTGAAACTCACTCAACTCAATGCTGACAAGAATTTGCTAGAGATTTGATTGTACACTGAGAACAAGTAAATCATTTTTAATCTGCAGAAACTGTACTTCTTTTCTTTTCTTTTGGGCCTCCTTATCTCGAGAGACAATGGATACGCGCCTGGAGGTGGTCAGTGGTTTGTGAAGCAGCGCCTGGAGTGGCTATAAAGGCCAATTCTGGAGTGACAGGCTCTTCCACAGGTGCTGCAGAGAAATTTGTTTGTTGGGGCTGTTGCACAGTTGGCTCTCCCCTTGCGCCTCTGTCTTTTTTCCTGCCAACTACTAAGTCTCTTCGACTCGCCACAATTTAGCCCTGTCTTTATGGCTGCCCGCCAGCTCTGGCGAATGCTGGCAACTGACTCCCACGACTTGTGATCAATGTCACACGATTTCATGTCGCGTTTGCAGTCGTCTTTATAACGGAGACATGGACGGCCGGTGGGTCTGATACCAGTGGCGAGCTCGCTGTACAATGTGTCTTTGGGGATCCTGCCATCTTCCATGCGGCTCACATGGCCAAGCCAGAAACTGTACTTGATTAATCCATATACTAGCCAAAACTCTCTATACTTTGCATAACAAATGTAGTGACCATTGCTTTTAGGGGTAAGTTTCTGCTTTGGTTGCAATTGTCAATCTGGGTGCAAATTGTGCTGGTTTTCCAACTTGATTTATGGTTCACATTTCCACTCAAACTAATTTACATAATCTGAAATGTAAAATCATCCATCAACCAGTGTAATGAGCAGCATTTCATAACTTTATTACATTAATAAATATACTTTTCACAGAATCATTGAAAGTTTAAGGCACAGAAGAGGCCACTTGGCCCATTGTGCCGGCCGAAAAATGATCCACCCATTTTAATACCACCTTCCAGCACTTGGTCTGCAGCCCTGCAGATTACGGTACTTGAGGTGCATATCCAGACTCCTTTTGAATGAGTTGAGGGTTTCTGCCTCAACTACCCTTTCAGGCAGTGAGTTCCAGATCACCACCACCCTCTAGGTGAAAAATATTTTCCTCATTTCCCCTCTATATCTTTCTACCAATCATTTTAAATTTATACCCCCTAGTCACTGACCTCTCTGCTAAGATTAATAGGCTCTTCACCTCCACTCTATCCAGGCCCCTCAAAATTTTGTACATTTCAATCAGATCTCCCCTCAACCTTCTCTGTTCCAAGGAGAACAACCCCAGCCTATCCAATCTTTTCTCATAGCTGCACTTT
This sequence comes from Heterodontus francisci, assembly GCF_036365525.1. Taxonomy (NCBI): domain Eukaryota; kingdom Metazoa; phylum Chordata; class Chondrichthyes; order Heterodontiformes; family Heterodontidae; genus Heterodontus; species Heterodontus francisci. The sequence continues at coordinate 85,151,670 of NC_090378.1, forward strand.
TCCAGTCCTGGCAACATCTTCGTAGATCTCCTCTGTACTCTCTCTAGTGCAATTACATCCTTTCTGTAATGAGGTGACCGGACTGCACACAGTACTCAAGTTGTGGCCTAACCAATGAGTTATACAGTTCCAGCATAACCATGGGTAAGAAGGGTCACTGACCCGAAACGTTAACTCTGCTTCTCTTTCCACAGATGCTGCCAGACCTGCTGAGTGAATCCAGCATTTCTTGTTTTTGTTCCAGCATAACCTCCCTGCTCTTACATTCTGTACCTCAGCTCATAAAGGAAAGGATTCCATATGCCTTCTTAACCACCTTATCAACCTGTCCTGCTACCTTCAGGGATCTGTGGACGTTCACTCCAAGGTCCCTCACTTCGTCCACACTTCAGTATTTTCCCATTAATCGTGTATTCCTTTGCCTTGTTTGATCTTTCCAAATGCATCACCTCACACTTCTCTGGGTTGAATTCCATTTGCCACTTTTCTGCCCATCCGACCAGACCATCAATATCTTCCTGCAGTCTAGAGCTATCCTCCGTGTTATCTACCACACGGCCAATCTTTGTGTCGTCTGCAAACTTCTTGATCATGCTCCCTTCATTTATGTCCAGATCATTAATATACACCACAAAAAGCAGGGGACCCAGTAATGAGCCCTGCGGAATGCCACTGGAAACAGCCCTCCAATGGCAAAAACACCCGTCAACAATTACCCTTTGTTTCCTGCCACTGAACCAATTTTGTATCCACCTTGCTGCATTTCACTGGATTCCATGGGATTTTATTTTTTAACCAGTCTGCCATGTGGGACCTTGTCAAAAGCCTTACTAAAATACATGTAGATCACATCAACTGCACTACCCTCATCTATCTTCCTTGTTAATTCTTCAAAAAATTTGATCAAGTTAGTCAAACAAGATCTTCCCTTAACAAATCCATGCTGACTATCCTTGATTAACCTGGGCCTAAGTGACAGGATAAACTGTTTCTCAGAATAGATTCCAATAATTTGCCCACTACTGAGGTTAGACTGACTGGCCTGTAATTATTTGGTCTATCCCTCGCTTTCTTTTTGAACAGAGGTACAATGTCAGTAGCTCTCCAATCCTCCGGCACCACACCTGTATCCAGAGAGGACTGGAAAATGATGGCCAGACCTTCTGCTATTTATCTCTTGCTTCTTTTAACAGCCTGGGATACATTTAATCCAGCCCTGGTGATTTATCAACTTTCAAGACTTCCCATTAATACTTCCTCTCACCCTATGTTTATCACGTCCAATACTTCACATCCTTCTTACTTAACTACAATATCTGCATCATCCCCCTCTTTTGTATATTTAAGAGTGGTAAACATGTGCAGTTTTATTAATACTGCAGATTACTACTATTAATGCTATCACAAAAAAATAAGCATTTTTAATAAGAGAGTCTAGTCCACCAGTTGTGAGTAACCTGATTTTAAATAATTTAAAATGACTTTTAAAAAGTATACAGAACGATGTACCAACTCCATTGGTGTACAGTAGTCAGTTTCCTGGTAAGTTACGTACGTTTTAAAAGTTTTGAAAAAGTGCCTATTAATGTCACTTCTCTAAAAAAAGCTTAATTTTAAAGAGTCCTCTTGAAGATCCACAAATGCAGTTAGCGATAACTCACCATGGTGATTGATTCAATTTGAGAGGATGGCCAGTTTTGCGGTCAGGGCCAGCTTTCAGCACAATGTTATCTAAATTAGCGCAAATGATTGCAGAAACTCGATTTGTACTGAATGTAACATGATTGAAATTCAGTGATTTTATACGCTGATTTGGCCAATTTTCAGCAAATTCTGCTGGTAGCGGAAATTCTCCCCTGTAAAGTTTAAAGAAAAGAATCCAGCTGGGTTGCAGACCAAGTTGAATTTATTGTGTCAGGCAATCATAGGCTATGGATTTGCCATGTGATAATTTTCTGATCTCAGCATGGTGTAGGTTTACCAACCCTTCAGGAATTGTTTGGGAGTCTACAATAATTAAAAATTAATCTCCTAGACTCTCCAGCCAGTATTACAGGACAAAGAAAGATCATTAGGGCATTAAAAAAATGTAGATTTTGATTTTCTTTGAACACTTTTGTTTATTAGTTATAAAAATATTGGAAATGGGAAAAAGACTGCTTAACCGAAAATTAAAAATCATCCACTTGGGTAAGTAAGAATTACCACTTTCCAAATGCCGTGGGAAAGCAACGCACTTCAAGGATAGGCAGGCCAGGAAACCAATGGCAGGAATATGGGAGCATGGTGGTTGAAGGTGGGTGGTCATGTCATGAAGAACATCCAGAAATACATTCAACTAGAGTTGGCAACCCATAGCAAAACACAGATTTGACGCACTGCTTTATTGAATTCAACTGTATCACAATGAATAAAGGCCAGATGCAAATCAGATGGATACTCATACCATGTTGCTCTTGCACATTATTTAATGGCAGTTTCTGAGCAGCATCTAATGAAAACATGGGCTGGATTTTCCCAAAAGCCAGGTAATCCTGCTGCCAGGACCGAAAGTGGATCCTGAGCCCACGAGGACAGACAGCGGGACCCCGGACTGGATTTTACCAGAGGTGGCCAATTAAAAGGCTGCTGCTGGGACTGCCGTTGGGCCCACTTCTCAGAGCTGCTGCCCCAATCAGAGGGCCAGCAGAACAGCAGCACCACCAATAGAGGTGGCTGATGCTGAGGCTGCAGGGATAGGAAGAGGTCACCTCCATATTGAGGGGCCCTCGAAGGCCAGTTAATTTTTTTTTTTAAACTGTGCCAGGACCAAGAGTGAAACCACTAGCAGCGGTGTCACAGCTGTGGGGGTGGCAACTGCCATGGAGGGCCCCTGCGTGGGCCATGGATCAGACATTAAGGAAAGCAAAGACCCACCCCCAGAATCCACTGGGAGGCCGCCACTGCTTACCTGGAGATTTCTCCATGCGACGGGAGCCCGCCCCGACACCGATAGAATGCTGGTGGAGGTGGGAAGTGGCCATTAATTGGCCAATTAATTGTTTTAATTGGCTACCTGCTTCCACTTGGCAGGTGGCCGCCACTGACGTTTCCAATGTTAAGAATATCCTGTGGTGGCAGGAAGATGTTGGGTTAGGATCTTTTATTCATATATAAGGAGCAAGAGGGTAACTAGAGAAAGGATTGGCCCACTCAAGGACAAAGGAGGAAAGTTATGCGTGGAGTCAGAGAAAATGGGTGAGATTCTAAACGAGTACTTTGCATCGGTATTCACCGAGGAGAGGGACATGACGGATGTTGAGGTTAGGGACAGATGTTTGATTACTCTAGGTCAAGTCGGCATAAGGAGGGAGGAAGTGTTGGGTATTCTAAAAGGCATTAAGGTGGACAAGTCCCCAGATCCGGATGGTATCTATCCCAGGTTACTGTGGGAAGCGAGAGAGGAAATAGTTGGGGCCTTAACAGATATCTTTGCAACATCCTTAAACACGGGTGAGGTCCCGGAGGACTGGAGAATTGCTAATGTTGTCCCCTTGTTTAAGAAGGGTAGCAGGGATAATCCAGGTAATTATAGACCGGTGAGCCTGACGTCAGTGGTAGGGAAGCTGCTGGAGAAGATACTGAGGGATAGGATCTATTCCCATCTGGAAGAAAATGGGCTTATCAGTGATAGGCAACATGGTTTTGTGCAGGGAAGGTCATGTCTTACCAACTTAATAGAATTCTTTGAGGAAGTGACAAAGTTGATTGATGAGGAAAGGGCTGTAGATGTCATATACATGGACTTCAGTAAGGCGTTTGATAAGGTTCCCCATGGTAGGCTGATGGAGAAAGTGAAGGCGCATGGGGTCCAAGGTGTACTAGCTAGATGGATAAAGAACTGGCTGGGCAACAGGAGACAGAGAGTAGCAGTGGAAGGGAGTTTCTCAAAATGGAGACGTGTGACCAGTGGTGTTCCACAGGGATCCGTGCTGGGACCACTGTTGTTTGTGATATACATAAATGATTTGGAGGAAAGTATAGGTGGTCTGATTAGCAAGTTTGCAGATGACACTAAGATTGGTGGAGTAGCAGATACTGAAGGGGACTGTCAGAGAATACAGCAGAATATAGATAGACTGGAGAGTTGGGCAGAGAAATGGCAGATGGAGTTGAATCAGGGCAAATGCGAGGTGATGCATTTTGGAAGATCCAATTCAAGAGTGAACTATACAGTAAATGGAAAAGTCCTGGGGAAAATTGATGTACAGAGAGATTTGGGTGTTCAGGTCCATTGTTCCCTGAAGGTGGCAACGCAGGTCAATAGAGTGGTCAAGAAGTCATACGGCATGCTTTCCTTCATCGGACGGGGTATTGAGTACAAGAGTTGGCAGGTCATGTTACAGTTGTATAGGACTTTGGTTCGGCCACATTTGGAATACTGCGTGCAGTTCTGGTCGCCACATTACCAAAAGGATGTGGATGTTTTGGAGAGGGTGCAGAGGAGATTCACCAGGATGTTGCCTGGTATGGAGGGCGCTAGCTATGAAGAGAGGTTGAGTAGATTAGGATTATTTTCATTAGAAAGACGGAGGTTGAGGGGGGACCTGATTGAGGTGTACAAAATCATGAGAGGTATAGACAGAGTGGATAGCAAGAAGCTTTTTCCCAGAGTGGGGGATTCAATTACAAGGGGACACAAGTTCAAAGTGAAAGGGGAAAAGTTTAGGGGGGATATGCGTGGAAATTTCTTTACGCAGAGGGTGGTGGGTGCATGGAACGCTTTGCCAGCGGAGGTGGTAGACGCGGGCACGATAGCGTCTTTTAAGATGTATCTAGACAGATACATGAATGGGCAGGAAATAAAGAGATACAGACCCTTAGAAAATAGGCGACAGGTTTAGATAGAGGATTTGGATCGGCGTAGGCTTGGAGGGCCGAAGGGCCTGTTCCTGTGCTGTAATTTTCTTTGTTCTTTGAATGCACTACCTGAGAGTGTAGTGGAGGCAGATTCAATTGAGGTCTTCAAAAGAGAACTCTATAATTATCTAAAGAGAAAAAATTTGCAGGGCTACGGGAAGAAGGACTAGGTAAATTGTTCTAGCAGAGAGCTGGCATGGACACGATGGGCCAAATGGTCTCCTTCTGTACTGTAACCAATCTGTGGCTCCCTCTTGACGCCATTTTATGAGGCCTCCCGCTTCCAAGCCCATCTCCAGATGGCTGGTAACATTCAAGTGCTTTCTTAATCACAGTTAGTGTTCAACTGTAATATCTTCCAGTTTAAATGCTGTTCATCTGTACTATCTTCCAGTTCAGATTAAGACTCTATACCTGAAATGTTAACTTGGCTATTCTTTTCTCAGCTGCTGCCTCACCTGCTGTTTCTAGCATTTTTCTCTTTTTGTTTAATAATTTAATTATGTTGCACACATTAGAATTCAAAGACTTCTGTGCGGTTTGTGCCTCTGATGTCCTATCTGAGATGCTTGATTTACAAGTCAACATTTCCTCCCAAAGGTCCTTTTTGGCAACATCCTTAGAAAATGAAGATGTCCAGAATAGTCAACACATAAACGTCATTAGACGTTCTAACTTTCCCTGAAATCACCGTTAGATTCTAGGGTAAATACTGCACTACCACACTCCCAGCAGGTGGCCTCCCTTGAAAACTATAGTATCTCTGACCTACAATGCCTTTGAGTGATGCTCCCCACTGGGAGCACAGGATTGCTGAGTTTACACTTTGCACTGATGAAAAAATGGCATTCTATGACATGGAAGATGGCAGGATCCCCAAAGACACATTGTACAGCGAGCTCGCCACTGGTATCAGACCCATCGGCCGTCCATGTCTCCGCTTTAAAGACGTCTGCAAACGCGACATGAAATCCTGTGACATTGATCACAAGTCGTGGGAGTCAGTTGCCAGCGTTCGCCAGAGCTGGCGGACAGCCATAAAGGCGGGGCTAAAGTGTGGCGAGTCGAAGAGACTTAGCAGTTGGCAGGAAAAAAGACAGAGGCGCAAGGGAAGAGCCAACTGTGTAACAGCCCCGACAATCAAATTTTTCTGCAGCACCTGTGGAAGAGCCTGTCACTCTAGAATTGGCCTTTATAGCCACTCCAGGCGCTGCTCCACAAACCACTGACCACCTCCAGGCGCTTACCCATTGTCTCTCGAGATAAGGAGGCCAAAGAAAGATGACATGCATACCTTAAGTTTATTTAATGATTCCTGTCCCTGGAATGAAGTGCTATGCAATCTCAACGTCTCATTCATGGATAAATAATTTGGATAAACAGAAGAATGAAGATTATTCTCAGTCAGGGTTGATGGTGCTTTTGTTCGTACTGTAGGGATTTCCCTGTAACAGACAAAGAAATATTAATGAACATGATTTTTTAAGAGCACTTAGATATTAAACAAGACTACCAATAGAATTAATTGCTTCTAAAAGTGGTCCCTGCAGATATTTTAAAATTGTGACATTGTTTTTATACATTGAGGCTGCAGGCCATATGGAATCTACTGAGGACATGGGAACATAATGCTACGTTTAAAATCAATAGCCCTGCATCCTTCTACTTTCAGCTACTTTTCTTAAGGCACCTTCAGCTGTAAATGTCACATGGCACTTTTGACTTTCATCTAGTTTTGTATCATAAAAAATTCCACTTTCTAGCTCATCAGTGTTCCAGAAGTTAGAATCTATCCTTTCACTTTTCCAAATCATGGTTTTCTGTTTGTGATTAATCAGTTCCTGCATCCCTGGGGATAACAGAGGTACAGTTTAATTTGACAATACAAAGTTATTGAATTGTCCAATGCAAATAACACGAAGTGAGAATTTAGTGTAAAAATTGTATCAACAAATAACATGAATTAAGAAACTTTGAATTGACTGTAGCTTGCACTTGTAGGATTGGTGCCATTCAACTACTTATATAGGATAATTCCAGGAGGATACAGAATTGCACAAACGTAACAAACAAAATCTAACTTTTCACTGTGTCAAAGTAAGATGGTTAAACATTTACTATTTAAATATCAAATTTATAATGTTCCTTTGCATGCATATTACGTTTCCTAAAACTATTACAATGCAAATTTGAAATTGGACATTTTACTCACTGTTCAAGCGCTTCAGGATCTGGCTCTATGTGGTTTTCACTGACATTTTCTATTGGTTCTGCGATTGCTCTACAACCTTCATCTTCTATTGTGTGTATAGATGCTAAATGCATCCAGCAATGACTGGTTAGTTTGCCGTCAGGTTCAAAGAAATCTGCTGCCTGTGCTGGGATCTTGGAAGATTTGTTTTGATCTCTGTCGAGAAATTGAACTGCATGTGAACTGTAGAGAGGTGGGAGGCGGAGGCTTAATAAATAAAGCAGCCAGCAAACAATCACCATAGAAATTTAACTCTATCACTTTGGTCTCACTCACCTGAAAGGCTAATTTCACTATCAGTTAACTGTTTCACAAATGTGGCTCTCATTATTTTCTGATTTTTCTATTTTAAAAGGATTTCTTCAACTGACTACAGCTTAACATTTTTTTAAACCAATGACTAACAAATGAAATTTTGTACTTCAAAAAATATTCAACTAATGCTTACCTCTGTGGGACATGATTGCATCTGTCTTCAAGTAAGGATGATTTACTGTTGTCCTCCGGCATCTCCTCTGGCACCAACTCCATCTGAAAACTATCCTGTGTTACTCGACCCACCTTCAGTCCCTCCTGAATAATGGCAGCCATGTTACTCTTTAATACAGGAGAAACAGTAACAAGGCTGATCATTTGCACAGAAAACGGCACTTTAAAGGTAGTTACTCCATAGCACAAACCTACAAGCCTTTCCGGCTTTCATTCTAATATTTGAAAAGTGAAGAATAATGTAAATGTCACTGGACCCATTCAATTTGGATCAGTTCTTTAATAATTAATTAACTCTCACGTTACAGTGCCAAACCAGTTTCCTTCTAATAAATAATAGGAGGATCACAAAAACTCTTTTGTGGTAAGTTAAACCATTATTCCAACCTTACATAGATCATTTGTAAGGTCACATTTGGAACAGTGCATGAATTTGTTTACACTACTACCTCACCTTCTAAAGGTTTAATACCTCAAGAAGTATAACAATGAACAATTTACCTCAGAACACAGAGATTCATGGGTGGAGAGTGGAGTAGATGTGAATACAGAATTGATTGGGCTTGATTGATTGCAAATGTCTTCATCAATTTTCTCTTTTATATTTTCCAGTTGCATTCCTATTCTAAATATTTCTCCTTCAATTTCTCTGGAAAGAAAAAAAATTTGTAACTGAATTTTATGCTCAACTGAGGAATGTTAACTCTAAGGAATTACATTTTTCAACTTTCAGCACCTAGTGAAAACATCAAACACACCCAGCACATACACGTCAGTTAAATGCAGAGGAAAAACTGCCTCCGCACTGCTCTAACAATGTGCTTCAGCCCCACCTTCAGTCAAGCACCCTCTACTGCACATCAGTCATTCTTCGGCCTTTCTGAGTAAGGTCTAATCTAGGGGCAGTATTGCGCTGTACAATTTATACCTATTAGGTTCTAAATTGTGACTGTCACATAGGAGCTTTACAAGCAGAGACTTTAAATCTAGAATAATCTGGATTTGAACCTGTATCTCAAAGCTGAAAGGTCAATGTCAAAACAGTCTGATATGCAAAATATCATATTAGGTGTTGCTCCAAAGAAGTAAATTTATAGACAAAGTTAATTATAATATTAAGATAACTGATCTGTGGATAATTTCTGAAAATTTTTTATAGCAAATGGTTCAATTGTCAAGAACAGAAATAAGGAACAAAATACTGCAGATGCTTTGTGTTGAAAGGTCACACAGACCTGAAACATTAACTCACTTTTTCTCTCCACAGATGCTCCCTGACTTGCAGAGTATTTCTAGCATTTTCAGTTTTTATTTCAGAAATACTGATTGGTGGTAGTTTATACAAATAAAATTTGACATTATGCATTTTATCTTGTACCAAATCCATGAATTGAATTAAAGCTGAAGACTTGAAGACAGATGAAATAGATTATAGTAAACGAACAAGAAATATAAAAACAGATTGTAAGGTAAAGGCCTGCTCAGGTCAGGGAAAAAAACCCTACCCAAACCCAACAGAATCACATCAGACCCGAGCCCGACACGGCCCAAGTCCTTCCATTTTTTCCTGCTCCCGACCCCACCACCGGAATGTTCACTTTACCTACCTTCCGATTCGTTTTTCACTTTTTCAGTTTGTGCAGATAAGCAACAAAAACTGTAATTGGACTTGAAAGGTTGTGTAAAAAGATGAAGCTGAGAGCCACAAAGTCAGTGATTGTTTGGTCATGAGTTAAACAGAAACCCATGACCCAGACAGGTTGTGCCACACTGTACCAGTATCTGTATTGCTTAAAATAAGCACAGCAATTGCCCAAAGGCTCAGAAAATATTATACATTACCTAGACTCCTGCTTTACAGGTTGAAATACTTACTGCAAGTTTATCCAGTGAGCAGCCGAGATGCAGAGACCAGGAAGGTCCTGAGTGATTAATTATTATAAAATATACAGTATTTATATAAAAAATATAAAATGATCACTGTCAGGACTCTAGTGTACATACATACAATACTGTACAGTGTAGTTAAGACCACAATCAGATCAGCCATGATCTTATTGAATGGTGGAGCAGGCTCAAGGGGACGAATGGCCTACTCCTGCTCCTATTTCTTATGATCTTATATAACCCAGTTTTACAAAAGGAAAATCCTGTTTGACAAATCTACTAAGTCTTTTGAGGGAGTAACCAGCAGGGTACATAAGGGGGAAACCTGTGGATGTAGTATATTTGAGTTTTCAGAAGGCATTTGATCAGGTGCCACATAAAAGGCAGTTACACGAAATTAGACCTCATGAGATTGGAAACAATATATTAGCATGGATCGAGGATTGGTAAATGAACAGGAAACAGTAGGTCATTTTCAGGACGGCAGGGTATAACTATTGGAGTGCCACAAGGATCAGTGCTTGGCCCTCAACGATTTACAATCTTTATCAATGATTTAGATGAAGGGAATGAATGTAATATATCCAAATTTGTTGCTAATACAAAGCTAGGTGGGAAAGTAAGCTGTGAGGAGGACGCAAAGAGGCTGCAAAGGGATATAGACCGGTTAAGTGATTTGCCAAGAAGGTGGCAGATGGGGTATAATGTGGGGCAATGTGGAATTATCCACTCTGGTAGGAAGAATGGAAAAGCAGAATATTATTTAAAAGGTGAGAGACTAGTTAATGTTGGTATTCGGGGATTTGGGTTTTCTTGTACACAAATCACAGTAAGTTAGCATGTAGGTACAGAAAGCAATTATGAAGGCAAATGGTACATTAGCTTTTTTTGCAAGGGGGTTGCAGTATGAGAGTAAGGAAGTCTTGCTGCGGCTTCGGTGAGGTTATACCTGGAGTACTATCTGCAGTTTTGCTCTCCTTACCTAAAGAAGGATATACTTGCCTTCAAGGGGGATCAACAAAGGTTCACTAGACTGATGCCATAGGGTTGACCCAAGAGTACAGCTTGAGCAGAATGGGCAAATATTCTCAGGAGTATAGAAGAATGAGAGGTGATCTCATCGAAACGCATAAAATTCTTAAACGGCTTAATGGGGGAGATGCTTAGAGGCTTTTACCCCTGACTGGAGAGTCTAGAACTAGGGTCTCAGTATAAAGGAGTGACCATTTAGGACTGAGATGAAGAGAAATTTCTTCACTCAGAGGGTTGTGAATCTTTGGAATTCTCTACTCCAGAGGGCTGTGGATGCTCAGTCGATGAGTATATTCAAGACTGAGATTGATAGAGTTTTGGGCACTAAGGGAATCAAGGGCTATGGTGATAAGGCTGGTAAGTAGAATTGATGCAGAAGATCAGTCATGATTCGACTGAATGGCGAAGCAGGCTTGAAGGGGGTAAAGCCTACTTCTGCTCCTATTTCTTATGTTCTTAAGTCACAAACCACCCTGACTTTGAAATATATCACTGTTTCTTCATCATCACTGGGTGAAAACCTTGGAACTCCCTACCTGACTGTGGGAGCACATGGACTGCAGTGGTTCAGTAGGGGGGCTCACCACCAACTTCTCAAGGGAAATTAGTGATGGATAATAAATACAAGCCTTGCCAGCGAGGCCCACATCCCATGAATAACTAAAGTAAAAATGCATAACAACCACTGATTCAAAATTTATGTTATTTAAGTAAATTTGGAATTGATGTTTCTTTTTACAAAACAAATAATAATCACAATATTTATAATGATATCTAAATCCTGTCAAGATTGTTTTTAACCATTCAGGAGCACAAAGGCGAATCTTACGACAAGTTTCAAATCCCATTTTATTAAATCTAACCTATCTGGGTCAAAATCCCCAGCAGTGATATTTTTGTCCAGGTAGTGACGCTGCTGCAGACTGCGGTGCTTGTCCTTAGCTGCAATGTAGCTCCTTTCTAGTTTGTCCTGGCCTTCTCTCAGTTCCTTAAGTTCCTAAGTGGAAATTCACAATTAAAAATTGCATGTATAATACAGAATACAGCTGTTATTTCCATTTACCAGTTATGTAACGTTGTTAGATTATGTCCTTAGGATGAAAGGTGTCTTACTATCTTGTCCCAACCTCACACCAAAAATTCTAGTATATAATATTGGGAATATTGTGGACTCTAACTCAAATCTTGTGGCTTTTTATTTTCTTTTGCTATGTTATCAGATAAAATAATACACATCAGTAGACCTGTTTGGTACTGTTTTGTCCATGTGCTTTAGCATGCACTGCTAAGAACAACTGTATTTTAAACAAAAGACCTTACCATTAAATTTAAATTCATATAAATATACTTGTAACTGAATTATAATTGTTTACTGTAACAATTAAATATACATTTATGATACATATAATATTGTAACGTGTATCTTATGAAGATATTGCGCCTGATTGTAACTGTATAAGTGGGTGGGTTTTGAATGAGTTAAAATCTCACCCATAAGTTCTGACATTTTACAAGGAATAGAAACATGAAGTAAAATTTTTTTTAAATGTTGTTTCAATAAGCAAGTTTCGGGAACTACCAAAACACATTTTTCCAACGCTGCTATATATGTAGGCATATTGAAAAGTGACTAGCAAGTATATTACCCATTGTACATCTTCTAGAGAAATTGATCTAGAATTAAGGCACTTCTGAAAGTCTTCAACCTAAAATGGAAACATTATCACCACAATAAATAAAGAAACTCAACAAACAGCAAATTACAATTTGTATATGTTTTGAAATATGTAAGATATTCTTCCTCAGAACAAATATTTGATATTTTCACATTACTGATACATTTTTATCATTACAAAATCTAACTCCACAACATTACCAAGGTAGTTTGCCATAAAACATTTTTGGCCATCTTAAAACCTCCATTCCAATATACTGAATACAGCTTTTTTGGGCAGGAAAATTACCCTGTCAATTTTAACTGCCCATGCACTCAGTTTCTGCCAGTTGGGTTGGGTGAAAATGATTGCAAAGAAATTTCAGGATGCAACAGCGAATGATACAACAAAAATATTAATTGCAGCTCATTGAATAGCAAGCACCTGAATTGGTCAAATAATCCCATTGCTTGAAGGACTACGTAAAAATTTCCCACATGTAACATGAAGAATAGGGAGTGTTGTTCAGAATCCACTTTCTCTACACAAAGGGCTGGATTTTATGTTGCTGAGGCCAAGTACGGTGGCAGCCGTAAAAGATGGCAGCCCGCACGTGTAGGTTTCACTCCACGGAGCCGCCACGATCTATACTAGGTGGCTCATTAACAAGTCTGGAGCAGACCCGGATGCACCCTCCCCCCCACCTCGATAGCATGGAGGGAGTAGGCGAGCCATCCCGTGCAAAGGCATCCAACGCCACTGCGCAGGCGCTATTTTTAAAGGGCTTAGAGCCCTTACTCACTGTTTAAATTATTAATGAGACAGTGAATGCGAACTTATTAAAAATATTTGCAGAGATATTCCCAGCCCCTCTCCCACGCCACTCCCAATAGCATTACATGTCATTCCTGCCCTTCCCCCCCGAAATACATACCTTGAATATATGACCGTCCCCCTCCCGGCAAAGTTCAGAACCTTTAACCTTTATCCCTTCCCATCACCCCCTAGACCAAGCAAGTAAATTTGACCCCACTCGGCCCCTCCTGCACTGATAAACTTACCCCCTCCCCCCCCCACCCCCACCCCCCCCACAGATGTCATGTCTCGTTTCCCCGGACAGGGATCTGAAGGCACATCAGTGCAGGCCGTCAGATGAAGATCGCAGCGGCACATCAGGAGGCGACGGGAAATTAATTAATGCAGGTAAGTTCATTATTTTACATATTTAGATTGAGGTCCCGTTGCTGAGTGCCGGGGGAGCGGTGGGGGCTGCCTTGAGGCCTCACCAACGCAAGTAGGATCGGGATGGGCTCTGCCAGCATCGAGGTCCGTGGCGGGCCTCATCCGGGGCAACCTTTATGCCCGGCGCCATGGCTCCCGACATTGAGGCCCCTATAAAATCCAGCCCAAAATGTCTGCTTTCTAAATGCCTCCAATCATCAGCTCCTAAGCATAAAATAAGGCTGAAAGAGGTGACAGGAATAGAGAGTAATTCAGTAGACTATATTTCTCCTTTAATATTTGAAAATGGAAAGCACTGTACTGAATAAAATAGACAGTCTTCTGTTCAAGACATGAATCCACCATAAAGAAGTAGAATCCTGCTCTATTTATATATAGAATTGACTGATACCTATCCATGTTATAAGCTTTAGTTAAATAATTATTGGAAAACTGGATTCTGAATTTTTGCTTTCTGCATTTTGTGCTTTAAAATCAAATACAAAGCGACCCAAGACTGTTATAATAATTGGAGTACATTTAAACATTTCATACTTGCTTTATTAGTTAACGTGAATACCTGTGTTATAGATGAAGTCAATTAATCAGAGACTTTTGGTGTTAGGTGATTAAATAATCAGCATAACTATCAGTAACATATTTTCCATCATGAAATATGCTATCTCATTTAAAGGAGCTTGTGCTGATGTCTCTTTTTATTTTCATTATCAGTATGCATCAGTTCACACGCTCATGCAAACTGATACTTCAATTCACCTACACTAACTTAGTTTGAACAAAGATGTTCTAAATACAGCACAGATAGTATTCTCACTGAACTTTGGTGTTGAATTTCTATTAACAAATAAACGATGAGCGTGTATATATTTCAAAGGCTATTCTATTGAATATCACAATAACAGAAAGGTATCACTGACTTTGTAAACCACTGTAGTGAATAAAACAGCAGTAACTAGAGCAAACAAAGCAACAAATTAAGAAAAGTCCAAAATTACTGATTGATTGTTTAAATATTTGATTGTTTAACCCATGTAAATGTGAACATGTTATGAAATCTGCTAAAACACAATTGTAAATTATTTTGGAGGTATATTGTTCCAGTCTGCAAGCAATTCCTTCTGGAAAAATATATAAAGGAATCAGCTATTGTAACCTGATGCCCATTGAAATTAAAGTCTTGTGCCTCACCCTACATTTAATGCAAAATATTCTCAATGAAATCTACTAGGCACTCATTGTGTATTTTACATTACAGGTCTTTCTTTCGGATGCTTGAGTATAATCGTGCCCACAAAATTGTAACAGAAAACGAATGATCCAATTCAGTTTAAATTTAATTAGCCATTTTTTGCATTAGCTTTATAAGTAACAATTAGTAATGTTCTCTAAATATGGCAGTCTACTCAGGAATTGCAGTTTTTAGTTTTAGAAAGTTTTAGTTATTTTGCTCCAACACTGACACATCGTTAGCTAAAGTGCCAAAATAAATGAAAATGTTCATCTACTATTGGTAAAACTCTCTCATTGGAAATCCATTCATCAGCCTCTACTTTGCTCCATCTACTGGGCATATAGTGAAACATGTTCTTGACTATTTTTGTAATAAATATTCCCGGATGAAACTGTAACAGTACAACAGATGCCACTATAGGTTGCTTCACATGAATTCATATAAAGAATTTTGGAAATGTTTTAAATAGAATTCTTAGGTTGGGGTGAAAAACAATCTTGTAGTTTGGAAAACTACAATTCCTAAGTAGCCTCTGTCATATTTAAACAACAGTAATTTGTCACAATCAAACATAGGTTCAGCATTTCTACTTGTGTTCTTAAATTACCTATTCACTGCTATGTGGAGTCAGTTATCCATTTTCTCAAATTACCCATTATTATACTTAAACTTGATTTATATAGAATTTGGAAAGTATCTTGTTCTAAGTCACTGGGGGGAATTTTATGCTCTCCCCTGCAGCAGGTTTGGAGGTAGGTAGAGCATAAAATCAGGTGGGGTGATAGTGGGGGGGGGGCCCTAATTAATACTAGAAGGTAGGATCAAAAGTAATTATCAACACATTAAAATCGGTGGCTATAGTTTATTTTAAGAAAGCTTCTTCTGCCCATCCCATTATTGTGATTGTTTTTCTCTTAATTTCTAAGGTTCCCTCTACTCCAGGCATCTATTACTGTCAGTCTAGAATTATTTAGTGGAAGAGGCATCATGGGTTACTTCTGTAAAGATTTTTTTTTAATTTAGCATTTTCATATGTAAATAATAGTAAAATATATTAACAAGTACATCAGTTATGAAATAGAATGTGGGTTTTTTTGTCCCAGATATGATTTGTTTTTAAATTTTCACCCTTCACAGCCCTGTCTCCGCCAAAATAAAGCTTGGGGTGGGAAGGCCGTTCACAGGCCTATGAACAGCCTTCCCGCCCCGCTGCCAATTGAAGCTCAACTGGGCAATTAATGCCCAATTAAGGGCCTCATCCCGCTGCCACCATTAGCCATGTGGCGGGTGGCCCTGTCCCGCATGGGAAGCACAGCACGAGAAAACATACGGGCAACTTCCCAAATCTGGGGTGGGGGGACTGCGGTGGAGGGGGGGGCCCTCATTAAAAGGCACAGTGCCTGAACGAGGGACCCAGCATCGGGAAAGGGGGGTCCCACGAAGAGTCACCCCCTGCCCTTGCTAACAACCCCCCTACACCCCCGCTCCACAACAAGCGCGACCGCAAGAGACCCTTGCAAACCCTGATCTACCTGTGTCCTGGGCCCAGTGATGATCCTGGGCCTTGGGTAGGTGCTCCACAGACAGCAGGACTCTGATTGGCTGGTAGGTCTCCAAGGGTGGGACTTCCCGCACCAAGGTCCTTGATCCCATGGAAGGTCTGCCGCTGTCCACTTAATTGCCTAATTGGCACGAGATTCAGCGGGCCTTCCACAGACAAGGTGACGTGAGGTTCTCGGCGTCATTTTGTTCTGGACGTTGAGACTCCTGCCGCCAGCAAAAATCCCAGCCATTATGTTTAGTGCCTTCTTCTAATTCTATACATGTAACTACTGCTATAGTAGTTTACATGGTTATATTTCAGTCAGATAATTACCTGATGTTTAAAATATTCAATGTGTTTATTTAGCTTCCGAGCCATTTGGTCTGCTTCTGTTGCCTTGTAAACCTCAGTAATGGGCTGGCAAGAAGCTGGTGTGGTTCCAGCAGAAGCAACTGAAAATGACATAGGACAGTTGTTATATGCCGATTCTGCAGAAAACAAAAATACTAATTTCAGTTAATGTCACATTTAACATTTTTATAATACTTAAGCTCATAATTTACTAAGATGTGCTGAAAATGGCAAGTTTGCAATTCTTTAATGTATGTTTAATTCACCACGAAGACAGATTATGTTGAACACAATGACTATACACCAAATTGATATGGCATGCAATATAAAACTCCTTACATTGCCCCACCTTTGTTTTCCAACCTTAGGGTCTGTGTGTCATTTTTAACTTGTATGTGTCAGTATCTAGGGCTGTGAAGGGTGAAAATTTAAAAACAATTCATATCAAGGACAAAAAAAAACATTCTATTTCATGACTGATGTACTTGTTCATATATTTTACTATTATTTACATATGAAAATGCTAAATTTAAAAAAAAATCTTTCCAGAAGTAACCCATGATGCTTTTGTGCCTCTTCCACTGAATAATTCTAGATTGACAGTAATAGATAGCTGGAGTAGAGGGAACCTTAGACAATAAGAGAAAAAAAGATCACAATAATGGGATGGGCAGAAGAAACTTTTTAAAATAAACTATAGCCACTGATTGTAATGTGTTGATAATTACTTTTGATCCTACTTTCTAATATGAATAGAAAAATAATAGTTACTAAGCATATCACTCATAACATCTGTGATGCTTAAGACTTGGGATATAATCTTGCTAGATAGAACAGCCCATCTGCAAATAAAAGGGTTTTTGATCTCATGAACAGCTATGGTACAGATTCCTGGAGTCTCAGTGTTATTACTTCATATTAAGGGCATCTAAGACAACGGTATTTCAAAGAATACTTCAAAATATGTATTGTGACTTCAGTTTCCAATTTTTAAAAATGTTTATATTTATTATTTCACTCTTGAGAGGCCAAGATACTGGCACGTATCAGTTAAAAATGTCATCTGCATGACTGTGCAAAAGGATTCAGCCAATCTGAATAGTAAATGGCTAACTAGCAATGAACTGCCACAGTTAAGTTTGACCCAGCTGTACAGGATCTTTAAATAACCTTATACGTACAAGCCAGATTACATTCGTCACTTACAACAGCTCAAAGCTTTGCTATCACATGTGTGAAGCATACATGAGCATTTGTGGCGCAGTTCTAAATTTCAGGAAAAAGCAGCAAGTGTGAGCAGCATGCTTTAGTCAGTCGCCTACATATTGGGCTGAATAATGTTGAGGTCCCGATAATCGGGATCCGTTTTGGGGTGGGGGGGGGGGGGGGCGTGGGGAGTGGGGGCCAGAAGATTGTACCGGCAGCGCCACAAAACCAGACGTCGGGAGTGCTGAGCCCGATCTTCCCTGCAATAGCGAGGCTCCGTGGCAGCCTCCCCCCCTAACCCTGCCACTGGGCAACAGGACCCAACTTTGAAGATGTAAATTAAGAAAATGAATACACTTAAATAAAATGGTCAGCAATCTTGCCTCCTGCCCGGGATCTTATGAGTGGCAGCCGGCACTCACACGCCTTCACTGTCCCGTCCAGGGAAAGCGGACGCCACCGAGGTGGGGTGGGGAGGGTACGGGGTCAAATGTGCATTATTGGTGCAGGGGAGGGGCAAAGGGGGTGACCTCTGCACTTTGAACAGTTTTGGGGGGGGGGGGGGGGGGGGGGAGGGGGGGAATACTGGCGTATTATCTTGTGCAGCAGCGTGGTAGATCGTGATGGCATGGTGGTGTGCGGCCTGCATGTGCAGGCTGCCTTTTTTTTGCCCGCCATCGCTCCCAGCGGTTGGAGAATAAAATTCAGCCCATTATGTCTACTCTCCAGTGAAGACTACTAACTCAATCTTATTGGATGCGCTGGTGTAAGTAAATCTAAGACAGTTTCAATTAACTTTGCTTTTTCATAAAATTTAGGGATTCTTGAATACTGTTGAGCTGAGCTACCTTTTTTTGTAGATCTTTTTAGAAAGAGTGCTGCAAAATTTAAGTGAGATTTAAGTCATGATAATAAATTAATATTGTTAGTTTACTTGACATTGTAAAAATGTTAAGAACTAGGGAAAAAGATCAAAATAAAAATCTGAAAATTATTCAAAAAAAGTTTTGTAATCACAAGATAAAACAAAATAACCATTTGAATACAAAACCTGTTAATCTGCTTCCTCTCAGGTACACCTTTTCAATTACATTTACTAAGAATAAGTCCGAAAAGAAATATATACCAGTCTCTATTTTAGACGTTATTTGTTTACCTGAAGTGAAGAGTATAGCTGCATCAGAGGTAGATCCTGATTGAGCTTGGTGTCGCTGAGGACCAGTCAAAGTGGTTATTTGACAGCGTGATGACAAAATTCCAGATTGAATCATTTGATTTTGATTTGAATCAGAGGGTACAGATACCTAATAATAGAACGAAAGTTAAAATTAGTGTATGTTTTGTGCTAGCAATATTAAGCTTGTATTTACACTGCAGTTACTGGTCGAAAAACTGATAACTACAGTATCCCTGTGTTGTGAAAGTGGAGTTGCATGATACTTCCTTCTGAGAGTGGGGGCACGGTGAGGGTGGTATCTCATACAACTTCCCTCTGGATTTGAGGTAGATTCCAACTTCAGATTTATGCTGCAACTTTAGCATCTTGCTAAAATGCTAAAAATTGCTGTATTAACATACCATTACAGTAAACCAAACCCATTTTGAAATTGTCCCCGTGAAGTTTAAGTAAACTACATGTTAATTAGGGTGGAGAAATAAGATCAGCTATCTATGCTTCCATTAGGTCACTACATTAAACTGAGAAGCTTAGTGGATTAAAATTATATTAAACTTTCCTTATTTCTCAGATTTAAACCTTATTAGAACGAGAGCAACTAGACTGGCTTGATCTAAAACAGCAATAATCAAAAATTAAAACGGAAGCATATTCTACTGAATTGATCTACAATTTGCCAAGATATATATATTGAAATAATTGTGCATTTGTTGCCTTTTGTAACCTGATAGGCAAAGAGCTGAATGCAAGCCTGCAGCGACCATGGCTGAAGGAAGACACCAGGTGGCCCCACAGTTTAGCGATGCCTCCTTGGAGATTCTCCTCCAGGCTACAAGGTACTTTTCCCCAGCGATGGCAAGAAGAGGTCCTCCCACTGACCAAACAAGTCTGGATGGAAATCACAGAGGAGGTCAGCAGCCATGGCGTCACCCGCACCCCCCCCCCCCCCTCCTTCACCCTGTCAAAACATGGGTGCAGTGCCGCAAGAGGGTCAACGACCTCCTTCGTTCTGCCAAGGTGACTGCTCCATACCTCTCTTCTTTTTTGGGATTGCGTGTGGCTATGCAGGAGGAAGTGGGACATGGGGAGGGAGGAACCACAAAGGCTCTGGCAAAGGAGGATAGGCATCACCTCACCCTGACAGATGTATGGCTGCATCTCGGCCACAGGCCATCCTCTTTCAAATCCCACCCCCAATTAACTCTCGAGAGCTGAGAGGAGATGAGCTACTTAGAATAAGCCCAGTAGGGGACGAGGGGCTGCCACTAACAGAATTGTCATGTGGATCTCTGTAAGAAGTATGACTATGTCCCTCTTTCCACTTGCAGGACAAGAGGGCCCATAACAGCAGGGAGACATCGTGCTCTGGCGGCTTCATCCCCGACATCAAGCCTCTGTCCACGGCAGAGGAGAAGGCACATGAACTAGTGGGGACTGAGGCCAATTGCACAATAGAGAATGGTGAGACTAGAGTCTCTGCACAAGAGAGTCAGGTTGTCTTCCACCGACATACAGTTCACTTCTGGAAACCCACATCACGCATGGTTGGCATGATGAGATCTGTACATCCTAACCCACACGTTTGTGTTCTCTCATGGAGGTCGGCGTTCGCAGGGGACTCCAGTAGAAGGGGGACCTAATTCCACTTCTGAGAAGGATCCCGAGTGAGAGTGTTACGATCAAGTGAGGAGGGGTTGAAGGACTTCCCTCTTTTCCCTCTCCTTGAAAGACCACAACAGGTTTAATTCTCTCTCACTGGCCAATTCAGTAGGTGTTTGATTACTTACTTGCTATGATCATAACAAGAACCAATTGGACAGGTTTTCTTGAGTTAATAAAAAAAAGGTTAACTTTATTGTACTTAAACCGAACAATCATAAAATAATAAACAAGGCACCAACTTTCACTTACACACACACTAATAGGTTACAGAGTGGAGAAAGGTAGATTGGTTAGAGTCCATAACAAGAGGTATACAGTCTGTGGAGTATGGTGATTCGGCTGGCTTCTAGCTGAATTCAGTAGTCCTGAGGCATTTAGTTTGAAAAGGAAGATGACTGGTTCGGTTAGTCTCTTGGAGATAGCGATGTGGATGATTTCCTCCAACGGGGTTTCTGATTGTAGCCGGAGTATGCAAAGGTGGTCAGTCAATAAGCAGGATTTGAAAGCTTTCAGGCTGGAATGGAGAGAGAGACACAGAGAGAGAGACAGAGACAGAGAGAGAGAGACACAGAGAGAGAGAGAGAGAGAGACAGAGACAGAGAGAGACAGAGACAGACAGACAGAGAGAGAGACTGACACAGAGAGAGACTGAGACAGACAGAATGAGAAAGAGAGACACAGAGAGAGAGAGTGAGAGAGAGAGAAACCCCCACATAGGGTCTGCTCATGTCAGAGTCCAGTTGCTTCTCCTCTGCTGCAGAGAAAAACACCAGCTCAAAACCACAGATGGGGGGGACTCATCACATGATAGTCACTTAGTCATTCAAACATAGTAGTTAGCAGTATTTTTTCTTCTTTCTGACAGAACAGGTAGTTCCTTTAAACTTCCTGGGTCTTGGTTCTTGCTGGGGACCGAGCAGACATTCTGTCTCTCTCCTCACAGTCCTTTGCAATGTGGGAAACTAGGTGATCATCTTAAGCTGAAAGGATGACTTTGCTGGCAACTTGTCTTTTAAAAAATATAAATTCGTATCTCCAGTCAGTGGATGAAAGAAAATTATCATTCAACAAAACACATTGGTGTAACAGAGAATGTACCATCACATGAATCTCCTGCAACTTCCACCAGCTATCAGCTGGAGAATCAGGGTCACAAGCTGGTGTGAGCACCACACACGAGCCTAAGCAGCTGGCTGAGGCTGAGACAGCGAAGGCCACTGACAGTCAGACATCTGTGGGTGGCCAGGCCTATGCTGAGTCCCAGACACATGACTAGCCTCTGGTATCGACAGCAGAGGGCATGCTGGAGTTGCAGAGAGGGGTAAGGCAACATTTGGCAGAGATGCCAGTGGCAATGCGCAGCCATGAGCATACGACGGAGGAGTCCATCCATGCCATGAGTGCTGCCAAGTCTCAGACATGTGAGCTCATGGCTTCCTCTATTGAGAGGTTGGCAACCCTCATGGAGAGCCAGATCCCACAAATGCACACAGACGTGCACACCATCGCCTTGTCAGATCAGCTATGATCTTATTGAATGGCGGAGCAGGCTTGAGGGGCCGAATGGCCTACTCTTGCTCCGATTTCTTATGATCTTACGAGCTTGATGCAGCAGTGGCAAGGTGAGAGAAAGACGAGGCCCCTGGAGTCTTCTCAAGCTCCTCGTCCTTCTCTGGTCAGCAGGGAGTTTTAAGCGAGCCTTGAAAGGGAGGAGATGCTAACCTCCACAGCTGGGGGCTCCCCTCAGGGCTTGCTGAGTGTGGACTGTGGCTCCTCAGCCTCTCCAGCAGTGAGCCCAGCTCCAGTTGCCATGATACCCAAGGAGAGTCCAGCAACTATGCAGGAAGCCCTCAGGCAGCCGCAGCCTGATCAGCTGCCTGCCTCCAGCCCAGTTGCAAGCGCAGAGGTTACACCTCATAAAAGCACTTGTGAACATATAAAAAAAAACACTGAGAGACACTTGGGGGTTTCACAGGTGTTTGAGATTTGATTTTTTGTTTTCTCGTATAAAGTTTTTTTGTTCTTGAAATTACCTTTTGTTTTAGAAAATGAATACCCTATCGTGCCTGAATTGTGAGCTGCCGACTTCACCCTTGCCCCTTATTGGATGTCACCACAGGCAGAACCCTCATTTGATTAGTATCTCCCATGGGCCACAGTGTGTGGTTCAGATGGGCACTAGGCAGAGAAGACAAGTAGCAAGAAGGTGACAGACTGCATGCATTGAGGTGAGTCTTTATTGATTTTATTCTGAGAGGCCATCATGGTGGCTAGAAGCGGGTACATATGAGACTGTCTCTTGCCACTTTGGCCTGTCACTCAATGTGCCTGGCCACCAGTGCAAGAGGTTCAACATCCAGTGCTGTCTGCTCATCACGCTCCTCTGTGTCCTCCTCATTGGTGGAGAATTGGTTTTCAACAATGTCCTTGTCATGCAAATGCTATATTGTGCAGAGCTCAGCAGACCACCACGATACATGATAGGGCATACTGCAGGGCTCCACCAGATCGATCCAAGCACCAGAATTACATCTTCAGTAGCTCAGTGGCCTGCTCGATAGTCGCTCGGGTATTGCTGTGGCAAGTGTTGTACCTCTCATCCCCCCACAGGCATCAGTAACCATGTCTTCAATGGGTAGACCTTGACCATGGGAATCCAACCCTGAAGGGCTGTGGCACCTGGGACTGTCGAAGTATGGAGGCATCGTGGCTGCTTCCCGGAAAACGGCACACACCTGCAGGAAATGCTTTCAGTGGTCACAGACCAATTGAACACTGACGGAATGGAAGTCCTTCCTGTTGATGAAGGTGGCTGGCTGCTCTGTTGGAGCCTTGATGGTCATATGCATGCAATCTATCACACCTTGCACCTGGGGGAATCTAGCGATTGCCCTGAATTCGATTGCCTTCTTAGCTTGACTGTCAGGGTCAGTCCGGTAGCCCACATAGTTGCTGGCCCTCTCGAGCAGGGCATTGGTCACCTCCTTGATGCACTGGTGGAATGCTGCCTCAGAGATACCACATATCTCTCCAGTGGATCCTTGGACTGATTCAGATGTGTAAATGTTATATGCCATGGTGATCTTTAAGGCCACTGGCATAGGGTGACCACCAAATTCCATAGTTCGCAACTTGCCCTGCAGCAGATCATGTAAGTTGATGACGGCCTGACTGGAGGGCTGTAATTTTTTTTAGTTTAGTTTAGAGATACAGCACTGAAATAGGCCCTTCGGCCCACCGAGTCTGTGCCGACCATCAACCACCCATTTATACTAATCCTACACTAATTCCATATTCCTACCACATCCCCACCTGTCCCTATATTTTCCCTACCACCTAACTATACTAGGGACAATTGCTAATGGCCAATTTACCTATCAACCTGCAAGTCTTTGGCATGTGGGAGGAAACCAGAGCACCCGGAGGAAACCCACGCAGACACAGGGAGAACTTGCAAACTCCACACAGGCAGTACCCAGAATTGAACACGGGTCGCTGGAGCTGTGAGGCTGCAGTGATAACCACTGCGCCACTGTGCCGTAATCTTTGCTAACAATGCCACTCGAACATTTGGAGGTAGTTGACCTGTGTCCGATACATTCTCTGGCGCAGGTGGGCCCTTCTTGGCATGGCCGGCTGCTGTTGCTCTCATCGTGGAGGTTCATAGGCAGGCGAAGCTGCATCCTCGATCGGAGACGTGCATCATACCACGGAGGGTTTGTGAGACCCATGCCAGATGATCATTAGGCCTCCAGAGCACTGTCCTTGCTGAGATGAACCTGCCTTGGCAGTTTTTCCTTTGCTACTTCTCCCGGAAGACTCGCTAATGGCCCTCAGTGTCCATCTCGCTGATAGCCGATCCTCTTACCCAGCAGTATGGGCACCCGATACTGCCATCCAACAGTATGGGCACCAGGTACTGCCACCCAAAATCAAGCTCCCCCTTGCAGACCACCCAACACCCATCATTCCCTTGCAGATCACCCGACACCCAGTACCCACTTGCAGACCACCCGACACCCAGCCCATCCGGTACTGCCACCCGAGACCCAGCCCACCCATGCAGAGCACATAGCACTGCTGTCCGACAATGGCCCCCGCTCCCTCCCCTTTCCCCTATGTAGTGCTGGTCATGGCTGCCTCCCTGAGGTCTTGCCTCGGTGCCTCCAGCTTTCAATGACCAGGGTTCCGAAGGCGCGTGAGAGCCGCCTATCGTCCACTCAATTCCAAGCGCCCCATTGAATCGCTTTCAATTATATGAAAATGCATTAAAACTAACTGCTCTGCAATTTAAATTACACTCCTGTCACATCGGGGCGGCAACACCACCATGGTGCTTTCCCACTACTGACTAAACCCAGAACCAATATCAGGCTATCAGGTTTCCGGGCAAACACATCCGAGGCTATTCTCCAGCCCCACCATGTCTCCACTCCCGCTCCAAATGGCCTCACTAAATTCATTCTGTTGAATAAAGCCTTCATTCTTAATGTCATTAGAAAAGAACGTCACAATGTCACATTGAGGCAGTTCTACACACAATATTTATTTCTAGCTGCCTCTAATCAGCAATAAATAGTCTTACCAACTCAGAATTGTTAGTAAGTGTACAGTATATACAACACAAGGGTTATAAGACAATTCTGTACAACATACTTTCCTGTGATATCTAAGTTCATAAAATTGACAATGGAATCTAAAGTTCCAAAACAGACAACTTATAGGATGTTTGATGGAATTCATCCCGTGAGAAAGGGACCTAAAGACTCAAAGGTTGCCTGTGACTTTTCGGCATTGCCAAAACTATTAACATGTTTATAGATAGGTATTCTTATTACCAGAATATGGCCATAGCACCAATTGTTAACTACAAGAAGATACTTTCCATTTCAGTTCCTTTTCAAATGGGTAGTTAAAAATACATCTATTTCTAATTCCATTGAGTTACAAGATGAGAATGTAGATGAGACTATGGTAGCAAATTATTAAAAGTGCTCTAGTTTTAAAACATTAACTAAGACAGGTGTAGGAGCTGAATAAAGTAGAAGTTGTCTCCGGCCCACAGACTTAAATTATGCAAACTAAAGATCATAGAATAAATTCATTCATTCAGTGGTCTGCATCCCCCACACAAGTAGTTAAATTTGTCCCTTCATAGCCTGAATTATGGGTGGCAAATACCTTGCCACTTCAGTAACTCTTATCACACTTATCATCTAGCTGATACTACAATCTAGGAAAAACTGAATCAAGAATGAACTGAGACTGGGAATCTCAGTCTGTGATGCAGCTCATAACTATACTTTTTATCTTGGTGCATTTATTAGTGTAAAAAGCAAAAGACTTGATACTGATACTAAGGCACCTACCTTAGCACCAAACCGCAACTGATCAATGGTATTCTCAGCTTCTGCATACTTTATTAATAGCTTGTCAAACTCCTCCTAAGAACAGAGCATGAGAAAAAAATTATAAAGGCACAGCAGGTTTCTAAACACCTGTAGACAAAGAGATTCATTTGACATCAATATTTGCAATAACATAAGTGACAAATACTAATTATTGCAAAGTTTTAGTTTAGAATTCTGCAAAAGAAAACAGAAGACCTGCTACACGCACAACTTTATCCTATGTTCTCCGCATAGATTTACTGGAGCCAATTTTTACTCCATTCGCTGGGCAGGCATACAGTGATAGAACTCCAAAAATCACTGCAACTGAACTTACTGCCACATTCCCACTTCCAATTCAAACCAGTGCTGGAAATGGGTGTTCAGATCACCTGCCTCCTTATTAAGACATGCAAAGCACAGTCCTATGACGTACATAGGACCTCGATCCAATTTTCAGGAGTCAAAGGGCAGAGTGTTTGTGCAGCACAAGCTGGACCCACTGACACTGAGCATAAAGCAGCCCATCAGTCCTTGACTGACACAGGCCACTCCGGAAATCGAAGAGGTAATTATTCTGAATTATTTTGTGGGGCCAGGAGTATGAATGGTCGCCAAAAATTCTTTCGCACCACTCCTGGTTCTTTTGTGCTTTGTTTTGATCATATACTGTACTGTGTGTATTGGAGGACAATCAAACTCCAGCTTTGAGCCTGCATCATAAACTGCAAGAAAGAACCTCACATATTTCTCACAGTGGTTAGCACTGCAGCCTCACAGCTCCAGCGACCCGGGTTCAATTCTGGGTACTGCCTGTGTGGAGTTTGCAAGTTCTCGCTGTGTCTGCGTGGGTTTCCTCCGGGTGCTCCGGTTTCCTCCCACATGCCAAAAGACTTGCAGGTTGATAGGTAAATTGGCCATTATAAATTGTCCCGAGTATAGGTAGGTGGTAGGGGAATATAGAGACAGGTGGGGATGTGGTAGGAATATGGCATTAGTGTAGGATTAGTATAAATGGGTGGTTAATGGTCGGCACAGACTCGGTGGGCCGAAGGGCCTGTTTCAGTGCTGTATCTCTAAATAAATAAATAAAAGTAAACTTTGTCATTATTTGCCATTGTTTACCATTATCAGGTTTCCTTTTTGGCAGCAGGGGTATAATGACAGTGATAGGTAGATCCCATGAACGAATCGAATGATTTATCAACAAAATGAAACTTCACCACATAATCTGACAAACCATGGGATTCATTTACCTGAATGATACCAGAGAATATCATGCCTCTATTAATTAATTCTGTGCTCTTTAGCTTGCATAATTTAAGTCTGTGAATTGGAGTCAACTTCTACTTTATTCAGCTCCTACACCTGTCTTAGTTAGGCAAACACATGAAATAGATATAAATGTAGAAAAAGAGCAAAATGAATGAAAATCTCCATCAAGCACCCCTATCCAATTGATGGTGTAACCTCACACATTATTTACCATCTACTAACCACACTATCACAGTAAACATGGATTTGTTAAGGGAAGGTGGTGTCTGACTAACCTGATTGAATTTTTTGAGGAGGTAACAAGGAAGGCCGATAAGGGTAGTGCATTTGATATAGACTACATGGACTTTAGCAAGGCTTTTGGCAGACTGATCAGCAAATCAAAAGCTCGTGGGATCCAAGGGAAGGTGGCAAGTTGGATGCAAAATTGATTCTGTGGCAGGAAGCAAAGGATTATGGTCGACAAGTGTTTTTGTGACTGGAAGGCTGTTTCCATTGGGGTTCCACAGGGCTCAGTACTGGCCCCTTGCTGTTCGTGGTATACATCAATGATTTAGACTTACGTATAGGGGGCAGGATTAAGAATTTTACAAATGATACAAAAATTGGCCGTGTGATAGCTAGTGAGGAAGGAAGCTGCAGGAAGCTACCAATGGACTGGTCAGGTGGGCAGAAAAGTGGCAAATGGAATTCAATCCAGAGAAGTGTGAGGTAATACATTTGGGGAGGGCAAACAAGGCAAGGAATACACAATAGATGGTAGAATTCTGAAAACTGTAGCGGACTAGAAGGATCTTGGAGTATATGTTCACAGATCCCTGAAGGTAGTGGGATAGATAGATAGATAAGGTGATCAAGAAGGCATACGGGATATTTTACTGGTCAAAGCCGACAGTATAAGACCAGGGACATTGTGCTAGAATTGTATAAAACACTAGTTAGACGCAGCTAGAGTAATGCGTTCAATTCTGGTCACCACGTTACAGAAAGGATGTGATCACATTAGAGAGGATACAGAAGAGATTTACGAGTATGTTGCCAGGAATGGAGAATTTTAGCTATGAGGAAAGATTGGATAGGCTGGGTTTACTTTGGAACTAAGGAGACTGAGGGGAGATTTAACTGAAGTATGTAAAATTATAAGTGGCCTAGATAGAGGAATAGGAAAGACCTATTTCTGTTAGCAAAGAGGTCAATAACTGGTACAGAGATTTATGTTAGTTGGTGAAAGGATTAGAGGGGAGTTGAGGAGAAATTGTTTCATTTAGAGGGTGGTGGGTCTCTGGAACTCACTGCCTGAATGGGTGGTAGATGCAGAAACCATCACTGCATTTAAAAACACTTGGATATGCACTTGAGGCACCATAACCTGCAGGGCTATGGACCAAGAGCTTGAAGGTGGAATTTGACTGGATGCATCTCTTTCAGCTGGTAAAGGCATGATGGGTCAAATGGCCTCCTTCTGTGCCATAAATCTTTCTATGCTTCTGTCTACTGAAGAAAACAAAAAACAGAAAGCAGCCTTAGGCCAATTTAGCAAAAAGAAAAACCCTCTGGGAAATTTCTCTGTCTTCCTAGGGTAATCAAACAAGCTTCAGGAGCCCATGGTTGCTCATGCCTCAATAACCAATAATCTACCCCTATAAATGTCCTCTATCAGGAATTTGTCAAGTTCCTTTTCCAAGCATTACGGTGCTGCTACTTTCCGTACCAAATTTCTCAACAGTTTGTTTCAGAGGGTGATGACTCTCTCCAAAACCGGATTCTTTACCTATATAGGTTTTATCGCACAAATTCTTCCCTTATCAATTTAAAATATTCCTCCCGTCCTGCTTCATGTAAGTACACTATTTCACTCTTCCACTTTCTCCTTTCCCTCTCATCTGTTTTGACAATGCCATCTTCCGTACCAGCGCTTCCGATATGTCTTCCATTTTCCTCAACTGGTCGTTGTTGACAGGGAACTTGACTGTGTCCATCCCATTTCCCACAATTCTGCTCTCACTCCTTCCCCTCCCGTCCAGAACCACAAGAAGGTTCTTCTTTTCCTCACCTTCCACCTCACCAGCCTCAATTCAAAGGATCATCCTCTGCCATTTTCATCAACTCCACCGTGATGCCACCATTAAAGTTACCTTCCCCTCCCCTTTCAGCATCCCAAAGGGACTGTTCCCTCTGCAACACCATGGTCCACTCTTCAATCACCCTCAACAACACCTACCCTGCTCAAACATCTTTATATGTTAGCACAGGAGATGCAACACCTGCCCTTTTACCTCCTCCCTTCCCACCATCCAAGGTCCCCAAACACTCTTTTGAGGTGAACCAGCAATTTATTTGTACTCATTTCAATTTAGTATACTGGGGAGACCAAACGCAGATTGGGTGATTGCTTTGCAGAACACCTCCATTTAGCTCACGAGCGTGACCCCAAGGTTTCAGTCACCTGTCATTTTTATTCTCCCACTCCCACTCTGACCTCAGCCTCCTACACTGTTCTAATGAAGCTCAATGGAAGCTCAAGGAACAACACCTCATCTTCCTTCCGGAGTCAACAATGAGTTCAACAATTTCATGTCATAACCACTGCCCCCTTGGTTTAGACAGCAGCTGTTGGTAATGATTCTGCTATTGCCATTTACACCTCCTAGACCCACCTTTTGCTTCTTTGCTTGTCCCATTACCGTCACCTTTTACCTTCCGCCGTCAGCCCTTATTTCATTTAATCTCTTTTACCTTCCGCCTTATCAGAGATCTTCCTTTTTGTTCTTTCAACCCCACCCCCTTTTCCTGCTTCTGTACTTGCATAAAACCTGTAATATCTGTAAATTTTGCCAGTTCTGATGAAAGGTCATCAACCTGATACACTAACTTTGCTTCTCTCCTCGCAGATGCTGCCTGATCTGCTGAGTATTTCCAGAACTTTGCTTTTATTTCAATTTAAAATAACTTATCTAACCAGCCTGTATGTAAATTACTCATCAATTAAAAAAAGCTCAAGCAGATCCTCTACAAGCCAGTATTTCTCCAAAGTAAGACTGTGCTCATTACTAAGAGCTATAATATTTGATATCGTCCTGTTCACTCTTCTCTGCACCTTCTCCAGGGCATCTCTATCCCTATAGATGTGTGAGGATCAAAATTGGACACAATGCGCGGAGTACAAATGCACCATCCTTTATTAAGTCTTAAGTATAGTATATAAAACTAAGGGTACAACAGTCCTAGCAATAGAACCTAAAATCCTATTTTATTTCCCCTATAGTAGCCTCATACTATTTATGTTCCTTTAGTAAATGATCAACTCCTATTCCCAGGTCCCTTTCTTGATCAGTTACCTTTGTGTGATATGGACATGCCTGGAGCTCCCTAAATTCAAGTGCATGATACTGCATTTGTCCACATCACATTAAATGATACCTAGCACATATAGGCCTATTTACCTAACTCACCTTAACCATCTAACCCAGCCTGTAACCCATTTGTTCTGAATTATTGTTTGTTCTGAATTACTAGTCTCTGTGCATATTTTCAGTACATGCGTGAATTTAAAAATGGTTCTATTTAAGTCCTCTTTAGTAATGAAAAGGATGAACAGCAAAGAACTCAATACTGTGGAACTCTACTCATGACCAGGTCAAATCAGATCCTTCCTATTAATAGTGACTCTCTGCTAATATAATTTCACAAGCTACCTATCCAGTGTAATAATTGCGATTATTACACGGGATCATATTTTTTCCAACTGTCTACGATACTTTAACTGCTTTTTGGAAGTCAAAGCAAATAACACAATCCAGACTATCTTCACCCATCATTCTGGTAATTTCCTTGAAGAGCTCATTCGAGTTAGAGAGCCAGGACCTATGTTTTGTAAAGCCTGCTGGCTATCCTTAATAATTGCTCAACTTTCCAAATGACATTATATCACATCCCCTATTAGAGTTTCCAAGATCATACAAAGATTTATTGCCTGTTGTAAAATCATGTCAATTGATAACTTTTTGTAGAAAATTTTTACATTTGAACACAATTTTGTTAAAACATTATGGTTGAAATTTTCTGCTTCTGTGCTCGCCACCTGCCATTTTCTGCCCATTAAAGCAAGCGGTCATAAAAATCATTGGCGAGTGTAGAAGCAGAGTTGGTAGCCTACATTTTTGTACCATTCTCTACATGACTCTTCAGAGAAGTCAAACTAGGAGAATGTGAAAAGGAAATAAATATCGATGGCACTGTGTCCATTTTATAAGCGCGAAACAGGCACCTAAGGCGTCCAATGTAACGGACACATAAACCTGATCATTCGGTGTAAGATATGCACTGCCTACCATATTGTTTAGGGCTGCTCAGTAAGTACCCAGGGTGGCACCTGAAACTGTTATTAGTCCCACTGAATATGTAAATCATCGTCCTTTTGCCAAATTGGACTGAACGACCGCAGTATGCGGCACCTTACGTAACTTACTGTGGAACCACGGGAAACAGGAGTGTTCTTCCCAGCTTCACGTTAAAAACAGAAACCACCCCATCCAAGATGGCCGATCTTGCCCCTCCACAACTGGTGAACTGCCTGGGGCCATGAAAGCTGAAGTAAGAGAATGGTGGACCAATTAGCTGTGGTCCTGCCAGCTGGCCTCAATGGGCACACGTGCTACATGAGAATTGCATCTGTTTCGGGCACAAATTAATTTCTAGGCCACTAACTTCTTATTACCTGCAATTGTTGAAAAAGTTCAGGGGAATGATTTGCTTCCATGGATTGTTTTTTGTTATTGACTTCTGTTCTTGTAGGGCTTACTGAAGGTTGTGTGCTATCCAGTACCTCTTGTACTACAACTACAGCTGATTTATGAGCGGCATGGCGACTTTCCGACAAGTTGGGTGAAGATTTTGTCTTTTTTATTATTGGTCTTCCTGGATTATAATTATTGGAAGTATTCCTCTTGGGAATTTTGACCTTGGGTTCAACTTTGGAAAAATCAGGCAGAGGATAATGTTGTTTCCATTTACCATATTTGATTTCATTGTAAGAAATTGTTCTTCCCATTTTTAAAATAGTTTCAAGACTAAGTGGTACTCGTATGTTCTTTTCCTGTATTATTTTCAGTGGATTCTCCGGTCCATAGGTGCCATTATTTTCCACGCTTCCCCGAGTAGGCCCACTGTCGTGTGAATCATTTTCATGTTGTAACACTTCTTTTTCACTTGCAAATTTGCTATCTATCTCTTGTTTCCTTGAAAGATCTGTTTCTGACTTTGTAAATTTGTTAATGTCTACAAATAAATCATTACTGGCTACTGATGAAATATGGTTTTTAATTACAGTTTTGTCAATACTCTCTGTAAAAGAGGTCTCTGGTAAGGTCTCAGAGTCAATGTACATAGTTGAACTAAGTGCCAGATCTTCTTCAGAGAAGAAACGCAGGAGTGATTCAGCAATACTTGCTCTTCCACCACTAAGCTGATTGTGTTCAACCGGAAAGCCATTTTCTAATTTAGTTCCATGTTTGGATACCAATATATCAGCTGTATCCTCTGACAAAAAATTAAGTTCACTTTTACTTCTATAGCTAGAAGCTTCAGCTTCTGTACTCAGTTCATTGTCAGGTACTTCTTGGGAGAATGTATTTTCCACAGTTGATCTTTGATCTCTAAATGGGATAGTTTGGATCACCCTACTAACAGGCACATGACCTGACAGGTTTCTAAAAAGTCTAGTTAATGGTGGCATGTGATCAACTAAATCAGGATTCTCATCTGTGTGATGTTCACTAACAGTCTGTAAGTTACCATCATAAGGCAGCTCTTCCTGTTCCTCATCAGTGGTATTGCCAGCCATCTCTAGTTTGTACTCTTGAAAACGACTTTCCAAATTATCTTTTGTTTCATCATGTTTGCCTGAATAACTAGAATTGTGGATATCTTGGTTATGTTCATACCGACTTTCTTCAGTGGTTAGTAGTTCATTCTCATCACTGCCATCATATCCATTTTCAATCTTGCCAATATCATCTATTGGAGAAAAAGAGAAACATTGTCAACATAGAAATCCGGTTTCATTTTCAGTAATTTCTTTCATCTTCATAGTACTCAACACAATCAGTACTCGTCCTAATCCAAGCCATATATTGTTCCAAATTTAATCAAGTTCTTTGATCAAATCAACCAGAAATTCCTACAAAATGTTATAAACTTTGTCAAGTTATATAACTATTATACGGCTGTATTTTGATTAAGATTCATAAATATTTTCTTTTATTCCCAAAGTTCAAAAAGGTAGTGAAATAATATGTCTTTTTCATGTCATTTTATTCTTTAAATTATACAGATTTGAACCCCTTTCTCCTGCCCCCTCCACACACACATTTCCCACACAGAAACTGAATGATGATGTCCTCACTCTAAGATTATATTTGCGATGAGGTTTGTAGGAAATTAATCTTCAACTGAAAACCAGAAAACATATTGCAGTATACAATACACTGTGAAGCTCTTTTTAATCGCTGCTGGTTGAGAGAGGGATTTGATAAAAATTGGACAACTAGACTTTCCTGAGGGGTTCTCTTGAATGACTACCCAGGGGAGGACTTCAGTCAGGTTTCCAAGAGATCTGATACCTTTTGAAGTCTACTTTAAGACACATCTCTGCAGCCAGAACCTATCTACTTCTGAATGCAAGAGGCAGTTTGTGCTAAATAATTATGTGAGCTAATTACGAGTGAGCATGACTGTTGGGTTCAATTCTCAGTAAATCTATAGTGCAGGATACTATGCATATCAGATCATAATTGTCAAGAAGGGCCACAATTGCACGCATGAAAGAAATAACTGGTGAAGTCCTAAAACCTTAATCACGGGGAACTTCTGATTCTTTCACGTCTGTCTCCATCACCCCGGAAACATAGCCAGATGTCTGTTGATATCCTCTGATGAAGTTGGTAAGATATTGGATCAGGATGAGAAAATGGCAGCATCTTATGCCCGCAACTACATATTCTATGGAGGTGAAATTAGACCTTGTTGTGCCCATTTTCCAGGTGAACGAAGTGGGGTTATGTCCCACAGCCTGAGGACACCATTCCAGAAATTCAGGCTAGTGTGGACTCAGGATTACTGCCTAACCAGAAGTTTTTAATAGGACTGCTGGAGGCCATCATCAAAGAGGTTTTTAAAAAATTCATAGTCAACTTATTGTGGAACTGGGAGGAGTAGGAGTGCTCTGCTCAAACCCCTCCCCCCTGCTCACCAGACTTACTTTAGGGTCATTGCTAGCCCAAGGCGCTAATACAGCGTGCTGGCTCTGGAGGCCTGGCAGGTGCAGCCGCTCACCCAAATTATTAAAATGACTCCCCAACATAGTGGAGCGATACTCCCTATAGGTAGGGTTGCCAACTATAGCTGAACGTACTCCTTGAGATTTCATCATGTAATCTCCCAATGCCAACTACCCCACCCAGTCAATCAGCCATTTTCTCATCCCCAATATTTAATTAAAATTAAAGTATCAAAGAATTATTTTTTTTAAATGCCTGTATGACTTTTCTCCTGGGTTACTCTCAGCAGTGTCCAGAAGATAATCATTAATTGCTGGAAACTCCAAAACAATTCTGGAGGGTTGGCAACTCTACCTGAAGGCAGTATTTTCACATTGCTTCAGTCTGAAACTGCATGAAGTGTAAATCTAGCGTTGTACCTGGTTTTACAAGGTGCTCAGAGAGTCTACTGCATCTTCTGAGTACTTTTAAAGTTTACTTTAATGTAAAGTTTGAGAGAACAGGAAAATTCCTCTTGCAATATTTATATTTTAGAATAGATTTCAACACATCCACATTGCAATTTTGGCACTTTTTAGACTATCTTACATTGTATTTCGTGTCCTAGATCACTCCTGTAGGCAACTCTTCACTCCCTATTGCGAGCATAGGTATTTCTAATACGAAAACATTGAAACAAATGCGACAAAAACAAGCAAGGTTTATGGACAATCAGCGCATGCAGATTTAAGATATTTTTTAGATAAATGAAGGTTCAATTTCAAATAATTTTCTCTAATAATAGCACTAAAATTGAGGAGGACCATTAGTTAGGATTAACGTTAAGGTTCTTTAGTGTCAGCGTCCTGTGGCTCAGTTGGTAGCACTCTTATCTCTGAAACAGAAGGTTATGAGGCCAAGTCTCACTCCAGCACAGTACTGAGAGAATGTGCCTTTTGGATAAAACATTAAATTGAGGCTCTGTCAGCCAGTAAACGTAAAAGAGAACACATGGCATTATTTCAAAGAAAGAGCAAGGGAGTTATCCCTGGTGGTCTGGCCAATATAATCAACATCACAGAAACAGATTATCAGGTCGTTATCACATTTTGTTTGTGGGAGCTTGCTGTGCACAAATTGGCTACTGCTGCATTTCCTACATTATAACAGCGACTACACTTCAAAAGTATTTCATTGGCTGTTTTGGGGTGGAAAGGGGACTATATAAATGCACATTTTTTTTTGAAACTCACATAACTCAATTCAACTCAGAATTATAGACCAAACTGTGAAATGCTATGATTTCAGATCACATCATTGTTGCTATATATGAGATTTTTCACTTCTTGATCAAACCCCTTTTCTGCACTTAAACTAAAACTAAGTCTGTGCAACACTGTGATGCAGTTACAATTGTAGTGTACTTACAGAAAAGCAGCTCTACAGTTGTGTTCCACTGCTTGTTGCAGCTATCAGAAAGGTGTCAGACCATTTGCTACTCCAATGCTCTCCTGGCCACCTTCTCATTTTCCACCGTCCATAAATCTGAGCTCATCAAAGCTCCGCTGCCATATCCTCACCTGAACACCAATCTCCTCAGTGCTTGCTTACCTACACTGGCTCCCTGTCCACCAACTCCTCGATTTTAAAACTTTCATCCTCAAATCCCTCCTCACCCTTTCCTATCTCTGCAACTTACTCCTGTCTTACAACCCGCCAAGAATTCTGCGTTCCTCCAACTCTGGCCTAATTTGTCCACCATTGGTGATCATCCCTTCAGAACATCTAGGTTCCAAGTTCAGGAATTGCCTCCTTGAACCCCACTACCTCTAAGGCTCACTGCTTTGATCAAACATTTCATCACCTGTCCCAATGTCGCCTCTGTGGCTCAGTGTCAATTTTTGTCTGATTATGCTTGCAAATGCCTTGGACATTTTACTATGTTAATAGCACATTATTGTTAATCCAGCAGCACTAACTCATCCTCTTCATATATGAGGTGTATAAGTTTCAGTTCATCAGAATCACAGACCTATCTATGGAAACTGCCTTGTTGGGCCTTCTGAGCGTGAATAAAGTGTGCGGGGAGACGTCTGAATTGCAGTAGCTACATGTGGTGGTTAATTTAGTCCTCAACTTTTTATTTTATATCCTTTATAATTTAGTGACTGCAAAGCCAGTAGAGTATTACAAAAGTTTAGAAACAGACTGCATTGTCATCAGAGACCAAAATTGGCAGTCATAAAAATAAAAATCATAGGACTCCCTATTAATATCTTGAAGTGCATCATTTTGAGTACAGAAGTCTGGAAACAAAGGGGTAAGAGACTAAAACATCTTGCAGACTGTAAGCAATTCCTTCATGCTGTTGATTACTCAGTTAGGTTTTAACTATCGTGTCACTTTTGATTTAAATACAGGAGCAAGGAAAGGCATTGTAGTATTGGATAAATGAATTAAAAACAAACATTCAAAATATTTGTTATTTTTAATAAAGTACAGATCTTCATTTAGGGTTACTTACAAAACCTGGTAATTGAAGATATTGTACTATTTGTTTTCTCCCCACCCCCACCCCAGGACAGAATGCACCCAATATCTTCAGTGTGATACATTCCAGACTGCAAGCATACTTGAAAATGATCTTGGAATTAAACAGAGTAAATTAAACATTGCACCACTGACGGCGTATTACAGCTCATACAGAGAAAATCATAAAGACTATCATTGACTTACAAAGTGGCTGTTGTAGAATTAATGCACTAGTGCACGGGTTGTCATCTTATAAATATTTTGCCTCCTTTGAGAACACTAGAAAGAAAAACCCCTTACAGAAACACATCAATAGTAATCACATTTACGAACCTGCAGCAATGTTAAGGCTAACGTCTTCTGCTGATGACTGAGAAAGGAAGATGGTATAGGAATCACATATTTCACTACTTAAGTTGAAATCGTCATCAACATCCAGAAGTATACGGTTTTCAAAGGATTTTTCCCACACTAAAGAATTCTCTGGTTCTTGTTTGGTGCATTCCTCATCCAGGACATATTGTGATTGTTGCAAATGAATGCAGTGATTTTCCACAAATCTGGTGAATTGATAATCATCCATTTTTTCTAAAAGGTTTTCACTGTCATCTGTATCCAATTCATTTGTTGCATCAAGATTTATATCTGCTTCAAAGTATTCCATTTTTCCAAGTCAGCAGAAATAGTCATAGAAATTATAACACTAGATGATTCTCTATTTGTGTTGTGTTCTTTTTAGAACAATCTTTTCATTTAATGAAATAGGTACTGCAGAACTAGAATAATCTCTGTAGGAGAGAAGAAAGGACAGTCATACAAAGTTCATTATAGTTAACATTTAAGTACACTTACTTTAAAGAGTGATATTGTTACTTGTCAAATGTTCTCTTGGGAAATGTGCAGTCCAGTCAGAAATTCTATAGTTAACATTAAAAAATACATATATTCTATTTTAAATATGTTTATTAAATACCATGCGTCAAACTAAAATATTGCAAATTATGTGCCAATTTAAGGGAGTACCGAAGGAATTTAGTACTATAACTAAATGTCCTCAAGTATGCTTATCACCATGGTCAATTTCATACCTACAATGGGAGGAATTTTTACCTGCCGACAGCTGAGCGCAGGAGCTGGCGTTGGGGGTTCGATAGCACACGGGCAATCCAGAAGTCTGGGATTCCCCACGTGCTGCTGAGTTTTAACTTCATTGCAACTTTTGCCCTGCCCAGAGGTCAGTCTGATTGATGGGCTTGGCTTTCAGTTGGCAGGGTGCATGTCGGCAGAGGTCCCTGACCCTGGGGGGCCCAAATCCGAACCTGGGAGCGGGGTGGGGGGAATAGAGGGCAGGAGGAAGTACGCCTGCTCCTCCTGGCCCACAAGGAATGCTGTGAAGACACTCACCTTCCCCCACAGTGCCATCTTCGCCTTGCTGCTGGATTGCCTGAGGCCCGGGAAATCTAACCTGCAAAGCAGGTTAAATCAAAGGCTTCAAGCCTCATGAACATGAGGCTCCTGGAAGCAGGTTGGTTATACACCTTTTGTCCTGTACAGTAAAACCCAGGTTGGCAGATTTGAGCCAGCTTCCAAATGTGATTTTTGGCCAACTGCATCCAATCCCACCCAATCATCCATGTTAAAATTCCCCCCGCTATGTCTTTTTAAAAATTCATTCATGTGATGTGGGCATTGCTGGCTAGGCCAGCGTTTATTGCCCAGCCCCAATTGCCCTTGAGAAGGTGGTGGTGAGCTGCCGTGTTGAATCGCTGTAGTCCATGTGAGATAGGTACACCCACAGTGCTGTTAGGAAGGGAGTTCCAGGATTTTGTCCCAGCGACAGTGAAGGAACAGCGATATAGTTCCAAGTCAGGATGGTGTGTGACTTGGAGGGGGACTTGCAGGTGGTAATGTTACCATGCATTTGCTGCCCTTGTCCTTCTAGTTGGTACGTACGTACCTCACATGGACTACAGCAGTTCAAGAAGGCAGCTCACCACCTTCTCAATGGCAATTATGGATGGGCAATAAATGCTGGCCTAGCCAGTGACGCCCACATCCCATGAATGAATTTTTTAAAAAAGGGTCGCAGGTTTGGAAGGTGCTGTCTAAGGAGCATTGCTGCAATGCATCTGGTCGAGGGTTCACACTGCTGCCACTGTGCGCCAGTGATGGAGGGAGTGAATGTTTGTGGATGGGGTGCCAATCAAGCCAGCTGCTTTGTCCTGGATGGTGTCAAGCTTCTTGAGTGTTGTTGGAGCTGTACCCATCCAGGCAAGTGGAGACTATTCCATCACACTCCTGACTCGTGCCTTGCAGATGGTGGACAGGCTTTGGGGAGTCAGGAGGTGAGTTACTCGCCTCAGGATTCCTAGCCTCTGACCTGCTCTTGTAGCCACAGTACTAATATGGCTACTCCAGTTCAGTTTCTGGCCCCGAGGATGCTGCTAGTGGGGGATTCAGCGATGGTAATGCCATTGAATGTCAGGGGGAGATGGTTAGATTCTCTCTTGTTGGAGATGGTCATTGCCTGGCACTTTTGTAGCACGAATGTTACTTGCCACTTATCAGCCCAAGCCTGGATATTGTCCAGGTCTTGATGCATTTCTGCAAGGACTGCTTCAGTATCTGAGGAGTCACGAATGGTGCTGAACATTGTGCAATCATCAGCGAACATCCCCACTTCTGACCTTATGATTGAAGGAAGGTCATTGATGAAGCAGCTGAAGATGGTTGGGTCTAGGACACTACCCTGAGGAACTCCTGCAGTGATGTCCTGGAGCTCAGATGATTGACCTCCAACAACCACAACCATCTTCCTTTCTGCTAGGTATGACTCCAGCCAGCGGAGGGTTTTCCCTGATTCCCACTGACTTCAGTTTTGCTGGGGCTTCTTTGCTAGGCCATATTCGGTCAAATGCTGCCTTGATGTCAAGGGCAGTCAGTCTCACCTCACCTCTTGAGTTCAGTTCTTTTGTCCATGTTTGAGCCAAGGCTGTAATGAGGTCAGGAGCTGAGTGGCCCTGGCGGAACCCAAACTGAGCGTCACTGAGCAAGTGCTGCTTGATGGCACTGTTGATGACACCTTCCATCACTTTACAGATGATTGAAAGTAGACTGATGGGATGGTAATTGGTCGGGCTGGACTTGTCCTGCTTTTTGTGTACAGGACATACCTGGGCAATTTACCACATTGCCGGATAGATGCCAGTGTTGCAGCTGTACTGGAACAGCTTGGCTAGGGGCGCAGCAAGTTCTGGAGCACAGGTCTCCAGTACTATTGCCGGAATATTGTCAGGGCCCATAGCCTTTGCAGTATTCAATGCCTTCAGTCGTTTCTACTCCCACTATCCTCCTGTTTCAAAAAAAAAATTGTCCTTGGGATGTCGGCATCGCTTGCAAGACCAGCATTTATTGCCCATCCCCAATTGCCCTTGAGAAGGTGGTGGTTTGCATTCCATGTTGTATAGGTACACCCACAGTGCTATTAGGGAGGGAGTTCCAGGAGTTTGATCCAGCCACAGTGAAGGAACAGCAATATAGTTCTAAATCAGGATGGAGAGTGACTTGGAGGGGAATTTGGTGTTCCCATGCGTCTCCTGCACTTGTTCATCTAAGTGGTAGAGGTCGTGCTTTGGAAGGTGCTGTTGAAACACACTTGGCAAGTTGCTGCAGTGTATTTTGTAGATGGTACATACTGCTGCCACAGTGCACCGGTGGTAGAGTAAGTGAATGCTTGAGGTGATGGATGGGGTGCCGATCAAGCGGGCTGCTTTGTTTTGGATGGTAGTGCTGGACTTCTTGAGTGTTGTTGGAGCTGCATTCATCCAGGCAAGTGGAGAGTATTCCATCACACTCCTGATTTGTGCCTTGTAGATGGTGGACAGGCTTTGGGGAGTCAGGAGATGAATTACTCGCCGCATAATTCCCAGCCTCTGACCTGCTCTTGTAGCCACAGTATCGATATGACCGGTCCAGTATGTTGATGGTGGGGGATTCAGCGATGGTAATGCCACTGGATGTCAAGGGGAGATGGTTAGATTCTTTATTGTCGGAGATGGTCAATGCCTGGCATTGCTTTGCATAAATATAACTTGCCACTTATCAGCCCAAACCTGAATGTTGTCCAGGTTTTGCTGCATGCGGGCACAGATTGCTTTAGTATCTGAGGAGTTGCGAATGGCACTGAACACTGTGCAATCATCAGCGAACATCCCCATTTCTGATCTTAATGATGGAGGGAAGGTCATTGATTATGCAGCTAAGGATGGTTGGGCCTAGGATACTACCATGAGGAACTCCTGCAGCAATGTCCTGGGGCCTGGATGTTTGGCGTTCGACAACCATAACCATCTTTCTTTCTGCTAGGTATGACTCCAACTATTAGAATTTTCCCCTGATTCCCATTGACTTCAGTTTTGCTTGAGCTCCTTGATGCCAAGCTATTCCATTATTTCAACCTTTATAGATGTCCAGCTCATGAGTTTATAGGTCTTTGGGTTAATCTTTCCATCCATTTTCACCACATTAACATCCTTCATCCATTAACACAGCTTCCATATTACAGATCATGCCTTAAAAAATTCACCAGGTTTTATTAAAGCATTTTGCAACAGGAGGAATGTGTGTTTCCTCATTGGGGATTAGGTAGATCAATTTCTGTTGTGAGGAACACATAAAGTGGCTCCTAATTGATTCAAACTCAAGCAATTAACATACTATTTGGATATAATTCTCTCCTACTGTGCACAAATATATATCAGATCAGTTTTCATTCAACTTTGCACTTCATTTTGAGCCTGTGGGGAGGGCAGAAAAGGAGGAAATTAAATCCCACAATTTCATTGTGGCTGATCACTAATCTTACAAAGAGGGCTTGATAGGGTATGCAACTGACCTGATAATGGCAAATGAAGTTTAATACAGACAAATGCAAGATACTGCATGGTAGAAGGAAAAAATGTGAATGTATATTATATGCATAGGATACAGCTTGTCAAGAGGGAAGTTGAACTAGACATAAGCATGCTATTTGACTCTTTACTCACCATGTCCAAAAAAATGAGAGACGAAAATAAAGAAAGAAAGCTCCTTTGGATATTTTTCAAAAGAGATACGAAATAAATGCAAGGTGTTGCTGTGTCATTACTGTAGTATGATGCTGTCTTGCTTGTCACATTAATAATTAACCAAGTGGAATTATACTTCGTAGCAGAAGTGTGTACAGGATCTGAGTGAGACCATTGCTGGGTGTAGAAGAGAACAAATGAAAGAATAATTAATTTTTCATGAGGTTGTTCAGCATAAATATGAGGGGGAAGCAGAGCCTATTTTTTTGTCCAACTTATACAGCTATTTTTTTTAAACTTCATTTGTAAATTGCTTGTGTTTAAAATTTGTAAATATACATTTTAGCAGATAAACTGTTAAGTGTACAGGGCAGCAAGAGTTTGTTATTAATAATGTACAAGAATAGCATCTTCTGCTTTTACATCCCCATATCATCTTTTCATCAATAAATAAGGACTCTAAATAAAACAGTATGAAGGCATATTAGACATAATAGTTGCAGTTTTGGAGCAGACCCAATCATTTTAATGTGACATTGTGAGTGCACTTATTCAAATAAGGCTTTCCTTCATTTGCTTTCAGGATTTGAAAACTATTGAAGGATCACTTTCAGCCAGCAGTCCTTTTGCGTAGTTATTTGAATGGCCATCTGCTAATTGTTGTTTACTGTATAACAGGTGACCATCATGCTGAATAATATCAATTGGCATGCACAGTAAGCAGTACTTTTAAAAGTAACTGGATGCAAATTTAGTGATTTTATCTGGGCCAAGACCCCCATCGCCACCGGCTAAAGCGCAGCGAGAGCCCTGCGTTGCCTCCTCTGGGGAAGGCCCACCGCATTAGGCACTTAAGTGGACAACAACAGGCCTTCCCTGGGATTAAGGACCCCAGCGACGGAAGTCCCACCTGCTGCGAGCTGCCGGCCCATCACAGGCCGACAGCTCTTTAACTGAGCAGCCCCACCGCAAAGGTGGTGGCTGCTGTTGGTATTGGACTCACCAGAGGTGCTGGACCCAGGCCACAGGTGAGTCAGGGCAGCAAGGGTGGGGTGGGAGCGCTCAGCAGGCCCCCGCTTCCCAATGCTGGAAACCTCGATCAGGCACTGTGCCTTTTAACGAGGGACCTCCCCTTCCCTCCACCACCCCCCGCCCCCCTCCCCACAATCCGGTGCTGTCAAGCAACCTACACGGGTTTGTTTGGTGTGCTCCCCATGCACCAACGGGCCCACCCACTGCTGGGCTAATACTGGCAGCAGTGGGATGAGGCCCTTAATTGCCCACTTAAGGGCCTCAATTGGCAGTGGGATGGGAAGGTTGTCCATGGGCCTTCCCGCCCCAGATTTAATTTGGGTGGAGGTGGGAAGTTGGTCAGCCCACAGCCACCATCCCACCTGATAAAATGTTCTCCCCACCTCCAAAATCGTCGTGGGGAAGAGCATAGAATTACCCTCATGCAATGCAACCACTAGCAACATTACAATGATTTTCAGTCCAGTACTTATCCATTACTATTCAGCATGGTCACCAGTTCATCTTTGATTTTGAAAATATAGTAGAGATACTCCTGAGTCTGGATCACCTCGACACTGAATCAGAAAATTGGGTACACTAGAACACCCATTTCAAATTTGTCGAGTGGCAATCGGCTGAGGCAAACCATGACCAAAGATACGTGGACAGGGCATGTTCCTAGAGTTTTTTCCCTCGCAGAAAGATTCTGTGGGTGAAGGGGAGGCAAGGAAGAGGGGATCAGGGTTGATGGTGGAATTTCTGCACACTATGCCCAGGTGGGACAGCCTCGATGGACCAGCTGGTCTTTACTCATTCTTTCTTGCATGAGTGTGGGTGG
This sequence comes from Heterodontus francisci, assembly GCF_036365525.1. Classification (NCBI taxonomy): domain Eukaryota; kingdom Metazoa; phylum Chordata; class Chondrichthyes; order Heterodontiformes; family Heterodontidae; genus Heterodontus; species Heterodontus francisci. The sequence continues at coordinate 85,195,666 of NC_090378.1, forward strand.
GTACCCCTAGCACTCCTACCATCATTTTGCTAAAATTTGCATCTATAGTCGAAGGAAAGGGAATAAAGTGATATGGGAACAAGGTTGGAGTTAGAATTAGGACTACTGTGTTGATAAATGCCAATGTGGACTGGGTTAACACATTGTTTCAGTATTATAATTTCCATCCAATTCCACATTAAAGGCTAATGATCACCCAAACTAATTTCAGAAAGTGGCACTGATGTTCAGAAAATTCATGAATGATCACAGGTTCGTTACAAAAACAATCAGCCACCATATCACAAGAATCTTGGAGGGTGGGTTGGGGAAGGGGATGTTTAGGTGAGGGGAAATTTAGAAAGTTAAATGAGAAAGGACAATAGTGTAGGGTAGTGATATAGGTAGTGCAAAGCAGAGGGTGACAGGAAGGGACATATGTACAAATGTAAGAGTGCATCAGCAAATATGGTCAGAGTAGGGAAAAATGGTAAAAAGACAGATTTAAAGGCCCTTTATCTGAGTGCATGCAGCATTTGTAACAAGATGGATGAATTGATAGCACAAATAGAAATAAATTGTTATGATATGATAGACATTACAAAAACGTGGTTTCAAGGTGACCAAGGCTGGGAACTAAATAGTCAAGGGTATCTGACATTTCAGAAGGATAGGAAGAAAGGAAAAGGAGGTGGGGTAGCTCTGTTAATAAATGATGAGATCAGTACAGTAGTGAGAAATGATCTTGGCTCGGAAGTAGAATCAGTTGGGGTGGAGATAAGAAATAACAAAGGAAAGAAGTCACTGGTGGGAGTAGTTTATAGGCCTCGTAACACAAGCTACACTGTGGGACAGAACATAAATCAAGAAATAATGGGGGCTTGTTGGAAAGGTACTGCAATAATTGTGGGCGATTTTAATCTTGACATAGATTTGGCTAATCAAATTGGCAAAGGTAGTCTGCAAGATGAGTTCATAGAGTGCATTAGTGACAGTTTCTTAGAACAGTATGTTCTGGAACCAACCAGGGAGCAGGCAATTTTAGACCTGGTAATGTGTAATGAGACAGGATTAATAAAATGACCTCATAGTAAAGGATCCTCTAGGAAAGAGTGAACATAGCATGATGAATTTCACAATGAATTTTACATTCAGTTTGAGGGTGAGAAGTTTGGGACTGAAACTCGTGTCTTAAATTTAAGTAAAGGCAATTACAAAGGTATGAAGACAAAATAGTGGTGCAGTGGTTAGCACTGCAGCCTCACAGCTCCAGTGACCTGGGTTCGGTTGTGGGTACTGCCTGTGTGGAGTTTGCAAGTTCTCCCTGTGACCACGTGGGTTTCCTCCGGGTGCTCCGGTTTCCTCCCACATGCCAAAGACTTGTGGGTTGATAGGTAAATTGGCCATTGTAAATTGCTCCTAGTGTAGGTAGGTGGTATGAGAATTGAGGGAAGGTGGGGATGTGAGAGCGAAATGGGATTAATGTAGGATTAGTATAAATGGGTGGTTGATGGTTGGTGTGGACTCGTTGGGCCGAAGGGCCTGTTTCGGTGCAGGAATAGGCCACTCAACCCGTCGAGCCTGCTCCGCCATTCAATAAGTTCATGGATGAATTGATTACTCCATATTTCCACCTACATCCGATAACCTTAACCCACTCGCTTATCAAGAATCTATCTATCTATCTCTGTCTTAAAAATATTCAAAGACTCTGCTTCCATTGCCTTTTGAGGAAGAGAATTCCAAAGACTCATGACCTTCTGAGAGAAAAAGATTTCTCCTCATCTTTATCTTAAATGGGTGACCCCTTATTTTAAACAGTGACCCCTAGTTCTAGATTCTCCCACAAGGGGAAACATCCTTTCCACATCCACCCTGTCAAGACCCCTCAGGATCTTATATGTTTCAATCAAGTCGACTCTTACTCTTCTAAATTCCAGTGGATACAAGGCTAGCCTGTCCAATCTTTCCCGTAAGACAGCCCACCCATTCCAGGTATTAGTCTAGTAAACCTTCTCTGTACTGCCAACACATTTACATCCTTCCTTAAATAAGGAGACCAGTACTGTACACCGTACTCCAGATGTGGTCTCACCAATGCCCTGTATAGCTGAAGCATAACCTCCCTACTTTTGTATTCAATTCCCCTCGCGATATACGATATCATTCTATTAGCTTTCCTAATTACGTGCTGTACCTGCATACTAACATTTTGCAATTCATGCACTAGGACACCCAGATCCCTTTGCATCTCAGAGCTCTGCAATCTCTCACCATTTAGATAAGATGCTTCTTTTTTATTCTTCCTGCCAAAGTGGACAATTTCACTTTCCCACATTATACTCCATTTGCCAGGTCTTTGCCCACTCACTTAACCTATCTATATCCCTTTGTAACCTCCTCATGTCCTCTTCACAAGTTACTTTCCTACCTATCTTTGTGTCATCAGCAAATTTAGCAACCATACCTTCGGTCCCTTCATCTAAAAGTCATGTATATAAATGGTAAAAAGCTGAGACCCCAGCACCGATCCCTGTGGCACACCACTCGTTACATCTTGCCAACCAGAAAATGACCCATTTATGCCCACTCTCTGTTTCCTGTCAGCTAACCAATCTTCTATCCATGCCAAAATGTTATTCCCTACACCATGAGCTTTCATTTTCTGCAATAACCTTTGATGTGGCACCTTATCAAATGCCTTCTGGAAATTTAAGTACAATACATCCACCGGTTTCCCTTATCCACAGCACATGTAACTCCCTCAAAGAACTCCAATAAATTGGTTAAACATGATTTCCCTTTCACAAAACCATGTTGACTCTGCCTGATTACCTTGCATTTTTCTAAATGCCCCGCGACAACATCTTTAATAATAGCTTCTAACAATTCCCCTAAGACAGATGTTAAGTTAACTGGCCTGTAGTTTCCTGATTTTTGTCTCCCTCCCTTTTTGAATAAAGGAGTTACCTTCACTATTTTCCAATCTAAAAGAAACTTCCACGAATCTAGGGAACTTTGGAAAATTAAAACTAGCGCATCAACTATCTCACTAGCCACTTCTTTTAACACCCTATGAAGAAGTTCATCAGGACCCGGGGACCTGTCAGCCCACAGCTCCAACAATTTGTTCAGTACCACTTCCCTGGTAATGGCAATTTTCTTGAGTTCCTGCCTCCTTTCCGTTTCCTGACTTACAGCTAATACTGGGATGTTACTTGTATCCTCAATAGTGAAGACCGATGCAAAATATCTGTTCAATTCATCTGCCATCTCGTTATTATCCATTATTAATTCCCCAGACAACTCTTTTCTTTTTGAAATATCTATATAAACTCTTACTGTCTTTATATTTCTAGCTAGCTTTCTCTCGTACTCTAATTTTACCTTCCTTTCAATCTTTTAGTCAGTAATTCTTTGCTGTTTTTTTATATTCTGTCCAATCTTCTGACCTGCCTCCCATCTTTGCGCAATTATAGGCTTTTTCTTTAAGTTTGATAGTATCTTTAACTATTTTAGTTCACCACGGATGGTGGGTTCCACCCTTGGAATTTTTCTTTCTCGTTGAAATGTATCTATTCTGTGTATTCTGAAATATCCCCTTAAATGTCTGCCACTACATCTCTGTTGACCTATCCCTTAACCTGATTTGCCAGTTCACTTTAGCTAGCTCTGCTTTCATGCCCTCATAATTCCCCTTATTTAAGTTTAAAATACTAGTCTTGGACCCACTCTTCTCTCCCTCAAACTGAATGTAAAATTAAATCATATTATGATTGTTGCTACCTAGGGGTGCCTTCACTATGAGGTTATTAATTATTCCTATCTTGTTGCACAATACCAGGTCTAGTATAAAAGCAAAATACTGCGGATGCTGGAAATCTGAAACAAAAACAAGAAATGCTGGATTCACTCAGCAGGTCTGGCAGCATCTGTGGAAAGAGAAGCAGAGTTAACGTTTCGGGTCAGTGACCCTTCTTCGGAACTGACAAATATTAGAAAAGTCACAGATTATAAACAAGTGAGGTGGGGGTTGGGCAAGAGATAACAAAGGAGAAGGTGCAGATTGGACCAGGCCACATAGCTGACCAAAAGGTCACGGAGCAAAGGCAAACAATATGTTAATGGTGTGTTGAAAGACAAAGCATTAGTACAGATTAGGTGTGAATATACTGAATAAGGAACATCAGCAAGTGCAAACCTGAAGAAAAACAACCTGAAAAAAACAGTGGGTAAGCAAACTGAACAAACTAAGATGAAATGAAATAAATGCAAAAAAAGATTGTAAAAAATGTAAAAAGGAAGAAAAAATAACTAAAAATGACTAAAAATGAAAGTAAAGTGGGGGGCTGTCATGCTCTGAAATTATTGAACTCAATGTTCAGTCCGGCAGGCTGTAGTGTGCCTAATCGGTAGATGAGATGCTGTTCCTCGAGCTTGCGTTGATGTTCACTGGAACACTGCAGCAATCCCAGGACAGAGATGTGAGCATGAGAGCAAGGGGGAGTGTTGAAATGGCAAGCAACCGGAAGCTCAGGGTCCTGCTTGCGGACTGAGCGGAGATGTTCCGCAAAGCGGTCACCCAGTCTGCGCTTGGTCTCCCCAATGTAGAGGAGACCACACTGTGAGCAGCGAATACAGTATACTACATTGAAAGAAGTACAAGTAAATCGCTGCTTCACCTGAAAGGAGTGTTTGGGGCCTGGGATAGTGAGGAGAGAGGAGGTAAATGGGCAGGTATTACACCTCCTGCGATTGCAAGGGAAGGTGCCCTGGGACGGGGACGAGGTGGTGGGGGTAATGGAGGAGTGGACCAGGGTGTCGCGGAGGGAACGATCCCTTCGGAATGCTGACAGGGGAAGGGAGGGGAAGATGCGACTGGTAGTGGCATCACGCTGGAGGTGGCGAAAATGGCGGAGGATGATCCTTTGGATATGGAGGCTGGTGGGATGAAAAGTGAGGACAAGGGGAACCCTGTCACGGTTCTGGGAGGGAGGGGAAGGGGTGAGGGTAGAGGTGCGGGGAATGGGTCGGACACGGTTGAGGGCCCTGTCAACCACAGTGGGGGGAAATCCTCGGTTGAGGAAAAAGGAGGTCATATCAGAAGCACCGTCATGGAAGGTAGCATCATCAGAGCAGATGCGTCGGAGACGGAGAAACTGGGAGAATGGAATGGAGTCCTTACAGGAGGTAGGGTGTGAAGAAGTGTAGTCGAGGTAGCTGTGGGAGTCAGTGGGCTTATAATGGATATTGGTAGACAACCTATCCCCAGAGATGGAGACAGAGAAGTCGAGGAAGGGAAGGGAAGTGTCAGAGATGGACCATGTAAAGGTGAGAGAAGGGTGGAAATTGGAAGCAAAGTTGATAAAGTTTTCTAGTTCGGGGCGGGAGCAGGAAACGGCACCGATACAGTCATCAATGTACCGGAAAAAGAGTTGGGGGAGGGGGCCTGAGTAGGACTGGAACAAAGAATGCTCGACATATCCCACAAAAAGACAGGCATAACTAGGACCCATGCGGGTACCCATAGCGACACCTTTTACTTGAAGGAAATGCATGGAGTTGAAGGAGAAGTTGTTCAATGTGAGAACAAGTTCAGCCAGGCGGAGGAGGGTGTTGGTGGATGGGGACTGGTTGGGCCTCTGTTCCAGGAAGAAGCGGAGAGCCCTCAAACCATCCTGGTGGGGGATGGAGGTGTAGAGCGATTGGACGTCCATAGTGAAGAGGAGGCGGTTGGGACCAGGAAACTGGAAATTGTCAAAATGACGTAGGGCGTCAGAAGAGTCACGGATGTAGGTGGGAAGAGACTGGACCAGCGGAGAAAAGATAGAGTCTAGATAGGAAGAAATAAGTTCAGTTGGGCAGGAGCAGGCTGACACAATGGGTCTGCCAGGACAGTCCCGTTTGTGGATTTTGGGAAGGAGGTAGAAGCGGGCTGTCCGGGGTTGCGGGACTATGAGGTTGGAAGCTGTAGAGGGAAGATCTCCAGAGGAGATGAGGTCAGTGACAGTCCTTTGGACGGTGGCTTGATGTTCGGTGGTGGGGTCATGGTCCAGAGGGAGGTAGGAAGAGGTGTCTGTGAGTTGGCGTTGAGCTTCTGCAAGGTAGAGGTCGGTACGCCATACAACAACAGCACCACCCTTGTCTGCAGGTTTGATGACCATGTCGGGGTTAGACCTGAGAGAACGGAGTGCCTGAAGTTCAGAGGGGGACAGGTTAGAGTGAGTGAGGGGGGCAGAGAAATTGAGACGACCAATGTCTCGCCGACAGTTTTCAATGAAGAGATCAAGAGCGGGTAAGAGGCCAGGGTGAGGGGTCCAGGTAGAGGGAGAATGCTGGAGGCGGGTGAATGGGTCTGCTGGTCGGGGGGAGGACTCCTGGTCGAAGAAGTGAGCCCGGAGGCGGAGGCGACGGAAGAAGAGCTCAACGTCATGCCGAGCGCGAAATTCATTGAGGTGGGGGCGTAAGGGGATAAAACTGAGACCTTTGCTGAGTACAGAACGCTCAGCATCAGAGAGGGGGAGGTCAGAGGGTATAGTGAATACACGGCAAGAGGTCAGATCAGAAGGGGTGGGGTCAGAGGGAAGTGAAGCGGAAGGAGGATCTGGAGGGGCATTAGTCCCCATCAGCTGCTGGAGCTTGCGTTCCTTAACACCTGAAAGGAAGAAAAAAAGTTTTTTGTTAATGCGTCGGATGAGACGCAAGATGAGATGAAACTGCGGAGTAGAACAGATTTGAGATAAGGTGAGACGGTGCTGCTGGAGAGAGAGGTCCAGTGTGTGCATATGGCGGCGCATAGCACTGAGTGTGGATCTCAGGATGCGGCGAGAGTAGCAGTCCGAGGAACGTTGTATTTCTCGGAGATACCTGTGATCCTGGGTGGTTTCAAAGCATGATGGGTGAAACTGCAGTTGGAATCCACGTGGAATCAGTCGGAGCCGGAGACAGGCACTGAGGAAGGAGATGTGGCTGTGAAAACGAGTTTTGGTAGATACCTTATCAAACACCAGGAGGGAAATAGAAAGCAATGAAGGTGAACAAGGTAAAAGAGACAAACGAAAATCCCGTCGGAGAGAAGAGCAGAACTTCTTCAAGGTAGGCATTCCTGGAAGAGAAGTGGCAGTGAATTAAACACTAAAATAAAAGCAAAATACTGCGGATGCTGGAAATCTGAAACAAAAACAAGAAATGCTGGATTCACTCAGCAGGTCTGGCAGCATCTGTGGAAAGAGAAGCAGAGTTAACGTTTCGGGTCAGTGACCCTTCTTCGGAACTGTCTTTCAACACACCATTAACATATTGTTTGCCTTTGCTCCGTGACCTTTTGGTCAGCTATGTGGCCTGGTCCAATCTGCACCTTCTCCTTTGTTATCTCTTGCCCAACCCCCACCTCACTTGTTTATAATCTGTGACTTTTCTAATATTTGTCAGTTCCGAAGAAGGGTCACTGACCCGAAACGTTAACTCTGCTTCTCTTTCCACAGATGCTGCCAGACCTGCTGAGTGAATCCAGCATTTCTTGTTTTTGTACCAGGTCTAGTATAGCCTGCTCTCTAGATGGCTCCATAACGTATTGTTCCAAGAAATTATCCTGAAAACATTCTATGTACTCTTCATCTACGCTACCTCTGCCCATCTGATTTTTCCAGTCTATATGTAGGTTAAAATTCCCCATAATTATCACTGTACCTTTCTGACCAGAAAAGCAGATTATTTACATGGAGAGACTGCAGAATGCTGCAGTAGAGGGATCTGGGGGTCATCGTACATGAATCGCAAAAAGTTAGCATGCAGGTACAGCAAGTAATTAGGAAGGCAAATGGAACATTGGCATTTATTGCCAGGGAATGGAGTATAAAATTAGGGAAGTCTTGTTACAACTGTACAGGTGAGACCGCACCAATAGTACTGCGTACAGCTCTGGTCTCCTTACTTACAGAGGGATATACTTGCATTGGAGGCAGTTGGTGTTTAGAGGAATGAGAGGTGATCTTGTTGAAACATAAGATTCTGATGGGGCTTGACAGGGTAAATGCTGAAAGGATGTTTTTCCTTGTGGGGAATCTAGAACGGGGTGGGGGGGGGGGCGGGAGGGGAATAGTTTCAAAATAAGAAGTCTCCCTTTTAAGACAGAGCTGAGGAGGAAGTTCCTCTCTCAGAAGGTTGTTAATCTTTGGAATTCTCTTGCCCAGAGAGCTGTGGAGGCTGGGTCATTGAATATATTAAAATAAAAACAAAATACTGAGGATGCTGGAAATCCAGAATAAAAACAAGAAATACTGGAAATACCCAGCAGATCTGGCAGCATCTGTGGAGAGAGAAGCAGAGTTAACGTTTCAGGTCAGTGACCCTTCTTCAGAACTATATTCATGGCTGAGTTAGACAGCTTTTTGATCTACAAGGGAGTCAGGCAGGCAGGAAACTGGAGTTAAGACCACAATCAGATCAGCCATGATCTTATTAAATGGCAGAGCAGGCTCGAGGGACTGAATGGCCTACACTTATCTTCTATGTTCTTAGAAGAGAATATTTTAACAAATTTTCTTGCTATATTCCATTTTCTAGTATTAAAAGTTGCAAGTTAATTTTTGATCAAGCCATACTGAATGGAATTGAAGCATTTCTAGGAGTAGGATTTTGTTATTAGATTACAACTGCGCTAAACACCAGTCTACCATGAAGATCATCCAAATGATCCGAAATGGATTCAGGCATAAAAGAGCAAGGAAATTTAGGCGTAACATAAATACTTAGGTAACACACTTGCAGCTGTTTCCTCCAAGGCGCACAGTTGTTTTACGCCCCAATTACAGGTGTCTCTGGGCACAAAAGTACAAGAATTTCCACTCACAGTGATGAAGTCACTTCACCAGTGCCAGCAATGGGTCCCGGGGATGAATAACGCGAAAACTACAACTTTTATAAAGTCTGCCCTCCCCACCTGGTCTCTCCTGTGGTTTAATACTTACGGTGCTGCTACTGCTCACTCCAGCCGGATTTGAGAAATTTACAGTTAGCTGCTGCCCTCCGCGAGCTCGCTCAGCCTCAGTGGCGGTTACATAAATTAGGCAAATGAGCGATCCCCGCGCTCTCATTGGCTCATATTTGAATCGAGCTTGTAGGAGGGGGCGGGGTTTCCGCGCTGTTATGGTGATGAAGAAGCTGCAGCTTCGGCAGGTAGAAGTGGGTCAGGTCGGCCGGAATGAAGGCTTCTGTTGTGCTAATTTAACTCGATCCAATAACTGCTGTTACTTATTTTTTTAAAAATTAAAACCAGGGCAGTTTCACGACACCGTCTAAGGTTTACTCAAACCTTAGCTTGTATCGACAGTGACAGTTTCTAAATGGAGTTTTGACGAAAGGTCACCGCCCTAAAAAGTTAACTCTGTTTCTCCATTTCTCGGGCCTGCTCAGTATTTCCAGAATTTTCTATTTTTATTATCCTAAATTATAACGGTCTGCAAATATGTCGTCTCTCACTTGGATAGGAGGTAGGTATTTCATTAAGGTTTAAACGCCAACCATGGGACTGTTAACCAATTTGAAAAGGAAGCACCATTCGGCAGGTTTGAACGTGGTTACAATCAACCTTACGCTTGCTGAACTTGAATCGTATTCCTAACATTTTCCAATGCTAATACAAAAGCAAAATACTGCAGATGCTGGAAATGTGAAATAAAAACCGAAAATGCTGGAAATACTCAGGTCGATCGACCTGAAACGTTAACTCTGTTTCTTTCTCCACAGATACTGCCAAACCTGCTGAGTATTTCTTTTCCAGCATTTGCTATTTTTATTTCTCCATGCAAGCCTGGCATGAACAATAATTACCTGCAGATTTCTTTTCAGATTCAGCAGTAGATGGATTGGGTAAGATCTGGAAGGGGGGATCATGTCAGGAAGGTAGCAATCTCAATCTGCAAACATTACAGCAGAAATTTAGAAACCCATCGCTTTTTGCTTTAAACAGTTCAGTTTACTCACTTTTAAATTTACTTTTATTAGTTACGCAACACCTTAGCTGTTTGGGAAGTGTGAAATGAGCATTATTATCTCTAATATCTTTCTGTTCTGAGAAATCCAATTGATTCGTTTTTTGATGATGCCACCTGACCCATTTCCTGCAGTTTCTGTTTTTGTTTTGGACTTCCTGCATCTGCAGTTTTTGCTTTTCAATCTTATTGCAGGGTAGTTCTAATTGAACAATTTATGCAGTTAGCATCTGTGGAGAGAGAAACAGAGTTGACATTTCTGTTCTATGAGCTTTCATCAGAACTGGCAAAAGTTAGAAATGGGGAGGGGGTAGAAGAACAAAAGGGAAAGTGTGTGATAGGGCAGAGGACAGGAGAGATTAAATGCCAAAGATGTCACAGAACAAAGGCAAAGGGTGTGCTAATAGTTGTATTAAAAGACAAAGCATTAGTCCAGAGAGGGTGTTAATGGCAGAATAATGAACAGCTCTATCCAAAAACAAAAACCTGAAAAACAAGTTTAAGACAGGCCCATGGTTTAAAAAAAAAGTGACAGTCTTTGAGCAAGTGAAAAGGGGGAGGGGGGGAAGACAGACAAGAAGGAAGGACTGTGATAGGATGGAGGGTGGAGAGATTAAATGACGGGTGTCATGGAACAGAGTGCAAAAGAGAAAACACAAATACAGAGAGAGTGCTAATGGCAGAATAATGAACAGCTCTGTATGAAGGAAAAAATGTGAAAAATAAGTTAGAGACTAGCACATGGTTAATAAATAACTAGAAAAAGAATATAGATAAAAGAATAAAAATAATAAACAAAAAATAATGGGACTCATGTTCTCAAACTATTGAACTCAATATTGAGTTCAGAAGGCTGTAGAGTGCCTGATCGGAAGATGAGGCACTGTTCCTCGAGCTTGCGTTGATGTTCACTGGAACACTGCAGCAGGCGAGGACAGAAATGTAGGCATGAGAACAAGGTGGAGAATTAAAATGACAAGCAACTGTAAGCTCAGGATCGTGCTTGCGGACTGAGCGGAGGTATTCTGCAAAGCGGTCACCCAATCTGCGTTCGGTCTCCCCAATGTAGAGGAGACTGCACTGTGAGCAGCGAATACAGTATACTAAATAGAAAGAAGTACATGTAAATTGCTGCTTTACCTGGAAGGAGTGTTTGAGGCCTTGAATTGTGGTGAGAGAGGAGGTAAAAGGGCAGGGATTATACCTCCTGCCATTGCATGGGAAGGTGCTGTGGGAAAGGGAAGAGGTGTGGGGGTAATGGAGGAGTGGACCAAGATGTTGTGGAGGGAACGGTCCCTTTGAAATGCTGACAGGGGAGGGGAAGGGACGATGTGTTTGGTGGTGGCAGCACGCTGGATGTGGCAGAAATGGCGGATGACAATCCTTTAGATGTGGAGGCTGGTGGGGTGGAAAGTGAGGACAAGGGGAACCCTGTTGTGGTTCTGGGAGGGAGAGGAAGGGGTGAGGGCAGAAGTGCGGGAAATGGGTTGGACACTGCCAAGGACCCTGTCAACCACAGTGCGGGGGAATCCTCGATTGAGAAAAAAGGAAGACGTATCAGAAGCCCTGTTGTGGAAGTTTGCATCATCAGAACAGATGCGTCGCCGACAGAAAAATTGGGAGAATGGAATGGAATCTTTACAGGAAGTAGGGTGTGAGGAAGTGTAGTCAAGGTAGCCGTGGGAATCGGTGGGCTTCATAGAATCATAGAAAGTTTAAGGCACAAAAAGAGGCCACTTGGCCCATCGTGTCTGTGCCGGCCAAAAAACAATCCACCTGTTCTAATCCTACCTTCCAGCATTTGGTCCAGAGCCCTGCAGATTACGGCACATGAGGTGCATATCCAGACACCTACCCTTTCAGGCAGTGAGTTCCAGACCTCCACCACCCTCTGGGTGAAAAAGTTTTTCCTCATTTCCCCTCTAATCTTTCTACCAATCACTTTAAATATGAAAGGATTCCATATGCCGCCTTAACCACCTTATCGACCTGTCCTGCTACCCTCAGGGATCTGTGGACATTCACTCCAAGGTCTCTTACTTCCTCTACACTTCTCAGTATTTTCCCATTAATTGTGTATTCCTTTGCCTTGTTTGACCTCCCCAAATGCATCACCTCAGACTTCTCCAGTTTGAATTCCATTTGCAACTTTTCTGCCCATCCAACCAGACCATCAATATCTTCCTGCAGCCTAGAGCTATCCTCCTCACTATCTACCACACGGCCAATCTTTGTGTCGTCTGCAAACTTCTTGATCATGCCCCCTACATTTACGCCCAAATCATTATTATACACCACAAAAAGCAGAAAAAAGTTGTCTCTCAGAATAGATTCCAATAATTTGCCCACTACTAAGGTTAGACTGACTGGCCTGTAATTATTTGGTCTATCCTTTGCTCCCTTTTTAAACAGAAGTACAACGTTAGCAGTTCTCCAATCCTCCGGCACCACATCTCTATCCAGTGAGGACTGGAAAATGATGGTCAGGCCTTCTGCTATTTCCTGTCTTGCTTCTTTTAACAGCCTACGGCACATTTCATTTGGCCCTGGTTATTTATCAACTTTCAAGGATGCTATTCCCATTAATACTTCCTCTCTCCCTATGTTTATCACATCCAATACTTCACACCCCTCCTCCTTAACTACAATATCTGCGTTGTCCCCCTCTTTTGTGAAGACAGATGCAAAGTATTCATTAAGAACCATGCCAACATCTTCTGCCCCGACACAGAGTTTACCTTTTTGTTCTTTTATGGGCCCTACTCTCTCCTTCGTTATCCTCTTACTCTTAATGTATTGATAAAACGTCTTTAGGTTCAGCTTGATTTTGCTTGCCAATATCCTTCCATGCCCTATCTCTGCTTTCCTAATTTCCTTTTAGATTTCAACACTCCACTTTCTATACTCCTCTCAGCTTTCTGTAGTATTGAGTTCTTGGTGTCAAACATAACTTTTCCTTTTCTGCCTTGTTTTACCCTGTAGGCTGTTTGACATCCCTGGGGTTCTAGATTTGGCTGCCTCACCCTTTTTCTTTCTGGGAACATGTTTACTCTGACCCCCTTGAATGCCTCCCACTGTTCTGACACTGATTTACCTTCAAGTAGCTGTTTCCAGTCCACTTTCGCTAAATCAATCTTCAGTTTAGTAAAATTGGTATTGCCCCAATTGAGAACTCTAACTCCTGTTTTATCTCTGTCCTTTTCCATAATTATGTTAAAACTGACTGAATTATGATCACTACCACCAAAATGCTCTCCCACTGCCAATTCTTCCATCTGCCCATCTTCATTTCCTAAAACTAAGTCTAAAACTGTGCCCTCTCTCATTGGACTTGCTACATACTGGGCAAAAATGTTCTCCTGAATGCACCTCAAGAATTCTGTTCCCTCAATCCCTTTCACACTAAAACTATCCCAGTTAATATTGGGGTAGTTAAAATCCCCTAATATTACTGCCCTATTGTTCTGGCACTTCTCAGAGATTTGCTTACATATCTGCTCTTCTATCTCCCTCTGACTATTTGAGGGTTTATAGTACACTCCCAACAGTGTGATTGCCCTTTTTTGTTCCTTAGCTCAATCCATATGGCCTCATTTGATGAACCTTCCAACATATCATATCTCTTCGCAGCTGTAATAGTTTCCTTGGCCAAAATTGCCACTCCCCCTCCTTTCATATCCCCCTGCCTATCGCGTCTGAAAACCCTGTAACCAGGAACATTGGGCTGTCATTCCTGTCCCTTCTTAACCCTCAGCTCATCTGCTTTATTTACTATACTCCTTGCAATGCACTGCCCAAGTCTTATTTTTATTTTCTAACCTTTGTTTCCTCTGTCTCAGACTCATCCATTAATTTTTTGCCTTCCATTTTCATTTCTGATTTTGTCCCAACTGAGTTTACCCTCAGATCCCCATCCCCCTGCCAAACTAGTTTAAACCCTCCCCAACAGCACTAGCAAAACGTCCCTCAAGGAACTCAGTCCCGGCTCTGTTCAGGTGCAACCCGTCTGCCTGTACAGGTCCCATCTCCCCCAGAGCCGGTCCCAATGTCCCAGGAATCTAAAGCCCTCCCTCCTGCACCATCTTTCCAGCCACGCGTTCATCTGTCTTGTCCTTCTCACTGGCACGTGGCACTGGGAGTAATCCGGAGATTACTACTTTTGAGGTCCTGCTTGCTAATTTCTTACCTCGCTCCCTAAATTCTGACTGCAGGACCACATCCCTCTTTCTACCTATGTCATTAGTTCCGGTGTGGACCACGACTGCTGGATGTTCACCCTCCCCCTTCAGGATGCTCTGCAGCTGCTCAGTGACATCCTTGACCCTGGCACCAGGGAGGCAACACACCTTCCTAGATTCACATCTGCGGCCACAGAAACGCCTGTCTGTTACCCTGACTATTGAATTACCTATCACTATGGCTCTTTCAGTCTTCTCTGTACCTGCCCTGTGCAGCTGAGGCACCTGTGGCGCCATGGACTTGGCTCTGGCTGCACTCCCCAGGTGAAGCATCAGTTTCCTCAGTATTCAGAACTGAATACCTGTTGGAGAGTGAGATGCACTTGGGGGTTTCCTGTGCTTCCTGCCTGATTCTTTTTGACTGCCTGGTGGTCACCCATTCCCTCTCTTTCTGGACACTCTTAAGCTGTGAGGTGACCACATCTATAAACATGCTATCCATGTCGCTCTCATCCTCGTGAATGCACCGCAGTGTCACCAGCTGCCGCTCAAGTTCCAAAACCCGGAGCTCAAGCTGCCACAATTGACAACACTTCCCACACAAATCGTTCTCCAGGATATGGGAGATATCCTGGAGCTCCCACATAGCACAAGAGGTACATTCTCGAGGTTGAAGCACCCCTGCCATTCCCTCATTTATTAGTTGACCCTTTGTTACTGCTTAGAAAAAACCTTATCAATACTACAACACCTTAGAATTATTAATAAAACCTTACTAGTACTGATAAATCCTACTAAAAATCAATACAGTTCACTAGTTAAAATAAACTTTACTCAAAAAAAGTACTCACCAGCTACTCACTTGTTCCTTCTTAATACTTAATTTTTACTCTTTTGTCTGCCAGTTGTTGATACAGTATAACCTAGCTATTGACACACGCACCCTAACAGTAAAATACTAACTCAGCTGTTTACTGATGCTCCCTATCAGCAGTTACTCACCAACTAATCACCATGCAGCTTTCCTGTGATGTCACTGTTCACTTTGTTTTCAAACTCCGGTGTGCTTGGACTCCTCTCTGCTGCTCTCCCAGAAGGTAAGTGCTCTAGGCCACGACCCTCGGGCTGTATTTATCAGCTCCCCGATTCATGTTCTTCCCGCAGGTCCATTCCTCTCAGAAGGGAAATGCGCTAGGCCACGATCCTCGGGCTGTATTTATCGGCTCCCTGCTCCGTGTTCTTCCTGCAGATCCGCTCCTCTCCGCTGCTCTCTCGGAAGGTAATAATAATAATAAATACTAGTGGACAGCCTATCCCCAGAGATGGAGACAGAGAAGTTGAGGAAGGGAAGGGAAGTGGCAGAGTGGACCATGTGAAGGTGAGAGAAGGGTGGAAATTGAAAGCAAAGTTGATGAAGTTTTTCAATTCGGGGTGAGAGCAGGAAGTGGCACCGATACCATCATCAATGTACCGGAAAAAGAGTTGGGGAAGGGGGCCTGAGTAGGACTGGAACAAGGAATATTTGACATATCTCACAAAAAGACAGGCAAAGCTAGGACCCATGCGGGTACCCATAGCAACACCTTTTATTTGGAGGTAGTGAGTGGAGTTGAAGGTGAAGTTGTTCAATGTGAGAACAAGTTCAGCCAGGCGGAGGTGGGTGGTGGTGGATGGGGACTGGTTGGTCCTCTGTACAAGGAAGAAGCGGAGAGCCCTCAGACCATCTTGGTGGGGATGGAGGTGTAGAGAGATTGGACGTCCATAGTGAAGAGGAGACGGTTAGGGTCAGGAAACTGGAAACTGTCGAAATGACGGGCATCAGAAGAGTCACGGATGTAGGTGGGAAGATACTGTAGAAGGGGAGAAAAAATAGAATCAAGATAGGAGGAAATAAGTTCAGTGAGGTAGGAACAGGCTGAAACGATGGGCTGAATTTTACCAGCTTCAAAGATAACGGTCTGTCCGCTCGGATCACTCGTCGCAGAATAGCGTGGCGGCTCATTAACATACACGTGACACACCGTCCCCCCATATGACGTGGAGGGAGTGGGATTGACACTGCCTTAATTAGCATTGGTCAGATGAGGAGCAGGTGCTGGGCCCTATTTAAAGGACAGCCAGTCCTGCATTAGATTAAAAGCTGAAAAAACAACCTTGCAGCCAGAAGTCAGAGCAGTTGGACTAAGTAACAAAACCTGTGCATTTAAAGGACCAAACAAAAATCTGAAGATGGCAGGGGGGTGCTCCAGGGTGGCCCCAGGGTTCAGCGATGCTTTCCGGCTCATTCTCCTCCAGGCTGTGTGGAAGAGGCGGGACGTCCTTTTCCCCAGTGGTGGTAAGAAGAGGCCCTCCCACCTGACCAAGGCAGCTGGCTGGAGGTGGCAGCCATGGGGCCATCCGGTGTGACTGGGTACAAGAGGATGAACAATCTGCTTCGCAACGCAAAAGTAAGTGCCACTTTGTATCATGTCTCCACTGAACCTGGTTGTCCCCACACAGAGGGGCACATGTGTGCCACTGCAATGCCAAAGACAGAGAGGTTGGGCAGGGAGGAATGACATGACATGAATGTATGAAAGAACTCACCCTTGTCTGCTGCTCAGAGCATGGCACCTACATGAGTGGCTCACTCAGTAGTGCACACCGAGCATTCCCCACCTTTGGGCCCAGCACCTGTCTTGTGACATGTGTTATGTTGTTGCTTAAATATCTGCCTCCTTGCTCCTCCAAGCAAAGAAGGCCGACAATGCTCAGGAGGCGAGTCGGTCTGGTGGAGGAGTGCCAGACCTCCGAATGCTGACACAGGCTGAGGAGGATGCCCTGGAACTGGCAGCGATACATGTGGACCATTCAGTTGGTGACATTGAGCTCAGGGTACTGGGTGAACAATCAGCCATTTGATATACACAGTGATCACTGTGAAAATCTTATTCTTTGAGACAATGCTGACATAACCGTTACACACGCACCATAAAGACTGACAGTGTGCTCTTCTCATTGTATCTTGCAGCTCAACACTCTGAATCGACGCCGGCGGCCCAGGACTCCTCCTGCACCTCTGAGGAAGAGACATCTTCAGAGGATGCAGCGTCCCTTGCTTCTTCCACCAGCGCAGATACAGTCACCTCGGTGGGAATGCGATCAGTCATAGAGTCTGGGTCACAAGCTGGTGAGAGCACTGCAGACGCGCCCGAGCAGCTGACCGATGCTGAGACAGCCGAGGCCCCTGACAGTCGGAGGGCGGTAAGTGGCCAGGCCCATGCTGAGCACCAGGTTACTGTTGACCCTCTGTTGTCAACAGCACAGGGCATGCTGGAGCTGCAGCAGCAGTCGTGGCAACATCTGTTGGAGATGCCACAGGCCATGCGCAGCCTTGAGCGGACGATGGGGGTTTCAGACATGTGAGCGCATGGCTTCATCCATGGAGATGATGGCAGTCCTCTTGGTGAGCCAGATTGCATTAATACGCGCTGACCTGCAATCCCTCACCGAGGCCATCAAATCCATGCAGCAGTGGCTAGGCGAGAGAGGGACCAGGGGTTTGGAGACTGACCCTGCCCCTGCTCCTTCCCAGGAGAGCAGAGGGATTCAAATGAGCCCTGAGATGGAGGAGGCGAGCCTGCATGCCATATCTGGCATTGCCCCTCAAGGTGATTCCAATGTGGACACTGGCCCCTCCGCCGGTGAGTCAAGTTCCAGCAGCCACGATGTCTGAGGAGAGTTCTGCGCTGACACAGGATTCCCCCAGCCAGCTGGAGCCCTCCAGGCCTCGTGCGCACAGAGGACAACTGCCAAAGTCATCCACAGCCAAAGGGCTTGCTCCGGTCAGGCTGCTAGTGCAGAGATGGCACCGTGAAGGAGCACTTTGTTCTTCACTAACGTGTGTTGTTTTTTCTGTGTGAATGATGGGTGCCAGCATGTACCGATCATGTCTCCTCCCAGTACATCATTGGTCTTTCAGAACTGCCAGTGTATGGAATAACATCATTGTCATGCCAGCATTACTCATGTGCGTCTCCACAGATGCAGTAACATGGACAATGGCTCAGTATTCTGCTGCCAGTAATGGTTGCGACAAAGATGTTGCAGATGCGGACTGCTGCACAACAGGTGAACGAGGATGCTGTGTAACTTGAAGAGCACATGGTGGTTTTTATGGCCTGGAGAACCTTTGATCAATAAGGCATTGCCATGCAACCCTTGATTGCTGCTCGCCCTGCATGTGGCACCTGGATGCTCTCTGTCCTCCCATGCGCCTTTCCTGTTGTAATTCCTCTGCATCCTCATTATCCGAGGAGGAGTCCTGCTCACGTCTCTCCTCATCTTGCAAGGCCCCACCTCCTATTGAGTGCATAGTTGTGCAGAGCACAGCAAACAGCAACTATATGAGCTACCCTTTCTGGTTTGTATTGCAGGGCACCACCCGATCGTTCCAGGCAGCGGAAGTGGATTTTCAGCATGCCAATCACCTGCTCAATGGTAGCTCTTGTAGTGCCATGGCTGGCATTGTATCTCTCCTCTGCAACAGCGGTGGGATTTCTCACCGACATCAGGAGCTATGTCTACAAGGGGTTGCCCATGTCTCCAAGAAACCACCCCTCAATGTGAGCCAGTTCATTGAACAGCAACGGCAGCTAGGACTGATGCAGGATGAAGGCATCATGCCAGCTGCCTGGAAAGCGGGCACGGATTTACATAAAGCGTTTCTGGTGATCACGTACTAGCTGCACACTGAGCGAACGGAAGCCTTTTCGGTTTATGTACGCAGCTGGGTCGCCTGTCGGGAGCCTTCATGGCCACGTGTGTGCAATCTATAATCCCTTGCACCTGTGGGAATCTTGTGATGGAGTCAAAACCGATGGCCCTCTGGGCCTGGCTCTCAGGGTCCGTTCTGAAGCAGACATAGCCACCAGCCCTCCGATACAGGGCATCGGTGACCTCCCTGATGCAGCGGTGTACTGCTGATTGTGTGACCCCACAAAGGTCACCGGTGGGTCCCTGAAATGATTTAGAGGCGTAGAAGTTAAGAGCCGCTGTCACTTTGAGGGCCACAGGCATAGGATGTCCACTGAAGCCCATCGGCTACAGGTCATCGTTCAGCAGTGCACAGAGATGTGTCACCGCTTCTCTCAACATCCGCAGTCACCTCTGACACTGGTGCTCAGACATCTGCAGGTATGTCATTTGGGACCTGTAGATGCATGGCGATCTATAGTGGCGAACTCGCCTTGGGGGCTGCTGGTGCTCATGATCGGGGGCTTCCACGTGGGCTACACCTACCTCTTGGTTTTCCCTGTGGTGCATATGGCTTCTCATAACAAGCAGATCAATGAATATAGGGTGAACCATCCCCATCTCCAAGTTAAATTTGGTTTCTTCACATCTTCAAAGGTACCTAACAGTGCAAAGAATGATTTTAGCTAGTACATCAAGTGCTTTCAAGTATCAACTATATGGCGTGGCGTGGTATTGGCCGTATTAGCTTCCACTAAGAGTGGCACAGCATGACCACATTCAGATTGCAGCAGTTGCATCGATTGGCCCACCAGCCAGATCACCTTTAAAACGTCTACTGTTTATGGTACCCTCCCCAAACACAGGGTTCCTGGAGTGAGATTGTTCCTTCACTCACACAAACATTCAATGGCGCAGAGTGCCCCCCTTTTCGGAGGGAGGGTACGCAGTAGCTCCCTTTATTCTTGCAGAGTTGTGGACCTTTAATGCACCCCCCCACCCACCTCCCTACACGTATGCAGAGTTGTGCCCCCTTTAATGCACTCCCCCCCCCCCCAACCTGTCTTGATGCCTGCAGAGTTGTGCCTCCGGTAATACCATCCCCCCTCCCACCTCTGTACACGTCTGCAGAGTTGTGCCCCCCGTCTTGCCACACTAACCTTCACAGGCTCCGAGCACTGCAATTTCTGTCCCGTGGTTTTTATAGGTCGGGAATGGGAAGGTATGTGAGACATGCCCGTTCAGCTGAATATTAAAAAATGTTTTCAAAGTGGCAGCAGGATGCATAGTGATGCAAGGTAAGTAGCGCTTTGCATATGTTGATTCGGCTCCCATCGCCGAGCAGTGTGGGGACCGCCATGAGGCCTCACCGCCACTGACGATAGGGGGCGGGGCCTTCCCGACATTGGGGAGCATGCTGGGCTTTTCCTAGAGGCATTTTCCGGCCCTCCCTCTCCCACCGGTCACGACCCCCAAAGTCAGGGGGGGGTCAGTAAAGTTCAGCCCTATCGGTCTGGGACAGTCCTCTTACACCTCCATCTCATATGAGGAGAGATTGAGGCAACTGGGCCTCTATTCTCTTGAGCTTAGAAGAATGAAAGAATAATCTCATTAAAGTATACAAAATTATTACAAGGTTCAACAGGGTTGATGCAGAAAGGATGTTTCCCCTGGCTGGGGAGTCTAGAAATAAGGGACACAGTGTCAGAATAAGAAGTAAGCGATTTAGGACTGAGATGAGGAATTTTTTCACTCAGAGGATGGTGAATCTTTAGAATTCTCTACCCCAAAGGGCTGTGGAGGCTCAGTCATTGAGCATGTTCAAGACAGAGGTTGATAGATTTCTAGATATGAAAAATATCAAGGGATATGGGGATAGTACGGGAAAATGATGTTGAGGTAGATCAGCCATGATCTAGTTAAGTGGTGGAGCAGGCTCGAGGGGGTCGAATGGCCTACTCCTGCTCCTATTTCTTATGTCCCACATTATGAACAAGAATAGGAGATTCAGGCCCTGGAGCCTGCTTCGCCATTCAATTAGATCACGGTTGACCTAGTAGCTGCTGACTTGATTGCCAGTTTATTAAAATTAGGAATGAAATACAGATTCAATATTTGACTCCCAACAGGAGTGCATTTTCATTTATAATTTCCCCTGCATTATTCTTCACATTCCATTCCATTTAATAAGGTACACAGACAGGCCTTGACAAGCATTTAATGAGGTTTTTTTTTAAAACTTGTAATTTGCATTTCAACTCTCTAGCACTTTAGCAATTGTACTAGTAACAGATGTTTAAGGCAGATGTTGATAAAGACCAGGATTGCCCACTGGTTTAATCACAATTCCTTTTTTGCTGGACTTTATTCCCAAAGTAAAATGTACCTTATTGCTGAAACACTTAAAAGGGCAAATAGAGAGAGTACAGTAACAAATGTATATTGGTGCCACAAAGGTAACAAATACAAATCAAAGCTTGGTAAGCTGGAAACAGAAGTGTCGAAATGTGGCTCAGGATATAGAATTCATGCATATTTTCCCAATCAAATCTTGTCTTTACAGAATTCCAAGGTAAACAATTATGATTTTTTAAATTCAGTAGTTCAATGCTTTGTTCACTCAAGCAATGATTCTGCAACGCTGCACTTTCAGCAGGGAGCCAGACTTGTAAGAAAACTGAGTCAGAGAGTAGGGAATACAACATTAAAGCTGTATTTCTAATTTGTGCTCCCTTCCAGCATGGTAGATTTTTTTTAAGATGGTGCTGTGTTCACAGTTCTAAAGAGTTCCATGATATAAACTGTACCGTGCTTGGTGTCAACCTAATATTTAGAGACCATATTCTAATCTCCACTCACTGGGGCAGTTCATTTCAATTATCATTTCAATGTGTTAATCAGGCCAGAATTTTATGCCCCCGAAACGAGCGGGCTGGTGGTGGGGCGTGGGGAGGGGGTGGATGGGAGGGTGTAAAATTGAGTGGGAGGCAGGGGGGCTGTTCCCAACCCCCCCCCCCCACCCCCATTGCCAATTTACGCGGGGTGGCGGCAGCGAGAAATGGCCCGCCCTCACCAGGCCACTTAAATGGCCATTTGACTGGCACTTAAGGGCCTCCGCCTGCTGCCACGGGTATTTTACCCTTGGCTGCGGGTGGCTGAGGGCTCAAAAAGCATGCCTGATGAAAGCAGGCAGCCTTCTTGCGGGCTGGGGGCCGGTGGGGGGGGGGGGGGGGGGGCCTTACTGATCATGCACATGCCCCATGGAGACCTGCCACCGAAGCCCCAACCGCCGCCAACGCACAACATTCCCCCCGCCCCCCTAACCGACCCCCCCTTGCCTCACCAGTGCCCAACCAATTGTCCCCGACGAGGCCCTAAGAATTTATCTTTTTTCTGGGGACGTCTTTCATCTTCTTCCAATAGCTGGGTGTAGTCCCAGCAGTGGCCACTGCTCCTGGTGGCGCTGCTGGGACTAAGAGCTGCCGGCCTGCTGATTGGCCATTAGCTCCATTAGGCGGGACTTCTTGCCTCAAGGAGGTGGAAGTCCTGCCCAAGACCAATTAAAGTCCTGGGGAGCGAAAAATCCCGGTCTGGCTACCCAAGCTCAGTGGAGGCGGTCTCGCCAATGACCTTTCGGTTGGTGGACAGAGCCTCCCGCCCAACGAAAAATTTCGGCCTCAGGCACCAACAAGACATATTTTAAGAGTATTAAGAAACATTTTTGGTTAAACAAAACCCTCTGGGTGGGCTGTACCCTTGCACAAATCAGCTCAGCATCCCACGTTGCCATACCTAACAACATGCAGTTCAGTCTCAGATACAATATCTGATCCTGTGTTTATTCCAGTAAATTAAATGTAGATAAAATGTTACAAACTGCCATGCATAATTTTACATTAGGATATGGCACTAATCATTCTAACTATATTCACTTTACTATAATTTATCCAGCTTTGTAACATAGTCCATGTATTAATATCTATTAAACTTGTACTTCTTGATAGAAGTACAAGTGCATCGTCTCATCCACTGGGAAGTTGAAGGTGATCACCAAGCTGTTTAGGGACTTCAGTGCATAAAATGAAACTCTTATTCAATAACTGAGTGCAGGTTCTGTGAATATTGTTTTATAATGCATACAGGCCATATCATTTCCTGGTAATCAATCAACTGCAAAAGACTTATAAATAAACCTGTATCTGTGTTGCTCCTTCAATTTGAATTTCATCATCCACAAACCAACTGGAATATAATAATAATACCAACATAAAATGGACTCAAACTGAATAAAACCCACATCAAATTAAACCAGTGAAGTCTGTGCTATCTGATATTAATTACTATCTGGTAGTTTAATATTTTTCTGTGGTAACATCGGTACCACCAATGAAGCTGCCAGGTTTGGGAACTGCTCCAGTTGTTTCCTTTTTTCCATTGGGAAAGCAGTAAATATGTTGCCCTGATTGATAAGACTGCAATGATGTGTTTAGTACGTTGGTGTATGGACAAATGACTACCTAATCTAGCAAATACCACCTGTCATGGAGTCCCCCACCTGCTAAGAATGAGACACATTAATTTTGCCACATGAACATTAAAACTTAAGATTGTTGCTAGGAAGAAAAGAGGGCCTATCACAAGGAATTGCCAGGCTCCTCACTGGAAAGACCTTTTTTGCATACTAGCAGACAGTGTTGGAACAAAGGAACCAGTCCTTACTCCCCCTATACACAGAAGATGTTGTCAGACCAGTCTAAGCACATGACTGTTGGAGTTTCTTGAATTTGAACTTGCCACAGAGTTTTAAAACTCAGAAAGCTGTTTGCTCCTGGACTGAAGAGACTTCTGTCCTGTCTGCTCATCTTTTTCTCATCAGCTTTGGAATCCATTGAAGACACTGGAACCCCAAAAGAGAAAAGTCTCCTACAGTGAACAAGGTTTAAGAAGAATACTGGGCCCCAAAGAAAAGCAAGAATTACCTACAAAAGGACTGCAGCGAGCTCAAAGCACAGTAACAAGAAATTCTTCTGATATTGCCTCAAACCTCTCCACTTTATTTTTTCTTCTGCTCTTTTCTGTCTCTATTTGCATGTGCGTATCGCGTATGCATGGTGGCATGGGGTGCAGCGTGTATCCGTAGGCGTGAACCAAATTAGAGTTTAAGTTTTAATAAATTTCACTTTTCTTCTTTAAGCCTAAGAAGGCCTGTTTGTGCTCATTTCTTTGCCTTTTAATTGGAAAGCAGTGAACAAGGATTCACCAAGGGGGAGCTCAAAACACAGTGTGTTTAAAAAGTAAATCCTGTTACAATAAGACCAGGTGAAGGCTGAGAAAAACCCCTAGACACCTTTCTCACCTGGTCGTAACATCACCAGTAATGATATCTGGACAGATTACACAGGAACATAGAAACAGCACTAAGCCATTCAGCCCCTCAAGTCTGTTCCACCATTCAATTTGATCATGGCTGATCTGAACCTCAACTCTATTTGCCCACCTTTGATAAAAATCTAATAAGCTTATTTCTGATTAGCTTAGGTCCTACTGTACAGTCTAGAGAAAGTATCAAAGATCATTTATTTCTGCTTTATTCTGTATAACTTTGCCGTTAGAAAAGTTATGCAGCCTGAAAGGATGGAAGGTGAACCTGTACCCATTACTGCAGAGAAGAAGAAAAGGAGGATGGTGAGATAGAAGAGAAGCCAATTTACTGATGTATGGCCAAGTAATATAATATAGCAAGGACCAATAGACTAAACTTTTAGTTAAAAGCAGCCCTTACATGAAAAGTCCTATAGGCCTCTCTGTACTCTGTTTGCCGGATAAATAACATGATGGATCAAACCCCAACTGCCTTCACTACCAAAACCTAAATGTTTTCTCCCTACATCAGCTGTCATATGTTCCTTGTGGCCAATAATTTGTCACCAAGCATTTCAAGGAAGGTGCAATTAATTTTTTTCTCAATTTCACTGGTGGATTCTTGCATCAAGATATGCTTACTCAGTGCTTAATCTTTGCAAAAGTTCAGGTGCTTACTAATCTCCTGCTTCGCCTCAGACCCATCTCCCAAACTCATGACCTCCACCATCATCACCTCCAAGTTCCCCTCCAGGTCACCCGCCATCCTGACTTGGACATATGTTGCAGTTTCTTCATAATCACTGGGTCAAAATTTTGGAACAACTTAAGAGCACTGTGGAGTGCCTTCGCCACAAGGATTTCAGTAGTTCAAGAAGGCAACTCACCATCACATTCTCAAGGGGAACTAGGGAGAGGTAATAAATGCTGGCCTTGAGAGCAACACATCTCTCAAGAAAGAATTTTTTAAAAAGGTGGTGGTATAATAATTTTGAGGAAAAATAATTTGGTCAAGCAGACCTATGTAATATTTTGCAGATTAATTACGAATCAATAAACATGACACTAAACATATGGGAAATTTCACAGCTTTTGTAAGTACTGCTTTCAAAATTCAAAAGCACCCTGAAGCATTCCTTGAATATTGCTTTAAAAGAATGTTAAGATTCAACACTTCCAGTTTATTTAAAATTAATACAGTGTCTCGCTGAAATCCATTTCTACATTTTTTTTAAGGAGTGTGTAAGTCAATACTTTCTCCTATGAATGAACAATGAGATGAGTAACATGATAAAGTGCCGAATGAACCTACCTTCACCGTTAGGACTCAGAATCAGGAACAAAAATAGAACAAAGAATGATAACAACAATCCAAAATTCATTATAATCATCAAATGATTCTGTAAGTTATAGGTGTCTTACAGTACATTCATACATGAATAAATGTGATCAGAGTTACCAGTATGATTAAGCAATTCATAATATGCATTTCCTAACTTTCTACTTAATAAGGTGTAACCAAACACCAAGAGTCCGTGTGTTTCATTAGTCATTATCAAGATCAAACATGTACACTCTGAGCACTAAGGCCTCACAACACTCATTAATCAGCCATTCCTTAAGATTTGAAATGTGTTTCTTTTTTTCGTCATGTGCAAAATCTGCCATGGACCAATTCATTCAGGCAGCATTTTTTTAAATTGCATCAAAAATATATTTTTTTATTTGTATTTTGAATGTGAGCACCACTGGCAAGGCCAACATTTATTGTCCATCCCTAATTGCCCTTGAGAAGGTGGCGGTGAGCTGCCTTCTTGAACCGCTGCAGTCCACGTGGGGTAGGTACACCCACAGTGCTGTTAGGAAGGGAGTTCCAGGATTTTGACCCAGCGACAGTGAAGGAACAGCGATATAGTTCCAAGTCAGGATGGTGTGTGACTTGGAGGGGAACTTGCAGGTGGTGGTGTTCCTATGTATTTGCTGCCCTTGTCCTTCTAGTTGGTAGAGGTCGCAGGTTTGGAAGGTGCTGTCTAAGGAGCCTTGCTGCAGTGCATCTTGTAGATGGTACGCACTGCTGCCACTGTGTGTCGGTGATGGAGGGAATGAATCTTTGTAGATGGGGTGCCAATCAAGCGGGCTGCTTTGTTCTGGATGGTGTCGAGCTTCTTGAGTGTTGTTGGAGCTGCACCCATCCAGGCAAGTGGAGAGTATTCCATCACACTCCTGACTCATGCCTTGCAGATGGTGGACAGGCTTTGGGGAGTCAGGAGGTGAGTTACTTGCCTCAGGATTCCTAGCCTCTGACCTGCTCTTGTAGCCACAGTACTAATATGGCTACTCCAGTTCAGTTTCTGGTCAATGGTAGCCCCTAGGATGTTGATAGTGGGGGATTCAGCGATGGTAATGCCATTGAATGTCAAGGGGAGATGGTTAGATTCTCTCTTGTTGGAGATGTTCATTGCCTAGCACTTGTGTGGCGCGAATGTTACTTGCCACTTATCAGCCCAAGCCTGGATATTTTCCAGGTCTTGCTGCATTTCTACAAGGACTGCTTCAGTATCTGAGGAGTCACGAATGGTGCTGAACATTGTGCAATCATCAGCGAACATCCCCACTTCTGACCTTATGACTGAAGGAAGGTCATTGTTGAAGCAGCTGAAGATGGTTGGGCCCAGGACACTGTCCTGAGGAACTCCTGCAGTGATGTCCTGGAGCTCAGATGATTGACCTCCAACAACCACAACCATCTTCCTTTGCACTAGGTCTGACTCCAGCCAGCGGAGGGTTTTCCTCCTGATTCCCATTGACCTTAGTTTTGCTAGGGCTCCTTGATGCCATACTCGGTCAAATGCTGCCTTGATGTCAAGGCAATCACTCTCACCTCACCTCTTGAGTTCAACTCTTTTGTCCATGTTTGAACCAAGGCTGTAATGAGGTCAGGCAGAGTGGCCCTGGCGGAACCCAAACTGAGCGTCACTGAGCAGGTTATTGCTAAGCAAGTGCCGCTTGATGGCACTGTTGATGACACCTTCCATCACTTTACTGATGATTGAGAGTAGGCTGATGGGGCGGCAATTGGCCAGGTTGGACTTGTCCTGCTTTTTGTGTACAGGACATACCTGGGCAATTTTCCACATTGCAGGTTGTAGCTGTACTGGAACAGCTTGGCTAGGGGCGCTGCAAGTTCTGGAACACAGGTCTTCAGTACTATTGCCGGAATATTATCAGGGCCCATAGCTTTTGCAGGATCCAGTGCCTTCATTCGTTTCTTGATATCACGGGGAGGGAATGGAATTGGCTGAAGTCTGGCATCTGTGATGCTGGGGACTTCAGGAGGAGGCTGAGATGGTTCAACTCGGCACTTCTGGCTGAAAATTGTTGCAAATGCTTCAGCCTTCTCTTTCGCACTGATGTGCTGGGCTCCCCCATCATTGAAGATGGGGATATTTGTGGAGCCACTTCCTCCAGGTGGTAGTTTAATTGTCCACCACCATTCACTGCTGTATGTGGCAGGACTGCAGAGCTTAGATCTGATCCGTTGGTTATGGGATCGCTTCGCTCTGTCTATCGCATGCTGCTTACACAGTTTGGCACGCAGATAGTCCTGTGTTGTAGCTTCACCAGGTTGACACCTCATTTTGAGTGAGGTTGTTGAGTGTTGTTGGAGCTGCACTCATCCAGGCAAGTGGAGAGTATTCCATCACACTCCTTAGTTGATATATTTAAGATTGGAAATTAGGTGCAGTTTGAGTTATATGACTGAAATGGGTTTATCACAAAATTGATTTATCACAAAATAATCATTTTTAATCACAGTATCAATTCTTTACCTGTGAGGAACTGGATTTTAGATTATGGAATATAACTTTAAAAAAATATACAGAACCATTTACAATTATATTGGGATACAGTAGTCAGTTTCTTGTAGATTTATTTTTAAAAATTCAAATGGTTTTTAGAGGTGCCTAGTAGTGTCCTCATGCCCAGGAAACCAGCTTAATTTTTAGGGACTCCTCAAAGGCTTGCCAATGAGCAAAATAGTGAAACTCACAAAGGTGATTAATTCATGTTGGGGCCCATGGCCAGTTTTGTGGTGAGGCCCAATTTCTAGCACAAAGTTATGCTAGTCATTTATAAATCTGGTTTGGCCTCAGATGGACTATTGTGTCCAATTTTGGGTACAACACTTTAGGGAGATCTTGGAGAAAGTGCAGAGGAGATTTACTAGAATGGTACCAGGGCTGAGGGGCTGCAGTTATGTGGAGAGACATAGAAGCTGGGATTGTTCTCATTAGAGCAGAGAAGGTTAAGGGGAAATTTAATAGCGGTGTTCAAAACTATCATAGATTAGATAGAAACTTTCTACTTGAGGAGGGTCAATAAACAAGGGACACAAATATTGGGTGATGCAAGCAGATTCAATATTATATGATTATCGGATAAATATTTGAAAACGAAAGATTTGCAGAACTATGAGAAAAGAGCAGCAGACTGAGTAATTGGATAGAGCCGGCACAGGCAGGATAGGCCGAATGGCTTCCAGCTG
Source organism: Heterodontus francisci (assembly GCF_036365525.1). Classification (NCBI taxonomy): domain Eukaryota; kingdom Metazoa; phylum Chordata; class Chondrichthyes; order Heterodontiformes; family Heterodontidae; genus Heterodontus; species Heterodontus francisci. Next base: position 85,224,456 of record NC_090378.1, read on the forward strand.
TACTGTAAGATTCTACATAGCCCAGGTATTCCCAGTTCTCCCGTCGGCGCTGCAGCTTCTTCATCACGGTAACAACAGCGAGGAAACCCCGCCCCCTCCGCCAAGCCCGATTCAAATTTGAGCCAATGAGAGCGCGGGGATCGTTCATTTACCTAATTTATGTAACCGCCACTGAGCGAGCTTGTGGAAGGTAGTGTCTAACTGTAAACTTCTCAAATCCGGTCAGGAGTGAGCAGCAGCATTGTCGTGAGTATCAAACCTGTCACCGGGAGAGGAGGGGGAACAGATTTTATAAAGGGGTGTAGGTTGGAATCAAAGCAATCTCCAATTTCAAACACAACGCCTTTTACTCGTTAAGTCAGTGAGGTTCGCATGCAGTCGAGTGCGGATTGGGACATGATCCGTTTCCAGCAAAACTCATCATTTTTTTCTCGGGCTGGGCCCCACCGAAATACTCCCAACTTTCAGCGTCCCTCTAAGAAGGAAGGATTGTGGTAGTGGTCAGTATGGAAAAAAATCCTCTTTCATGTTTGGTTCCCTTACTTCACTCTCTGACTAACTTGATCCCCTCTCTATGCGACTGGTGCATGTGTTTCGCCATTCTCTGTTTTGCCTTTGTCTGTTTAATCAGAGTTGTGTTTGCCACTGTAAATTTTCTTTTTACCTGTATTTGAGTTGCTTTTTCGTGGTTTAGTTGCAAGAGAAAGGAAGATGTTGGAAGCGATACTTTAAACTGCGCCGCTCTGCTGAAAATTGATAAGCCTACCCGTGCTAGATGTTGGTCAAGGCTTTATTTACCCTGGACTGTCGATTGCAGTAGTGTTTTATCTTACTACTCATCGACGTAGACGGCTGTTCGGACTTCTTGGGTAATCTTTAATCAGATTACTCCGTCGTGCCAGAATTTAGCATTGGGGATTTATTAGTTGCTTGCGCATGGAACTAGGATAACCAGCAGATAAGATCGTGGAGACAAACGGAAGTTGCATACTGTATTTTCATTTTATGGTCACTGCTAGGGAGGATGCCAGCACCTTGACAACATTAGGCGTAGTATAATTTGAAGGAGGATCTTGAAGCTCCAAGTACTATCAATTTGGGACTGCGCACAATTTGAACAAAAGAATATACAGTTGGAAACTGAAAAAATGTTAGGCAAAATTTCATTTTTGAATGTCACAAAGTCTTAAAGTTTATAAATGGAAAAATCATGACAGTACATAGAAAGTAACAGACTTTTTTTTCCTCTTTCTGCATCTCGGGATATGGGAATCACAGTGTGCACTGAAAATTCAAGTGGGGTAGATTGCACCCCCCTCCATTTTTGTCCATTTAAAATTCATGGAAAATCAGGCAATCTGTTAAGGACTGTGCTTCTCTCTGTCTGATTGCCCTGTATTCCCTGGGCCCAAGTAATTCAATAGTCCCAAGCAACCATTGATAATCTCTGCCCTGAAATTTGTTATAAACTGTAACTCTTACCTCTTCGCAATGTAATGAAACATAGAATAGATAGAACTCTTTGTTTTAGCAAGATAGTAAAAATAAATTGGAAATAATAAATTTGAGTATGGAGTGCCAGTCATCAAGATCATTCTAATAGCAAGTTCTCCCTGTGTCTGCGTGGGTTTCCTCCGGGTGCTCCGGTTTCCTCCCACATGCCAAAGACTTGCAGGTTGATAGGTTAATTGGCCATTATAAATTGCCCCTAGTATAGGTAGGTGGTAGGGAAATATAGGGACAGGTGGGGATGTGGTAGGAATGTGGGATTAGTGTAGGGTTAGTATAAATGGGTGGTTGATGGTCGGCACAGACTCGGTGGGCCGAAGGGCCTGTTTCAGTGCTGTATCTCTAAACTAAACTAAATATGGATCAGAATCCTTGTAATTTGACGATCAGCTATGCACACAAGATCATCTTTAATATTCACAATATAAAGAGTGTGATCTTTCTACATGCTATTGTCATATAGATACATCTTACTGTAACTGCTTCTATGAGTGGAATTATATAATAGCCAATGGTTTTCTGCTTTGTTATACTTTTTGCCCATATCAGTTGTTGGGGGGGGGGGGGGGGGTGCTGTCAGATATTAGCATCAAGGCTATTTCACTTCAAATTGAATATTAATCTTCAAAGTGCAGGACACAACAAATATGTTTAAAACAGCTACACTGATATTTCGGACCTGGTGTTAGATTTTGTATCACAGATGCAAAGTGTTTTATGGTGTACAGTTTGGACATGCAAAATCCGGGTGTCTGAATACTGGGAATTGTCTGAAAACTGGATATTTTTGAAAATAGTCAAAACCCATTTTGCTCAGAGAATTTCTTATATTTAAAATTTTCATAGTGTATGTAAAAGGGTAGAAACCCATGTACAAAGCTTAAAAAACTCGTATTATACTGCTGTACGCACCTTTTAAATATTGTAACTTAACCTTAAAGGTCCAGTGCTCACAAACAGCAACTGCGGTCTTTGACTAAATTTTCAGTTTTTATTGCTTTGGGCCATCCAAACATTGGCATTTTGTTCAGTGAAATAAGGTACTGTATTCTATTTACACCGCCTTTAATCTGATTGGCAATTCTTGCTGTGACCAGTCACACATTTCAAATCTCCCACTGCTACCTTGGTATTGGGTGAGTTTGTAGGCTGCTCTTTAACTGATGTGCGGTATTGCTGCGAATATCTGACCATCACCACCATCCTGCCTGGCTGAAATCAAGCACTGGGGTAGTTAAAATGAGACTAGTCACATCTCTTCTGATCCTGCTGCTTTCATGCCAAGTCCCAATCTTAAACTGCTGTTTTGAGCAGGTGAGCGGGACACATGCAAGAAGCAAATGGTGCAGTGATGGATTGGGGCATCAGAAGAGGTCCGCCGTTCTATTTCCTGCACTCTGAGTCGACCCAAATGACCCTCAACACCTGACCTCATCTGACCCTGTGTTTTTTGCCATTGTGTCAAAAAGGCCAGAGATATCCCCATAGACAGCACTGCAAAAAGAAAGCATAATTTGTCGTCTATAGCCAAGAAATTGGAATTACAGCAGAAATTAGATTGGTACACCATTGTGAAAGCTGAGTGAGGAGTATGGGGTAGATACCTCCAACATTAATGATTTAAAGAAACAGACCAGATCGTGAAGTTTTATGCTGAAAGTGATGTTCAGAAAGAAATGAAAAACTGCATAAAACTAAAAGTGAGGATTTAGACAGTGATGATGGAGTGGCTGCGACAGAGGAGGAGTGAGAGGATAGCATTGACTGGGTAGATGTTGATTAAGCAAGACATGATTTTCTGCGATGAGCTCAATATTTCAACTCCATGCGACTACGCTTCAGCTTGGTTAAACAAATTTAAAAGGCATTATGGAATAATGCAATTAAAAGTGTGTGGAGCTAAAGCCTCAGTGGATCATGAAGCATGAAAATTACATAGATGAGTTCACCAAGTTATTACTGATGCAAAAACCATTCTGCTGAACAAATCTATAGTGCTGATGAAACATCTCTATATTGGCGTTCCATACCAAGGATACCCTTAGCAACAGCTGATGAGAGGGCACCAACATGTGCAAAAGATAGGCTTACTGTGCTTGGTTGTGCTAATGCGGCTGAGACGCATAAATGTAAGCTGATATGTATTGGAAAAAGCCAGCATCCAATATGTTTCAAGGGGGCAAGAATATTTCCAGTTCATTATTATGCTAATGAGAGAGCATGGATAACCAGGCAAATTTGTTTGGACTGGTTTGAGAAGCACTTTGTTCCCGAGGCTTGCGCTCATTGTAAGTCAGTTGGGCTTGATGAAAAGTGTAGGATATTGTTGTTGCTTGACAATTGCTCAGCACATCCTGATGTTGAACGTTTTGTGAAAGGCAATGTGTTTGGCATGTATTAACTCCCAAAGTAACATCATTGATACAGCCAATGGACCAAGGAGTTTTAAGGCCCATGGACTGTAAATATAAAGATAAATTTATGAGGCGTCTGCTTAGTGCTTTGAACTGAGGCCTGGGGATAGAAGGGTTCCAAAAACAATTTTCAGTGAAGAACGCCATCTGGGCTGTTGCGCATGTGTGGAACCAAGTGACTAAAGACATCATGACTAACGCATGGCGCGACCTGTGGCCGCCAGCTATGTTTGATTTGGATTAAGATGCTGATTTTGAAGGATTTCATGTGTCTAATAAGAAGAAAATGATTTCGGAACTGTTAAGAGTATGCAAAAGGGTAGTCTTCTCAAGCTGCGCAATCGTTGAATGAGCAAGATATCGAAGCAGTTATGAACATAGACAATGATGCTCCCGTTCACCCACTTACAGATGGTGAAATTGTGGAAATGGTTTTACATCTGGGGAGAAAGATAAAAACAGTGAGGATGACGATGATGACACTGATGATCAGGTAGAGAAAGTGTCCATAGACAAATGTATAAATAAGTGTGAAGATTTAATTAATGTCCTAGAGCAACACAGCTTCATAACGGAGGAAGAGATAATGCAGGTTTACAAGATTCAAGAAAAACTAATCAAAGAGAAGCCTAAGTTCATGAAGTAAATGAAATTAGATAATCTCTTTAACAAGGCGTCCCAGCAGAGTGCTATTGACCTGACTTCAATTTCAACTACAATTTCCAGGCTGTAAAATCCTGTTGCTGAGCCATTTCCCTCAAGCTGTAGTTTTGAGGAACAGGGCCCTCTAGAGGTGAGACTAAAGAACAACTAAGCTGGTCAAGTTTGTGCTCACTGAAGCTGCCCTCAAGAGCGTTGTTTAAATCACCTGCAGATGGTGTTTTTCTGTACAGTTACAGCAAGATATGGATTTTTTTTGCGACAGTTTTAAGTTACTGAATAAAAATTCTGAACCATTGAAATTCCTTGTCAAGGTTTTTTTGCATCCATTCATCAATACATTATTTATCCTTTTTCATACTTTATTTTATGTATAGGAATCTTTTATCAATTGAATTTGGCTTACGATTGGCTACCAATTTTATTGTCCAAAATCTGAGAAAATCCAGCATGGTCTTGGTCCCGAGGGTGCCGGATTTTGGACATCGGACTTGAAGTACTATCTACTGTTTTTGCAAATTGTGACCATGCTGAGTGATTAAAGCTAAATACTGGACTCAAAAGTCATTGTCATCTTGCTGGTAAAACATTTCTGGTGCTTGCAATGCAGATGTTGGCAGAGTTTTCTTTTAAAATTAGCATTTTGGTGGCTGGTCAATATTAAGTTTCAGCCTGTCAATGAACATTATTCACCTGATCTACAGTGTACAGCAATCAAAATATGCCAATGGACAACATATAGCAACCATCAATAGCACATGCAAATTACTATTCAAAGGGAGGTAACTTACTGACTGAACTTGATACTTCAATAATTTTCAGTTCCAGAAAGCAAACATAGATAAAGCTTTATTTTATTCAGAATGTCAAGATAACATATTAAGATTGAGTATCCTCCTAAGTGACAACTAATCTTCCAAGAATGTCTTCATCCTCAGCAGGTCTGGCAGTATCTGTGGAGAGAGAAGCAGAGTGACCTTTCATCACTGACCTGAAATGTTAACTCTGCTTCTCTCTCCACAGATACTGCCAGACCTGCTGAGTATTTCCAGCATTTCTTGATTTTTTTCAGATTTCCGGCATCTGCAGTATTGCTTTTATTTCTTCCTGCTTTATTCAAAATTCTTATTTATTCATCCAAAATGTGACTGGTGCTAGTACACTCATGGCTAAGATCAGAGGTTGTGGAGTCAGGAGACAGATAGCAGAACAGAATAGGAGTTAAGGGTAGCTACTCTGACAGGCAAAAGGTGGAAAGTGGTGTTTCACAAGGATTGGTGCTGGGATAAAAACAAAAAATGCTGGAAATACTCAGCAGGTAAGGAAGCATTTATTGGAAAGAAAAACAAAGCTACTTTTCAGGTTGACAACCTTTAGTCAGAACATGGAGCTGGAAACACTGATCACAGTTTACATGAAGAATTTGGACTTGAGAATCAGAAATTAATTTCTAGATGGATAGGATTGAAAAAGCAAAATTATGTTAAACTTGTATTGAACATTTATATCACACCTGGAGTATTGTGCACAGCTTTGCTTTCCGTATCATTGAAAAGATAGAGGCACTGAAGAATTTGCAAAAAGAATGTTGCCAAAGCTGAGAAGATATACTTACTGGGAAACACTGAACAGGCTGGGGTCTTTTCTGTTAAAAAAGAGAAGACTGAGGTGTGACCTGATAGTGGTCTTTACCCTTTCATAATTTTAGACATAGAAAACATATTTGCTCTGTAGGGAGATGAAAACTAGGGGCCATAAATGTAAGAGTACAAATAAATCCTGATATGAAATTCAGGAAAAACTTCTTTACCCAAAGAGTGATAAGAATGTGGAACGTGCTACCACAATAAGTAGCTTAAGTGAATAGCATAGAGGCATTTAAGGGAAAGCTAGGTGTACACATGAGGGAGTGTTGCAGTGCTGGAGATTCTGTCTTTTGGTTGAGACTTTAAACCAAGCTCCCATTTTCCCCCTCTAGTGTATGTAAAGATCCCATGACAGTATTCAAGAGAAGGGAAGTTCTTCCTGGTGGCCTGTCTAATATTCATCCCATCAACAACATCAGTAAAACAGATTAAGTGGTCATTATTTCATTATTGTTTGTGGAACCTTGCTATGTTTCCTATATTACAACAGTGATTGCACTTCAAAACACACTTCATTAGCTGACATAAGGTTGCGCAAAGCTCGATACTAATTCAAGTTCTTTTTCCCTATTGCAAAACCTGAAAAAAAATCTTCTATAAATATTAACACTTAGACTAGAATTAGTATATATTACTCCCTTTTTTCTAACTATGTGCAATCTCACAAGAAACTTCACTATTATCCCTTCTGCTGCTCTCTTACACATAGTAGAATTTTCTAGATCCTGAGCACAGACTTGTGCTTCAAAGGATGTTTGCAGCTTTAATAATATCTGTCATGTCAGTAATTATACTTATGGATATGATGGATCTTTCAGATTTAACATTTACATTATTATAAGATGGGTTCAGATGAAAAAGACCCTTTGATCCTTTTAGTCTTATCCTTCCATAATAACAACTATATCACCTTCCCATTATAACTTCTAGTTGTTTGCATTGTTGTAATCCCAATGACCCTCCCTGATAATCTGCTGTAGCTGTTCATGACTCCGTGTAAAATAAATACTTTTTTCTGTTCTGATCTTGCCATTCAGGTCCCTGAACCTATTCGAATTTATCATATTTCCTAAGGATACAGTAAGAAATCCAAAGCACTATGTCATTAACTATCTTTAGAATTGCTGAAATATCTCTTTGGGGTTGAAGAGCCCTCACTTAGCTCATGTCTCTAATTCCAGATTCATTGTTGTTCTCAGTGATGTCCGCTGGGTTTAGGTGGTTTCTTTGCTGCAGTGACTAAAACTGATTGCAGTACTCTTAGGTCCAGCTTGACCACAGCACAATACAGCTTCAGCATGATTTCTGGGGAGTTGAACTCAATTGATTTGCATGTGTTAATGTTTTTGTTCTATTTTTCTACATTCTCAATATTTTAGGCTTCTATTTTACTGTTGCTTATGGTCCTGAACCAAATGCGTTTGTCTAAAATGGTGTAATGAAGACGCAAAGCTGTAGAGTGAGTGTAGCTGTATCGCTAAATCTCATAAAGCCCACCTAATTTTACGCTGCCCTAGCAGGTCGGATGGTGGCGTGGGGGTGGCGTAAAATTGAGCGGCAGGCTCTGGGAGGCCTACCCGCTCCGCTTCTGCCTCCAGACAAGTTTACGGCGGGAGGGCGGGGTGTGGGAAACGGCCCGCCCGCTCGAGGCCAATCAAGGCCCTTAAGTGGCCACTTAAGGGTCCTCGCCCCCCTCTATGGATATTTTACCCGTGGCCGATCCCCCGGTGAGGCATGCCCCTACTTACCTTCCCTCCTGGTTCCATGGCATCGGATGGGCTGCAGTCCCAGCAGTGGCCACCGTTGACCAATGCAGAAGTGACAACAGTAACTCTGGTCAAGGTAGACCTGATTGATAAGGAATTGCAACATAGCTGACAATCGACCCACTTAGCTCTGATATGAACAGAGCGACATTTGACCTTAAAATAAAAGCAAAATACTGCGGATGCTGGAAATCTGAAACAAAAACAAGAAATGCTGGAATCACTCAGCAGGTCTGGCAGCATCTGTGGAAAGAGAAGCCCCGTCGGAGAGAAGAGCAGAACTTCTTCAAGGTAGGCATTCCTGGAAGAGAAGTGGCAGTGAATTAAACACTAAAATAAAAGCAAAATACTGCGGATGCTTGATTTGACCTTTCTGTATTTGACAGAGGACCAGATATGGCACAATGTAGCCCAGACCCTCCATTATCAATGCTGTTCTAATAGCTAGAAAAAGCTTCCACACCTATGTATTGCTTGATTTATTTGTTTATGCCAGAATAATGTCTTCCATTCTTATCTATGCTATTTACTAAATCAAGGCCAATCATCAGTCTCATTGAGTTGAGAGTTGATGTGGTAGTTGCACTCCTCCTTTTAATTGTTGGAAGATTTTAAAATGCAATTTTAACTAGGTTCATGCGGGACACACTGAATAATGGATAGTGCCTGTATGGAATTGGGAATATTTTGAACTGTTTCATTTATGGATCCATTAGAGCCACACTTTCTTGTAACTTGACTTTTAATATGTTTTAGCACTGTTTCCCTGCACTTCTTTCAACTTGCATTGTTATAGGTTCTTGCTGTGGAGGTAGATCCAATTTATTTAGTTTGACAAGCAAATATGGTAGTTACAACACTGAAATTTGAATTAAGTTTAATTTTTCTTTAGAAAATAAGGTGTAAAAATTTTAACTTGGATAGCCTTGTTTCATTGGTGTTCAAAATATGAGTGTTCTTTCGACCTCCTTGGCTTTATTTACAATCTAGGCAGTTTGTTGCATTTGATAACAGAAGCCTGGAAATTAATGTGAGCGGTGCTATCACATGAATGATTGATGTGCCCATATCAAATTCCTATTTCCACTATTTGACAATGAATGGTTTAATACTTTCTTTTAAAATGATCTGGGTGACTGGAGTCTCGACCACCGATTTAAAAGTACTGGTGAGAGCTCCACATTGCCTCATCTGGGGAAGGCCCGCCAGATCAAGTGCCAATTCAGCACTTAAGTGGACAGCGGTGGGCCTTCCTCGGGATCAAGGACCACTGCAGTGGAAGTCCCGCCGCCTCCCCGCCCCCCTACCAGCTGCGAGCTGCCGATCAATCAGTGGCTGGCAGCTCTTTTAATGCTGCCGGTACTGAACTCACCTAAGGCTTAGGATCGTTGAGGGACCCAGGCCACAGGTGAGTCAGGGATGGAAGGTTTTCGCGGAGAGGGGTGTGTAGGGGTGATTGGCAGCAAGGCAGGGGGGTGGCTCTCAGTGGGCCCTCCGCAATCCTGATGCCAGGGCCCTCGTTCATGCACTAGGTGCCTTTGAACGAGGGACCTCCTCTCCCATTCCCCCACCAGCCCCGCTTCCTGGAGCCAGCAAGCAAACTGCATTGTCTTGCTTGGTGTGCTTCCATTGTCGTGACAGGCCTGCCCACCGCTTGGCTAATTGCGGTCGCGGGATGTGACCCTTAATTGGGTATTAATTGCCCATTCAAGATACTCAGTTGGCAGTGGTAATTTTATGTGCTAATTTGGCATAATCCACTTTTATATGTAGAAGTTGAGCAAATCAGGAAGAATAGCAGATCATCCATTGAGCATGTTGTAATGTTGATTTTGTGTGATTTGAGAATGGAATTTCTGACTGCTTAGGATTGCTCTAACAATTACTTCTACCGTTTTTCTGTTGCGTATCTTGGATTTGGAATCACTCATAATTAACTGTATTTGTGTGGAATTAAAATAATTGTGTTATGGACTAGAACATGGTGGGAGTAATCTATAGGTCCCCAAACAGTAGTTCCGCAGTGGGGCACAGTATAAACCAGGAAATACTGGTGGCTTGTAATAAAGGTACGGCAATAATCATGGGTGATTTTAAATGCATATAGACTGGATTAATCAAATTGGCAAGGGTAGCCTCAAGGGAGAGTTCACTGAATGTATTAGAGATTATTTTTGGAGCAATATGTTGTGGAACCAACCAGGGAGCAGGCTGTTCTAGATTTGGTATTGTGTAATGAGGTGGGATTAATTAATGATCTCATAGTTAAGGATCCTCTAGGGAAGAGTGATCATAGCATGCTAGAATTTCAAATTCAGTTTGAGGACGAGAAACTGGAGTCCCACACGAGCGTTCTGGAGTTAAACAAAGATAATTACATAAGAATGAGGACAGATGACACTAAAATAGGTGGGATAGTAAGTTGCAATAAAGAAATAAGAAATTTACAAATGGATATGGATAGGTTAGGTGAATGGGCTAAAATTTGGCAGATGGAGTTTAACGTGGATAAGTGTGAGGTTATTCATTTTGGTCGGAAGAATAGAAAGGCAAATTATTATCTAAATGGAGGGAAACTTCAGAGTGCTTCGGTGCAGAAGGATCTGGGTGGCCTTATGCATGAATCGCAGAAAACTAGTATGCAAGTACAGCAGGTAATAAGGAAGATAAATGGAATTTTGGCATTTATTGCTAAATAAATAGAGTATAAAAGTAGGGAAGTATTGCTGCAACTGTACAAGGCGTTAGTGAGATTGCACCTGGAGTATTGTGTGCAGTTTTGGTCCCCTTACTTGAGGACGGATGTAGTTGCATTGGAGGTAGTTCAGAGGAAGTTCACTAGATTGAGGGATGAGGGGCTTATCTTCTGAAGAGAGATTGAGCAGTTTAGGCCTTTACTCTCTAGAGTTTAGAAGAATGAGAGGAGATCAAATTGAGGTATATAAGATGATTAAGGGTATTGACAAAGTAGACGTAGAGAGGATGTTTCCTCTTGTGGGGCAATCTAGAACGGGAGGTCATAGTTTTAGGATAAGGGGTAGAAGATTTAAAACAGAGATGAGGAGAAATTACTTCTCTCAAAGGGTCATGAGTCTGTGGAATTCACTACCCCAGAGTGCAGTGGATGCCGGGACATTGAGTAAATCTAAGGAGGAGATAGACAGATTTTTAATTAGTAGTGGGTTGAAGGGTTATGGAGAACAGGCAGGAAAGTGGAGTTGAGGCCGAGATGAAATCAGCCATGATCGTATTGAATGGCGGAGCAGGCTCGAGGAGCTGAATTGCCTACTCCTGCTCCTAGTTCTTGCGTTCTTATATAGTTCCATGGCCTCATCAGACATTTTACTTTTGGTTAAGAATTGTGAAATTATAGTCAAGTTGGAATTATTTCATGTATATTGTTTATAACCTGCATTTTGAATTTCCCAGACATTATCTTGGAATATCCATGTTAAACTGTTAATTCTGCTAGCAGATAGGATACATGTTTGTGTTCCTTGATTTAATTCACATGGCCAGTTCTCACTTTTTACTCTGCTTTTGGTAAAAGGCAATTGCAGGCTAGATAAAATTTTAGTAGTCTAATAGATGTGCATGCGTTACATTTTTATTTGCATTGGTCCATTATATTTTGAGTTAAAATTTGAACCCAAAATTTCCATTAAACAAATGTGAATGCATCTTGATGGAGTTCATCTTAGAAAATTATTAGTATTTTTGTATTCTGTAATGTAATCATCCTATTGCCTACAGGTTCAGATCATAATTCTAATTCCTTTGAGCTGAGAAACTGCTAGATTGTGAAGTAATCAGTAAATTTTGTCTTTGGAAACTTTAAGTATGTATAACAGTTACTTACTTATTGTTTAGGTGCAATACACAATGAAATTCTAAGTTTCAAAAACCCTATTATAGTCCAAGAATTGTTTTGATCACTTTCTAACTTTCCAAATTTAGTACTGACTTTATCTAATTTTAGTCACTTTTGATATTAAGATACTGTAGTATCCTAAGTGTGCGTGTGAACGAATGGTGCTGAATTATCCCATGTTTTGTGTGACCTAGAATGATATTGCCAGTGATAGAACAGTTTTCATTGTTTCCATGCAAATACAGCAGGATGCTAGAGTTTTGAAATTCTGCATATTGGTCACATTTTCAATAGTGGGCATTGCACGTGCAGTAAACATTCAAGTCTGTTTTCTACATTGTTCCTCCTATGATATTGAAACCAAATACCATTAATATGCCAAACTCAGAAGTCTGTTTGACATGGAGCAGAAGTGAATTCTTACCCAGGCCCTCACTGAGGGTGGTGGAGGGGGTGGGGTAGGATGAGGTAGAGGCCAACAGAAAAAAAGAGACAATTCTAGAGGCAGAGGGAGGGCAGACTTGCCAAAAGAATCCAAAGCAAACTGACGATGAGAGAGACTTTGCGCATAAAGAGGAACAGAATGAAGAAAGATTGAGAGAGACAGAAATAATTATTGTGAAACAAGCAGTGGTTGTCATAAGAGGCATTTTAGTTTATAAGCAATGCCAAGAAATATCAACTAATGTTTAGGAAACAGTGATTATGGATACTACCCTTTTGTATTCTTTAAACTTGACTTTCTTTCTATTTGTTTGAAAGCCATTTCTGCTGAACTTCTTTAATTCAGCTCCTCCACCATTATAATCCTCTTTTAAACTAACTGTTTGACAGATGTCCCGAACAGAGGTTACATGTAAAGCTGATCATATTTTCTGTAAAGGTGCTGACACAATATGCGTTGTTTTTCTTTTAACTCCTGAAATAAGATGCTGGCATTTCTGTTGTATTGGAGTTTAATTATCCTTTTACCCATGTAAGCGAACATTTGGAATCATTTCCTCATTGTTTTTGCTTTAAGGCATCACCTGAGTGCCTCAGCTCATGTCAGTTAAATTTGCCAAACAGTAATTCCACCAATTGCTAATAGGAGGAAACGCCCTTTTTTCCAATTATGAAATGCAATCCAAAACTACTGGGCACTACTGAAATGATTAAACTTGCCATTTTTATTATGGTAGCCATGGTGCATAATTCATGAGCACATGCTTTGAAATGTATGTTTAAATATTTTTGAACTGGTGTCAGATGTGTGCTTGTGTATTGAAGGACTCGTGATGAGCAGAATATAAACTGCAGACAATGAAATAATGCGTGGCTACCAAATCTTTTAAGTAGCAATTTTTGCAGGTAAACTTGGAATTATTCCTTGCAGTTGTCCATATACTTCTGTCTGCTTGATTATTTCCTTCTGCAGACAATACAGTAGTCAGCGAAGAATGCAATTTAATGCTTGAAAGTATACTTCAAAACCACTGTTAAGAAATACTTGCATTATACTTTGGATAAATTCCATATTTAGCAGCTTGTTGTAGTTTGTGCATCTCAGATAATTTGCTTTTGTCTTCAAAACTGAAAAAAATTGAAAACTGAGATGGTTTGAATCTAGTTGAACTGTTTGAGTGAATCAATTCCTGTTAAATGAAGAGAAAAATAAACATAATTTTGGAAATAACATTTAAATATACTATTTTAAATGACTACACATTTAAAAGCTATGCTCTAAGATTTACTTTACTAGTAAAAATAAATTGTCTAGTTTGATTCCATTTTCTATACTTCTATTTAGTTTGAGAAATTTACTGATCATCACAAAGTTGCTCTGTTTTGTACCATAAACATTCTCGCTACCATTTAGTGGGATCCACCTTGACCTATTTATAATTTTAAAGCATGGATTAACTATGGATTAAATAGAACAAAATAGATCTTTATGATGAACTTCCTATTGCGTGGATCGGAATTTAAGGAAAGACATTCAAAATGCAGTGTTGTGTGAACTTCTGCAGCATATCACTGCAACTATAAATGAACTATTGCAGAGATTTTGTTTTGATCTATTGTCACTTTTAGAATACTTGTCATTTTTAGGTGTTATGGAAGTGATTGTTAAAATTTTTTTTGAGGAATTCGGTCAAACTGAATTAATGTTGGACCAGATTTTTTTCTAAGAGGGCACTGAAAGAACTAATTTGGCAACAATGTTTACTGGTTGTCACATGAATCAAGTTAAAAGTAGGACAGAAACCCTGGTAACGGGGGAAAATGTGGGCAGAGAAGTCCGTTGCGCTCTTTGGACAAGCCTGGCAGCAGCCCTGAGAGGGCAGAAAACTCACAAGCTTTTGTTTGTCAGTGTCCGAGTGTATTTTACCTTCTGGAGTGAGCGGCTGATAAAGTTAGCTGGAAGAAGAAGTGAAGGAAGGAGAGAAGACTGCAACCCAGCTCACTTTCCAGCATCTCTAAAAGACCCTGAGAAATCCACTGTGTCAATTCATCTCGTCTCCTGTGTTTGAAGAAAGCCTGCTAAATTAATTCTGAACACTGCCTGAAAAGAACTGTTCTAAAAGATTCTAGTCACCTGTCTACGTGTACTCGGAGGCTAGACTGTATGCCAGTTTTGAAACAACATATCTCATCTGCTGTTTTCTTCAAAAATGAGCAAGTAATCAGCCTGAGTGGTTTTTTTTTGTCTGTAACCGAGCTCTGAATTTTCAAAAAATCCCTTATTTTTCTGGTTAACCGATGAATGTATGAGCATGAGGGGCTAAGGTAAAAAGGGAACTTTAAAATTTTAAAATCTCTGTGTTTATGCTTTCCTTCATTATTAATTAAGACTTGTTCTGGAATAAACTGATAATTTTGTTCATTAAAGAAACCTGGTTAGTGTGTTCTATTCTGGGAAAAATAGAGTGTATGATTGACCGTATCGGTAAGTGGGAAAATTTAAAATATATGTTGTGACCTGCAGCGAAGTGGGACTAGAATAAACAGTGCATGTCTCCCCCCTCGGTCATAACATAGGACAACTATGATTGTCATTTTTAAATGAAGAAAGAACAAAATTCCAGACCTGGGTAATGGCTTTTCACTAGAATCCTTAAAATAAATGAAGGTTGTGCTGTTTGCTGTGGCTTTATTGCTTAAAATTTATTGCTTGCAAAATGTCCATGATTACATGAAATCCCTTTCTTGGCATTGTTTAGGGTTATGCATATAAGCTGTATGTTTATTATTAGGCTTCTTGCATCCAATAGGGCTTTATGCAAGCATTCTTGTGTTTCCTTTTGCAGATTACAGTTGAAGGAACAGGGGGCCATCATTACAAGAAATCACAACCCTTTTTGTGACCCAAAACTATTTTTTGTAGTTCTGAGGAAGAACAATGAAGCAAGAACTTAAGATGCAGTCAGCATTCCCAAAATCTTCATACTTATGGAGCCTGTACCTTAAGTTGGTTAATTGAATTTTCTGAAATTAAAAGAGGAATTGACATTCTTCTGGAGCCTTCGGTGGATATGTTGAGTGTCGTCATTTAGTGCAGCTGAATGGATGCAAATGATATTTTGGTTAGCCTGCGTGAGCACCCCAATCATATCCGATACAGGTAGAACTTTTTCCATTTTTGCGATAAGTAGTAAACTGTATAAATTTGCTTTGAATATTTTCCTATTAAAGTTATGATATGTTATGTTGGTAAAGCAATAAAATGTTTGCCATATAACTTAGTGTTTAAAAAGTCCTTTTTTAAAACATAATCTTGTATCCTCGTATAATAAAAGTGTATTAATATAGAAGTCTCAGTTAAATGGACTAAAGCATCAGTGGTTTAACATTGGAACCAATTGTATTTTTTCCTCCTTCCTGTATTTTCTCTTTCCTTTTATTTTGCCCCAGGATTTAAATATTTCCTGAAGTGGTTTGGAGGAAATAGAAACTATAAAGCTATCTCGTGCATGACACCAATCCTATTAATTTTTGTGTTTTATTTTAAGCTCATTTGATTTCAATAAAAATACAAGTTGATCTTCAGCATATTAAATTTCTAAGTTTTAGTATTCTTCCCCTTCACCACCACCATCCCCACTCAATATTTATAATGAAAACAACCTATGTAAGCACATGCTGCAACTACACCATCCTGTCAGTGGAGGTTGTGCAAGTGGGTGTAATTACAATGACATTTAAATGAGCATTCCAGCATTTACTGTTTATTTCAGATTTCCAGCATCCATAGTATTTTGCCTTTTATAAATGTGGACGTTAAAATTTTTAATGGAAGTAGAAAAGTAAGGACAGAATGAATGAATGATTTTAATGTGTGAACTAATTTATCTCTGCATGCCTGTCCCAATTATCCTGCTCCCTCTAACCTCATTTCGTCTGCAGACTACATTTGCTGTGGACACTCTGCAACATCACAGGAGATTGACTAATATTACTACTTCAATTTTTTTTTGACGTTTTTGTGACAATTTTGTGACGTTCAGGCAGCTGCCAGGATTAAAGATGGCACTGCTCAATTTATCACAGGAACTGTTCATGCCTAGATCATTCTCGCAAACTAACCTTACATTAAGTTGCATGGAAGCCCAGCAAAATGCTACTATGTAGTTATAGTTGACGAACTGTAATCCTCAGATCCATTTAATATTCCAGTAATCCTATTAATTACAAAAGGAATTTTATGATGGGATCTCCATTGGAAGATAGTGAATTGGCACCCCGATCAATGGAAAAGAAAATCGGGCAGAGCATAAAATGTGCTATCAATTAGTTATTGTGATTCGTTTATATGACTGACCAGGACTGATTTCACCCGAATGCAGCTACTAACTCCCACCCCACTGGCTGCTCTGCCCCCTCCCCCCTCGGCAACTGGCTTTCTCCTCCTCCCCACCGGCTGCTTTCTTACCCCACCAACACCCCCCCCGCCCCACTTAGTTGCTCGCTCCAGACCTCACTGCTCCCCCGTTTCTCCCCCCCTCCCCCCATGTCCCTGGCTGATTGTTCCCCGCTCTCCAGCTGCTTGCTCACCCACCCCCCCAGCCGTGAGCTCTGGGCCGCACTGCTTCCCTCCTCTCGCCACTCGCTCCCATGCTTCATCTGTCTACACGCGCTGCCTGATGAAGCAAGTGGTGACTGGTCGACGTAGGAGCGAGTGGCTGAGAAGAGGGAAGTGGCACGGCCTAGAGCTAGCAGCAGGAGGGCATGGGGGCAGGAGGGAGCAGCTGGAGAGTGGGGTGAGTAATTGGCCAGGGGAATGGAGGGGAGCAGCGAGGTCTGCAGCGAGCGGCTGAGGGCAGGAAGCGTCGAGGCCTGGAATGAGGGGGGAGAGCTGCACCCTTAAAGTCTCCCATTCAGCTGCTTCTTCCAACCGTTGGATACAAAATGATGCTTTATTGCGCATGGTGCGGATAAGCGATGACGTTAGTGCTTTGTGTTGACGTCATCTTGCACATGCGCCACTGTCCAACAGGATGTAGCTGCGCATGTGCGCAGCTTGGCGCACTCTGCTGACATCAGTGGGCCGGTGCATTGTCAAGAATCACTTTGTATGAACATTGCACATTTCTAGTTGAGCAAATACATTAGTCACCCTTTTTCATCCAAACTGATTATCGACAACGCAGCCGGCAGCTGACGTCATCAGATTGCGCCAATCTGTGCACATGCACAGATCGGCTCATGCTCTCTGCGCATGCGCTGTGTTCCACATTGCCAGGACTGGTTGGCGCATGCGCAGATTACGTCATCGAGTAACGCATGCAGAGAGCGGGGGTGGGCGAAGCGGTGTGAGAGCGGGGGTGGGGGAAGTGGGGTAGGGATGGGGGTGGGTGTGCTCTCCTCCTCCCCCCCCCCCCCCCCCCACCCCCGGCCTGCCCGCTTGCTCTGAACCGCCCACCCCCAGCCCGACCACCTGCTTGGTCGCCCCTGGCCCGCCCTCTCGCTCTCTTCCTCCTCCCCCCACCCCCGGCCCGCCCGCTCACTTCCTTTGCCCCTCCCGGCCCGCCATCTCGCTCACTCACTTGCTCTCTCCCTCCTGCCATTGTGTGCTGCTATGTGTTTAGGTTGCTTTTGTGTGATTATTTGAGCAGCGCTATCTTTAGTTAGTCCTGGCAGCTGCTGATGTCGCAGACTTTGATGTTTAAGTGGCACAGGCTGCATTTGTGCACGTGCCACTGCAGCGCCACCTAGTGGTAGTGTCAGCAAACGCAGCCTTTTTCATCTGATAGCGAAAGTGACGAGTTCAAATCTCCTGAGGTAAGGAAAAGAAATCAGGCTCTTGCATTTGAGTAATATTACAGCTCTTTGAGTCCTCAGAGAATGCATTTGCCTTTCACACCCTTAAACAAGTGAGTACCTATTGTTCTAAAATGAAACAAAGAAATACAGCTATAATTAGAGTCTGATTTTGTTAATGCCTAGGGCTCTGAATATGTCCACTTCACTCATAGCATATTGGTGCACCAATCTAGATGAAGACAGCACAAGTAATTTTTCGCAGGTTTTTTATTCTATCAAAGTACTATTCTGCATTGCACCTAATATAAAACGATCAGAGCCATTTGTTTTTCTTCAAACAAAAGCACATTTTTCTGCTTAATGGTGTGAATAGGTGAAGATTAACACTAATTTTGGTGTCCTTTGCTGTGCACTAAAGTCAAAGATACTGCATTTCATGTGTGTAAAGTTTGACTCAATGAGTTGGGATTACAATTCTAAATATCGACTGTTTAATTCATGTCATCCTCAAAGCATCACTGTAATCACACTGATTTTAGACAATCTGTTTCTTTCAATAAAGCAAAAACAGGTGTGGGTATAGACTGAGTTTCGCAGTAATAAACCTTCACCCGATCTTCACAAAATTTGGATGATATTTTTGTCTATGATATCAGCCAGCAGTAGTCTTTTTAGTCATTGAATGATAGTTTGGAGTCTATTTCTGTGTTGGTGGGAGTGAAATTCTAAAATGTCGACAAATTCAACAGCTTAGATTGCAAACTAGTCCCCGTACTTGACCCACATAAAAATTCCATTCCATCATGATTTTGAAACACTGACCCTGTACGCCCCGTTTTATAATCTTTTCCTTATGCCATGCTATTTTGGAAAAGTGCTGATGGAGACTAGTGCTTTCTTCCATGGAGGAGAAGGAATGCTGTTTAGCAATTTCAGGGAATCAGTACACAGAAACCAGCAGCAGGTTACTTGCGCTGCATCATGGGGAATTGAGGGAAATGATAGACTGGTCCGAATTTTGTGCAGGTCGTCTCAGAATATTTCCATAAATTAGTGCTGTAGAAGGTCTGAGAACTAGGCGCAATTTTTAAGTTTTTGGAGGGAGCCTGTTTGTTCAAGTGGATGAAGGTTCCATTCCATTGTCTCCTATGTCAGGGTTGGGGTGTGACCAGGGAAGAGAACTCGCAGACTTGGTACTCTATAGTCCTAGCTTGGATTCTGCTGGGTGGCTGATATGCTGATAGAAAGCTTTCAGTATGCCACACAAGTGCCAGGCAATGACCATCTCCAAAAAGAGAGAATCTAACCATCACCCCTTGACATTCAATGACATTACGATCGCTGAATCCCCCACTATCAACATCCTGGGGGTGGGGTTATCATTGACCAGAAACTGAACTGGAGTAGCCACATAAATACGGTGGCTGCAAGAGCAGGTCAGAGGTTAGGAATCCTGCGGCGAGTAACTCCCCTCCTGTCTCCCCAAAGCCTGTCCACAAGGCACAAGTGAGGAGTGTGATGGAATAGTCTCCACTTGCCTGGATTGGTGCAGCTCCAACAACACTCAAGAAACTCGACACCATCCAGGACAAAGCAGCCCGCTTGATTGGCACCCCATCCACAAACATTCACTCCCTCCACCACTGACGCACAGTGGCAGCAGTGTGTACCATCTACAAGATGCACTACAGCAAAGCACCAAGGCTCCTTAGACAGCACCTTCCAAACCTGTGACCTCTTCCACTTAGAAGGATAAGGGCAGCAAATACCTGGGAACGCCACCACCTGCAAGTTCCCCTCCAAGCAACACACCATCCTGACATGGAACTAGATTGCTGTTCCTTCACTGTCGCTGGGTCAAAATTCTGGAACTCCCTTTCTAACAACATTGGGTGTACCTACCCCACATGGACTGCAGCGGTTCAAGAAGGCAGCTCAGCACCATCTTCTCAAGGGCAATTAGGGATGGGCAATAAATGTTGACATAGCCAGTGACGCCCACATCCCATGAACGAATAAAAAAAATGTAAAGTCCTCTTGGCTTGGACCCCTGAAAAACTCTGGCAGCTTTTGAGCGACTTTACATTGCCTGGGGTTGCTGTGGTCAGTATGAGAGGTTACCTAATACCACATTTTCCCACTCACCCTTCCAGGATAGGTGCCCATAATGCACCGATCATGGTGTGAGTTCCCACCACTAATTTTAAAATTGGGGAGCTTCCTTCTCAGCCCAGATACACGGACGTTAGGTCAGTAAGGTCAGCAGCAGAGATTCCAGACAAGCATGTCCCAGGATTGAGATCCATGGCCTATGGATTTACAGGGCCACTGTCATTAAAAAAAAAACCCTCCCTTTTTCAGAGGAATAATCTTGAAAAAATGGATCCTTCCATAAAGTATGATGATCTTTTCACTGGATAAAACCATTGCAGTGTAATTTCAAGTTAGATAATCTATTGGGATGAATTTAAATGCTGTATAACTTTTTTCCCAAATGATCTGATGCGCAATTAGCATGAACAGATTCCAATGGATATTTTAACAGACTTGTAGGTAGTACACGAGGACAAGTTTTGTAAGTTACTCTAATTGGAGCAAGGTAACCTTTCAGTTTTAGTGCTAATGTCGGATAACAATTGGGAGGCTTCCTCTGAATGTAGGAGCTTCTTTTAAAAGGGGAGGGTTTCTACTGTTAGAACTGAGCAGAAAGGATGAAAGTGACTGTTTTAAAAAAAAAACATCGCTATCAAACCTAAATGACTGAAGACTTCTCACTCCCTTGCTGTTAGTCTGACAACAGTTTTATTTGCATTTGATGGCAAAAGAACTTCCCTAGTTTAGGGAGACTTTGGGAGAATATAAGCTGCGCATAATTGCAAGTAGCACTGGGAATACTCCACCCACTCAGACTGGAAATTGGCTGCTGCTTTCATTTTCAGTTCCACCAGTGTTTACAGTGGCGGAAAAGCAAAGGCAAGAGTCACATTAAGCTGCAATTTATATTGACAATCCAAAGGACTTGACTGATATGGCTACTGTAAAGAAGGCTTTGCCGTGGCGGTGGTCTGCCCAAGGGCGGGTCCTCTGCTCTTTTTTTTTCTCCACCCAGGAGAGATGGGCATGACTCGGGAAGAGGGTATATGAGATGTTTTCCCTTTGCCTTCCTCAGACTGGAACGGGAATTGAACCCGTAAAAAGGATGTACAGCTGCTAAATTAAACTAAAATTACACACATCACCAAAATTAATAATTGCAGTTTATTTCACTGCAGGTTTTGTATTTTAAAATTACCTCTACATCAATGTGTAGTGTAAAGGCATGTAGGTTTCTGCTTCCAGGCCTTGACGTTTCCATCTATGTGACCAAATGCAAGTATTGCTTGTATTCAGAATCATTAATTTTTAAAAAATACTTTTAAAGCATCAGGACATAGATTTTGAACTTACTACAGATAAGGTAATATTCAATCTGCAAAAGAAACCCTGTGATCGAGTTAAATTGATCTTTCAATTTTTTTAATGGAGGAAAAAAAATAAAGAACAAGCAAAGAATATCTGGATAATGACAATCTTGGCCCTCAGTGTCTCTCAGATACTAGATTTTATTGCTTTAAATACACAGTAATACAATTCCAGTAGCTTAAATAGATTAGAGTGAAATGCAATGTTATTAAATGACTACTTTTCAAATATTTCTGGAATTTATAAAAAAGTTTGTTTGTACAGCAGATTTCTCCAGGTAAAATGTAGAACTAAATCTAGTCCCATCCATTTGTAGAGCAAAAATACAAATTCCTGGGAATGCTTAAAATAGTGTCTCTCAGCATGTGGGGAAAAGTAAAAGGTAGATGAACAGTTGGATAAACATGCTTTTTGAGATGCTGACAGACCTGTGTGTGCTTCCAGTATTACATGTTACAGCAGTATTTAAGTATTCAGTTTTCTTTGTCCATTTATGTGACAATTTGGTCTAAGAACCTCTTTGTTCTACTTTTTCTCTATAGATTATTACACATTTCTGAAAGATTCTAAAACTGTAACTTAAAATTTAACTCAGACATTTGAGCATTTATTGTTTTCAATCTAATAAAAAACATTTTTAGTGGGGGGGGGGTTAAGCTGTCGATGGAAAGTCATCTGGACCATACCAAGTAGTTGAAAGCAACCTTTAGTCTAAAGCTGTGATTACTTTTTTGTTCATACTACTTTTGGGGTGTTGTAGGGTGTCTGGCATGTGTGGAATCCACCACCACATTTCACGTTTAAGAGCCTCCAAACCAAGCTACTGAGAAATCCACACACAGTTTCTGTTTGCCAAACATGGGAGTTCGCACATACTCTGAGGATCCTCCCTCCAAAGGGCTTAGGCATAGGTGTCAGCAGCTAAGACTTAATGACGGCAAAATTTGGTTCCTTAGCGTCTAGCTTTGCGGCACTGAGTGCCATTTTTCTGATGTGAGCTGTGCTGGATGCCATTTTGGTAAGGGCATTGGGCCGTGTGCAGAGTGTCCACTAGAAGTATGTAGAGTAGGCAGATTGTGACATCAATCAGCATGTAACACTGATTTGATGCAGCGCTGGCATTTTGGAGATCAACACTCCCGCCTACGCTGTCTCTTTAAATATGCACAGCTGAATGCAATGTCAGCAGCAGGAAGGGTGCCCCACCAGTGTCAATTAAAAGGATCATCAGCTACTTTACAGGTAGGCTGCCACTGACTGCACGCAGATCACCTTGCGGATGCTGCGTGTCAAACTCTCAGATATGCTTTGACCAAGAGGGATTCCACTCCCTCATTGTGCAACCATTTGCAATGCATCATACAGGTCGTGCTTGTTATCCTGGCAGCAGTTATGATGCCTTCATTTGCAACGGGCTACTGTGCCTCTGTATTTGAGTCACCATGACAAATTAGAAGGTGGCTACTGGGTGATGAGGGTTATTTGCTGATGACTTGGCTTAACTCTGGTGCGCTACTCCTGCAAACGTGGGCCGCATGCACACTACAAAAGCTGTGCCATGCTGTTACAAGAAATGTGGTTGTTTCAACATGCCAATGGTCTGCTCAATGTTAACTGCTGCCTGGACTGCTCTAGAGGAATCCTGCAGTACTTGGCAGAGCGTGTGTCAAGATTTATGGTTGTGCTGCATGCAGCAGATCATCTTGCTATGAGTGAGCAGCTGGGAAGCAGGAGGAGGAAGGGAGAAGGCAAAGAACACAGCTCCTTTCTGACAGGGCTGGCTGTGAACAGATCAACCGACTGCAGTACCAGTGAATGCAACCCCAACTCCCTGTTCCACCACAGACCCACACTTTACCTTCCCTCTGTTACAGACCATCACAGCAGCTGTTTGGCCATATGTAAAAATAAAAGCCCACACAAAATAAACATCCCAAACCAAATTTAGAAATCAAACCATGTTATATTGGATACAAACATCAACTAACGACCCTTGTGCATTCCTTAGTGCCTGTCTTCCATGTGCCTTTGCCTATCTTAGTGCTCCTGTGCGGTGATACTTCAGTTGCTGCAGCATGACTGGTGGAAGGCTACTGACTTTGTGGAGAAGTCTGCAGATGGCCTTGGAGGATGACCCTTGAGCAGCTCTGGTCCCAGAAGGCCCAGCTTGGTCTGCACCATCTTGGTGGGCATCATGGGTGGCAGCAGTCTGGGCTGGCTGGCTGACGGGCAACAGCAAGGGCACTGGCAGAGTGGCAGTGTTGGGAGGACGAATGGTGTCATCCTGAGAGAAGATAGTGCTGCACGGTGCACTCCCCTGGGGTGGTGCCTCTATTGAAGGACAGATTTATTTATCTTGGGTATCTGAAGGAGAAAGGCACAAGGGTAGGGTGATGGTGACTGGAGGAAGGGAAAGCAAGAGGTGCATGCTTACACCATCTGCAACTTGTAAATCAGAATGCATTGTGCGATGAGGAGGAAGTGTAATAGGGTCATAGAGAGATACAGCACTGAAACGGGCCCTTCGGCCCACCGAGTCTGTGCCAACCAACAACCACCCATTTATACTAATGCTACATTAATCCCATATTCCC
Organism: Heterodontus francisci; assembly: GCF_036365525.1. NCBI lineage: Eukaryota > Metazoa > Chordata > Chondrichthyes > Heterodontiformes > Heterodontidae > Heterodontus > Heterodontus francisci. The sequence continues at coordinate 85,248,621 of NC_090378.1, forward strand.
TACCACATCCCCACCATTCTCTTACCACCTACCTACACTAGGGGAAATTTACAATGGCCAATTTACCTATCGACCTGCAAGTCTTTGGCTGTGGGAGGAAACCGGAGCACCCGGCGGAAACCCACGCGGTCACAGAGAGAACTTGCAAACTCCGCACAGGCAGTACCCAGAACCGAACCCGGGTTGCTGGAGCTGTGAGGCTGCGGTGCTAACCACTGCGCCACCCTTTTTTTCTAAAGCAGGCCCTTCAGCCCACCGAGTCCATGCCGACCATCAACCACCCATTTATACTAATCCTACATTAATCCCATTTTCCCTCTCACATCCCCACTTTTCCCTCAATTCTCCTACCACTTACCTACACTAGGCGCAATTTTTTTTATTTTTACAATGGCCAATTTACCTATCAACCCGCAAGTCTTTGGCACGTGGGAGGAAACCGGAGCACCCGGAGGAAACCCACGCGGTCACAGGGAGAACTTGCAAACTCCCCACAGGCAGTACCCAGAATTGAACCGGGTCGCTGGAGCTGTGAGGCTGCGGTGCTAACCACTGCGCCACTGAGATGTAAGGTGAATTAAATATGAGGATACCATCCTCCTCAATGGTTTCAACTACCCCCCTCCCCCCTGCTTGCCTCTGCAATGGCATCTCTAATGATGGCGACCGCTCTATCCTCCATTGGAGTAAGCACATGTAGTTAACCCCGCCACTTAATTCCTGCTGCCTTACGTTGCGTGCCACATTATCCTGCGAGAGAGAGAGAAGTGTGTCAGTGAGGTGGTCCAATTTTTTAGGTGATGTGCCTACTGTGGTTGAATAGCTGGCAGTGTGTACAAGTTGAGATGTGGGTGTGAGGCTTACAGCAGTGCTTAGTTTGAGGGTGAAGTGAAGTACGAGTCGTGATTGGTAGAAATTACTGGCAGATGAGTGAAAGGGATGGTGCATTGAGCATTTTGTGAGGCTAGTGGTGCAATTGATGGACAATGGCATTTGAAGATTATTTCACTGACCTTGTCCAATTGTGTGCAGTCATTGAACTTCTTCGGCACTGCATCCTGGTCCTCCGGTCTTGACTGCTGGCATTGACCACCTTGGCTGTCTGCTCCCACTGCCTTTGCACAAAGTTTTTCTGTGGGGGCCTTCTTTTCCCCAGCAGCGCTCTCCTTCTCCTTTCCACCACCTCCGCCAAGGTGTCCAGTACAGCATCAGAGAACCTTGGGATTATGCTCACTCCCCTGTTGTGCCATAATTCACACTTTATTTTACTGTTCAATGTCTCTTGCACAATGTTCCAGCACCTGCTTCAGCCAGACTGTAACCCACCCCCCCCCCCCCCCTCCACCACCGACTCCCTATTTAGCACTGGTTGCTCTTTGTGCTCCTGCAGATAAGCAGGCAGCAAGAAGTTGGCACGCCGCCTGCATTGGAAGCAGTGGGCACGGGTTCATACCACATTGTGATCCCCATGTCTGTTTTTGGAAACTATTGAATTTAGCCCCCAAAGATTCTAAAGTATGCATTGGAGCTTGTGTTTTATTCAGGTAAAACAGTACAGCTTACCATCACAACATTAATAAACTTCCAGCTAGAGCTACCCTATACATTAGAAATTATCTAGAGCCAAGTGATAAAATTCCCAAAGCCTGCAATAGATCTACCTCTCCTGAATATTAATAGCCTGGTATTCTGATTTAATCATTTCTGTGGACCTTCCTGGTTCAGTTATCCAGACTACTAAGTCTGCCATATTGTACAGTCCCTCACAATCTTCCATTGTTGGGTATGACACTTTACATAGAATTGATTTGAAGATGCTTCAACAGCACTGCTTATTTTTACAATCCAAACATGATGGGCCCTCAACCCTGGGTATATATTTTATGTAGTGTTATACTCAGCTTCCAGGTGACTCCTTTCAGCAGCAGTAATATCAACCTTGAAGAGTTTCCTCATCAGCTGTTAGTATGTTCTGATGTGTGAACAGTGAACAACCTTTTTTCATGTTTCTTAAATGTCATTCAGTCATTCATAACCCAGCACTTTAGAGATGATGAAAATATATTCGGAAAAGCTTCACTTTGATTTTCTCAATAGTTTTGTTCCAATTTGAAGTCTTTAAATCAGTGGTATCTGAAATAGACGGATTTATTTTTGAGTCACCGATTATAGAACAGATCAAGTTGTGCTTGGTCAATATCTGGTGAGATTGATGCATTCCAGAGGAAAAGCAATGACCGTGAGACTTTTTTTTCCAATTGTCTTGTTTAGGTCAACATAAGCAGGGCTATTCATTTTCTTCTGTTAATGTTTCCAGTCTTCCCCAAAGCATTTGTATTATTCCACTGTTACAGCAACAACTTAAATTTTTATAGTGTCTTTAATGTAATAAAATGTCCCAAGGCACTTCATAGGAGCATTATAAAACAAAATATGACACCGAGGCACATGAGATACTAGGTTAGATGACCAAAAGCTTGGTCAAAGTGGTAGGTTTTAAGGAGTGTCTTAAAGGAAAAGGCAAGATAGAAAGGTATAGGGAGGGTTTTTCAGAGATTCGGGCCATGGCAACTGAAGGGGCCGCCAACAAAGGTGGAGCGATTTAAAATTGGGTGCTCAAGAGGCCAGAGTTAGAGGAGCGCAGATATCTCGGAGCTTTGTGGGGCTGGAGGAGATTACAGAGATAGGGAGGGGTGAGGCTGTGTACGATCTGAAAACAGGGATGAGAATTTTAAATCAAGACGTTGCTGGACCTGGAGCCAGTGTAGTTCAGCGAGCACAGGGCTGATAGGTCAACAGGGCTTGGTACGAGTTAAGACATGGGTTTTTGTTGACCTAAAGTTTACAGAGGGTAGAATGTGGGAGACCAGCCAGGAGTGCGTTGTAATAGTCAAGTCTAGAGAAAAGCATAAATGAAGAATTCAGCAGCAGATGAGTTGAGATGGGTGAAGTCGGGCTATGTTATGGAGGTGGAAAACGGCAGTCTTGGTGTGAATATGAAGTCGAAAGCTTATCTCGGGGTCAAATGTAACATCCAGGTTGCGAATAGAATAGTTTAATCTCAGACTGTTTCCAGAGAGCGGGATGGAGTTGGTAGCTAGGGAATGGAGTTTGGAGCGGGATCCAAAAAGGATAGCTTTAGTCCAGTATTTAATTGGAGGAAATTTCTCTTCATGCACTGTTGGATGTCAGATAAGCAGTCTGATAGTTTAGCAACAGTAGAGGTGTCGAGAAAGATGGTGGTGAGATGGAGCTGGGTGTTCTCAGCATTCATGTGGAAACTAATACTGTGCTTTCGGATGATGTCACTCAAGGGCAGCATGCAGGTGAAAAATAGGGGGCCAAGGATAGATCCTAGGGGGACACCAGAGATAAAGGTGCAGGAGCAGGAAGAGACGTCATTGCAAGTGATTCTCTGGTTCCGATTAGATAGATAAGAATGGAACCAGGTGAGAGCAGGCCCACCCAGCTCGACAACAGTGGAGAGGCATTGGAGGAGGATGGTGTGGTCAACTGTGTCAAGGCTGTGGACAGGTCAAAAAGGATAAGGAGGGATGGTTTACCTTTGTTGCAGTCTCATAGGCTGTCATATGTCACTTTGATAAGAGCTGTTTCGGTACTGTGGCAAGGACGGAAACATTATTGTAGGGATTCAAGCATGGAGTTCTGGGAAAGAGGGGAACATATTTGGGAGGTGACAGCAAGGGGTGGCGCAGTGGTTAGCACTGCAGCCTCACCGCTCCAGCGACCCGGGTTCAATTCTGGGTACTGCCTGTGTGGAGTTTGCAAGTTCTCCCTGTGTCTGCGTGGGTTTCCTCCGGGTGCTCCGGTTTCCTCCCACAGCCAAAAGACTTGCGGGTTGATAGGTAAATTGGCCATTATAAATTGCCCCTAGTATAGGTAGGTGGTAGGGGAATATAGGGACAGGTGAGGATGTGGTAGGAATATGGGATTAGTGTAGGATTAGTATAAATGGGTGGTTAATGGTTGGCACAGACTCGATGGGCCTGTTTCAGTGCTGTATCTCTAAAGCTAAAAATCTAAAAATGTTAAAGGGCTTTGGAGAGGAAAGGGAGGTTGGAGATGGGACGATAGTCTGCAGGGGCGGTGGGCGTCAAGAGTTTTTTTTGAGGAAAGGGTTGATGATGGCAGATTTAAAGGAGAGAGAACTATTAATAGTACCAGCTAACATGGGGACCATGATTGATAGTTGGGTGATTAGCAGTTTAGTGCGAATACAATGTAGGGAGCAGGGGGTGGGTCTCGTGGATAAAATGAGCTCAGAGGGCATGAAGGGAGATGGACGAACTAGAGAAAGATGCGAGTTCAGGGGGCAAGGGAGAGCATTAAAGGAAGTTTGGCTAAGTGGGTGAGTGAAGGGGAGGGATAAGGTAGAGGTCGCTGATAGGATGGTCTTGATCTTCGTGACTAAGGAGTCCATGAGCTCCTCTCACTTATTGTTGGAGGTGAGGGGGGAAGGGTTTAAGAAGACAGTTTGAAATAGAGAAAAGCTGGGGTTACCTTTGTATTCCAGGATGATGCTGAAATAGTGAGTCGTTTTAGTAGATGAGAGCACAATCCAATAGTGTTTTTAAGTGGACCAGCCAGATCTGGCAGTGGATGGCTAAATCAGTTGTCTGCCATATATTTTCAAGTCTGCACGCAATCATGTTATCATATGTGGCAGACAGCTGATAATCTTAGATGTCATGAACAGGATTATCTCATACTTTATCCTTCATGCTAATCCTGAATCACAAATCATGTATGTAATGAGTTCTTTAACTCTCAAAGCAATCATACAACAACGTAGAGGTCTCTGGAAAGAAGCATTTACGTTATTAGCAAGAGGCAGCATGGTTTTTTGAAGGGGAGGTCGTGTCTCACTAACTTGATTGAGTCTTTTGAGTAAGTGACGAAGGTGATTGAAGGAAGGGCAGTGGATGTTGTCTACATGGACTTCAATAAAGCCTTTGACAAGGTCCCTCATGGCAGACTGGTACAAAAGGTGAAGTCACACGGGATCAGAGGTGAGCTGCCAAGTACAGAACTGGCTCTGTCATAGAAGACAGAGGGTAGCAGTGGAAGGGTCTTTTCTGAATGGAGGGCTGTGACTAGTGGTGTTCCGCAGGGATCAGTGCTGGGACCTTTGCTGTTTGTAGTATATATAAATGATTTGGAGGAAAATGTAGCTGGTCTGATTAGTAAGTTTGCGGACGACACAAAGGTTGGTGGAGTTGCGGATAGTGATGAGGATTGTCAGAGGATACAGCAGGATATAGATCGGTTGGAGACGTGGGTGGAGAAATAGCAGAAGGAGTTTAATCCAGACAAATGTGAGGTAATGCATTTTGGAAGGTCTAATACAAGTGGGACGTATACAGTAAATGGCAGAACCCTTAGGAGTATTGACAGGCAGAGAGATCTGGGCGTACAGGTCCACAGGTCACTGAAAGTGGCAACGCAGGTGGATAAGGTAGTCAAGAAGGCATACGGCGTGCTTGCCTTCATCGGTCGGGGCATTGAGTATAAAAATTGGCAAGTCATGCTGCATCTGTACAGAACCTTAGTTAGGCCACACTTGGGATATTGCATACAATTCTGGTCGCCACACTACCAGAAGGATGTGGAGGCTTTGGAGAGGGTACAGAAGAGGTTTACCAGGATGTTGCCTGGTCTGGAGGGTATTAGTTATGAGGAGAGGTTGGATAAACTTGGATTGTTTTCACTGGAATGACGGAGGTGGAGGGGCGACCTGATAGAGGTTTACAAAGTTATGAGCGGCATGGACAGAGTGGATGGTCAGAAGCTTTTTCCCAGGGTGGAAGAGTCAGTTACTAGGGGACATAGGTTTAAGGTACGAGGGGCAAAGTTTAGAGGGGTGTGCAAGGCAGGTTTTTTACACAGAGGGTGGTGAGTGCCTTGAACTTGCTGCCGGGGGAGATGGTGGAAGCAGGTACGATAGTGACATTTAAGAGGCATCTTGACAAGTACATGAATAGGATGGGAATAGAGGGATACGGACCCCAGAAGTGTAGAAGGTTTTAGTTTAGGCAGGCATCATGATCGGCGCAGGCTTGGAGGGCCGAATGGCCCGTTCCTGTGCTGTACTGTTCTTTGTTCTTTAACACTGACGTCCATGTGATGCATGTTCCATTATTGTCTTTATATCAGCTTGTGATAACAGCAAGATAGACAACTGATTGACATCCATGTTGTATTTGCAAAATGGAAATGCAAAAGTAGCAGTTACTGTACTTTGTTCCCCCTCTAAAATACGATAATGTGCTCTCTTTCTTGAAAATAGCTTTTTTAGTGCTTCTAGAAACCATTCTGGCCTGAAAACATCAAGAAAGCTACTACCAAATACTAGCTGCTGAGAGCAGAATTGTTGATCTAGCTCTGCTGTACCACTGCATAGACTTGCACTACAAGTTTCCCTCTTTTTTTAGTAGAAGAACCCCTTTTGAAATGGATTAGTAATCAAGCACTACATCTAAATTATAATACTATATAATACTGCATGTAAAGTGTGTTTTAATAATGGTTTTAAGAAAATGGCTTTTTGCGTACAGATACCTGTGAGGTGGGTGTGCCTGCTTCTCACTGCAGAATCTGTCTATCCTTGCATTCTCCCCTCTCCCCTCCTAGGTGAAACAGCCAGCTCACTCTGAGCTATCCTGCTGACTTGCATTTCACATTATTTTGCAGACACCAAGAATGTCTCTACAGACCCCCAGGGCCTTGCGAACAACTGTTCTAGTACAGTAATGGAATCCTTTTATTAATTTGGTAACCGCCCCTTTAATCCCTTGCTATCTCTCCTGAAAATGTTGCAATCAGAATGTAAAGTTGCCAATCCCATTCAAGTTTACAGCTACGAAATCATATGCTGCTTAATTATAAACTAATTAAAATTAATTTTCTTCCTTACTTGAACAGTGAAAATCAATATTTTATGGCTTCATTGTAACAGTATCTTAAGTCAAGATATAGAATCAGTTTGGGTAGAGATAAATAAAAATAAATAAAGGTAGGAAGTCACTTGTGGGAGTAGTTTGTAGGCCCCCTAATAGTAACCACACTGTAGGTCGGGGTCTACAGGAAGAAATAATGGGGGCTTGTGAGAAAGGTATGGCAATAATCACATTGGCAAAAGTAGCCTGGATGATGAGTTCATAGTGTTTTCAGGACAGTTCCTTAAAGCAGCACGTTCTAGAATAGCCTGCTCTCTGGTTGGCTCTAGATGTGGTAATGTGTAACGAGACAGGATTAATTAATTACCTCGTAGTAAAGGTGCCCCAGGTAGCAGTGATCACAACATGATTGAATTTTGCGTTCATTTTGAGGGTGAGAAGAGTGGATCTAAGACTAGTGTTTTAAACTTAAATAAGGGTAATTATGAGCGTTTGAAGAGAGAGCTGGCTAAAGTAAACTGAGAAATTAGGTTAAGGGATAGGACAGTAGAGATGCATTGGCAGACATTTAAGGTGATATTTCATAACACTCAGGAAAGATACATTCCAATGAGAAAGAAAGACTCCAGGGGAAGGATGCACCGTCCGTGGCTAACTAAGGAAGTTAAAGATAGTATCAAATTGAAAGTAAAAGCATACAATACAGTGAAGAGTAGTGGCAGGTAAGAAGGACAGAATATAAAAAACAGCAAAAAATAATGACAGTGTAATAAGACTACGAGAGAAAGCTATCTAGAAATATAAAAACAGACAGTAAGAGTTTCTACGGGTATTTAAAAAGTAAGATAAGTAAAGTGAGTGCTGGTCCTCTAAGAGAGTGAGTCTGGGGAGTTAATAATGGAAAATAAGGAAATGGCGGAGGGACTGAACAGATTTTTGAATCTGTCTTCACTGTAGAGAATATAAATGAAATCCCAGAAATAATTGTGATTTAAAAATTGAAAGGGAGGGAGGAACTTAAAACACTTACAATTACCAGGGAAAGGGTACTGAGAAAATTATTAGAACTAAAAGCTGACAAGTCCCCAGGTCCTGATGGACTTCGTCCTAGGGTCTTAGAAGTGGTGGTCTTAATTTTTCAAAATTCCCTAGATTCTGGAAAGGTCCCATCAGATTGGAAAATAGCGAATGTAACTCTGCTATTCAAAAAAGGAGAAAGAAAGAAAGCAGGAAACTACTGGCCAGTTGCTGAACATCTGTCATAGGGAAAATGCTGGAATCTATTATTAAGGAGGTTATAGCAGGTCATTTGGAAAATCTCAATGCAATCAGACAGAGTCAACATGGTTTTGTGAAAGGGAAATCATGTTTGACTAATTTATTTGAAATCTTTGAGGAAGTATCAAACAATGTGGATAAAGGGGAACCTGTGGATGTGTTGTACTTGGATTTCCAGAAGGCATTTAACAAAATGCCACATCAAAGGTTATGAAACAAAATAAGAGCCCGTGGTATAGGGGGTCACATACTAGCATGGAGAGAGGATTGTTAGCTAACAGGAAACAAAGTAGGCATAAATGGGTTGTTTTCAGGTTGACAAGCTGTAACTAGTGGAGTGCAACAGGGATCAGTGCTGGGGCCTCAACTATTTACAATCTATATCAATGACTTGGATGAAGGGACAAAATGTATGGTTGCTAGATTTTCTGATAAAACAAAGATAGGTAGGTAAGTTGTGAAGAGGACATAAGGAGTCTGCAAAGGGATATTGATAGGTTAAGTGAGTGGGCAAAGATTTGGCAGATGGAGTATAATGTGGGAAAGTGTGAACTTGTCCACTTTAGCTGGAAAAATAGAAAAGCAACATATTATTTAAATGAAAGGAGATTGCAGAAATCTGAGGTGCAGAGGGAGCTAGGCGTCCGAGTACACAAAACACAAAAAGTTGGTTAGTATGCAGGTACAGCAAGTGATTAAGAAGGCAAATGCAATGTTGTCATTTATTGCAAGGGGAATGCAATATAGAAGTAGAGATGTTTTGCAACATTTGTGCAGGGCATTGGTGAGACCACATCTAGTGTATTGTGTACAGTTTTGGTCTCCTTACTTAAGAAAGGATATAATTGCATTGGAAGCAGTTCAGAGAAGGTTCACTCGACTGATTCCTGGGATGAGAGGGTTATCTTCTGAGGAAAGGTTGGACAGGTTGGGTCTGTATTCATTGGCGTTTAGAAAGATGAGAAGTGATCTTATTGAAACATACAAGATCCTGAGGGGGCTTGACAGGGTGGATGTTGTAAGGATGTTTCCCCTTGTGGGAGAGACTAAAACTAGGGGGCACAGTTTAAAAATAAGGGGTCTCCCATTTAAGACCGAGATGAGGAGAAATTTTTTCTCTGTCGAACTCTCTTCCCTGGAGAGCGGTGGAGGGAGGGAGGGTCATTGAATGTCTTTAAGGCAGAGGTAGACATATTCTTGACACAAAAAGGAGTCAAGGGGTATCTGGGGTAGGCAGGATAGTGGAGTTGTGTCCACAAACCGATCAGCCATGATCTTTTAGAATAGCGGAGCAGGCTCAAGGGGCCAAATAGCCTACTCCAGCTCCTTGTTTGTTTGTAAATCATTATAATAGAATGAGGCCTTTGGATATTTTCATTACACATAATACTTCATACTTTTTTTTTAAGTAAGTAAACTCTTTTGCCTTCCATAGATGTTCTGACTGATATGCAGCTTGCTATGTGGAAAGTCATGGCCTTGAAATTATATTTTAACCACAATGTGGTGCAGTGCATTGGTATAACGTTACACTTATACTGCCCAGTCAGACACCCCGGCTTCATGGTTTGAGGTGCAACTTTTTTGTACATGTTTTCAATTTAACCTTTTCAGAACAACCAACCCATACGTTTTCACAATCTATGACTGCTCTAAGGCATTTTGCAATATGAAACAAAGTTTTGTAACCTCCTAATTCACTGTAGTTATGGCATCGATCACATTTCTTTACTTGTGGTTTTGCAGAATGGAAGCTTCTTGCTTGGAGCTGGCCCTAGAAGGTGAACGACTCTGTAAAACAGGAGACTGTCGAGCTGGAGTGTCATTTTTTGAAGCTGCAGTTCAGGTTGGAACGGAGGACCTGAAAACTCTTAGTGCCATCTACAGTCAGCTTGGAAATGCCTATTTTTATTTGCATGATTATTCCAAAGCACTGGAGTACCATCATCATGACTTGACTCTTGCAAGGTAAGCAAATAGTCTGCCTTACTTTGGGTCTGCATGTATACGAAGACCATTGGACTCATTTCAGTTTGTAATTTTTGGAGAAAAGATGCAAAAACTATTCTGCTAGAATTTCATTCCTTACTGTTCTTATGAGTATTTATATTAGACTAATAACTGAATTTTGTCATTTGTCTGTCAGATGCTATGTTTTCCATCTCTCACTTGTGGGTGCTTTATCAAATTACCATGTAAACATTTATTTCAATTTGAAGAAAGTCCGTACGATATTGCTGAATGACTAACCAATTCTATTATATAAATCCTAGCTTAAAATCTCATCGTTAATCATCAACAAGGCTTAAAGTGAACTGAGTCAGAAGTGACAGTTATAAATTTTTTGAAGCCTATAGTGTTCTTCCATACATACTTGAGTTATAATATGTTGCCCAGTTAAACAAATCATGACCTCAGTTTTGTGATCTGATGAGCCAATTTGACTAAACTATTAAATCAAAATTATAGCTGGAAATAGTGAGCAGGTCTATTAACATATAAAAAAGAAAAGGTTGGTTTGTACCCATAATTTTATTAGAGTCCACTTCTGATGCTCATTGACCTGTTGTATATTTCTAGTGTTTTTCTATGTAATTGAGCTCGATGCAGAAACCAATTATAAACTTGTTTCACTTTGGCGAGGACAATTAATTAAGAGCAGAAGGGATACCAAATATGATTAACAAATTGCGTTAACTCTAATACGGACATGAAAAGTGTTGCATATTGACAAAAACAAACTAAATACATATACAACAACGGGAATAGTTGGCACAGGCAGATTTACAAAGATGTCTGGAAGTAACATTGAAAGTAGTAGGTCTACTGTTAATACAATATGGCGAAACAATTTAAAAAGCAAGAACCAGTTTGGTATACATAGCTCGATTAATTATTTAGAGGTTCGCAGAAACTATGCTAGGGCTTTTCTAGTGTACTGGTGAGATCAGAACTGGTTCCAATGAATGGCTTATAGTTGTCTGAAACTTTTAACCTCATTTTTCTCTCTTCAGATATTAATGGATCTCTTGTTGTGTCTTTCTAACATCTTGTTTTTATTTCAGCCAAATTGGTTCATTAAACTATAAAAGTGAGTCATAAATGATTTTAATTTACTACGTTACAATTTTGATCACTGCAGTAGGAAAGGCTAAGAGAGGAGTGTCAAGAACAAAGTACTTGATACAGAAAGCATTGCCAGTTTTTAGGTTTTAATATACTGTTTACTTCATTTTTCAGAACAATTGGTGATCGACTGGGAGAAGCTAAAGCTAGTGGGAACCTTGGCAATACTTTCAAGGTTTTGGGACGCTTTGATGAAGCAGTCGTTTGCTGTCAAAGACAGCTAGACATTTCCAGAGAACTCTGTGATAAGGTAGTGGTTAGCAAATCATTCAATATGCTTGATAGTAACTCACTTGTTAACCATTTTTTTCTGTGCCTTGTAATCAATGACTCTAACATATTCAACAATATTACTTTGCCAGTGAAGTGTTAATGCATCCAATCATAATTCTAAAGACACAGTGGACTAAGTGCACTGCATGTTGGAACATTGAATCATGCAGACCAAGAAGTTCCTAGATTGAATCCCTGATTTGTGCTGATTGAGCAGACCTGAACTGGTGGGGGCACTACATTTGGGTTTACCTACTCCCCAGCACAGTTCCATGGAATTATGTGGAAACCACAACACTGAAAAAGGCTGTGTTGTTTATCCTTCGTGAACCGTATCCTAATTCCTGCATTTCCATATCCCTATCTTTTAGCCACATGGCTAACCTATTGTTATATTTTGACATGGTTCAATTATTAACTCTGGTAGTTCATTCCACAGTTAGGCAATGCTTTGTTAAAGAAAATCATTCTTTCCTGATCTCTGTCCTAAATCTTTTGCATTTAATCTTGTATCTTCTTGTTCTAGAACCCTCAATCATTAGAAACTGTTTGCTTATATTTATTCGCTCTTAGCTCCTGGATGCTAATTAGTGTTTTCTGCTGAAATGTTAATGTGACCATCAGGTGAAGATGGGTTTAGACGCTGCTATGAATAGTCATAGGAACAGGAGTAGGCCATTCAGCCTCTTGAGTCTGTTCCCATCATGCGATTAGATTGTGACTGAACTGTATCTTAACTCCATGTAGCATCTTTGGTACTATACCACTTATTACTGTAGTCTAACAAAAATCTGTTAATCTCCTCAGTTTTAAAATTTTCAATTGACCTAGCTTCGATAGCTTTTTGGGGCAGAGTTGCAGATTTCCAGTACTTTTAGTGTGAAGAACTGCTTCCTGACATGATCCTTGAACAGCCTAGCTCTCCAATTTTAATTCCATGCCCGTTGTTCTGGATTTCCCACCAGGGAAATAGTTTCTCCATATCTGACAAATGAACTCCTTTTGATCATAATGCTTCAATTAGAACACCCCTTCATCTTTTTTATATGCAAAGGATAACAAGCCTAGTCTATGCAATCTGTCTTCATAATTTTACCTTTTTAGCGCCAGTATCATTCTGGTAAATCAGCGCTGCACCCCTTCCAAGGTCATTTTATCCTTCCTGAAGTATGGTGCCCAGAACTGAATACAGGACTACAGATGGGATCTAAACAGAACTCTGCAGCTGCAATATAACTTCAGGCTCCCTTGAGGTAAAGGCCAACATTCCATTAGACTACTGAAGTTTTTTCGTACCAGTGCTGTAGCTTTTAGCAACCTGTTTTTGGACCCCTCAATCTCCCTGCTCATCTACAGTTGCGAGCTTCTCGCCATTTAAAAATTACTCTGGTCTATCTTTCTCGGTTGCAAAGTGGATAACCTCACACTTTGCCATATTGAACTCCATTTGTAACAGTTTTTTCCACTCACTTAATCTATCAATTGTCCCTTTGCAACTTTCTGCTTCTAATCTATACTAATTGTGCCACCTCAGTGTTGCCAGCAAACTTTGAGGAATAGCGAGCTATACATCTTCTGAATCATTTATAAATATAGTGAAAAGATGAAATGCCAGTACAGATTCTTGGGGAACTCCACTAGTCACATCATGCCAATTTCAGTACATACCCATTACCCTTATTTTGTCTCCTACCTCCTAACCGATAACTGTATTGCAGCTTCTTCATTGTTGCTGGGTCAAAATCCTGGAACGAGCTCCCTAACAGCACTGTGGATGTGCCTACACCACATGGACTGCAGCAGCTTAAGAAGGTGGCTCATCACCATCTTTAGGATAGTAAGGGAAGGGCAATAAATGTGAGTCTAGTCAGTGATGCTCAGATCCAATGAATGAGTAAACAAAAAAAGTTCCCTATCCAAGTTAATGGTTGCCTCCAATTCCATGTGCTCTCATTTTTGTTAACAGCCTCCTATGTACTCTGTTGATATTTGGCCGCAGTGCAGAATCTCTAATTGAAGTACCAAAGGATTGCCAGCATATTTTTCCGAAGAAGGTTGGGGGGGGGGGGCAGGGGGGCGGTGTGGGGCAGAGAGTGGATTAAAGATGAAGGATCATCTTAACATGTCAATTAGGTAAGTTACCAGAGTTCAGCTACTGCTGCTTATAGTTTACTACAGTTATTGTGATTTAAAAATTACTGCTTTCTTATTTCATTGGATGTGGGCCAGCATTTGTGCCCCTGAGAAGGTGTTAGTGAGCTGCCTTCTTGAACAGCTGCAGTCCATATGGTTTAGGTGCACCCACAGTGCTGTAAGGGAGGGAGTTCCAGGTTTTTGATCCAGCAACAGTAAAGGAATGTTGATACAGTTCCAGGATGGTACGTGGCTTGGAGAGGAACTTGCAGGCGGTGGTGTTGCTATGCATCTGCTGCCCTTGTTCTTCTAGGTTGTAGGTTTGGAAGGTGCTGTCAAAGGAGGCTTGGTGAGTTGCAGCAGTGCATCTTATAGATGGTACGTACTGCTGCCACTGTGCACCTATGGTGGAGGGAGTAAATGTTTACGGTGGTGGATGGGGTGCCAATCAAGCAGGTGTTTGTCCTGGATGGTGTTGAGCTTCTTGAGTGTTGTTGGTGCTGCACACATCCCGGCTACACGCATCCCGGCAAGTAGCGAGTATTGCATCACGCTCCTGACTTGTGCCTTGTAGATGGTGGACAGGCTTTGGGGAGTCAGGAAGTGAGTTTACTCACTGCAGGATTCCCAGCCTCTGACCTGCTCTTGTAGCCACTGTATTTATATGGATGGTAACCCCAGGATGTTGATAGTTGGGGATTCAGCGATGATAATGCAGTTGAACGTCAACGGGAGATGGCTAGATTGCCTCTTGCTAGAGATAGTCGTTGCCTGGCACTTGTGTGGTGCAAATGTTACTAGCCACTTATCAGCCCAAGCTTAGATATTGTCCAAGCGTTGCTGTATGCAGGCACGGACTACTTCATTATCTAAGGAATCATGAATTGTACTGGACACTGTGCAATTATCAGTGAACATCTCTGCTTCTGACCTTATCTTGGAGGGAAGGTCATTGATGAGCAGCTGAAGATGGTTGGGCCGAGGACACTACCCTGAGGAATACCTGCACCAATGTCCTGGGGCTAAGGTGATTGGGCTCCAACAATCACAACCATCTTCCTCTGTGCTAGGTATGACTCCAACCAGTGGAGAGATTTCCTCCTAATTCCCATTGATTTCTATTTTGCTGGGGCTCCGTGATGCCACACTCTGTCAGATAGTGCCTTAATGTCAAGGGCAGTCACTCTCACCTCACCTCTGGGATTCAGCTCTTTTGTCTACATTTGGACCAAGGCTGTAATGAGGTCTGGAGCAGAATACCCCTGGCGCAACCCAAACTGAGCATCAATGAGCAGGTTATTGCTGAGTAAATGCCACTTGACAATACTGTCAATGACACCTTCCATCACTTTGCTGATGATTGATAGTAAACTGTTGGGACGGTAATTGGCTGGATTGGATTTGTCCTGCTTTTTGTGTACAGGACATACCTAGGTAATTTTCCCTGTTGGGTAGATGCCAGTGTTGTAGCTGTACTGGAACAGCTTGGCTAGGGGTTTGGTTAGTTCTGGAGCACAAGTCTTCAGTACTACAGCCGGGATGTTGTCAGAGTCCGTGGCCTTTGCTGTATCCAATACTTTCAGCCATTTCTTGATATCACATGGAGTGAATTGAATTAACTGAAGACTGGCATCTGTGGTGCTGGGGACCTCAGGAGGAGGCTGAGATAGATCATCCACTCGGCACTTCTGGGTGACGATGGGCGCAAGTGCTTCAGCATTGTCTTTTGTGCTGACATGCTGGGCTCCCCCATCAGTGAGGATTGGGGTGTTTGTGGAGCTTCCTCCTCCGGTTAGTTGTTTAATTGTCCACCACCATTCATCACTGGATGTGGCAGGACTGCAGAGCTTAGATCTGCTCTGTTGGTTGTGGGATCACTTTAGCCCTGTCAATAGAAGGCTGCTTCTCCTGTTTAGCATATTATTAGAATCAATTCTGAGAGACAGAATAAACTGACACTCAGAAAGGCACGGATTAATCAGGGATAGTCAGCATGGATTTGCTAAGGGAAGGTCGTGTCTTCCTCGTTTGATTGAAGTAACAAGGAGGATTGATGAGGACAGTGCGGTGGATGTGGTCCACATGGATTTTAGTAAGGCATTTGACGAGATCCCGCATGGCAGACTGGTCAGAAAAATGAAAACCCATGGGATACCGGGGAATGTGGCAGGTTGGATCCAGAATTGGCTCAGTGACAGGAAACAAAGGGTAGTAGTCGGCTGCTTTTGCAAATGGAAAGCGGTTTCCACTGGCGTTCCACAGGGCTCAGTGTTGGGTCCCTTGCTGTTTGTGGTATATATTAATGATTTGGACTTAAATGTGGGAGGCATGGTTGGAAAATTTGCTGATGACACAAAAATTGGCCATGTAATTGAGAGTGAAGAGGATAGCTGTATACTCCAGGATGATATCAATGGTTTGGTTGAGTGGACGGAAAAGTAGCAAATGGAATTCAATCTGAAGAAGTGTGAGGTAATGCATTTGGGGAGGGCAAACAAAGCAAGGGAATACACAATAAATGGGAGGATATTGAGAGGGTAGAAGAAATGAGAGACCTTGGAGTATATGTCCACAGGTCCCTGAAGGTGGCAGGACAGGCAGAGTGGTGAAGAAGGCATATGGAATGCTTTCCTTTATTGGCAGAGGTATATATAGAATACAGAAGCAGGGATGTGATGCTGGAACTGTATAAACGCTGGTTAGGCCACAGCTGGAGTATTGCGTACAGTTCTGGTTGCCACGTTACAGGAAGGACATAATTGCTCTGGAGAGAGTACAGAGGAGATTTACAAGATTGTTGCCAGGGCTTGAAAGTTATAGCTATGAGGAAAGATTGGATCAGCTAGGGTTGTTTTCCTTAGAACAGAGGAGGTTGAGGCGTGACTTAATTGAGGTGTACAAAATTTATGAGGGGCCTAGATAGAGTAGACAGGAAGGACCTGTTTCCCCTGGCGGAGAGGTAAATTACCAGGAGGCACAGATTTAAGATGATTGGTTGAAGGATTAGAGAGGACATGAGGAAAATCTTTTTCACCCAGAGGGTGGTGGGTGTCTGGAATTCACTACCAGGAAAGGTGGTGGAGGCAGAAACCCTCAACTCATTTAAAAGGTACCTGGACATGCACCTGAAGTGCTGTAACCTGCCAGGCTACGGACCAGGTGCTGGAAGGTGGGATTAGATTGGGTGACTAGTTTTTTCGGCTGGCACAGACACGATGGGTGAATGGCCTCCTACTGTGCTGTAATTTTTCTATGGTTCTACATATAGTCCTGTGTTGTAGCGTCACCAGATTGGCATCTCATTTATAGGTATGCTTGGGGCTGTTCCTGGCATGCTCTCCTGTACTCCTCAATGAACCAAGGTTGATCTCCTGGCTTGATGGTAATGGCAGAATGAGGGATATGCCGGGCCATGAGGTTACAGATTGTGGTTGAATACATTTCTGCTGCTGCTGATGGCCCACAGCACCTCCATAGATGCCCCGTTTTGAGCTGCGAGATCTGTTCTGAATCTATCCCATTTAGTACGGTGGAAGTACCACACAACACAATGGACAGTGTTTTCAGTGTGAAGATGGGACTTTGTCTCCACAAGAACTGTGCGGTGGTCACTCCTACCAATACTGCCATGGATCCATGCATCTGCAACAGGTAGATTGGTGAGGATGAGGTCAAGTAGACTTTTCCCTGTTAGTTTTCTCACCACCTGCCTAAAATTTTCAGATTTTGACTTATGAAAGATGAGTAACTGGAAAATTGTGGCTGAGAAGTTCAACATTCTCTCCTAATTAACCTTGGAAAACATTGATCTTTGGTGATGAAACATAAAGAGTAATTGCAGAATTTCAGAGACTGTCCCATTAAAGGTAAATTGCACAATTTGCATTTGATATTTGTACCAGGTTACTGTGGCTTTACTAACTTAGGGTCATATTAGAAATAGAACTACTAACTTGTTTGATCAATTGATAACTTAAGAGTTTGAATTAGAATTTGATTTTGATTCCAAACATAATTTGTTATTCTACATTGCAAGAAATGGTTTGCAGCTACAGAATTTGTTTTTCTTTGAGTAGTTGGTGGTCTCCATGCCATTTTGAATTTGTTTTTCTGTTTTTAAACAGGTAGGCGAAGCAAGAGCACTTTACAACCTTGGCAACGCATACCATGCTAATGGGAAAAGTCTTGCTTGTGCAGGAACACAGGATCCATGTGATTTTCCAGAAGAGGTGGTTGTGGCCTTACAAAAGGCTTCAGAATACTACGAGTGAGTAACTTCTTTCAATGGAATCATGGAATTTTAAAGCAGGGAAAGAAACCGTTCGATACATTGTGGCTGTGCCAGTTCTCTGAACGAGCTATCTACTTATTCTCCTGCTCTCTCCTTATATACCCACTTACATGGGTCTTTTTGAAATATTATCCACTTTCTTTTTAAAAGCTATGATGGATTCTGCCTCTCCCTATCTTTATTAGGGTAGATGTTCAAATCTTTTTTTGCTGAAATGAAAACAAAAAATCCTGGAAATACTCAGCAGGTCAGGCAGCATCTGTAGAGAGAAAAACAGAGTAAACCTTTTGACGTTAACTCTGTTTCTCTCTCCAAAGATGCTGCCTGACCTGAGTATTTTCAGCATTTTCTGTTTTTATTTCAGATTTCCAGCATCCACAGTATTTAACTTTTGCTCTTGCTCTTTTTTGCTGAACTGCCCCTTCAGAGATTCATGTCCCATGTGTACACTCCTCCCCCCCCACCCCACCCTGTCTTATTGGGGCAAGTTATCTTTGTATAGAAAAGAGGATTTTATTTTCTTGGCTAGAATAACATATTGCTTAAGAGAGAAAGCAACATAAATAGCGCCATACCCATGCTATGCTACTGAATAAACCTGAACTTTAAAGAAATGCTCGATGACTAACTTTTAGTGAGTAGGATTGGCTTGTTTACTAGCTCAATTTGTGGCATTTCTGTTTAATTTTGGAGAAATCCAACCACAAATTGGTCTCTACATTCAAGCGCCTTCTGTTCTTGTTTTTGATGTAAATGAAGAAAATCCCACTTGACGTAAAGTGGCCAAACATTCCAAAGGCCCATTGGGACAACTTGGGGAAGACTACTTGAATTTACAGGCAGAACTGATCAAGACGCGTGGTTTTGAAATGATCTCTTGAAACGGAGTCATCAGCAATGTTAATCAGATTCTCTTTTAGACGTGCCAATCTTAGCCTTTGATAGAAATTCCTCTGCAAATGTATTTGAACCCAAACAAAACTTTGCAATTCACTTGCCTCTGTTTTGCTGGGCAGTTTGAAAATGTTGCTGAATTTTGTGGATAGCTAAGATAAATACTCCATAATTGCATTCTTAACTTTTAGGACCAATATTTCACAGCCTATGATGACAAACCATGTTGGGTACATAGGTATATTTTCTTGCAGCACACAGCTACTCCACAACAAATGCCTTTTTGGTAAAGCTCCACTTTTCTGTGCATAATGTAAGTGCTAGTTCTTACAAGGAGGATGAGTCATTGCAAAGCAGCTTTGCTAATGCTGCTAAGAGCTAGCTAAAAATGGAACAGGAAATATCATCACCCCCTCTCACCAAGCACTCTTGAACATCTTGATTTACACAAACATACGAATTAGGAGCAGGAGTAGGGCACTCGGCCCTTCGAGCCTGCTCTGCCATTCAATAAGTTCATGGCTGAACTGATTACTCCACATTTCCACCTACCCGTGATAACCTTCCACCCCCTTGCTTATCAAGACTCTATCTACCTCTACCTTAAAAATATTGAAAGACTCTGCTTCCACTGCCTTTTGAGGAAGAGAATTCCAAAGGCTCACGACCCTCTGAGAGAAAAAAATTCTCCTCATCTCTGTCCTAAATGGGCGACCCCTTTATTTTTAAACAGTGACCCCTAGTTCTAGATTCTCCCACAAGGGGAAACATCCTTTGCAAATCCACCCTGTCAAGACCCCTCAGGATCTTGTATGTTTCAATCAAGTCGCCTCTTGCTCTTCTAAATTCCAGTGGATACAAGCCTAGCCTGTCCAATCTTTCCTCGTAAGACAGCCTGCCCATTCCAGGTATTCGTCTAGTAAACCTTCGCTGTACTGCCTCTAACGCATTTACATCCTTCCTTAAATAAAGAGACGAGTACTGTACACCATACTCCAGATGTGGTCTTACCAATGCCCTGTATAACCTCCCTATTTTTTATATTCAATTCCCCTCGTGATAAACGATAACATTCCTTTCCTAATTACGTACTGTACCTGCATACTAACCTTTTACGATTCATGCACTAGGACACCCAGATCCCTCTGCATCTTAGAGCTCTGCAATCTCTCACCATTTAGATAATATGCTTTTTTTATTCTTCCTGCCAAAGTGGACAATTTCACTTTCCCACATTATACTCCATTTGCCAGGTCTTTTGCCCACTCACTTAACCTATCTATATCCCTTTGTAACCCTCTTATGTCGTCTTCACAAGTTACTTTCCCACCTACCTTTGTGTCATCAGCAAATTTAGCAACCATACCTTCGGTCCCTTCTTCTAAGTCATTTATATGAATTGTAAAAAGTTGAGGCCCCAGCACAGATTCCTGTGGCACACCACTCGTTATATCTTGCCAACCAGAAAATGACCCATCTATGCCTATTCTGTTTCCTGTTAGCTGGCCAATCTTCTATCCATGCCAATATGTTACCCCCCCACAATATGAGCTTTTATTTTCTGCAGTAACCTTTGATGTGACACCTTATCAGATGCCATCTGGAAATCTAAGTACAGTACATTTTGGAAGGTCGAATTTGAATGCGGAATACAGGCTTAAAGACAGGATTCTTGGCAGTGTGGAGGAACAGAGGGATCTTGGGGTCCACGTCCATAGATCACTCAAAGTTGCCACCCAAGTTGATAGGGTTGTTAAGAAGGCGTATGGTGTATTGGCTTTCATTAACAGGTGGATTGCGTTTAAGAGCCGCGAGGTTATGCTGCAGCTCTATAAAGCCCTGGTTAGACCATGCTTGGAATATTGTGTTCAGTTCTGGTCGCCTCATTATAGGAAGGATGTGGAAGCTTTAGAGAGGGTGCAGAGGAGATTTACCAGGATGCTGCCTGGACTGGAGGGCATGTCTTATGAAGAAAGGTTGAGGGAGCTAGGGCTTTTCTCATTGGAGCGAAGAAGGATGAGAGGTGACTTGATAGAGGGGTACAAGATGATGAGAGGCATAGATAGAGTGGATAGCCAGAGACTTTTTCCCAAGGCGGAAAGGGCTATCACCAGGGAGCATAATTTTAAGGTGATTGGAGGTAGGTTTAGGGGGGATGTCAGAGGTAGGTTCTTTACATAGAGAGTGGTGGGTGCGTGGAATGCACTGCCAGCGGTGGTAGTAGAAGCAGATACATTAGGGACATTTAAGCGACTCTTGGATAGGTACATGGATGATAGTAGAATGAAGGGTATGCAGGTAGTTTGATCTTCGAGTAGGTTAAAGGGTCGGCACAACATCGTGGGCCGAAGGGCCTGTACTGTTCTTTGTTCTATGTTCTACATCCACTGGTTCCCCTTTATCCATAGCACATGCAACTCCCTCAAAGAACTCCAATAATTTTTTTTTTTTAAGGGATACAGCACTGAAACAGGCCCTTCGGCCCACCGAGTTTGTGCCGACCATCAACCACCCGTTTATATTCGTCCTACATTAATCCCATATTCCTACCACATTCCCAACTTCCCTCAATTCCCCTACCTATACTAGGGGCAATTTACAGTGGCCAATTTACCTATCAACCTGCAAGTCGTTGGCTGTGGGAGGAAACCGGAGCACCCGGCAAAAACCCACGCAGTCACAGGCAGAACTTGCAAACTCCGCACAGGCAGTACCCAGAATTGAACCCGGGTCGCTGGAGCTGTGAGGCTGCCGGGCTAACCACTGCGCCGTCCTTAAACATAATCTCCCTTTCACAAAACCATGTTGATTCTGCCTGATTACCTTGAATTCTTCTAAATGCCCTGCTATAAAGTCTTTAATAATAGCTTTTAACATTTTCCCTAAGACAGATGTTAAGTTAACTGGCCTGTAGTTTCCTGCTTTTTGTCTCCCTCCCTTTTTGAATAAAGGAGTTACATTCGCTATTTTCCAATCTAAAGAAACCTTCCCCGAGTCTAGGGAATTTTGGAAAATTAAAACTAACGCATCAACTATATCACTAGCCACTTCTTTTAACAGCCTAGGATGAAGTCCATCAGGACCCGGGGACTTGTCAGCCCATAGCTCCAACAATTTGTTCAGCACCACTTCCATGGTGCTTATAATTTTCTTGAGCTCCTCCCTCCCTTCCATTTCCTCACTTACAGCTAATACTGGGATGTTACTTGTATCCTCAATAGTGAAGACTGATGCTAAATATCTGTTCAGTTCATCTGCCATCTCCTTATTATCCATTATTAATTCCCCAGACTCACTTTCTATAGGACCAATGCTCACTTTATCATGGCTTTTTCTGGGGGGGAGGTGTGTGAAGCGATTAAATCCAACTAATTTTACCTGGAATTTTGTATGTTATATGGTATAATTCCAAAGCATTGCTCATGGTGCATAAAATATGTTTTCTTTTTGACATCAAATAATCTTCTTTGAAGAATTTTGATCAGCCTTAAGAAAAAGGTTATCCATTCAGTTTTACTGGTTTGTTCCTAGAAGGGAATGAAGAGCTGGTAAGGGAATTAGGATGTCTGTACAAGGGATCCTTGCCAATGTTCCCTCTAAGCTGCACAGCAACATGAAAGTTCCCACATGGCTGCACAAAGAAATTTAAAGGGGTCACGCACTTAAAGAAATCGCTCACCCAATCAAAAAAAAGGGAACAATTGATCCTAGCATAAACTCATAATGAATCCATATGCTGCTTCGTGTGTTCTTTTGAGTGTCAGATGTACAAACTGATTCTGGTAATGGCTGACTTTCACGAAGAGTATGCGGTGATGTTAATTTGAACAGTGATCATTGTTATACTTCTGGTGCACTATCCACTACTTTGTATTTCTTAACTGAATTTATCCTTGCTTTGTCTTTTTCTTTGTTAAGCGAAGTTCTAATCCGAACTAACCATTGGAAATCACTATTATTTACCTGAAACAATTTATTCGTAGGGAAGATTTAGCAATTGTTAAGGAGCTTGGAGACCGAGCAGCCCAGGGACGTGCTTATGGGAATCTAGGAAATACACATTACCTTTTGGGAAACTTCAGAAAAGCAGTGAAATCCCACAAGGAGGTAAGAAATATGAAAAATGTATTTTAATCCTAACTTCATTTCAGGGTGCCAGCATGGAGATGCAAATTATCAAAAATGCGTTGTTTTTCTTCATGTTTTCTATAGATAGAAGGCAGAGTGGAGTAGTTAATCTGGATCTTCCTGGATTAATCTTGTTTTGTACCCTGATGGGTAATGGAAACCACCAGGTCTCACTATTTAAGGCATCAACCCCTTTTAAAAGTGTTCTCATCAATTCTTTTTATTTTTCTTCTGTTGATGTCACACTTTACAATGCTTCTGTGGATGTAAAACAACACTGTCTTTTGCTTGGTCTGTTGATTTTGAAGTATTTTATTCTCCACATTAAGAGCTGAATTTTATTATCCCGCCGCTGAGAGCAATGGCGGGTGCACAAAATGGCGGCTATTTAGCATAATGATGGCAGCTGCCCCCCCCCGCCATCACGTAGCGGGCGCAGCATTGGCGATGCCATTAACAGCATCTCCTGATGTTGGATTCCAGAGTTCCACACCCTATCCCTCAACAGTATTCACTTGCAGAGTTCGCTCCTTCCCTCACAACTGTAGATTGAGCTGAGCGGCAATGTCCGATGTGTTAAGAAAATTCCAGAAGGGAACAACGGATGATTTACCTAATCTTTGCGGGCACCAATGTCTCTACCCTCGGTGGCACCAGTTTTTCAAATACTGGAAAGTGACGGCACGTGAGTGCCACAAATCACGCATTAGATTGCGAACGCCTGACAGGATTGCGGTGAATTAGATACAAATTCATGCAAAACAGTATATAACAGATTTAAATTATGTCGCATTGTGGTGGAGGTGCTGCCACGGAACGTTGCTGCCTCCCAAAAAAATCGGAAGCTGGCATTGCGATGTCTGGTTCTGTGGTGGATAACTCTGTGCCGATTCTCCGGCCACCGCCACCCCCCGCCCCATCCAAATTACCTGCCTTCTAACAGAGTATAAATCCAGCCCTAAGGTTTTGCTATTTTTAGAAATTTAATTGAAGCTACTGGAAAAGAAAGTTTTCCTTTACAAAGTGATTCCTGACAACGCAGCCGGCCACTGATGTCATCTGTCTGCGCCAAGGTGCACACATGCGCAGACAGGCTCCTGCTCTCTGCGCGTGCGCTGCGTTCCGACTTGCCAGGACTGTTTAGCGCATGCGCCGATGACATCATCGCGTGACGTGTGCATCTTCAGGCAACGCGCATGGTTGGCCTCTGTGCATGCGATTTACGCGTACAGCAATGCAACGTCAACGGGTATTCACCCATGCATCAAGCTCTGCTCCCCTCCTACCTCGCTGCTCTCTCTGGCCACTCCGCTTTTTCAGCCACTCCACTCCACCCTTGCTGCTCTCTCCGACCGCTCTGCTTTTTCAGCCACTCCACCCTTGCTGCTCTCTCCGCCTGCTCCACTCCCCCCCAGCTGCTGTCTCCAGTCGCTCCGCTCTTTCAGCCGCTCCACTCCCCCCCCCCCCCCCCCTCGCTGCTCTCTCCGGCCGCTCTGCTGCACTCCCCCCTCCCTCGCTGCTCTCTCCGGCCACTCCACTCCCCGCCCCCCTCCCCCTCGCTGCTCTGTCAGGCCACTCTGTTCTTCCAGCCGCTCCGCTCCCCCAGTCCCCGGCCCGCTCCGCTCGTCCCCAGCCCTGGCCCGCTTGCTCACTCTCCCTCCCGCCATTGTGTGCTGCCATGTGTTTAGGTTAGTTGCCTTCGTATGATTATTTGAGCAGCGCCATCTTTAGTCCTGGCAGCTGCCTGAAGTCGCAGACTGTGACGTTTTAGTGGCATGTGCTGCATTTGCACATGTACCACTGCAGCGCCACCTAGTGGTAGCATTGTCAACAAATGCAGCCTTTCCTTTATTGCTTATAGCCAGTGACTGATTGATTATATTGTGAGAATTCTGCAAAGTAGTGGAGTGAGTGTAATTTGTGCCATTCCTTTCTAGTATGAACTTTGGTCAAAGCCAGTTTGTGAAAATATCAAGCTGTGAACTTTAAAGGGGCTGATGATATCAAACCTGGGCTGAATAGGTATAGTTAGCTGTTTGTGTATGAAGTGTGCCCTTGCATTAATTATGTTTTGATCTTATGAAATTTTAAATGAAACTGAAACGTCTGGGCAATGCACTTAAAGTGGCTAGATGCCTCTAATTTCAGTTTAAAGGTGCTACTTTTTTCCCGTCACACTTTCAAACATATATAATAATCCAGTAAATAAAAGTGCAAACTGTAATGTACACTACTATTGTCTAAATATTGAAGTTAACTACTTTTGATATTCGGTTTGATTTAACTCTTCATATTTTCAGCGCTTAGAAATTGCAAAGGAGTTTGGAGACAAATCAGCTGAAAGGAGAGCTTGTAGCAATCTGGGGAATGCCTATGTGTTTCTTGGTGATTTTGCAATGGCAGTTGAATATTACAAGTAAGCATTGTTTGCATATGAAAACTGTTGTCTTAATTTTGAAATCTAGTAGCTAAATTTTGTGAAAGCATTTTTTGTGGAAACTTACTCTGAGGTATGACTCCATGATACCTGTATCCTTCCATGACCTCACCAAAGTGGCCATTCATGTGTAAACCTAGATCAACAAGACCTCCTCCAATCTGAGGTGCTATGGCTAATTTGAATGGCCCTCAGTTGCTTTGGTTTGAGGTCATTTAGCTCTGCATAGACCAAAGATCAAACCTGGGACTTTTCTTGGTCTGTGGTTCATTATTACCACACCACAAGATATTTACTTGGCCATAGTAGAATCACAGCTGTGTGTGTTCTTGAATGTAGTGACCAATTTGAAAGGCTGCCTAAATGACCTGGCTTAGTCAATTAGCACTGCATAGACCAGAGATCAAACCTGGGACTTTATCTGGTCTGTTTGTCTTGGTGCCATGCCACAAGGTACGCTTATCCACATGGCCATGATACCCAATTGTGTTTTAATCTGATTTTGAACTTAAACTAGATTTACAGTTCTTGAAAAACCTGTCCGTTCCAATTTCTTCGAAGCACTGAAATACACCAAAAATCATACTTGAAAATGTTGCATAACATATAGGTATTTTCAAAATGTTTTGACCTGTGTACCTTACTGATATTCATTTAGGAGAACACTGCATCTTGCTCGACAGCTGAAGGACAGAGCTGTGGAAGCACAAGCTTGTTACAGCCTTGGAAACACTTACACTCTGCTTCAAGACTATGAAAAGGCCATTGAATACCATTTGAAACACCTTATGATAGCACAAGAGCTTGTGGATAGGTAAAATTTAAAATAATCGCTTTAATCTCTATGCATTATTGATGTCACATTTAGGCTATCGTGACTGGTCATAGTCCACAATATAAATGCATTTCTTTATATGAAAAATGGTTTGAAATGCATTGCAGTGCTGATACTGCAATGATAGGCAGCACCATTGAAAGAAAGCTGAGCTTACATTAACAGGTGCTCATAATCAGAAGAAAACTTAGCTGTCTGAAGAAAGCTAACTTAGAAGAAAAATTTGCTATCAAAGTAACGGTGAGGCTAATTATGTTTACTGTTAATTATGCAAGAATCGCACAGCAACTTCATGTGAGGGCAGTTGCATGGTTAAACATGAAAATCCAAAATTTGATGTTCAAGATGTGCCACTTTGCTGTTTTTGTGAAAATAGTATTTTGCTCTCTGCCTCACCTTTTCAAATGCACTGAATGATTACAAACCAAGATCTGGAAAGTGGGATTAGGCTGGATAAATTTTTCAGCCAGTGCAGACACAATGGGCTGAATGGCTTCTTTCTATGTTGTAAATTCTCTGTGGTTCCAATTACTAACTTGTCTCAGAAAGTTACGTCAAGTCATTTTAAGTCCAGGTGCCCTTCTAACAATATAAGTGTTAATTACTGCCAGTCAACCTCTCTCAGCACTGAAAGTTAACTATCGAGTGTAGAGTCTCACTCTTTTTCATGTTTTAATTGTAGTTGGAGATTTTTTTTTAACTTTTCATTTGTCTTTTCTTTCACCCACTGTCTCTATCCAGTCTTTCTTTCCCCCCTTATTTTTCTCTTTCTGTAGGCTAATGCTCTGGGAACATGGGTTCGAATTCCACCATGGCAGATGGTGAAATTTGAATCTAATTAATAAAAATCTGAAATTAAAAAGCTAGTCTAATGGTGACCAAGAAACCATTGTCGATTATTGTAAAAACCCATCTGGTTCACAAATGTCCTTTCGGGACGGAAATCTGCAATCCTTACCCGGTCTGGCCTACATGTGACTGGACCCACAGCAATGTGGTTGACTCTTAAATGCCCTTTGAAATGGCAGTTAGGGCTGGGCAATAAATGCTGGCCTAGCCAGGGGTGCCCACATGCCACGAACGAATAAATAAAAAATATTTATTTGAATTCACCCACTCTGTTAACTTGGTGTTGTTCACAAGCCTTCAATCTGGTTAAGGAGATTGAACAGTACAAGAAACTTTCCGTTTCCAGATATGGGGTACTGCACCATTTCCATCTTGCACTCCCAGAGCAAAATATTGAGATTAAACAGGAAAGGGCAAGAACAGCAGTTGCTGTTTGCTGACTGGCTACAGCAAATTCTGGACAAATTTAGAGTCATAAGAATCATTATGGCACAGAAGGAGGCCATTCCATCCATTGAGTCCATGCTGGGTCTCTGCAAGCAGTCCAGTCAGTTCCATTCCCCTGCTTTATTCCTGTAGCCTTCCAAGTCTATTTCCCTCAAGTGTCCATCCAGTTTTCTTTTGCAATCATTGATCGTCTCTGCTTTCACCACCCTCATAGGCAGCAAGTTCCAGGTCATTACCACTCGCTGCATTTAAAAAAAAAAAAAAGTTCTTCCTCACATCTACCCTACTTCACTTGCCCAAAACCTTAAATCTGTGTCCCCTAGTCTTTGTACCGTCAGCTAATGGAAACAGCTTTTCTTTGTCTACCTTGTCTAAACCTGCCATAATCGTGTACATCTCTATTGTTTCTCCCCTCAGCCTCCTTTGCTCCCAAGGAGAATAACTCCAGATTTTCCCACCCAATCTTGTAGCTAAATTCCCTCATCCTTGGAACCATTCTGGTAAATCTCCTCTGCACCCTCTCAACAACTGTCACATCCTTCCTAAATTGTGGTGACCAGATCTGGATGCAATACTCTAGTTGTGGCCTAGCCAGAGCTTTATAAAAGTTATATATATTATTATTTATAAAGGTTCAGCCTAGTTTCCCTGCTTTTGCACTCGATACCTTTATTTATGAAGCTCAAGATCCCATAAGCTTTGCTAACGACTCTCTCAATATGTCCAGTCACTGTCAAAGATGGATGCACATGAACCTCCAGGTCACGCTGTCCTTGTACACTCTTTAGAACTGTGCCATCAAGTCAATGTTTCCTCTTCCTATCGATTCTTCCAAAATTCATCACCTCACACTTGTCTGTATTAAATTCCATCTGACACTTGTCTGCCCGTTCTGCTAGTCTATCTGTCCAGTTGCAGGTGGTTCATATCATTCTCATTGTATGCCACACCTCCAAGGTTATCATTGGCAAATTTTGACATTTTACTCTGTATTTCAATATCCAAGTCATTTATATATAGTAAAAAAAGCAATGGTCTTAACACTGAACCTTGGGGAACACCAATGTCTACCATCCTCCAGTCTGAAAATTTTCTGTCCTTAAGCCATTTTTTATCACAGCTGATGCTGACCCTCCTTTTCCATGAGACATAATTTTGTTAGCCAGCCTTTTTATGTCGTGCTTTGTCAAATGCTTTCTTAAAATACATATAGACAACATCCATGGCGTTCCCTTCATCAACCTTCTCTGTTACTTCATCAGAAAATTCAATTCGTTTAGTCAAGCATGATCTGCCTTTTACATATCTGTGCTGGCTCTCCTTAATTAACTCAAACCTAACCAAGAGTTTGATTTTGTTTTTTCCCCCTGATTTATTATTTCTAAAATCTTAACCACTGCTGATGTCAAACTGACCAGCCTGTAGTTACCAAGAATGTCCTTACACCCTTGAAGAAGGGTGTCACATTTGTCAATTTCCAATCTTCTGGCACTTCCCTCGTTTCTAGGGGAGATTGGAATATTATGACAAACCCTTCCACTATCTCCACCCCAACTTCCTTTAGCAACCCGGCATCCAAGCCATCCGGAACAGGTGACTTATCCAGTCTAAGCATAACCAACCTTTCCAGAACGTCCTGCCTATCAATTTTCACCCCCATCCACTGTATCTACCTTCTCTGCTTCTACCGATTATTTTGTCAGCATCCTCTTCCTTAGTAAACACCAATACAAAGTACTCATTCAGTATTCGAGCCTTATCCAGTGCCTCTAAACATATATCACCCTCTTCATCTCTAATAGGACCCATCCAGCCTCTTGCTATCTATTTACCATTTACATGCCAGAAGAAGATTTTTGGATTCCCTTTTATGTCAACTGCCATTCTATTTTCATGTTCGCTATTTGCCAGTCTTATTTTCCTCTTCTCTGCCCCTATCCACTTATTGTATTTGGCCTGTTTCTCATTTAGAGTTCACCTGACATGCATCATATACCCTCTTTTTTGTTTTTTCTTCATATTCTCTATCTCTCTCGTAATCCAAGGAGTCCTGGCTTTGGTTCCCCTACCTTTCACCCTTGTTGGAACGTACCCGGCTTGTACCTGAAATGGCTCCTCCTCAAAGATGACCCATTGTTCCATTAGTTCTTCCTGTCAGTCTTTTGTTTCCATTTTACCCTGGCTATATCTCCTCTCATCCCACTGACATTAACCTCTTCCAATTTAGAGGTTCTGCTTTAGATTAAAAGCAAAATACTGCGGATGCTGGAAATCTGAAATAAAAACAAGAAATGCTGGAATCACTCAGCAGGTCTGGCAGCATCTGTGAAAAGAGAAGCAGAGTTAACGTTTCGGGTCAGTGACCCTTCCGAAGAAAACAAATTTTTGCCATGCAGCATTGCTTTCTATTATTGGGCTGCATATTTGTAAGCACTTAAGCAAGTACTAACTCCTTCTCCCCAGCCACATACAGTGAGCCATCAATAGTAAACAAAATATAAACAAAAGGTTTTAAATGAATTAATATTCCTTGGTTTCATCATAGCATCTCTTCATAAATGTTACCTTATATATTACTGGTACAATATATTCCACTTTTTGCAAGATGAGATGTGTGTACCTGTTCTGCCTATAGCTCTGATAACTTCTGTATGTGTAGATTCTTGTTTAAGAAAAATAGAACTTGAAAATACAGAAAAAGTCAAGTAATATGGCCAAAATCTATTAAATCTGCTTTTAATTTAAATTTTAGGATTGGTGAAGGGAGAGCTTGCTGGAGTTTAGGAAATGCTTACACTGCACTAGGAAATCATGAACAAGCTATGCATTTTGCAGAGAAACATTTTGAAATTTCAAAAGAGGTAATCTTTTTCTTTACAAATTTTTTAAAGTATATTTTTTGAAAAAGTACATCATATAAAAGTTCAAATTTGACATTGCATGAAGTGTAATACCATTTAGTTTCTTTCAATACTGTACGTAGCACTCTGAGGCGTCTCACTATTCTTGTAATTACAGGTTATATTTACAATATACATTTCATGTGAAACATTGTCATGTGTACAGCATGGGGTTTTACACTGGTTCCAGCCCCTCTGTATACTATGTCAGGAGGGCTTTAGTACAGTAACACCGAGAGCACTTCGCACCTAATGACCAGGTTTTTTCCCACAATGGCGAGGGAGTGCCACTCCCATATGTACAATTTCTGTTTGGCCTTAGCTATATGCTCCTCCCAGTTTTTGGCACACACCCTGGTTCCTCTGAATCATATCCCAGAATCTTCAGGTGGTTTGACCCGACTGTGAAAGGGACAAAGATTGGTCATTCCATTTCCCAAAGAACATGGCCTCGCTTTTGCTGCAGTTCACTTTAGCTCTCGAGGCCAGTTTGAACTGGTTGGAAATGCTCATCAGTCTGCGAACAGACAGTGGATTGGAGCAGAAGACAGCTACATTGTTTATGCACAGGGAAGCTTTGACCTGAGTGCTTCTGCTGCCTGGGATCGTCACCCTTTTTATGTTTGCATCCTTCCTGATGGACTCGGTAAAATGTTCAATATCGCACACGAGCAAAACAGAGGGGCAAAGACAGCCTTGCCTGACTCCAGATTTGATCAGAAAGCTTTCTGATTCCCACCCATTGGAAACTGCGCTACCAATGTTTGTGTAGAGCAGTTGGATCCGATTGCAGATTCCCTCCCCAAACCCATTTTGGAGAGCCATTTAGGCCTCCCAACAGCCAGCGGGAGGTAGAGGAGCAGATATGTAGACAGATTTTGGAAAGATGTAAAGGTAACAGGGTTGTGGTGGTGGGTGATTTTAACTTCCCCAAAGTGACTGGGACTCACTTAGTGCTGGGGGTTTTAGATGGGGCAGAATTTGTAAGGAGCATCCAGGAGGGCTTCTTGAAACAATATGTAGATAGTCCAACTAGGGATGGGGCCGTACTGGACCTGGTATTGGGGAATGAGCCCGGCCAGGTGGTCGAAGTTTCAGTAGGGGAGCATTTCGGGAACAGTGACCATAATTCCATAAGTTTTAAGGTACTTGTGGATAAGGATAAGAGTAGTCCTCGGGTGAAGGTGCTAAATTGGGGGAAGGCTAATTATAATAATATTAGGCAGGAACTGAAGAATTTAGATTGGGGGTGGCTATTTGAGGGTAAATCAACATCTGACATGTGGGAGTCTTTCAAATGTCAGTTGATTAGAATCCAGGACCAGCATGTTTCTGTGAGGAAGAAGGATAAGTTTGGCAAATTTCAGGAACCTTGGATAATGCGGGATATTGTGAGCCTAGTCAAAAAGAAAAAGGAAGCATTCGTAAGGGCTGGAAGGCTAGGAATAGATGAATCCCTTGAGGAATATAAAAACAGTAGAAAGGAACTTAAGCAAGGAGTCAGGAGGGCTAAAAGGGGTCATGAAAAGTCATTGGCAAACAGGATTAAGGATAATCCCAAGGCTTTTTATACATATATAAAGAGCAAGAGGGTAACTAGGGAAAGGGTTGGCCCGCTCAAGGACAGAGAAGGGAATCTATGTGTGGAGCCAGAGGAAATGGGCGAGGTATTAAATGAGTACTTTGCATCAGTATTCACCAAAGAGAAGGACTTGGTGGATGATGAGCCTAAGGAAAGGAGTGTAGATAGTCTCAGTCATCTCATTATCAAAAAGGAGGAGGTGTTGGGTGTCTTGCAAAGCATTAAGGTAGATAAGTCACCAGGGCCTGAAGGGATCTACCCAAGAATACTAAGGGAAGCAAAGGAAGAAATTGCTGGGGCCTTGACAGAAATCTTTGCATCCTCATTGGCTACAGGTGAGGTCCCAGAGGACTGGAGAATAGCCAATACTTTGTGTCTGTCTTCACTGAGGAAGATACTAGAAATCTCCCAGAATTAGAGATCCAAGGGACGAGGGAGAATGAGGAATTGAGGGAAATCAGTATTAGCAAGAAGGTTGTACTGGGGAAATTAATGGGGCAGAAAGTTGATAAGTCCCCAGGACCTGATATTCTACATCCCAGAGTGTTGAAAGAGGCAGCTATGGAGGTAGTGGATGCATTGGTGATCATCTTCCAAAATGCTATAGAATCTGGAATGGTTCCTGCACATTGGAAGGTAGCAAATGTCACACCACTATTTAAGAAGGTAGAGAGAGAAAACAGGGAACTACGACCTGCTAACCTTGCATCAGTAGTAGGGAAAATGCTAGAATCTGTTCTAAAGGATGTGATAAATGAACACTTGGATAATAATGATCTGATTGGGCATAGCCAGCATGGATTTACGAATGGGAAATTATGTTTGGTGAACCTTTTGGACTTTTTTTTGAGGATGTTACTAACAGAATTGATAAAGGGGAGTTGGTGGATGTAATATACTTGGATTTTCTGAAGACTTTTGATAAAGTCCCCCACAGGAGTATGGTTGGCAAAATTAAAGCACATGGGATAGGAGGTAATATACTAGCATGGATTAAGGATTGGTTAACGGGCAGAAAACAGAGTAGGAATAAACGGGACATTCTCGCGTTGGCAGGCTGTGACTAGTGGGATACTGCAAGGAACAGTACTTGGGGCCCCGGCTGTTCATAATATATATCAATGATTTGGATGTGGGGACCAAATGTAATATTTCCACATTTGCAGATGCCACAAAACTACGTGGGAATGTGTGTTGAGGAAGATGCAAAGCGGCTTCAAGGGGATTTGGACAGACTTAGTGAGTGGGCTAGAACATGGCAGATGGAATATAACGTGGAAAACTGTGAGGTTATCCATTTTAGTAGGAGGAACAGATGTGCAGAGTATTGCTTAAATGTTGCGAGATTAGAAAGTGTAGATGTACAAAGGGACCTGAGTGTCCTCGTCAGTAAGTCACTGAAAACTAACATGCAGGTGCAGTAAGCAATTAAGAAGTCTAATGGTATGTTAGCCTTTATCACAAGAGGATTTGAGTACAGGAGAAGTAAAATCTTGCTTCAATTGTATAGAAACTTGGTTAGACTGCTCCTGGAGTACTGTGTGTAGTTTTGGTCACCTTACCTTAGGAAGGATATTATTACCATAGAGGGAGTGCAACAAAGGTTCACCAGACTTGTTCCCGGGATGGCGGGACTGTCCTATGAAGAGAGACTGGGAAAACTGGGCCTGTATTCTCTAGAGTTTCAAAGAATGAGGGGTGATCTCACTGAAACCTACAAAATACTTAAAGGGATAGACAGGGTAGATGCAGCTAAGATGTTTCTCCTGGTTGGGGAGTCTAGAACCCAGGGAACATAATTTCAAAATAAGGGGGAAGCCACTTGGGACAGAGATGAGGAGAAATTTCTTTACTCAGGGGGTTGTGAATCTTTGGAATTCTCTACCCCAGAGGGCTGTGGAAGCTCAGTCATTGAGTATGTTTAAAGTCGAGATTGACAGATGTCTAAATACCAATGACATAAATGGATATGGGGATAGTGTGGGAAAAAAGGCATTGAAGTAGATGATCAGCCATGATCGTATTGAATGGCTGAGCAGGCTCGATGGGCTGAATGGCTACTCCTATGTTCCCATGTCTGTACCGGCTCTTTGAAAGAGCTGTCCAATTAGTTCCTTTCCTCTACTCTTTCCCCATAGCCTTGCTATTTTCTCTGCTTCAAGTATTTATCCAATTCCCATTTGGAAGTTACTAGTGAATCTGCTTCCAGCACCCTTTCAGGCAGTGCATTCCAGATCATCATAACTCGCAGCACAAAAAAAATTGCTCCTCCTCTCACCTCTTGCTCTTTTGCCAACTACCTTTAAATCTGTGTTCTCTAGAAACAATTTGTCCTTATTTACTCGAACAAAACCCCTCATGATTTATGATCAGCCAGATCAGATAATCCTTCACTATGTAAATCTTGCTAGTTGGTGTTGATGAACTCTCTTTTTGATTTCTGTCGATCAGAGAGAGGCTGTGATAGAAATTGGGACAGATGCTATTTGAGGGTCACTGATGCAACATGCCTGTTTTTTTAAAAATGCCTGTACTTGTCTTGCTTTTGAGACTTGAATCAGCACCATTTTCCAAGTACTCTTTGTGGAATAATCTGCAAGATGAAATATGAAAATCTGTCAGTCATCACAAGAGTGATAAAATCAAACTGATGATCTGGACAGAACCAAATAAAACATCTTCTGGGTTTACCGAACAGAAATTCTCCCACCCCAGTAAATATCGGGGCCATTGTTTCTGAGAAGCAAACTCGTATTTCACGAAAGATTCCGTAAACCAATATGCTGCATGAAATAAAGAATAATGTGTGGATAAAATCTACATAAATGCAGCTTGAGTGTTGCACTTACAGGAGAATTCTAATCTTGAAATTCTTAGGTGTGAAGAAGATATGTTTTATGAATAGTTGTGTTTTTTTGGTCAAAATCGCATATTAAGTTGTAGAAATTGAATCTATTATTTACTGTTCGAACTACCAGAGGTTTGCAGTGCTTTTCTAATTGTGTATGAAAATGAAAGGCAGGTTCGGCTTTTGAAATACTTTAGACATTGTTTGGCATTGTGAAGCTGCTAGTCCTATAAAATAGAGTCGCAGTTCATACAAATAATCTCTGCAATGTACTTTTAACATGTCAGTATTTTATATTTTACAGGTAAGGGACAGAAGTGGTGAACTCACAGCTCGGATGAATCTTTCAGATCTTCAGATGGTTTTGGGCATTAGTTACAGTGCAAACAACTCCATCTTGGCCACAAGCCATGAACTGGATTGTAACTTGCAAGGTGGGTGTAAAGAAATCCTGTGTAAGGAAGTCTCTTGCGACCCCAACTTTAACCTGGGCTCTGCTTGAATGCAGCTCCCTGCTGCAATCATCAAAGTTGCCCTGTTACTGTTTCTGTTGAAGAGCTGCAGATCTTAGCATGAAATTATGTTTGGTGATAGCATTTTTCTGCTTATCAATACAGTGATTTGTCATGGTTAGAAGTACTTGAATATTTCATCTGTTTTCTTGTTAGTGTGGCCAAGTGAAATGTAATTATTAGCACTGGTCTAAAGTGTATCATGGGATTATTTAATTCCATTTGCACAGGCTTATCTTTTTAATACTCACAAGAACTTACCAAGTGTGTCATATGGATGAAACAACGGAGCTGAATAAAATTATAATGTAGCAGTGGGGGGTGGACGGGAAGCAGTGCATAGAGGCACGTGAAGATAATGAATAGAAATGTGCATTTGGTGGAGACCTTAGGTTCTGCTTAAAATAATGCCATGACAACTTGTTTGCATTTATTACCAAGATTTTAGTAATTTCAGTTTTGTACAGATGTCTGTTACAAACAAGTTCTTTATATTTCTTTAAAAATTGGATTCTTAAGGCCAGGGAGTCATGAAGTTTAGGAACTGTTTTAAAAAAACTTTATTGAACTTTATTTACAAGACCTTTGGCTACTTCATGGGTAATGTCAAAAGTCATTCTCTGTACACTTCGTAAGATATCATAAGATCAGTCCTTACACCTTGAATAAATAATTAAAGATGTGTTTATATCATAGTTTCCAGTTAAGAATAGACACATAATATAAGAAAAAGAATAATAGCATTTTGAGACATACTTTTCCCCGCTGGATAGAAAATTGTCCCAGTGGTTTTTGCTGGGGTAAAAAAGATTAAGAGGTTATATTGGACAGTGGTTGCAGTTAAGTACCTCTGCTGCAGTTAAAAAAACAAAAATTGAGGTAGCAGTTAAAAAAAACTCTTATTGATCTATTATTATTCTAGGTGCTCGACCAAGATTAGGGCGTCGACAAAGTATGGAAAAAATGGAAGTAATGAAGTTAACACCAGATAAGGTACTGGCATTTAAAATTGTAACAACATACTATGAGCCAGAGAAGGAGATGTTGGGACCAAGGAGGAAGTTTTTAAGGAGAGTCTTAAGGGAGAACAGAGAAGTCGAGGGTTTAAGGAGGAGAATCAATAGCTTAGGGCCCAGACAGCTAAGGTTTGACTATTAGTGGTAGAGTGAAGGAAATTGGGATTCACAAGAGGCCAGAATTGGGGGAACGCAGTTTTTTTTTGAGAATTGTAGGGCTGGAGAAGGTTAGAGATATAGGGATGCACAGAGCTGTGGAGGAATTTGAACACTAGCGAGAATTTTACATTCGAGTTGTTAGCAGACTGACTGGTCCGCGATGGGTGAATGGGACTTGGTGTGAGTTAGGATGCGGGCAGCAGAGTTTTCGATGAGCTCAAGTTTATGGAAGGTGGAGGATGGGAAGCCAGCCAGGAAGGTATTGGAATAGTTGAGTCTCAAAGTAACAAATGCATTGATGAGGGTTTCAGCAGTAGATGGGCTGAGGCAGAGACAGACATTACTGAGGTGGAAGTAGGAGATCTTGGTGTTGGAGAGGATATGGGGTCAGAAGCTCAGCTCAGGGTACAATAGCATGCTGACGTTGCAAGCTGTCTGATTCAGCTTGAGACAG
The DNA here is from genome assembly GCF_036365525.1 of Heterodontus francisci. NCBI lineage: Eukaryota > Metazoa > Chordata > Chondrichthyes > Heterodontiformes > Heterodontidae > Heterodontus > Heterodontus francisci. Next base: position 85,285,700 of record NC_090378.1, read on the forward strand.
TAGCCGGGGTGGGGTTTAATTGGAGGAAGCAGTTCATTCACGACTGGAAGAGTATAAACCCTTAACGCTATAAAGAATTTAGGCTAACTAGCATAACAGTAGAAATTCTGTCTGTACACTGTGTGACAATACTCTCTGGATTCATTGTAATTTTCAGTAGACCGTGTCGTCACCACAGATTTCAAGAGACAGTCATGCTTGACCAAACTAATTGATTTCTTGGAAGAAGTAACAAAGAGAGAGTAGACTGGGGTAATGCTGTAGGCCTAATATATTTGGATTTTCAAAATGTCATCGATAATGTACCACATAGACTCATGACAAAGGTTAGAAAGTGTAGAGTCTACAGTATCAAAATGGATACTACACTGGCTACAAAAGAGTATGAATTAAGGGCAGCTACTCAGACTTGCAAAAGGTGGGAAGTGGTGTTACACAGGGATCAGTGCTTGGACCAGTGTTCACAATTTACATTAACGATTTGGACTCGGAAATTGGAAGTACAATTTCTAAAGCTGCGGAAGACACCAGTTTGGGGGATGTCGTTAATACAAAGGAAGATTGTGACAAAATGAGAAAAGACATTAATAAATGTATAGAATGGGTGTTGTAAGATTTGATAAGATAGGGGTGTTTTATGCCCCCTTTTAAGGTGGGAACAGACTTGGCAGCACAAAAATTATGAATCGACTTTATTGAGATAAAGGTAGGGACAAGTTTATTAAGTTTTCAGATAAACCATAGTCATATGATCAGCCAATGATCAACGGTCTAACACAGATATTACCCGTATTAGAGACTGGACAGCAGAGCGCACAACTCTTTCTCTTGCAGCTTTTGGTCTTCAAGTTTTTTGGTCGGTCTCTCTCTCGTCTTCGTTGTTCGAAAATTCTCTGCCGAGCAGTCTCAAAGCCAAGACTTCTTTTATCCTGGCAGCTTTCCAATTAACCCTCCCTTCTCCCAATCAGTGATTAGTCTTGTATTAAAGGGTGTCTGTCTTAACCAACCAAGGATCATTTTGTGATGCTTACTAACCTTTCAGATTTACGCAGGTAATACCCCTTTGTATTGACTACTTTATCTCAATGCTTTTACATTTAGGTTTCTATCTCATTGTGAGGCAAATCTACACTTTGTTCTTACAAGCTGTTTTGCACTGTTTGCTCTCAAGGTCTCGCCCTTTTACTGCAAGTAAGCATTTTAAAACTTGACACAATCTCCCAGACTCCCTGCCTTGACATCTTGTCTATACTCTGTGCCCTATTTCCTAAGTTTTCCCATGTTACCATACTACAAAAAAGGGTTCTAATAAAGCTAAATGTTAGTTTATGATGATAAGTAATAATCATAACAGCAACTCTGGTGAGGTTATTGCACTATTGTCCTGTGTGCTAAACTACTTGTATTCACTTCTACAGACATCTCTTCCTGCTGTCATCTGAGATGTTGCCTGGAGGGCTTTCAGCCTCCTTGGGGGGAAATAGAATTTCTCTTCTGCTGACAACCAGGACCTCCAAAGCTGTATTGGAGAATTTATGTGCCATCTCTGACTCTCTTGCAGCCATTTTACTGCTTTGAACATGTTTCGGCTGTCTTCAGCCACATTGTATCTGCCCTTTAATAGGTGCTGGCTGGCTTTTAAGAAGTGTCGGAGACACTCGATTTCCCAATGCTAAACAGGCCTACATCCAATAAGCAATGCAGATAGCGCTGGCTGAATCTCATTCTCAGTATAATGAGTTGTTAGCATCGATTTCATGTTTTTGGGCACAATTGAATTTATAGGGCTGCATCTTTTGTTTTTCTTCTTACTAGTCCATGGGCTGGGCAAAATTAGGTAAATCTTTTCTGACTGGAGACATTCTACATTTGGTGCATCAAAATGCAACTGCTAACTTTGGATGACCTAGTTGAAAAATATCATCTGAAGTTGTTCATTCACTTTGTAACATTTGAGGCCAATTTTCATTTGGGGTCTAGAACCTTACCTACCCCATTTATCCCGATGGTCAGTTCCCTGTAATTTATGTAGAGGTGTACTGCTAGGCAGCCGAATGACTCGGCTGAAATCACTGGTTGGCCTTTTTCTGTTCCAATGATGTAGTTGGGACTCTGATTGCAATTTAAAGTGACACGGGGTGGAGCTTGCGTTGTGAATGTTGCACCCTTCTATATTGGTATTCTGATCAGAAAATGGTTAATAAAGTATTGAGTTACTTGGATATTTTTGTCGACCCGGAAGATGCAGAAGTGTTCCCCTTAGCTGTAGATAAATACAGCGGGCCTCTGCCAGTGTCCTGTTCGACTGACGTTCCTGAAACCAAAGAGCAGTGATGTACATCAGGGCACTTGTCTGGCCTCTACAGCTCATCTGCCAATTTCAGATGAGGCCAAGGCCTCAACATCACAGACTGATGGCCACGCAAAAGTTAAAATTAACCACATTCTTGCAAGTCCTGAATGCTGTTTGGGATTTTGGTCCTTGAGTTTCCACATTTCTACCTTTTAAATATTAACTCTCAGAAAATATAAGAACAATAGCGATGTTTCACAAAAGAAAAATACTGTGGATGCTGGAAATCTGAAATAAAAACAAAATGTTGGAAACCGAGTTAACATTTCAGGTTGATATTTCGTCATGTATTGCAGTTTGTTCTAGGTTGTAGAGCCAGCAATTACTGGAATTTTCTAGCTAGTTCCCAGTCAACATGCTTTCAACCCCTACCCACGAGTGGAAAGAAGAAAATATGTGATAACAGAAAATGCTGGAAATGCTAAGCAGGTCAGGCAACATCTGTGGAGAGAGAAACTGTTAAAATTTTAGGTCAATAACCTTTCATCAGAACTGGAAAATGCTAGTTATAACAGGTTTTAAGCTAGTAAATAGGCATGGAAAGGGGTTAGTAGGAAGGAGCAAAAGTGAAATACTGTGAAATGGTGCGATGCAGGATTAATTAAATGACAAAGGGATGATACTAGGCAAAAAGAGAGTGGTAATGGAACAAATATAGAAACAAAAGATGGGTCTAGAGGACCCGTACTTGCAACAGAAGCATTACCAGCACCCGCTGTCCAAAAAAAACGGTGGTACTTGTTATGATTTGAAACTGTTGAATTTAGTGGCTGAGAAATTCAGTTCTGTAGCGCTGCTAGAGCACTGACAGGGGAGTGGTGCATTGAGCAGCTTGAGAGATTGGTGGTGTGGTGAGTATAAAGCCCTTTTTGATGCATTCACTGACCTTGGCTACCTGTGTGAGATCATTGAACTTCTTGTGGTACTGCTGCCAGGTCTTTAGGGTCAGACTGCTTACATTGACCTCCCTGGCCATCTGCTCCCATTCCCTTTAGAGGGTGGTCCTCTGTAGAAACATGACTCTCTCTTGCTCCTGCCCACCTCCAGGTCTAAGGCCTTCAGCACCTCATTTGTGAACCTAGGAGTCCTCTTTCTTCCCTGGTGCGTGATTTTTGCAGCTGCTGCATGCAGCCAGTGTCGGTACAGGCAACCAGCAACAGCTCCCTTCAACTGAGCAGAGCTCCCTTTTAAGAAAGGTAGACTGGCTGCACCACATGAGATTAACGCTGGCTGCTTGGCCTGTTGCTGAGTCCTCAGGTAGCTAGCAGCGTGAGCCATGCTTGGACCAATGTTTCAATCAGGTAAATGAAGTAGTAACAGTTTGCTGCTGCCTGCCTCAATGGCATCAGGTGCTGGCAGGTCGTGAATTGCGATCTCTCTACCCAAATATGGGCCCTAACGAATCTTTAGCCTAATATTCTGTAAGGCTATAAAGTGCATGATTGAAAGATGAAGTATTGTTCCTCGAGCTTCATTGGAACATTCTAGGAGGTTGAGGTCAGAGTGGGAGTGGGACAGAGAATTAAAATGACAGGCTAAGGGTCGTAGTTTGTGTACTGAACTGGGGTGTTCAGCAAAGTGATCACCCAGTCTTTCCAAAATAGTGGAGACTGCATCATGAGCAGCAAATACAGTATACGAAATTGTACAAGTTGTTACGACCAGATGAGAAAGGTGTCCAGGGGTCTTTTACTGTCTTACCTGGTCTTATTGTAACAGAGTTTTATTTTTAAACAGTGTTTTGAGCTCCCCATTTGGTGAATCCTTGTTCACCACTTTCCAATTATAAGGCAAAGAAATGAGCATAAACAGGCTTTCTCAGGTTTAAAGAAGAAAAGTGAAATTTATTAAACCTTAAACTCTAATGGGGTTAACGCCTACAGATAGATGTGCACCCATGCTAGCATGCACATGCGATACACACGTGCAAATAGGGACAGAAAAGAGAAGAAAAATAAAATGAAGAGATTTGAGGCAATATCAGAACAGTTTCTTGTTTACTGTACTTCCAGCTCATTGTAGTCCTTTTGTAAGTAGCCTTACTTTTCGTTGGGGCCCAGTATTCTTCTTAAACCTTGTTCACTGTAGGAGGCTTTTCTCTCTTGGAGTTCATGTGTCTTCAATGTTTTCCGAAGCTGGTGAGAGCAAGATGAGAGGTGTTCTCAGTCCAGGAGAAAACAGCTTACTGAGTTCAAAATTCTGTGGCCAGTTCAAATTCAGAAAACCAACAGCTAGCTAGTCATGTGACTACACTGGTCTGACCACTTCTTCTGTGTATTGGGAAGCAAGGACTGGGTCCCTTGTTCCATCACTGTCTGCTAGCATGCAAATGTCTTTCCAGTCAGGGGCCTGGCAATTCCTTGTGATAGGCCCTCTTTCTTCCCAGCTGCAATTTTAAGTCTTAATGTTCATGTGGCGAAATACTATGTGCCTCAGTCTTGGCAGGAGGGGGGCTTGCCTGACAAAGTAAATCGCTGTTTCACCTGGAAGGAGTGACAGTGGGAAGGCAGGAGGTGAAAGGGCAGGTGTTGTATCTCCTATGCTTGTACAGAGAGGTGCTGTGGGAAGGGGACTGGACGTTGGGAGTGATTGAAGAGTGGACCAGGGTGTCGCAGAGGGAGCAGTCCTTTCAGAATGCTGAAAGATGTGTTTGGTGGTGGCATCACAGTGGAGGTGGTGGAAATATAGTCGAGGGCCCTGTCGACCATGGTGGAGGGGAATTCTTAGTTGAGGAAAAAGGGAGACATATTGGAAGCATTGGTGTGGAAAGTGGTCTCATCAGAACAAATTTGACAGATGGAGAATACATGATTACAGCTTCCCTAGGGCAATACTACTGATAATAAACATTCCAGATGCATTTAGTTGCTGAGATAAACACCTGACTGGAAAGTATACTTATGACAGTGCAGTGTCAATGAATTGAAAATAGAATTTCCTAATGCATCAAGTGAATCTCCCGTGGTTGTGTGTCTGAGCTGTAAGGTGACTTGCGAAATGTAGAATATCTCCTCTCTGTGAAGGCAATCTCTATTTTGCTATTTTTCTCCTAATCCTTCTGGAAGGTTGCGTGGGAGCTGGAGGGCATAAACTCTTCTTCAATTCAAACTGCTACTTGTTCCCCTCTTTTTTTTTTTCCCCCCCATTCCAGTGATCATCAAATGATCAGTGGCTATATATTTGGAGGCATTTTAATGTGCAGGTTTTGTAATATTGATGAATGAATTTGTTTTGCCCAGGTTCAGAACTGGAACAGCGAAATATTTGTGAAACAGAAACCTGCACTTTGGAAGCCGTCAACAAAGTTGTTGTTTGTAAATCGATTCAGGGGCAAAAAGCACAAAAGTAGCAATTCATCTGCAAAAGTTCTTAAGGACACCAGTAACTCTGTGGTCATAAATGATGCCAGAGTCCACATTCCACAAAAGGTAAGCTTTGTTATAATACTTTGTTTTTATTGTTTACATCTTCTTGTTTGATAGATGATACCCAACTCACCAAACTCTTTAAGGTATTCTTGAATCCAAGTACAAAATAGAACAAATTTCCCAATCTATGTGTTTTGATTTCCATCAATCTGTCTGAATTTCTAATCTTGGTTTCATAACTTTCCCGTAGGAAGGGAAAAATCAATAGATGTACATCATGGAACATATTTAATACAGGCAAAGCCACTTTAATGTATTCAAATGGAACCAAATGATATGTTCTCCTGAAGGGCCATTCATTTAGTAAGTGGATGTGCTTGGAAGCTAATGAGGTTTAGTGGATACAGATAAATCAGGCTATTGTTTTCCTGTGATAATTGCACTCAGGTTAATGTTCATTTAGAAGTTTGAGAATGTAACTTGTTGCACCTTCGCACTGGGGTCACATTTAACTTGGCTCAAATTTCAAGTTTTGAGTGGAGGAAATGGTGATGGGGTGGGGGTGGTTTTTGTAGCTACATGGCCGCAGTATTGGTGGTGGTGAAGGCAAGAGTGACAGCTATATGAAAGGTGTAGAAATGTCTGATTCAAAACTATGAGCATCAACATTTACTTACTAAGCGTATTTATTATTCCCCTATTATGAAACATAGGAAAAAGGACAGGAAAAGCCCTACTGGCCCATTGGGCTAGTCCCCCCTCTAGGCATACTGTAATTTGCACAGACCAATACCTCCATCCTCTGCATGCAGTCACACAATCTCCTCGGAAAGGCAAAAAAGAACTGTAGGCTCATCTCCGAAAATCTCTGGACACTTGCCCTGTGACCTGCAGAGGCGATTAACACTAGCTGCAGGAAACTACAGTGATTGGGTGACACAACCCCAGTGGCCCATCAACCATTTATATGTTTTGAGATAAAAAGAGAAAATGCTGTGAATACTCAGCAGGCCTAGCAGCATCTGTGGAGACAAAGAGTTGACGTTTTGTTGGTTTGGCAGCAAAACTGGGAAAAGTTAGAGATGTGTACTTATATATTTGTTTTCTACATGATATTAGAATCTCAATTGGGTTTCTTTGAGTGCTATATTTGCATTAAATGTGATTAATTTCAAATTTTACTGTTCAAGCTGGACATTTGTGTAGGTATTTTCTAAAAGGAAGTAGACTTATTTTATAGAATACTAGTTTGCATTTTTGTTAAATTCTTGAGTCTCCTCAAGAATTTAACTAAAGCTGGGAGCTACTGAGATGTGAGTGATTTTATATTTGATTTTTGCAAACTATATTCTCTATATAGAGTACATGTATTCTAAGTTCAATTTCTGCTTCTTTAAGGCAAATAAGATTAATTGTAGAGTTTCCTCCTGGCATTGTTTATTTGTCTCCTACATTTGCTGGTGACAGCACTGTGAACTAAAGGAGGCAGCTACTTCTTGTGGCAGCACAAAGAGCCTCTGCATGTGACTTTTTGCCACACTTCAGGAGGGAACAGAGCTGCTACAGAAATACAAGTGACTGTAAATGGCTACCAGTTTCTTGGGTAAAAATGGGTTGAGCATTCAGTCTTTCCATAGGCCAGAGATGTCTTTGGAATTATAAACAAGGCAGATTTCACAGCATTGTGCAGTGTAAACCCATCAGTACAGATGGGTTTAGAGAACAGGATTCTAATTTAAAATGTGGCAAATGCCAAAAGAATTGAACACATGGGAAGTGCATATTTACATAAGGAAATAAAAATTACCAATTATCCAATCAATCAATAAAATCACAAGGAACAGTTTATCTTGAATAGCTGTTGAATGCTGGTGAACTTTCCAGCCTTTGCTCCAAACAAAAGGGACGGCATTTTACCGTCATGCTTTGAGTAATCAGTGGCAAATTGGAGAAGAGGGCTGGAAAAGGTCTGAATTCATACTGCGTTTATAAAGTGCTTTGGGACTTTCTATTTAAAAGTCTTATATACATGCAAGTTGATGCTGCATAATGGCGGAGTATGTAGCTGTCATAGTATGATGAGCAGTATGACGCTAAGATTGGAAGCAAGCAATGGCATTTTGCATTCTCACCCTAGCTTAAATATGATTACATGCCAGTAGGTTTAAATCTTAATGTTTGTCGTAGAAAACCACAGAGTACAACAGAATGTTTGCAAGCTGTGTTGCCCTCACTGCTCTTTAAGTTGGAGGTAATAAGGTTAGGGTTTAAGCCAGGAGAAGTAAAATTGGAACGCTGAAAAGGTTGCTTTTTCAAAACAATCCCCTCAGCAATCTGAAGTAAACAACTTTTCAATCTCCCAGTTATTCAAGATCAAACTGGTGAAAATTGTTCCATGTCTCAAAGAAAATTAATAGAAGTTGAGCTCCCCTGTCAGTTCCCTGAAAAGTTTGAATTTAAAATTTTAATATTTTAAACTTGAGACTGAAAAAAATATCAATTTTTCATACAAACCCATAAAGTTGGTACCAACATCACATTGGCCAAAGCCATAAGTAACATCCTCTCTGACCATGACTCTGTCTTTCTGTTCCCACTTATTCTTGCCTTCAGTCTAATTTGATGCTGTTAACTACTACATCTTCCTTCAGTGCACAATCACACTTGGCTCCCTTCTGGAAACTGCTCATACCCTACTATACTGCTACTAACAGCTTCTGTTCCTCAGCTTACACAATCACCTCTGATGTATCTTGGGGGTTCATCCTTGCCCTCCTATCCCCATGGTCACTTCCCACATTAATACTGGTGCGCCCCACCAGAAGGAGAAACTGAATAATACTGTCCTGTCTTCCATAGAATCATATAATACAGCACAGGAGGCCATTCAGCCCATCTTGCCTGTGCTGGCTCTTTTGAAAGAGCTACCTAATGAATCTCTCTCTCTCTTACCCTCCAACTATTCATGCAGTTGTCATTTGAAAGTTATTATCGAATCTGCTTCCACTACTCTTTCAGGCACTGCATTCCAGATCAAAAAATTGCTGTGCAAGAAAAATTCTCCTCATGTCACCTCTGGTTCCTTTTTCAATTACCTTAAATCTTTGCCCTGATTACTGAGCCTGCCACTGGAAACCGTTTCTCCTCATTTACACTATCAGAACACTTCGATTATGATTATGAACACCTCTGTTAAATCACTCCTTAACCTTCTCTGCTTTAAGAACAATCCCAGCCCCTCCAAGGAGTGGCACAGTGGCGCAGTGGTTAGCACCGCAGCCTCACAGCTCCAGCGACCCGGGTTCAATTCTGGGTCCTGTCTGTGTGGAGTTTGCAAGTTCTCCCTGTGTCTGCGTGGGTTTCCTCCCACATGCCAAAGACTTGCAGGTTGATGGGTAAATTGGCCTTTATAAATTGCCCCTAGTATAGGTAGGTGGTAGGGAAATATAGGGACAGGTGGGGATGTGGTAGGAATATGGAATTAGTGTAGGATTATTATAAATGGGTGGTTGATGGTCGGCACAGACTCGGTAGGCCGAAGGGCCTGTTTCAGTGCAGTATCTCTAAATAAATAAAAAATAAAAATAAAATAACCGAAGTCCCACTGGTACCATTCTAGTAAATCTCCTCGGCATCCTCTCTATGGCCTTACTTTCTAAAGTGTGGTGTTCAAAATTGGACAATACTTCATCTAGTGATTTTATAAAGATTTGGCATACTGCCTTTGCTTTTATACTTTATGCATCTGTTTTATAAAGCAAGGGAACCCCTCTGCTTTTCTAACAACCATCTCAACTTGTCCTGCCACCTTCAAAGAGTTGTGAACATATACCCATAGGTGTCTCTGTTCCAGCATCCTTTAAAATTGTACCATTTATTTATATTACTCTACTCATTCTTACCACCAAAATGCATCACTTAAAACTTATTTGCATTAAATTTAAGCTGCTGTCTCCCCATTTGCTAGGAGCCCTAGCAAAACTGAGGTCAGTGGGAATCGGGGAAAACCCTCCGCTGGCTGGAGTCATACCTAGCACAAAGGAAGATGGTTGTGGTTGTTGGAGGTCAATCACCTGAGCTCCAGGACATCACTGTAGGAGTTCCTCAGGGTAGTGTCCTAGACCCAACCATCTTCAGCTGCTTCATCAATGACCTTCCTTCAATCATAAGGTCAGAAGTGGGGATGTTTGCTGATGATTGCACAATGTTCAGCACCATTCATGACTCCTCAGATACTGAAGCAGTCCTTGTAGAAATGCAGCAAGACCTGGACAATATCCAGGCTAGGGCTGATAAGTGGCAAGTAACATTCATGCCACACAAGTGCCAGGCAATGACCATCTCCGACAAGAGAGAATCTAACCATCTCCCCTTGACATTCAATGGCATTACCATCGCTGAATCCCCCACTATCAACATCCTAGAGGCTACCATTGACCAGAAACTGAACTGGAGTAGCTACAAGAGCAGGACGGAGGCTAGGAATCCTGTGGCGAGTAACTCACCTCCTGACTCCCCAAAGCCTGTCCACCATCTACAAGGCACAAGTCAGGAGTGTGATGGAATACTCTCCATTTGCCTGGATGGGTGCAGCTCCAACACCACTCAAGAAACTCGACACCATCCAGGACAAAGCAGGATTGGCACCCCATCTACAAACATTCACTCCCTCCACCACTGGCGCACAGTGGCAGCAGTGTGTACCATCTACAAGATGCAATTCACCAAGGCTGCTTGGACAGCACCTTGCAAACCCGCGACCGCTACCAACTAGAAGGACAAGGGCAGCAAATACGTGGGAACACCACCACCTGCAAGTTCCACTCCAAGTCACACACCATCCTGACTTGGAACTATATCGCCATTCCTTCACTGTCACTGGGTCAAAATCCTGGAACTCCCTTCCTAACAGCACTGTGGGTGTACCTACCCCACATGGACTGCAGCGGTTCAAGAAGGCAGCTCACCGCCACCTTCTCAAGAGCAATTAGGGATGAGCAATAAATGCTGGCCTGGCCAACGACGCCCACATCCCATGAATGAATAAAAAAAAAAATTTCACCAGTGCTGCTAAAGTCTGTTGCTATCTGCCTCAAAATTTACTACATTTCCAAGTTTTGTCTCATCTGCAAACTTTGATATGACCAGCATACCCAAGTCTACATTGTTAACTCTTCCCTCCAGTCTGAGAAAACAATTGTTCTCCATTATTCTTTCCTTTATTGTCCTTTAGCCAATTTCATATCCGTGCTGCAGCTGCTGCTCCTTTGATCCCATGGGCTTCAGTTTTGCCAACCAATCTATTATGTGGTATATCAAATGCTTTTTGAGTGCAGATTATTTAAAATAAATACCCATGGGAGCGATAAGACATTAATGCAATCCCAGAGTATCAATTTTATATGGTTTTTTAAAAAATCAACAAACACTGCTTATTCATGACTTAAGTCAGAATATGATTCTGGCACCTGATAACTTTGTTTATGTAGCTTCTTAGCAGAAACAACCAAAATTACTTCTATTTTTAAACAAATTTCTAATTCATGCTTCCAGCAACTTGTGTTTTTTGAGATCGTAGTGTAAGAACTTTTTGTGAGTGTGTGTATGTTTAAGTGAACTGTGTGTATACATAGTAACAATTTCCGGTGTAAAAATTGTCAATAGTATCTTCAGTCCAATTTTTGAGAGTTTTTATTTGATGTTGACAAATGTGCATGACAAATTTTTCACATGGCAAAGATGCCAACTATATAATGCAGTAACATAATATTGTTGAAATCTACACCAAGTGGAGGGTGATGATTAGACCAGATAGCTGCTAATTGCAAATTTAAATTACTAGTAGCTATGAGCACTGGTGTACAGATGGTATAAAAGTGAAATTGATAACAGAATTATTTATAGTTGGCTCCAGCAAAAAGTGTTAGAAACCCCATTTAGCCAAATAACTAGCTAAAAGTATGAGCAAAAACATTTACAGTTGACATTTTAAATCAGTTATTCATACTTTAATTCTTTTTCCTCCCCATTTTAGAATGTAGTTTAAAACATTTGACCCTTGCAAAGGTACTTTTAGTGTTCATTACACTAATTTAGATTTTTCTTTGGCTTCTGTGACTGATCTTAATTAATCTGATGTTTGTGTATAACTTTCACATTTATAACAGTGTTAATATATAACCTAAATGCATCTTCTTCGGGAGCTGTTAATATTTTCTCAATTCTGCCTCCCCAGAATAATCATCCCCACTCTTGAGTTACCTCATGCGAAGGAACGTATTCTCCCTCATATGTGTATTGTACAGATTGTGTATAATTGTTATGTAGAACTTTCTAAATGCAGCTAGTGTTACATTGATGTACAATTTATAATATTTGTCTTCAGAGAATGAATTCCAGTATGCTGGGAGAAGAAGGGTTTTTTGATTTGCTGAGTCGATTCCAGAGCAATCGAATGGATGATCAACGATGCTCATTTACCAAGAGTCAGAATGGGCCGACAAGCACTGCACCAGCCTCATCAACCAGACCCAAAACATTAAGTGAGTGTTCTTTCAATTTTCCTGACTTTATGTTGGAATTGCATCCATATATAGTTGCCCCTGTTAGGCTAGGGAAATTTTAAGTGTGCTTTTAAATTTCTTGCAGGAATTTTTATTTGTGCTCATACTTTCAGCCAGTTATTTGGCTAACTGGGGTTTCTAACACTTTTTGCTGGAGCCAGTCTTTCTAACAAGCCATTCCTTGGCAGAATGTGAGCATCTATAGGAATCTTTTTCCTTCAAATAGTATAAATAGAGAGACCAAGAATAGAGGTATATTGGGCAAGTTTAGATTCACAGGAAGAAGGAGTCCAACAGCCTTTGCTCTCCTGATTGCATTTATAGATAATGCCACACTTAACTGAGGAACAATGTATGTGGATGCACTAATTCACTATGGAGACTGTCAGGAATTGTCAAATGCTGCAAGCTGGTCTTCAACCCAACTCCAGAGCAGGAATGGTACTGCCAGTGCCTGATAACACTTCAGCAAAAGAGTCCTGTGTTTTTTTTCCGATTAGTCAGGATTTCACAAAGTCCAAAGCTTCAGTGACTGCAGATATAAGCGTACATGTAAGCTGCTACACAAAATAGTGGTGCGTCTCTTGCTGCAAGAGCTACTTACTCCCATCATTGTGCACCTGGCCTGTTGCTCTTTACACAAGCAGCAAAACACTTGCCAGTTGTGATCTACATGGTTTTGGATGGTCAGCCCCCAGCAATATTCAAAGAACAAAGAACAGTACAGCACAGGAACAGGCCATTCGGCCCTCCAAGCCTGCGCCGATTTTGATGCCTGTCTAAACTAAAACCTTCTGCACTTCCAGGGACTGTATCCCTCTATTCCCACCCTATTCATGTATTTGTCAAGATGCCTCTTAAACATCGCTATTGTACCTGCTTCCACCACCTCCCCTGGCAGCAAGTTCCACCCTCTGTGTAAAGAACTTGCCTCGCACATCCCCTCTAAACTTTGCCCCTTGCACCTTAAACCTATGTCCCCTAGTAACTGACTCTTGCACCCTGGGGAAAAAGCTTCTGACTATCCAGTCTGTCCATGCCGCTCATAACTTTGTAAACCTCTGTCTTGTCGCCCCTCCACCTCCGTCGTTCCAGTGAAAACAATCCGAGTTTATCCAACCTCTCCTCATAGCTAATGCCCTCCAGACCAGACCTCCTGTGCATACTTTAGGCCCAGGTCTTTCTATTGCCAACCTGCACCAAAGTTGTTTGGACTTGAATGAGTATAGGGACGGAACAAAGAACAAACAAAGAACAAAGATAATTACAGCACAGGAACAGGCCCTTCGGCCCTCCAAGCCTGCGCCGATCCAGATCCTCTCTCTAAACATGTCGCCTATTTTCTAAGGTTCTGTATCTCTTTTCTTCCTGCCCATTCATGTATCTGTCTAGATACATCTTAAAAGACTCCATCGTGCCCGCATCTACCACCTCCGCTGGCAATGCGTTCCAGGTGCCCACCACCCTCTGCGTAAAGAACTTTCCACGCATATCCCCCCTAAACTTTTCCCCTTTCACTTTGAACTCGTGTCCTCTAGTAATTGAAACCCCCACTCTGGGAAAAAGCCTCTTGCTATCCACCCTGTCTATACCTCTCATGATTTTGTACACCTCAATCAGGTCCCCCCTCAACCTCCGTCTTTCTAATGAAAATAATCCTAATCTGCTCAACCTCTCTTCATAGCTAGCGCCCTCCATACCAGGCAACATCCTGGTGAACCTCCTCTGCACCCTCTCCAAAGCATCCACATCCTTTTGATAATGTGGCGACCAGAACTGTACGCAGTATTCCAAATGTGGCCGAACCAAAGTCCTATACAACTGTAACATGACCTGCCAACTCTTGTACTCAATGCCCCGTCCGATGAAGGAAAGCATGCCGTATGCCTTCTTGACCACTCTATTTACCTGCGTTGCCACCTTCAGGGAACAGTGGACCTGAACACCCAAATCTCTCTGGACATCAATTTTCCCCAGGACTTTTCCATTTACTGTATAGTTCACTCTTGAATTGGATCTTCCAAAATGCATCACCTCGCATTTGCCCTGATTGAACTCCATCTGCCATTTCTCTGCCCAACTCTCCAATCTATCTATATTCTGCTGTATTCTCTGACAGTCCCCTTCACTATCTGCTACTCCACCAATCTTAGTGTCGTCTGCAAATTTGCTAATCAGTCCACCTATACTTTCCTCCAAATCATTAATGTATATCACAAACAACAGTGGTCCCAGCACGGATCCCTGTGGAACACCACTGGTCACACGTCTCCATTTTGAGAAACTCCCTTCTACTGCTACTCTCTGTCTCCTGTTGCCCAGCCAGTTCTTTATCCATCTAGCTAGTACACCTTGGACCCCAAGCGCCTTCACTTTCTCCATCAGCCTGCCATGGGGAACCTTATCAAACGCCTTACTGAAGTCCATGTATATGACATCGACAGCCCTTCCCTCATCAATCAACTTTGTCACTTCCTCAAAGAATTCTATTAAGTTGGTAAGACATGACCTTCCCTGCACAAAACCATGTTGCCTATCACTGATGAGCCCATTTTCTTCCAAATGGGAATAGATCCTATCCCTCAGTATCTTCTCCAGCAGCTTCCCTACCACTGACGTCAGGCTCACCGGTCTATAATTACCTGGATTATCCCTGCTACCCTTCTTAAACAAGGGGACAACATTAGCAATTCTCCAGTCCTCCGGGACCTCACCCGTGTTTAAGGATGCTGCAAAGATATCTGTTAAGGCCCCAGCTATTTCCTCTCTCGCTTCCCTCAGTAACCTGGGATAGATCCCATCCGGACCTGGGGACTTGTCCACCTTAATGCCCTTTAGAATACCCAACACTTCCTCCCTCCTTATGCCGACTTGACCTAGAGTAATCAAACATCTGTTCCTAACCTCAACATCCGTCATGTCCCTCTCCTCGGTGAATACCGATGCAAAGTACTCGTTTAGAATCTCACCCATTTTCTCTGAGTCCAAGCATAACATTCCTCCTTTGTCCTTTAGTGGGCCAATCCTTTCTCTAGTTACCCTCTTTCTCCTTATATATGAATAAAAGGCTTTGGGATTTTCCTTAACCCTGTTTGCTAAAGATATTTCATGACCCCTTTTAGCCCTCTTAATTCCTCGTTTCAGATTGGTCCTACATTCCCGATATTCTTTCAAAGCTTCGTCTTTCATCAGCCGCCTAGACCTTATGTATGCTTCCTTTTTCCTCTTAGCTAGTCTCACAATTTCACCTGTCATCCATGGTTCCCTAATCTTGCCATTTCTATCCCTCATTTTCACAGGAACATGTCTCTCCTGCACGCTAATCAACCTCTCTTTAAAAGCCTCCCACATATCACATGTGGATTTACCTTCAAACAGCTGCTCCCAATCTACATTTCCCAGCTCCTGCCGAATTTTGGTGTAGTTGGCCTTCCCCCAATTTAGCACTCACCCTTTTGGACCACTCTCGTCTTTGTCCATGAGTATTTTAAAGCTTACGGAATTGTGATCACTATTCCCAAAGTAGTCCCCTACTGAAACTTCAACAACCTGGCCGGGCTCATTCCCCAACACCAGGTCCAGTATGGCCCCTTCCCGAGTTGGACTATTTACATACTGCTCTAGAAAACCCTCCTGGATGCTCCTTACAAATTCTGCTCCATCTGGACCTCTAACACTAAGCGAATCCCAGTCAATGTTGGGAAAATTAAAATCTCCTATCACCACCACCCTGTTGCTCCTACATCTTTCCATAATCTGTTTACATATTTGTACCTCTATCTCACGCTCGCTGTTGGGAGGCCTGTAGTACAGCCCCAACATTGTTACCGCACCCTTCCTATTTCTGAGTTCTGTCCATATTGCCTCACTGCTCGAGTCCTCCATAGTGCCCTCCTTCAGCACAGCTGTGATATCCTCTTTGACCAGTAATGCAACTCCTCCACCCCTTTTACCTCCCTCTCTATCCCGCCTGAAGCATCGATATCCTGGGATATTTAGTTGCCAATCATGCCCTTCCCTCAACCAAGTCTCAGTAATAGCAATAACATCATACTCCCAGGTACTAATCCAAGCCCTAAGTTCATCTGCCTTACCTACTACACTTCTTGCATTAAAACAAATGCACCTCAGACCACCAGTCCCTTTATATTCATCATCTGCTCCCTGCCTGCTCTTCCCCTTAGTCACACTGACTTCATTATCTAGTTCCTTACAGGCTTTTGTTACTACCTCCTTACTGTCAACTGACCTCAATTGGTTCCCATCCCCCTGCCACATTAGTTTAAACCCTCCCCAACAGCGTTAGCAAAAGCACCTCCAAGGACATTGGTTCCAGTCCGGCCCAGGTGTAGACCGTCCAATTTGTAATAGTCCCACCTCCCCCAGAACCGGTCCCAATGTCCCAAAAATCTGAACCCCTCCTTCCTGCACCATCTCTCAAGCCACGCATTCATCCTGACTATTCTTTCATTTTTACTCTGACTATCACGTGGCACTGGTAGTAATCCTGAGATTACTACCTTTGAGGTCCTACTTTTTAACTTGGCTCCTAACTCCCTAAACTCTGCATGTAGGACCTCATCCCGTTTTTTACCTATATCATTAGTGCCTATGTGCACAATGACAACTGGCTGTTCACCCTCCCCCTTTAGAATGTTCTGCAGCCGATCTGAGACGTCCCTGACCCGTGCACCTGGGAGGCAACATACCATTCGGGAGCCTCGTTTTTGACCACAGAACCGCCTATCTACTCCCCTTACAATCGAATCCCCTACGACTATAGCCCTTCCACTCTTTTTCCCGCCCTTCGGAACAGCAGAGCCAGCCACGGTGCCATGGACCTGGCTACTGCTGCCTTCCCCTGGTGAGCCATCTCCCTCAACAGTATCCAAAACGGTATACTTGTTTTGGAGGGAGATGACCGCAGGGGACTCCTGCGCTGCCTTCCTGCTCTTTCTCTGCCTTTTGGTCACCCATTCCCTTTCTCCCTCAGCAATCCTAATCTGCGGTGTGACCAATTCACTAAACGTGCTATCCACGACCTCCTCAGCATCGCGCATGCTCCAAAGTGAGTCCATCCGCAGCTCGAGAGCCGTCATGCGGTCTAACAAGAGCTGCAGCTGGACACACTTCCTGCACGTGAAGGAGTCAGGGTCATCAGCCATGTCCCTGAGCTCCCACATTGAGCAAGAGGAGCATGATACGGGTCTGAGATCTCCTGCCATTTTTAATCTTAAGTTTAAACTTAGTTAAATGAAAAAGGAACGAAAAGTTTTTACCAATCACAATAAAACCAGAGAAATCGAAAAAGCCTTACCTTATAAACACCCCACCGAGTCCTTTTTTTTGGTTAGAGGAGGAGGGCGGGTGGGAGACACTACAAGTGTGGTGTCTCGGGTTCAGAAACCGCCCAAATATATAGTGTTTTACTTACCCAGCAGCCCCCTGGCCTCCGCCGAAAAACAAAAGGAAATTAAATTTACTTTCAAACGGACTTTCCCAGCTGCTCACTCGCTCACACGCTGCTCCCGAAAAAGCTGCTGCACTGAAAGGAAAGTTATTTTAAACCGCCCAAATATATAGTGTTTTACTTACCCAGCAGCCCCCTGGCCTCCGCCGAAAAACAAAAGGAAATTAAATTTACTTTCAAACGGACTTTCCCAGCTGCTCACTCGCTCACACGCTGCTCCCGAAAAAGCTGCTGCACTGAAAGGAAAGTTATTTTAAACCGCCCAAATATATAGTGTTTTACTTACCCAGCAGCCCCCTGGCCTCCGCCGAAAAACAAAAGGAAATTAAATTTACTTTCAAACTGACTTTCCCAGCTGCTCACTCGCTCACACGCTGCTCCCGAAAAAGCTGCTGCACTGAAAGGAAAGTTATTTTAAACCGCCCAAATATATAGTGTTTTACTTACCCAGCAGCCCCCTGGCCTCCGCCGAAAAACAAAAGGAAATTAAATTTACTTTCAAACGGACTTTCCCAGCTGCTCACTCGCTCACACGCTGCTCCCGAAAAAGCTGCTGCACTGAAAGGAAAGTTATTTTAAACCGCCCAAATATATAGTGTTTTACTTACCCAGCAGCCCCCTGGCCTCCGCCGAAAAACAAAAGGAAATTAAATTTACTTTCAAACGGACTTTCCCAGCTGCTCACTCGCTCACACGCTGCTCCCGAAAAAGCTGCTGCACTGAAAGGAAAGTTATTTTAAACCGCCCAAATATATAGTGTTTTACTTACCCAGCAGCCCCCTGGCCTCCGCCGAAAAACAAAAGGAAATTAAATTTACTTTCAAACTGACTTTCCCAGCTGCTCACTCGCTCACACGCTGCTCCCGAAAAAGCTGCTGCACTGAAAGGAAAGTTATTTTAAACCGCCCAAATATATAGTGTTTTACTTACCCAGCAGCCCCCTGGCCTCCGCCGAAAAACAAAAGGAAATTAAATTTACTTTCAAACGGACTTTCCCAGCTGCTCACTCGCTCACACGCTGCTCCCGAAAAAGCTGCTGCACTGAAAGGAAAGTTATTTTAAACCGCCCAAATATATAGTGTTTTACTTACCCAGCAGCCCCCTGGCCTCCGCCGAAAAACAAAAGGAAATTAAATTTACTTTCAAACTGACTTTCCCAGCTGCTCACTCGCTCACACGCTGCTCCCGAAAAAGCTGCTGCACTGAAAGGAAAGTTATTTTAAACCGCCCAAATATATAGTGTTTTACTTACCCAGCAGCCCCCTGGCCTCCGCCGAAAAACAAAAGGAAATTAAATTTACTTTCAAACGGACTTTCCCAGCTGCTCACTCGCTCACACGCTGCTCCCGAAAAAGCTGCTGCACTGAAAGGAAAGTTATTTTAAACCGCCCAAATATATAGTGTTTTACTTACCCAGCAGCCCCCTGGCCTCCGCCGAAAAACAAAAGGAAATTAAATTTACTTTCAAACTGACTTTCCCAGCTGCTCACTCGCTCACACGCTGCTCCCGAAAAAGCTGCTGCACTGAAAGGAAAGTTATTTTAAACCGCCCAAATATATAGTGTTTTACTTACCCAGCAGCCCCCTGGCCTCCGCCGAAAAACAAAAGGAAATTAAATTTACTTTCAAACGGACTTTCCCAGCTGCTCACTCGCTCACACGCTGCTCCCGAAAAAGCTGCTGCACTGAAAGGAAAGTTATTTTAAACCGCCCAAATATATAGTGTTTTACTTACCCAGCAGCCCCCTGGCCTCCGCCGAAAAACAAAAGGAAATTAAATTTACTTTCAAACGGACTTTCCCAGCTGCTCACTCGCTCACACGCTGCTCCCGAAAAAGCTGCTGCACTGAAAGGAAAGTTATTTTAAACCGCCCAAATATATAGTGTTTTACTTACCCAGCAGCCCCCTGGCCTCCGCCGAAAAACAAAAGGAAATTAAATTTACTTTCAAACTGACTTTCCCAGCTGCTCACTCGCTCACACGCTGCTCCCGAAAAAGCTGCTGCACTGAAAGGAAAGTTATTTTAAACCGCCCAAATATATAGTGTTTTACTTACCCAGCAGCCCCCTGGCCTCCGCCGAAAAACAAAAGGAAATTAAATTTACTTTCAAACGGACTTTCCCAGCTGCTCACTCGCTCACACGCTGCTCCCGAAAAAGCTGCTGCACTGAAAGGAAAGTTATTTTAAACCGCCCAAATATATAGTGTTTTACTTACCCAGCAGCCCCCTGGCCTCCGCCGAAAAACAAAAGGAAATTAAATTTACTTTCAAACTGACTTTCCCAGCTGCTCACTCGCTCACACGCTGCTCCCGAAAAAGCTGCTGCACTGAAAGGAAAGTTATTTTAAACCGCCCAAATATATAGTGTTTTACTTACCCAGCAGCCCCCTGGCCTCCGCCGAAAAACAAAAGGAAATTAAATTTACTTTCAAACTGACTTTCCCAGCTGCTCACTCGCTCACACGCTGCTCCCGAAAAAGCTGCTGCACTGAAAGGAAAGTTATTTTAAACCGCCCAAATATATAGTGTTTTACTTACCCAGCAGCCCCCTGGCCTCCGCCGAAAAACAAAAGGAAATTAAATTTACTTTCAAACGGACTTTCCCAGCTGCTCACTCGCTCACACGCTGCTCCCGAAAAAGCTGCTGCACTGAAAGGAAAGTTATTTTAAACCGCCCAAATATATAGTGTTTTACTTACCCAGCAGCCCCCTGGCCTCCGCCGAAAAACAAAAGGAAATTAAATTTACTTTCAAACTGACTTTCCCAGCTGCTCACTCGCTCACACGCTGCTCCCGAAAAAGCTGCTGCACTGAAAGGAAAGTTATTTTAAACCGCCCAAATATATAGTGTTTTACTTACCCAGCAGCCCCCTGGCCTCCGCCGAAAAACAAAAGGAAATTAAATTTACTTTCAAACGGACTTTCCCAGCTGCTCACTCGCTCACACGCTGCTCCCGAAAAAGCTGCTGCACTGAAAGGAAAGTTATTTTAAACCGCCCAAATATATAGTGTTTTACTTACCCAGCAGCCCCCTGGCCTCCGCCGAAAAACAAAAGGAAATTAAATTTACTTTCAAACGGACTTTCCCAGCTGCTCACTCGCTCACACGCTGCTCCCGAAAAAGCTGCTGCACTGAAAGGAAAGTTATTTTAAACCGCCCAAATATATAGTGTTTTACTTACCCAGCAGCCCCCTGGCCTCCGCCGAAAAACAAAAGGAAATTAAATTTACTTTCAAACTGACTTTCCCAGCTGCTCACTCGCTCACACGCTGCTCCCGAAAAAGCTGCTGCACTGAAAGGAAAGTTATTTTAAACCGCCCAAATATATAGTGTTTTACTTACCCAGCAGCCCCCTGGCCTCCGCCGAAAAACAAAAGGAAATTAAATTTACTTTCAAACGGACTTTCCCAGCTGCTCACTCGCTCACACGCTGCTCCCGAAAAAGCTGCTGCACTGAAAGGAAAGTTATTTTAAACCGCCCAAATATATAGTGTTTTACTTACCCAGCAGCCCCCTGGCCTCCGCCGAAAAACAAAAGGAAATTAAATTTACTTTCAAACTGACTTTCCCAGCTGCTCACTCGCTCACACGCTGCTCCCGAAAAAGCTGCTGCACTGAAAGGAAAGTTATTTTAAACCGCCCAAATATATAGTGTTTTACTTACCCAGCAGCCCCCTGGCCTCCGCCGAAAAACAAAAGGAAATTAAATTTACTTTCAAACTGACTTTCCCAGCTGCTCACTCGCTCACACGCTGCTCCCGAAAAAGCTGCTGCACTGAAAGGAAAGTTATTTTAAACCGCCCAAATATATAGTGTTTTACTTACCCAGCAGCCCCCTGGCCTCCGCCGAAAAACAAAAGGAAATTAAATTTACTTTCAAACGGACTTTCCCAGCTGCTCACTCGCTCACACGCTGCTCCCGAAAAAGCTGCTGCACTGAAAGGAAAGTTATTTTAAACCGCCCAAATATATAGTGTTTTACTTACCCAGCAGCCCCCTGGCCTCCGCCGAAAAACAAAAGGAAATTAAATTTACTTTCAAACGGACTTTCCCAGCTGCTCACACGCTGCTCCCGAAAAAGCTGCTGCACTGAAAGGAAAGTTATTTTAAACCGCCCAAATATATAGTGTTTTACTTACCCAGCAGCCCCCTGGCCTCCGCCGAAAAACAAAAGGAAATTAAATTTACTTTCAAACTGACTTTCCCAGCTGCTCACTCGCTCACACGCTGCTCCCGAAAAAGCTGCTGCACTGAAAGGAAAGTTATTTTAAACCGCCCAAATATATAGTGTTTTACTTACCCAGCAGCCCCCTGGCCTCCGCCGAAAAACAAAAGGAAATTAAATTTACTTTCAAACGGACTTTCCCAGCTGCTCACTCGCTCACACGCTGCTCCCGAAAAAGCTGCTGCACTGAAAGGAAAGTTATTTTAAACCGCCCAAATATATAGTGTTTTACTTACCCAGCAGCCCCCTGGCCTCCGCCGAAAAACAAAAGGAAATTAAATTTACTTTCAAACTGACTTTCCCAGCTGCTCACTCGCTCACACGCTGCTCCCGAAAAAGCTGCTGCACTGAAAGGAAAGTTATTTTAAACCGCCCAAATATATAGTGTTTTACTTACCCAGCAGCCCCCTGGCCTCCGCCGAAAAACAAAAGGAAATTAAATTTACTTTCAAACTGACTTTCCCAGCTGCTCACTCGCTCACACGCTGCTCCCGAAAAAGCTGCTGCACTGAAAGGAAAGTTATTTTAAACCGCCCAAATATATAG
Source organism: Heterodontus francisci (assembly GCF_036365525.1). Classification (NCBI taxonomy): domain Eukaryota; kingdom Metazoa; phylum Chordata; class Chondrichthyes; order Heterodontiformes; family Heterodontidae; genus Heterodontus; species Heterodontus francisci. The sequence goes on from NC_090378.1 coordinate 85,308,228, forward strand.
TGTTTTACTTACCCAGCAGCCCCCTGGCCTCCGCCGAAAAACAAAAGGAAATTAAATTTACTTTCAAACTGACTTTCCCAGCTGCTCACTCGCTCACACGCTGCTCCCGAAAAAGCTGCTGCACTGAAAGGAAAGTTATTTTAAACCGCCCAAATATATAGTGTTTTACTTACCCAGCAGCCCCCTGGCCTCCGCCGAAAAACAAAAGGAAATTAAATTTACTTTCAAACTGACTTTCCCAGCTGCTCACTCGCTCACACGCTGCTCCCGAAAAAGCTGCTGCACTGAAAGGAAAGTTATTTTAAACCGCCCAAATATATAGTGTTTTACTTACCCAGCAGCCCCCTGGCCTCCGCCGAAAAACAAAAGGAAATTAAATTTACTTTCAAACGGACTTTCCCAGCTGCTCACTCGCTCACACGCTGCTCCCGAAAAAGCTGCTGCACTGAAAGGAAAGTTATTTTAAACCGCCCAAATATATAGTGTTTTACTTACCCAGCAGCCCCCTGGCCTCCGCCGAAAAACAAAAGGAAATTAAATTTACTTTCAAACGGACTTTCCCAGCTGCTCACTCGCTCACACGCTGCTCCCGAAAAAGCTGCTGCACTGAAAGGAAAGTTATTTTAAACCGCCCAAATATATAGTGTTTTACTTACCCAGCAGCCCCCTGGCCTCCGCCGAAAAACAAAAGGAAATTAAATTTACTTTCAAACGGACTTTCCCAGCTGCTCACTCGCTCACACGCTGCTCCCGAAAAAGCTGCTGCACTGAAAGGAAAGTTATTTTACTTGCACACCCCACCAGGCAAACAAACTTGCCTGTCTGTGTTTATCAGTTCTTTGGTTTGGAGACCTTTTAAACATGATAATGTTGTAGGAACCTGACCAAAAAATAATGTCCACTTGTAACATTATAAAATTTTCACCAATCTTGATAAGAGATATCCTTATTAGACCTGCGACCTCTTCAAAATGGTCTCGAGTTTACTGTATGTCTATAAATATGAAATTTAGTACTTTCCTTGAGTTTAGAAAGCATTTCTGAATTGCAGTTGTTTACTAAAAACTATCTTGCATTACTGCAAATCAGATTTGTTCTGTTACAATACTGTTGCTGCATATTATGTCAAGGTTACTGGCTGTATAACCTAATTTCAAACTCGACGGGAATAAAAACGCCCTTTTTATTGAAAGTAGTTTGTAATTTTTTTGCCAAAATATTGCATCTCCAATATGCTTGCTCCTTCTACTTCAGTAGCCTCACCACAGACAGATGAGTTTTTGGATCGGCTTGCTAGTTCTCAGAGCCGCCGATTAGATGACCAGCGTGCAAGCAGTCGCAATCTTCCGGGCTTGCGCCTTAACCAGCATAATAGCCACCCTGTTCTCAGTCGCCTGATAACCAGTGGTGACAGCAAGGAGCCAGATGATTCATTCTTTGATATGCTGGTAAAATGTCAGGTAAGTCAGATTTTGAGACCTTCCATCGTTATTGACTTCATTTCTAAAAATATCAGTTGCAGTTCACATGTGAAGTTTCTGAATGTGAAATTCTACTCTGTTGCACTGTTTCTGGTCCTGATGGAAAGGGAGTTTAGAACGAGGGGACATGGATAAGATTAAATGTAGGCAACTTAGGACTGAGAGCAAGAAAAACTTTTTTTTTTACATTGAGAGTTGAGAGACTTGAATGCACTATTGGAGTTGGTGATTCAAGCAGCGATCACATCAACATTTAAAAATGTTAGATAGGTAATTGAAGAAATAGGGGATAAAGGAATATGGGAGTGCAATGTGCACTTGGGATTAGGACTGCTGCTCATGTGGAGAATAAACACTAATATGGCTTGTTTCCTTCCATGTTGTAATTGAGTTTTATCAAGTTCTTGTGTGTATCCAATATAATGGAATTAACTTCCTATTTATGTAAAATTCCGATTAAAATGGATGGAAAGCTTCCAAGTACAGACAATGTGTAGTTTAACATTAACCAAAACAGACCAAATTCCATTCCCGGTCTGTATTTAAGTTTAGCTGGTCTCAGCTATATTTAGTTTCATTACACATGCTGTGAGGGAGGGGAGCTTTTGAAGAAAGATAAAGTAACAGCCGAGGTGTGTGTGGCTATGATGTTCTTCACAGTTGAGCAAAACCTTTTGATTCTTACTGTCTGGGCTCACAAATGAATTGGTTTAGGAGGGCTGCTGGGGCCTGGGTAAGAATATACCTCCTTCATGAAAGTTTTATGAGAAGGGGGAGAAACACATTTCATAGAATCATAAAATGATGCAGGAGACGACCATTTGGTCCATTGTACCTGTGCCAGCTCTTTGTTAGAGTTTATCCAATTAATCCCACTCTGCTGCTCTGATTTTGTTCCCCTTTTTATATTTATCCAATTTTCTTTATTGAAAGTTAAATTTTGAATTGGCGCATCCTTTTTGGCACTGCATTCCAAATCGTCTTAAACCTCTGTCCTCTAGTTCCTTATGCCACTAGAAACAGTTTCTTTATTTATTCTATCAAAATACTTTTTCAAATCTCCTCTTAACCTTCTCTGCTCTGAGAACAATCCCAGCTTCCTTGTTTCTCCCTAATAAAACCAAGGATCCCCTATGCTTTTTAAAAAAAAAATGTAGTCATCTCAATTTGCCCTCCTACCTTCAAAGATTTTTATACATGAACCCCCTTTAAAATTATACCCTTTGTTCCCTCTAAGCTACGCAGCAATCAGGAATGTGCCATGCACAAGCAACATTCCCATTAAGATGCGCGCATGCACGGCCAGGTGGCAATCTTAAAGGGACTGTGCAGCGCATTGTACCACTTAAATTATGATGTCTCCTCTCATTATTCCCACTAAAAATGTATTACTTCACACTTCTCTGCATTAATTTCATCTACCCTGGTCTGCTCATTTCAGCAGTCTATGTCCCCCAGAAGTCTGTTACTATCCTCCTCATTGTTTACTAAATTCGAAGGTTTTGTATCAGCTGCAAACTTTGAAATTATGCCCTATTGTTTTGAGTCCAGATTATTAAAATATATCAAAAAAAGCAGTGGTCCTAATACTGATCCCTCCAGTCTGAAAAATAAGTGTTCACCACTTTGAAGTCTTAAAATTGTCTTTAAATTTGTTTAAGTACAGTGGGTTGAAATTGGTGCACTGAGCTACAAAGTGTATGACACATTTGCTATACCACAGCTAGAGTACTGCGTACAATTCTGGTCACCAGAAGAGGGAGGTGATCACATTGGACAGGATGCAGAGATGATTTTGAATGATGTCGCCCGAAATGGAGAATTTTAGCCATGAGCAATGGTTCAATGGGCTGTTGTTGTTTTCTTCAGAACAGAGGAGGCTGAGGGGAGATTTAATTGAGGTGAATAAAATTATGAGGGCTGAGATAAAGTAGATAGGAAGGACCTATTTCTGTTAGCAGAAAGTTAAATCACTGAATGACATAGATTTAAAGTAAAAGCAAAATACTGTAGATGCTGGAAACCTGAAATAAAAACCAGAAATTCTGGAAATACTCAGCAGGTCTGGCAGCATCTGTGGAGAGAAAAGCAGAGTTAACGTTTCAGGTCAGTGACTCTTCATCAGAGCTGCATAGATTTAAAGTAACTGATTGAAGGATTAGAGGGGAGTTGTAGTAATTTTTTTCACCCAGAAGGTTCCGTGGTCAGGAACTCATTGACTGAAAAGGGTGTAGAGGGAAAAATCCTCATCGCATTCAGAAAAATACTTGGATATGCACTTGAAATGCCATAACCTACAAGGCCTAATTGCAGACATGGTAGTGAGACATTTTGCACATCAATCATCATTTGAGACAGATGCTAAGCATTGTTCACTGGAAGGGAAGCAAATCATAACTACCATTCTACGAAGGCTAACAAATACTAAGTATAAATACATTAAGTATAGTCAGGACAACTGATGCTACAACCAACGTTGTAAAACATTCAACTCTTGTTCTCTTCGTTGCCCTCAGGAAAAATTAAGCTACGTCTGATGTAATCTAACAATGGAGCTCATGCTTGGAGTCTGATCAAAGGTCCTCAATGACTAACAATAGTAGGAAACTAATCTGCTGGGGGAAATCCCACCCTCTGTCCACATTACTGTTCTCTCATGGTCATTGGGTTGGTATTTGGTCATGGACCAGTATTAGTTTTAATATGTAATTGTTCTGACTTAAGAGTGCTTACAAATCCTGTCTAACATGTACTATTGGTTCTAGGGAGAATACTGATGCCTGCAGATTTGCCTTCTGTGGAATATTTAGAAACAGTAAAATTTAGCCATTCTGCCCACTGTCAGTACTGGCCCACCTTCCAACTCTTGACCTGTAGTCCTTGTAGGTTATGGCATTTCAAGTGTATATCCAAGTATTTTTTTTGAATGTGATGAGGATTTCTCCCTCTACAGCCTTTTCAGACAGTGAGATCCAGGCCCCACCACCTTCTGCGTGAAAAAAAAATAACTCCAACTCCCCTCTAATCCTTCAACCAGTTACTTTAAATCTATGAACAAAGAACAAAGAACAGTACAGCACAGGAACAGGCCATTCGGCCCTCCAAGCCTGCGTCGATCTTGATGCCTGCCTAAACTAACACCTTCTGCACTTCCGGGGCCCATATCCCTCTATTCCCTTCCTATTCATGTATTTGTTAAGATGTCTCTAAGACGTTGCTATCGTATCTGCTTCCACCACCTCCCCTGGCAGCAAGTTCCAGGCACTCACCACCCTCTGTGTAAAAAAAACTTGCCTCGCACATCCCCTCTAAACTTTGCCCCTCGCACCTTAAACCTATGTCCCCTAGTAACTGACTCTTACACCCTGGGAAAAAGCTTCTGACTATCCACTCTGTCCATGCCGCTCATAACTTTGTAAACCTCTGTCTTGTTGCCCCTCCACCTCCGTCGTTCCAGTGAAAACAATCTGAGATTTTCCAACCTCTCATAGCTAATGCCCTCCAGACCAGGCAACATCCTGGTAAACCTCCTCTGTACCCTCTCCAAAGCCTCCACGTCCTTCTGGTAGTGTGGCGACCAGAATTGCACGCAATATTCTAAGTGTGGCCTAACTAAAGTTCTGTACAGCTGCAGCATGACTTGCCAATTTTTATACTCTATGCCCTGACCGATGAAGGCAAGCATGCCGTATGCCTTCTTGACTACCTTATCCACCTGCGTTGCCACTTTCAGTGACCTGTGGACCTGTACGCCCAGATCTCTCTGCCTGTCAATACTCCTAAGGGTTCTGCCATTTACTGTATACCTGCATTAGACCTTCCAAAATGTATTACCTCACATTTGTCCGGATTAAACTCCATCTGCCATTTCTCCGCCCAAGTCTCCAACCGATCTGTATCCTCTGACAATCCTCATCATTATCCGCAACTCCACCAACCTTTGTGTCGTCCGCAAACTTACTAATCAGACCAGCTACATTTTCCTCCAAATCATTTATATATACTACAAACAGCAAAGGTCCCAGCACTGATCCCTGCGGAACACCACTAGTCACATCCCTCCATTCAGAAAAACACCCATCCACTGATACCCTCAGTCTTCTATGACCGAGCCAGTTCTGTATCCATCTTGGCAGCTCACCTCTCATCCCATGTGACTTCACCTTTTGTACCAGTCTGCCATGCGGGACCTTGTCAAAGGCTTTACTAAAGTCCATATAGATAACATTCACTGCCCTTCCTTCATCAATCATCTTCGTCACTTCCTCAAAACACTCAATCAAATTAGTAAGACACGACCTCCCCTTCAAAAAACCATGCTGTTTTCAGTTATTTAACTCTCTGCTTAAAAAATAGGTCCTTCCTATCCACTTTATCTCGGCCCCTCATCATTCTATACACCTCAATTAAATCTCCCCTTGGCCTCCACTGTTGCGACAAAAACAACAACAGCCCATTGAACCATTCCTCATGGCTTAAAATTCTCCACTCCTGGCAACATCATTCAAAATCTTCTCTGTATCCTGTCAAGTGAGATCACAACCCTCTTGTAAAGCTATGACCAGAATTGTACGCAGTACTGTAGCTGTGGTATAGCAAGTGCTTTATACAGTTTCAGCATAACTTCCCTGCTCTTGTACTCTATGCCTCGACCGACAAAGGAAAGTATCCCATATGCCGCCTTCACCACCTTATCTACCTGTCCTGCTACTTTCAGGGATCTGTGCTTTGCACTCCAAGGATCCTTTGTTCCTTTACACTTCTCAATACCCACCATTTATTGTGTATTCCCTTGGCTTATTTTCCCTCCCTGAATGCATTCTCTCTCACTTCTCCAGACTGAATTCCATTTGCCACTTATTGCCCACTTGAGTAGTCCATTGATATCTTCCTGCTGGCTACAGCTTTTTTCCTCATTGGCATGGCCAATTTTCGTATCATCTGAAAACTTCTTAATCATGTCCCCTACATTTAAGTCTAAATCATTGATATACACAAACAGCAAGGGATTCCCAGTACAGAGCGCTGTGGAATCCCACTGGAAACAGCCTTCCAGTCACAAAAAAAACGGTTGACCATTACCCTTTGCTTCCTATCACTGAGCCAATTTTGGATTTAACTTGGCACTTTCCTTTGGATCCCATGAGCTTTTAAATTTCTGAACAGTCTGCCATGTGAGGACCTTGTCAAAAGCCTTGCTAAAATCCATGCATACTACATCAAACATGCAACCTCATCAACCCTTTTTGTTGCCTCCTCAAAAAAGTTTAAATCAGGTTAGTCAGACAAAACTTGCACTTAAATTCATGCTGACTGCCCTTGATTAATCTGTGCCTTTTTAAATGACTATTTATACTGCCTCAGATTTTTCCCCCCAATAATTTGCCTACCATCAAGGTTAGGCCGACTGACCTGTAATTACATGGGCTATCCCTTCCTCCAATTTAAAACTATGGGACAATGTTAGCTGTCCTCCAATCCTCTGGCACCACACCTGTAACTGGAGAGTATTGAAAAATGATGGTCAGAACCTCTGCTATTTTTGCATTGTTTGTTTTTTTAACAGCCTGGGATACATTTAATCTGGGCCTGGTGATTTTATCCACTTTCAAGGATGCAAAAAAGCATTAATATTTCCTCCCTCACTGCTTAGCCCATCCAATATTTCACACTCTTTCTTAACTACAATATTTGCTTTGTGAAAACAGGTGCAAAGCATTCATTGAAAACCATGCCCACCCCTTGCACCTGCACACTCATGTTACCATTTTGGTCCCTAATTGGCCCTGTTCTTTCCTTAGTTATCCTCTTGCTCTTTATGGATTTATAAAACATCTTTGGTTTTCCTTGCCAATATTTTTTCATGCCCTCTCTTTTTGCTTTCCAATTTTACTTTCTAATCTCACCCTGCACTTCCTATACTCCTATGCTTTCTGCAATATTGAGCTCTTGGCATCTCACACATGCTTTCCTTTTTTGCTCATCTTACTCCGAATGCTCTTTTGATGATCTGGGGTGGAGGGGGTGGGGTTTGGTTTTGTGAGTCCCACCCTCCCTTGTGAGAACATTTGTTCTCAACTCTCTATCCTCTCTTTAAATACCTCCCACTCCTCTGACTGATTTACCTTCAAGCAGCAGTTTCCAGTCCACTTCTGCCAAATCACATATCAGTTTAGTAAAATCGGCTTTTCCCATAACTACTCTAAATTTATTTGAACTATGATCTTTCCCACTGATGCCCCTTCCACCTGCCTAGCCTCATTCCTTAAAACTAAGTCCAGAACTACCCTTTTTCTTGTTGGGCTTGCTGTGTACTAGCGAAAAAAGTTCTCCTGAATACATTTTAAAAATACAATGCCCTCTACATTTTACACTGATTTTTATCCCAGATACTATTAAGGTAATTGAAATCCCCTACTGTTACTGCTATATTGTTTCTGCATCTCTCAGCAATTTGCCTACATATTTGCTCTCCCTATTTTCCCTCTGACTGGGGATCTATAGTATACTCCCAGTTCTGTGATTGCCCCTTTTTTGTTTCTCAGTTAAACCGTATGGCCACATTTGAGGATCCTTCTGGCATATCATCCCACCTCACAGCTGTGATTTTGTTTTTATTCCCCTCTCTGGCTGAAAATAGCAATGTTGAGCTGTCATTCCTGGCCTCCTTTGAGCTATGTTTCATTAACAGTTATGTCATACTTCCAGTGTCTATCTGTGCCCTCAGCTCATCTGCCTTATTCACTGGACTGCTTGCATTTAAGTAATCACTGAACGACTCCTTTCTCTGTTTTCTAGCTTTTGTTTCCTCAACCTTCCATACTAATTTTCTGCCTTATATTACTAGATTTGCTTCTCTCCCTTCTGAATCTATGCTCAGGTCCCCACTCTCCTGTCAAGCGAGGGAAACTAGTTCCTCCCCAATGGCACAAGCAAATCTCCTGACCATGATATTGTTCCAACTCTGCTGAGGTGCAAACCACTTCCCCCAGAACCATTCCCAATGCCCCAGGAATCTAAAGCTTTCTCTCTGCACCATTTCTCCAGTCATGCATTCAGCTGCATTATCCTCCAATTTCTGCAGTGCGTGCATGGCACTGAGTAATCCAGAGATTACTGGCTTTTGAGACCCTACTTTTTATCTCCTGGTGCCTTAAAATTACCTACAGGACATCATCCCTCTTCCAACCTATATCATTGGTACCAATATGGACCATGACCCTCTGGCTGTTCATCCTCCTCTTCTCAATGTTCTGCAGCTACACTGTGAAATCTTTGACCCAGGCATTGCGAGACAACCTACCATCCTACAGTCATGTCTTTGGCCAGAAACATGCCTGTCTGTTCCCTTAACTATTAAAATTACTAATGCTTTCCTGACTTCCCCCATGTTCCCCCACTCGGGCTGCATAGTTGAGCCACCCATGGTGCTGTGGCCTTGACTCTGGCTGTATTCTCCAGAATAACCATTGCTCTCACCAGTATTCAGAACTATTTATAGAAGGAGATGCACTCGGGGGACTCCTGCTTGATCCTCCTTGACTGTCTTGTGGTCACCCATTCTCTGTCTGCCAGAATATCTTTAAGCTGCGAGGTGACCACCTCCACAAACATTCTACCTATGTAGCTCTCATCTACGCAGATGCACCACAGTGATGCCTGCTACTGCTCAAGCTCCTCCAGCTGACACTTCCTGTACATCTTATTGTCCAGGACATGAGATGTGTCCTGGAGTTCCCACATGGCACAGGATATACGTTCGATGGGACTGAGGTGCCCTTCCTTACCTCTATTTATTGGATTATTATCTAAACTTACCAGAAATAAAACTTAAGTCTACTTAAAACTTGCCAAACTTGCAATTTATTAGACCACTACATTTCTTAGTTTAATCAACTAGTCACCTAGTTGTTGTCCTATGACATCACTCCTTGATTTGTAGTTGCAATTGTATGTAATTTCACATTGTATTGCCAACTTAAATTGATTTCCCATGATTTCCACCAAACGTTTACAGATTGGGCTTGTTTCTTTAAAACAGAGTCAAATAGAAAAAATTATCAAAAGTATGGAGCTGTGCTATAAATGCAAGTTATGGGTTTTTAACCATTTAGGTGAAATAGTAGAATTCTGAAATAAAAACAAAGCTGGAAACACTCAGCAAGTCTGGCAGCATCTTTGGAGAGAGAAAGTTAACATTTCAGGTCTGTGAACTTCCATCAGAACTGAGAAAACGCAGACATTTAATAATGTCACAACTGTTTTTCTCCTCCGTTTAAAACAGTGTGCCTTTAAGACTGAGCACAGTGTGCCAGCAGCTGCACCCGTTTCCTAGGTCAGAGCAGGAGAGAGAGATGTCACATCGTGTACTGTAACTTATCTGTGGATAAAGACTGGTCTGAACTAGAGTCCAGTGAAACATGCTCTGGAGGAAGAAGCTGTCTGTTTCTCTTAGCAGAAAATCTACATTTATCTTCAGGCTTAAGGAGAGAGAAAAATCCCTGGGGGAGAAAAAAAAGAAAAATTTTCTTCAAAAAGGATTCTGTTGTTTGTTTGTGTTTGCTGGAATTCTCAGTAAAGTTTCTACTGAAAAACTACCCAGTTAAAAGATGAGGTGCTGTTTTCAAGCTTGCATCCAAGGCCCCAAACACTCTTCCTAAGTGAAGCAGTGATTTACTTCTACTTTCAATTTAGTATAGTGCATTCGCTGCCCACGATGTGGTCTCTACATTTGGGGAGACCAAACCCAGACTGGATGGCCGCTTTGCAGACCACATGTGTTCAGTCTGCGAGCTTAACCATGAATTTCCTGTTGCTTGACATTTAAAATTCTCTACCATGTTCCCATTCTGACCTTTCTGTCCTTGGCCTGCCTGCTAGTGTTCCAATGAAGCACAACTTCCAGCGGCTGCAGTATTTTGCTTTTGTGGTAAACTTGAGTTGACTTAATTTATTATATCCTTCATTGTAAGTGACTTAAATTTTTAGTGTCTTCAAAAGCATTTGAAAGTTATTCATTTAGTATCTTTAATCGATTTATATACTTTGTTCAGGGCTCCAGGCTAGATGACCAAAGATGTGCACCACCACAGCCTGTACACAAGTGTATTACTGTTCCCGATGAAGATTTCTTTAGCTTGATCCTGCAATCTCAGGCCAAACGGATGAATGAACAGCGTGTCACACTTCCCTCAAATGTGAAGGAACAAAAGAGGGACTTCTCCCATTAAACTGAATGAACATGTTTACTGATAATTAAAAAAAACTAATTATTTCTGAGAAATTGAAAACAATGGCTGGGACTTGCTAAAATTCACATTGCACTTTGGACTGTTGGCAACCTGCAATCTTGTCTTCTGAGGTTCTATTGTCCACAAGTGTATGTTGCTCGAAGTTTTATTTTCATTGTTCTGTTCTACATTTTACAGGCAGTTGAATGATTTGAAAAGGTAGTAAAATGGGACTAATAACTACCAATTCGTATATAAACTGGTCAAAGGATATGCCAGTCGTCTATGTTTTTTAAATTGAAAACTATCACTGATTTGATGATCATAACAGTAAAAGGATCATCCTGTTTTTTCATGTTAGATCAACAAACATTGATTCTAAATTCATTCTTACCAAATGTTTATAGAGTTCTATTAGCAGAAAATTGCAACCGCCTTCATTTTTATTTTTAAACAGCAATTAGAAAATTGAGCACTACCCATTTTAGGCTTTTAGTTTAAACTAATTTTTGACATATATTTGCTATAGGAAATCATTGGTATTTATAACAGAACTATTTTCTGATGTACAAAAATATTTCTAGCCTTATTAATGTATTCCACTACCAATCTTGACCTTATTTTCTTTCTTGCAGTTTAATGAAGAGGTCTTCAAACTGCATATAATTTGCAGCTTTTTTTGTAACTGCTGCTGTAAGAAATTATTTTAGTTCTTGATCGCAAATCCAGTACTGAGCATTTATAACTTAACAATTTTTAGATGATGTGGTTAGGATCAGTTTTTAGTTTTCACTTTAAAGCTCCAAATCTATCTTCTCCGTCATTTGTTCTATGCTGCTTTCAGTTAGGTAAAAAGGTGTATATAATTTTTATAGTACATTTGTAAGGGAATAAACAAAAGTATTCCTCAATCATGTCACAATTGAGGTAATGTCTGTTTTGTCAAACTACTGAAGTGAGAGAGAGGGGCATTTTTATAGTTTCTTTTTTTTAAAAAAAGGATTCCAGGCAGCTCGGTTTGAAAATATATATCATCCTTCCACAGCAAAAAGAATGATGCATTCCATTCATTATTAGTCAAGATAAAACACTGAATAATGGTAGAATGTGGTACTTTATTACATTTTTATATTTTTGGGTTGGCAAGGAGTATAGGTTAATTTTTCTTAGTGTTGATCATTATTGTCTTTCAGTGCAAATATTAAATGTTGCTTGTGTGCTTTTTTTTGTTTGCAATGATGTAGTGTGGAATCATGTCCTCACTGAAGAATTATTACAGATGTAACATAAAAGCATGCTGCCTCCAGAATAAGAATACTTAATCTGCTAAAGCACTGGCCAATTAGAATATTTTCAATAACCCAAATATGAAATGCTATTGCACACAATGTTCAACCTATATTGATTGTGCATCTTTTAATAGAACATTTGGGACAGTGTATAGAAAGTATAAACTAGGACCAGGATTTCAAAGGGGGCAGATGGGATCCTGGGTTTTATGGAGGCATAGAATCTAAAACAGGAAGTTGTAATGTATCTTTATAAAACACTGGTTCAGACTCGCCTGGAGTCCAGTTCTGGGCACCACAGTTTAGGAAGGCTGTGAAGGCTATAAAGAGGGCGCAGAAAAAAATCATGAGAATGGTTACAGGGATGAAGAACTTCAGTTATGTAGATAGATTGGAGAAACTGGGGCTGTTCTTTGAAAAGAGAAGCTTGAGGGGAAATTTGATAGAGGTGCACAAAATTATGAGGGGTCTGGATAGTGTAGAGAGAAACTGTCCCCATTGGCCAAAATGGTCAAGAACCAGAGGACAATGATGAATAGCTAAAGCAAAGGTGACATGAAAAACTTTTCATGCAGTGAGTGGATAGAATCTGAAATGTACTGCCTGAGAGTGGTGGAGGCAGCTTCAGTCGTGACTTTCAAAAGGGAATTGGATAAGTAGCTGATTTACTCTTGCGGAGACTTGGTACAGACATGAGAGGCTAATTGTTATGTGCTGTAACCATTCTATGATTTTATTTCTTGTGTCTGCACCTGCCAGATCATCATTTTCCATCCATTAAAATGAATGAATGGAAATGTGGGTTGATGTGCAAAGCAGTGGAAAACCCAGGCTTATTCCAGTTCATTTCAATGTGGTCATGCCATCTGGCTAAGTAAAATTCTATTGAATCTTTCTGCCAACTCTATCCATGCTACTCTTAAGCACAAGGTGTCCGTCACCACTCTTCTGGCCAGTGCTTCCTGCAGCATGACTTGCATCTTAACACTATTCCACCTTTTGGCCTGTAAAAGCTGATTCTCTCCAATCAAGCAATAGTTTAAGGAACTGTTGTAATCTTACCTTGCTGTATTAAAGTATACTGTCTTCTGCATCTGTTCTGGTGTCTTGCATGTTGAGCCTGGATGCCACCCTCTGTCAGATACTAAGCACTGCTTACTTCTAGGAAAAGTATGTGACAATGCCAAAAAGGGCAACCTGATTTTTATGCAATGGAGTAGCATGTTCACTTTTCCAGTGGCTACATCCTTTTAAATGAGAGCAGCTGGTTTGGTAAATATTCTGATCAAGTACAATAGTACCTGCACCTGGGTCTATGCGTGCAGGGGCACTTACAAGTTATTTAAATAAGCTGATCTCAAATGCAAGTTGTTTTGTGTACTTTATCACTTTTAACATAGAAAAACATCCCAATGTGCTTCACTTTGCCGGAAGAAAATAGTCTGAATTGAAGATTTCAATATAATTTGTATATTTGTGATTTACCATTGAGAGATGGTGCGTGCAGAACTACATTTTGGTATCAAGAATGTGGTGACACTATTTTAAAGGGGGTGCAGGAACACAGACACCTGGGGATGTACTTGTACAAATCTTTGGAAGTGGTAGGACAAGTTGAGAAGGCTGTTTTTAAAAAAAAAAGCACGGGATCCTTTGATTTATTAATAGAGGAATAGAGTACAAAAGCAAGGAAGTTATGCTAAACCTTCTGTAAAGCACTGGTTAGGCCCCAGCTGTAGTGTGTCCAGGAAGGATGCCAAGGCCTTGGAGAGGGTGCAGAAGAGGTTTACTGGCATGGTACCAACAATGAGGGACTTCAGTTAGGTGGAGACACTGGAGAAGCTGAGGTTGTTCTTAGGTGTTCAAAATCATAAAGGGTTTTGACAGAAGGGTGGCTACCTAGAGAATACAGATTTAAGGTAATTTGGAATGCACTATCTGAAGGGATGGTGGTAACAGATTCAACAGTAACTTTCAAAAGGGAATTGGATAACTACTTGAAGGGAAAACAAATTGCCTCCTTCTATATCATATGCTTCTATTAAAAGTTTAATGTTGTGAACATGCTAAAACTAGGTCATTTTTACAAATTCCAGATCTTCCTTTCTACAGGATTCCTTAATAATCATTTATTTAAAGATACATGTTTTTGCATTAAGAATTTGGTAGTCTTTACTGTGGCAACTTTGGAAATGAATACAAGTAGAAAACAAGCTAGTTGCATCAACTGGAAAACAGACATAAAAGCTTTAATATTCCACACTCTGTTATAGTATGAACAAAAATGATAATGACTAAACTATCTGAATCCACTTTCACCTTGAAATTTGTTTTTCTGTTTTATCTAAGTAGTTCTAAGATGCTATGACATAAGTCTTATGCTATTCAAGTTTAAAAATCTAAATTTCACACAAATATAGTATTTTGTTAGAACTGCCACCACCATAAACAATTTTAAATAGTTAGCCATGAAAATTTTTCCTCATCTTGATTTAAAAAATACTTGTTCAAAAATTAGTTGTAATGATACGGCATAGAAACTTGGAGATACAGAAATTGGATGTGTCCAATTATATTTCTCTTCTAATTGCCACTAACCCAAGAGAATTCACTACAGGTTGGATGTCCAAAATCTGACTGTCCAAAATCTGGACATTTTTGAAAATATTCCACTTGATATTCAGTGAAATGACATTCGGACTTATTGTTGAAATACTGGGACAATTCGGCTAGGCGCTAGTACTAGTTGCCATGCTCAGAGTCGACCCTGTCCAACCTGGGGTTTCCTGTATTTTTTGCCATTGCAATCATGTCAAAAAAGCCAGCAGATAATCTCATTTGTAGCACTGCAAATAGGAAGCATAATTTATTGTCTATAACTAAGAAAGTGGAACTACTGCAGAAGTTAGCTAGAGGTGTGTCAGTGTGAAAGCTGAGTGAGCAGCATGGAGTGGGTACCTCTACCATTTATGATTTACCGAAACAAAGACCAGATCATGAAGTTTTTACGCTGAAAGTGACGTTAAGAAAGAACTGAATAAATGAAAAACTGCATAAACCTAAAAGCGATGAGTCAGACAGTGATGGAGTGGATGCGACAGAGGAGTGAGAGGATGTCATTGACTGAGCAGATGTTGATTAAGCAAGCTAAGATTTTCCGTGATGAGCAGGTTGGTTAACCAAATTTAAAAGGCATAATTGAATAAGGAAATTGAAAGTGTGTGGAGATAAAGCCTCAGCAGATCATGAGGCAGCTGAAAATTACATAGATAAGCTCACCAAGTTAATTACTGATGTAAACCTTTCTGCTGAAATGAATCTATAATACTGATGAAACATCCCTATATTCACATTACATACCAAGGAAAACTTTAACAGCTGATAGGATGGCTCCAACATGTGTAAAGGACGCAAAAGATAGGCTTGTTGCGTTAATGCAGTTGGGACACTTAAGTGTAAGCTGTGTATTGGGGAAAAAAAAGCATCCAAGATGTTTCAAGGGGGTAAGAATATTTCCAGTTCATTGTTATGCTGATGAGACAGTATAGATAACCAGGCAAATTTGTTTGGACTGGTTTCAGAAACACCTTGGTCCCGAGGCTTGCGCTCATTGTAAGTCAGTTGGGCTTGATGAAAAGTGTAGGATATTGTTGTTGCTTGACAATTGCTCAGCACATCCTGATGCTGACCTTCTTGTGAAAGACAATGTGTTTGGCATGTATTAACCCCCAAAGTAACATCATTGATACAGCCAGTGGACTAAGGAATTTTAAAGTTCATGAACTGTAAGTATAAAGACAGATTTATGAGGCATATGTTTAGTGCTGTGAACCGAGGATTGGAGATAGAAGGGTTCCAAAAAGAATTTTCAGTGAAGGACGCCATCTGGGCTGCTGCGCATACGTGGAACCAAGTGACTAAAGACATCATGTCCAATGCTTGACACAACCTGTGGCCGCCAGCTATGTTTGATACTGATGCTGAATCTTAAGGATTTCGTGTGTCCAATAAGAAGAAAACGATTTCAGAACCGTTAAGAGTATGCAAAAGGGTAGTCTTCTCAAGCTGTGCAATCGTTGGATGAACAAAATAATGACAAAGTTATGAACATAGACAATGATGCTCCCGTTCACACACTTACAGATTTTGAAATTGTGGAAATGGTTTTACATCCAGAGAAGAAAGATAAAAACAGTTAAGGATGACTATGATGACACTGGTGATCAAGTAGAGAAAGTGTCCATAGACAAATGTATAAATAAGTGTGAAGATTTAATTAATGTCCTAGAGCAACACAGCTTCATAACAGAGCAAGAGATAATGCAGGTTTACAAGACTCAAGAAAAACTAATCAAAGAGAAGCCTAAGTTCATGAAGCAAATGAAATTAGCTAGTTTCTTTAACAAGGCATCCCAACAGTGCTATTGATCTGACTTCAACTTCAATTTCCACACTGGAAAATCCTATTGCTGGCCCATCATGAATCCCAGACATCCTAGCTGAGCCCTTTCCCTCAAGCTCTCCCTTCAGCCAGATGTAGTATCCATTGTTGTGCATCCTACTTTAGAAGCAGATAAGAACTAGGAGCATTCGAGCCTGCTCCGCCATTCAATACGATCATGGCTGATCTCATCTCAGCCTCAACTCCACTTTCCTGCCTGTTCTCCATAACCTTTCAACCCATTATTAAGTAAAAATCTGTCTATCTCGTCCTTAAATTTACTCAATGTCCCAGCATCCACTGCATTCTGGGGTAGTGAATTCCACAGACTCGCAACCCTTTGAGACATGTAATTTCTCATCTCTGTTTTAAATCTGCTACCCCTTATTCTAAAACTAAGACCTCTTCTAGATTAAGAAGAATATTTGATGAGTACAAAAACTTAGTATTTATTCTTTCTCCAAACTTTACATATACATTATTTATTCTTTTTCATACTTTATTTCATGTATCTCATTAATTAAATTTGGCCTAGGATAGACTACCTGATTTTATCGTCCAAAATCTGAAATCCGGCACAGTCCTCGGTCCTTAGGGTGCCGGATTTTGGACCTTTGTCATTTCAGCTGTCCACTAATACAACCTCACTAACTCGTTAGTTCTCTGATGTTGATACTTCCGTTTTAAAAAGCATCTGTTCAAATTAACAGGAAAGTGAAACAGGCATTAAACCTAAACTGTTACATATGCATATAAATGTTTTGATTATTGCATAGACAAAGGTGGCAAGATGCACTCTAAATACTACTGCAAACAGCCCTGACAAATGACTGTACATCACAAATGATACAGCTACCTTAAGCCACTGACCCGACAATGTAGATTCATGCACCAAGGTCTTCATAACAGACAGATGTCCCTGTTTTCAGTTGGTTTTAATGACTTTCAGGTTTACTTAATTTTGCTAATACATTTCAGATCGACCTTAGTAAAACATTTACAACAGCATCATTACAGTGTACCAAGAGGATGGCCAAGTTATACATATTTCTTGTGTTTCCTAGTTTAAAAAAATTTGCAGTGAAGTAACTGCATGACAGTACTGAATGTATACAGATAAGTGATAAATCAGCACTAATACAGGACTTCTGAAACTCGTGCAATAGCATTCAGTCCCAGAACTGTGGGCTGAAGATGATTGTAGCCCAAGCTTTGCACTGGAGCCATAAGTTTGTGCCAGCTATAGAATTTCCTAAAGTTGATAACCATCATTCTAGCCTGGTGCTAAAAAATGGAAATTGGACCTAACCAGCAAATGTTGGTTTCACTCTAGATATAAACAAAGAATTCAATTGAAAAAATGCTGTATTGTGATCATAATTATGTGGTCTTAATTGAATTTGGTTCTGTTCATACATGCAACTTTGTTTTTTTTATAAGACATGATGTTTGTATCTAAAACTATAGATTAAAATTAAATTGGAAGATTGAGGATGTAAAACTTTTCAAGGAAACATGTTGCATTTTTTTCTGATAACTGGTTTTACTTTATGTTCAGTCTGAAGCTTTGTTCACTAGATGAATGTGAATACAGGAGGATTGCTATTTGTCCACCTAAATTTTAAAAGTTCATTAGCAATACAATTGTGTTACTTCAAATGTTACCATAAACATGTTGATATATGAAAGAAACGAATTACACTTCATTATGAAAGATACTTGAGATCATTGGCTGAAATTTCAATAACTAGCATTTGTTGCAAGATACAACTAACATTAGTTTCTTCAACAGAAATCTTCATGTTCTTTGGTTCTCTCCAGATTCTGGATTACTGAAAGCCTATGGAAGAGACAACCATTAATTATTCAACACAAAGTTAAAAAAAAAAATCTACATTATTTCACTTATTTTGTTCATGTTTAATAATCATAGAACTGATATTACTCCATTCACATACAATATGAACAATGTTGAGAATATGAGTAACTTTGGTGAGATACAGGGAAATTAACACAAGAAATTCATTACATACATTAGGAAATTTTCCCAGAGCACATTTACACATTTAATTATGGCTTTAAACTCTTATGTATCACAATATTTGAGACAAAGTTAGACTGAACTTACGATTTTAAATTTATAAATTCCATCATATTAGTGACAAATTACTCGTTTAAATCTGAAAGCGCAGAGGAAGATTTCATGCAAAAACACAAATAAGACAAATCACAAATTAGGATATAATCAGAAATCTCATCACTGTAGAACAGTTAGCATTCACCAATTATGGAACATAGTACATTATGGAAACTGCTCACCCACAAACAATAATTTGTCTTTGCTCAGGAAAACACCACAGATTCTTTCTTCAAGCAAATTCTGATTGACAATTAACTTTAGCC
Source organism: Heterodontus francisci (assembly GCF_036365525.1). Classification (NCBI taxonomy): domain Eukaryota; kingdom Metazoa; phylum Chordata; class Chondrichthyes; order Heterodontiformes; family Heterodontidae; genus Heterodontus; species Heterodontus francisci. The sequence continues at coordinate 85,327,072 of NC_090378.1, forward strand.
AAACAATTTTTAAAAATTATTTGTTTTTTTAGACGTGGGCTGCATTAGTTGCCCTGGTGGTAGGTCCCAATTTAATACATCTTAGCTACCCAGATAGGCTTAAAAGAGCTAGGTCTGAATAATTCAGGGAAGCATATATTAAAAGGCAATTTAACTGATATTTACAAAATAATGAAAGAATGGACTGGGTTTATATGGACCAATTACTTTAATAGGATAGGTTATGCAAGACCAGGGTCACGCTCACAAGTTATGTAAGGACAGAACTACGTAGCAATTTGCCAAGGTTACTTCAACAGCACCTTCAAAACCCGCAACCTCTACCACCTGAAAGGACAAGGACAGCAGATGCAGGGGAACACCGCCACCTGCATTTTCCCTCCAGGTCACCATCATCCTGACTGGAATATATCACTGTTCCTTCACTGTCACTAGGTCAAAATCCTGAAACTCCCTCCATAACAGCACTGTGGGTTGTCTACACCTCATGGACTGTAGCAGTTCAAGGTGGAGGATCACCATCACCTTCTCAAAGGGTTGTGAATCTTTGGAATTCTCTACTCCAGAGGGTTGTTGATGCTCCATTATTAAATATATTTAAAGCTGAGATAGACAGATTTTTGGTCTCAGGGAATTGAGGGCTATGGGGACTGGGCAGGAATGTAGAGTTGAGGCAGAAGATCAGTCATGATCGTATTGAATGGTGGAGCAGGCTCGATTGTTTCTGAATGCTGCATTCTCCTGTGCAGGAAACCACTAACAAAGTACAGCCTTCATCAAATTGACATTAACTGTAAAATACAATTGACAGTGAATAGCATCAGACCAGAATCACTGAAAATAGTGCAACCTCCACTTGCCAATACAGAAATATTAAACTTCTTAACTCTGCATCAACTAAAGAGATTTTCTAATTGAATAGCTTAGACTTAAGTGGATCAGATTCTACACATATGCCAATGTCAACCAAAACCTAATTAGAGAACTGGTTTCATCTTTATATACCCTTCTTCTCCTTTCCCTTTCCAGGGTGCAGTGGCCTTTTTTTCACCTCCATTTTCCTTCCATCCTTTTGACTATACTTCTACTAATATGGAATCTTATAAATGATCAACAACTTATTCCTGGGTACTGAAGTGTTTTTAAATTGCCATACCCAAACGCCCATTATATTTTCACCTCCCATCAGTGCCAGCTCGCACTAAGACATTTTATCATTTACTTAATACTAATGCTGCATTAATATTGTTACGCTTTTAAAATCAGCTATTTACTCACTCAATCAATTCCCTCCTTTGAAACATATCAGTTCCCACTGGGTTATCCTTTAAATCTCACCATTTCATCATTAAGCTTCCCAGTCTCTCCAATTTAAGAGATGATGTAATTAATGGAATACAATTAAAATTAATTTACCTTGTACCCACATACCTTACATATTGCTTCAATGCATTTTAATTTTATATGAAAATTTCTTCACTTGTTTCTTTATCCAGCTTTTGTTTATAAAATACACATGTCTATTTCTCATAACTACAATAATTCAACACTCTCATAAATATCATTCAGTCTAACATGCCTGTGCCAGGTCTTTAAAAGAGTTTTCAATTACTTCCTCTCCCCGTTCTTTCCCTATAACCTTGCAATTTTCTCTGCTTAATGTTTATCCCATTCCCTTTTGAAAGTTACTGGTGAATCTGCTTCCAGTCCCCTTTCAGGCAATGCAATCCAGATCATCATAACTCGCTGTGCAAAAAATTCTCAACTCACCTCTGGCTCTTTTGCCAATTACCTTAAATCTGTATCCTCGGGTTACTGACCCTTTATCCAGTGGAAACAGTTTCTCCTTACTTACTCTATCAAAACCCTGCATGATTTATGAATCAGACAGATCAGATAATCCTCCGCTATATAAATGCAAGCTGTTACTCTTTGGTGTTGACAAACTCTTCTGACCTCTGTTGAGAGGCTTTAAATTAGGACAGACACCAAAAAAGCAGGCAGCAACCAGCAGCTATGCTTTTATGCTAAGTAAAGAGCTCATCAGAGTCATATTGATTGCCTTGAGTGTCTGTCATCATACTCAATGTTCTGTATATTGTCTATTGAATAAAGCAGATTCAAATAAAATTGAATGTCATCTTGGTTAGTGCTAATTCAGTTCATATTTGGAGAAACTTGGGTCCTGTTATCAGGCTAATAGATATAGGGGATTGAGAGTCAATTTAAGGCAACACGATCATTTAAGGAAGCGACTAACACTGAACAAGTAGATATTGGCAGCAAATTCGTTACAACCTCCTTCCCTTGAGCCTCTTTACTTTGTCTTTCTTATTCTAAGCTGAGCAATACTGCCCTGTGACCACTTTATCTACCTCCCTGTCCCACTCCCATCACTGTGTAGCTCACTACAAACCTGCCCACTAAGATGAATTGCCACTGGCACATTGCTCCCACCCCACTGAGAGGAGTAAATGTTTTCAACCCCCACACTTTCAACAATGAGGAAATCAATCCCCACTGAAGACTTCCCTCCTTATTAAGCAAGAAAATCAATCACCACTTGTTACATTAACCCCCTGCCCCCAGCTGGAACACGGTCCCAAGCCCATTGCCCCTTAAAGCATCAAAATAGGCTGTAGCAAACTGTTACTCCTCCCAACAGTATTCATACAAACATCCTCCACACCAGTCGTTCTACCCTTATCCTCCCTCCACTTCCCCTCTCTCCAAGAGGCATGTTTTAAAGTTACAAAGCACTTGGTTTTCCCACACAGTTCAATAACACAAAAATGTGCCCAATAAATGGCTGCCAACAGACCAATGTAAAATATTCCATTTTTGCAATACTGTATATAGTTAGAAATGTGAAATCCTACCCTTCCACCAATCGCTATCTTGTAGTTAAGTGTTTACAAAAAATGGCTTAATTACTGTCCTAAAAGTATCTCGATTTCTGGGAAAACTTACTTGCACTCCCACATTTTCTATGCACGAGGCCTCATTTCCAAATTTCATTTCCTGCACAGGTTTCTCGTCAGTCCCAGTGACATTCCTTCCTGATGGAAGCTGTGAAACTGCAACAAGTGGCCTGTCAGTTGTCCCAAGTTCCTCAAGAACATTATTCTGCATGTCCTCCTCACCTGCTCTTCTCCCGTTTTGTAACTGATCATCTGATTTACTAACAGGCAAATCAGTTGCCTTCTTATTTTGTAAAGTACTACCTTCACACTGTTCAACAATCCCTTGAGCTTGGTGAACATCATCATCTTCTGTGAAACTTTGTGCAGCATTTTCCTCTGGTGGTTGTAGTATGGCGGTTGTAAAGACTCCATTAATAGACCCCAGCTGTTTAGACGTGCAATTAGCACATTGACAGTCTTGCTGGTCTGGTACTCTCCTTCTGCGTAGCTGGTTGTCACCTCTCCCATCATTGGGCATCCCAGCTCTTTCCCAGTTCATTAAATCTTCCAGACCCTGGTGATTTATATCTCTTGGTCTATTGGCACTTGTAATTACAGCATCATGGTTGGTATCTCTTCTCATGTGAGGATCATAACTAGCATCTCCCCCAGCTTGATAATCCAGATATCCTCTCTTTTGGTAAAAAGTATTATGAACAGGGCCTTGTACACCATATGGCACATTATAGTGTGTAATTGGAGCTTGAGGACCAATATTTGGAAGTGATCTAGATAAACCATATCGAACAACTGCATTTCCACAGGAATAGCAGAATGCCTGCAAAAGACAAAAGCAAAAATGGGCGATCATAGTAATGTCTGAGAATCACTGAACAGGAAATTATGCAAACCCTTTCCTTAAGCTAAAAAAAAAGTCGAGATGCTCAGGAATAATGCCACTTAAAAATAACTTGCAAAGTCTGCCATTTTAATACATTAATTTCAGACCTTCATTCTCCAGAAAATATTTTTGTTTATGAACTTATCCAGTATAAATGAAGAAAAAGTGCTGGAGATGCACTCAGAGTTATACAGCACAGAAACAGGCTCTTCAGCCCATCATGTCTGTGCCAGCCATTAAGCACCTATCAATTCTAATCCCATTTTCCAGCACTTGGCCCGTAGCCTTGTATGCTATGGTGTTTCAAGTGCTCATCTAAATACTTAAATGTTGTGAGGGTTCCTGCCTGCACCACCCCTTCAGGCAGTGTGTTCCAGATTCCAACCACCCTTTGGATGAAATTTCTTTTCCTCTAATCCCCTTTAAACCTCCTGCCCCTTACCTTAAATCTATGCCCCCTGGTTATTGGCCCCTCCGCTAATGGAAAAGGTTTCTTCCTATCCTATCAATGCCCCTCATAATTTTGTATACCTCAATCATGTCCTCCCTCAGCCTTCTCTGCTCTAAGGAAAACAACCCGAGCCTATCCAGTCCCTCCTCATAGCTGAAATGCTCCAGCCCAGGCAACATCCTGGTGAATCTCCTCTGCACCCTCTCCAGTGCAATCACATCCTTCCTATAGTGTGGTGACCAGAACTGTACACAACACTCCAGCTGTGGCCTAACTAGCGTTTTATACAGCTCCATCATAACCGCCCTCCTCATAATTCTATGCCTCGGCTAATAAAGGCAAGTATCCCATATGCCTTCCTAACCATCTTATCTACCTGTGCTGCTGCTTTTAGTGATCTATGGACAAGTACACCAAGGTCCCTCTGTACTTCCTAGGGTCCTACCATCCATTGTATATCCCCTTGCCTTGTTAGTCCTCCAAAAATGCATCACCTCACACTTCTCAGGATTAAATTCCATTTGCCACTGCTCTGCCCATCTTTATCGTCCTGTAATCTAAGGCTTCCTCCTCACTATTTACGACACCACCAATTTTAGTGTCATCTTCAAACTTACTGATCATACCTCCTTTATTCACGTCTAAATCATTAATGTACACTACAAACAGCAAGGGTCCCAGCTCCGATCCCTGAGGTACACTGCTGGTCATAGGCTTCCACTCGCAAAAACAACCCTCGACCATCACCATCTGCCTCCTACCACGAAGCCAATTTTGGATCCAATTTGCCAAGTTACCCTGGATCCCATGGGGTCTTACCTTCTTAACCAATCTCCCATGCGGAACTTTATCAAAAGCCTTACTGAAGTCCATGTAGACTGCAGCAACTGCTTTACCCTCATCTACAGATCTAGTCACCTCCTCGAAAAATTCAATCAAGTTTGTTAGACAGGATCGCCCCCTGACAAAGCCATGCTGACTAACCTAGATTAATCCCAGTCTCTCCAAGTGGAGATTAATCCTGTCCCTCAACATTTTTTCCAATAGTTTCCCTATCACTGATGTTAGACTCATTGGCCTGTAATTACCTGGTTTATCCCTGCTATCCTTCACTCAGAGACACTGAATGACCTACATTCTTGTACTCTGTGTCAATGCCTGTTGGAACCCCAGTATAACACACATTAGCAGGATCTTATTAATAAATGAACCTTTAATGCATAAAATATAATTTTAAACAAATATTCAATTTGATAATTAAAGCTGATACTTACAACAACAGCCAATACTACTGTCAGGATCACAGGAAACTGCAACATCCATGGTAGGTCTTTAAGGAGATCTCGGAAAAATTGACTGATGGGTTCCCCAATATGTTTTAACGGTTCAGTGATCAGTGTTGTTATAGTAAGCATCAGAGCCTTAAAGAAAAAGCAAATTACACCATTGGGTATTTCAAATAAAATAAATACATTTCTGACACACAATTATTCATTTTTACCTTGGTTGGAGGAATCTCCAAAAATGGATCCACCAAGAGAGCTTCATAGTATGCTTCACAAGGGTCTTCCTGTAACGTCCACGTTCGCCTGTACCACTCTGTTTAGAGAAGAATCTGAGTGTTAAAGGGCTTAAAAATCAAACAAAAGATTACTATTCCATGTTCCTCAAAACTTAGATCCATGCCGAACATTTACAAAATAGCCTCAAAACGTAAACATTACATTGTACATGCCAAATATGGCTAACCAATGCTGTTACAGTCCTAATTGGAAAACTTACTTTCTCTCCCATCAAAATAGGACATTTAAGAGCAGTTGGAAAAATCTGTAGCTAGCCCAATACAAAATGAGCTGCTCTAAAAATATTTCCTTACAATCCTTAAGAGGTCTGACCCTTTCAGATTGGAGCTAAATAGACACTGATAAACAAAGGATCACCAAAATAAAGAATTTTCTCCACATGCCTTGACAGTTTTGGAGTCTAACAATACAATGCCATAAGAAATTAGAAGTAACACAAATAAAAGGGTCAAATAACACCTCGCTTCCTGCTTTGAAAAAAAGATGTCTATATATAAATATGTCTATATATACACAAACCAGTCACTTATCATGCTAAATTTCATCTGCCATGTGTCTGCCCATTTCACAAATATATCTATGCCCTCCTGAAGTTTATTATTAACCTCATTATTTATTACATATCCAAGGTTTGTATCATTTGTAAATTATGCCTCTGTACCCAAGTCCAGGTCATTAATATAACTAAGAAGGAAGGCTCAAGTGAAGGGAAGTTTATGTTACACTCCTGTTCAAAAGGGAGAGAGATAAACCCGACAATTACTGGATAGTCAGTGTAACGTCAGTGGTGGGGAAACTTTTAAAGACAATAAGTGGCATTGGAAAAATATGTGTTAATAAATGAAAGTCAACAATGTTAAAGACCAATCGTTTTCGACTAACTTGCTCGCGTTCTTTAATGAAGTAATAGAGAGAGTTGATGAGTGTAGTGTGTTCGATGTTCCAAAAAAAATCAGTGGTCTTTCCTAACTGCACTTCACCAATTAGCATTAGCAGTCTCTGCACAGGGCGTCCATATAGTATGAAAGGAGAGAAGCCTGTAGATTATTGCAATATCTCCCAGTTAGTAAATAGCAAATATGGCAACATTTTATCTCAGCCCTTTTGGTGCACATCATCCTAGTTAGTGTGTCATTAGAACTCTCTACTAGCCCATTTGTCTTAGGGTGATGGATTGAAATTATTCCTTTTTGAGTGTTACTGTAATTGTGTCTAACAGGCATAAAATTAGCTCCCAATTGGATATAACGGCCTAGCGTTTCCACCCGATTATGCTGGTTTACGCAGCATAATTTGGCTAAAATTGGCCTAACCAGCACAAAAGACCAATGAATTGCATTTAACTCAAGTTTCTGCAATCTTGAGCTGGTTTAAAAAAACACCGCACTGGAAGCAGGTCCTATTCACACAATTGGCCTTGCCCCAGCGTGCATTAATCCCCATTGGGAGTTTTGACTAAATGTGTTCATTTGCAGGCCTTCAGGGAGGCTTTAAAAGGTACATTCTGAAAGCTATAAATGTGATTTTTGTATTAATTTACTAAGAAACTGTCTAATGTACCTCAATATAGGGGAAGGCGGTGGCGTAGTGGTATTATCACTGGACTAGTAACCCAGAGACCCAGGGTATTTCTCTGGGGACATGGGTTTGAATCCCACCACAGCAGAAGGTGGAATTTGAATTTAATTAATAAATCTGGAATTAAAAGCTAGTCTAATGATGGCCATGATAACATTGTCGATTGTTGTAAAAACCCATCTGGTTCACTAATGTCCTTTAGGGAAGGAAATCTGCTGTCCTTACCTGGTCCAGCCTACATGTGACTCCAGACCCACAGCAATGTCAATAAAAAGGAATGAAATCGGACGGACCACCCGGCATTGACCAAGGCACCGGAAACGACAACGGCAAACCAGCCCTGTCGACGCTGCGAAGTCCTCCTTACTAACATCTGGGGGCTTGTGCCATAGTTGGGAAAGCTGTCCCACAGACTAGTCATGCAACAGCCTGACATAGTCATACTCACAGAATCATACCTTACAGACAATGTCCCAGACACTGCCATCACCATCATCGGGTATGTCCTGTCCCACCGGCAGGACAGACCTACCAGAGGTGGTGGCACAGTGGTATACAGTAGGGAGGGAGTTGCCCTGGGAGTCCTCAACATCGTCTCCAGACCCCATGAAGTCTCATGGCATCAGATCAAACATGGGCAAGGTAACCTCCTACCGATTACCACCTACTGCCCTTCCTCAGTTGATGACTCAGTACTCCTCCATGTTGAACAGCACTTGGAGGAAGCACCGAGGGTGGCAAGGGCACAAAATGTACTCTGGGTCGGGGGCTTCAATGTCCATCACCAAGAGTGGCTCGGTAGCACCACTACTGACCAAGCTGGCCGAGTCCTAAAGGACATAGCTGCTAGACTGGGTCTGCAGCAGGTGGTGGGGGAACCAACATGAGGGAAAAACATACTTGACCTCGTCCTCACCAATCTGCCTGTCGCAGATGCTTCTGTCCATGACAGTATTGGCAGAAGTGACCACCACACATTCCTTGAGGAGACAAAGTCCTGCCTTCACACTGAGGATACCGTCCATGGTGTTGTGTGGCACTATCACCGTGCTAAATGGGATAGATTTCGAACAGATCTAGCAATGCAAAACTGGGCATCCATGAGGCGCTGTGGGCCATCAGCAGCAGCAGAATTGTACTCATGGCCCGGCATATCCCCCACTCTACCATTACCATCAAGCCTGGTTCAATGAAGAGCGTAGGAGGGTATGCCAGGAGCAGCACCAGGCATACCTCAAAATGAGGTGTCAACCTGGTGAAGCTACAACCCAGGACTACTTGCATGCCAAAGTGCGTAAGCAGCATGCGATAGAGCTAAGCGATCCCATAACCAACGGATCAGATCTAAGCTTTGCAGTCCTGCTAAATCCAGCCGTGAATGGTGGTGGACAATTGAACAACTAACTGCAGGAGGTGGCTCCACAAATATCCCCATCCTCAATGATGGGGGAGCCCAGCACATCAGTGCAAAAGATAGGGCTGAAGCATTTGCAACAATCTTCAGCCAGAAGTGCCGAGCTGATGATCCATCTTGGCCTCCTCCTGAAGTCCCCAGCATCACAGATGTCAGACTTCAGTCAATTCAATTCACTCCGCATGATATCAAGAAACGAATGAAGGCACCGGATACTGCAAAAGATATGGGCCCTGACAATATTCCAGCAATAGTACGGAGGACCTCTGCTCCAGAACTTGCCGTGCACCCGCCCCCCCGCCACCAACCCCCAAGCAGTTCCAGTACAGCTACAACACTGGCATCTGCCCTGCAATGTGGAAAATTGCCCAGGTATGTCCTGTACACAAAAAGCAGGACAAGTCCAACCTGGCCAATTACTGCCCCATCAGCCTACTCTCAATCATCAGTAAAGTGATGGAAGGTGTCATCAACAGTGCCATCAAGCGGCACTTGCTTAGCAATAACCTGCTCAGTGACGTTCAGTTTGGGTTCCGCCAGGGCCACTCAGCTCCTGACCGCATTACAGCCTTGGTTCTAACATGGACAAAAGAGCTGAACTCAAGAGGTGAGGTGAGAGTGACTGCCCTTGACATCAAGGCAGCATTTGACCGAGTATGGCATCAAGGAGCCCTAGGAAAACTGAGGTCAATGGGAATCAGGGAGAAAACCCTCTGCTGGCTGCAGTCATACCTAGTGCAAAGGAAAATGGTTGTGGTTGTTGGAGGTCAATTATCTGAGCTCCAGGACATCACTGCAGGAGTTCCTCAGGGTAGTGTCCAACCATCTTCAGCTGCTTCATCAATGACCTTCCTTCAATCATAAGGTCAGAAGTGGGGATGTTTGCTGATGATTGCATAATGTTCAGCACCATTCGTGACTCCTCAGATGCTGAAGCAGTCAGTCTAGAAATGCAGCAAGACCAGGTGCACAATATCCAGGCTTGGGCTGATAAGTGGCAAGTAACATTTGCACCACTCAAGTGCCAGGCAATGACCATCTCCGACAAGAGAGAATCTAACCATATTCCCTTGACATTCAACGGCATTACCATCGCTGAATCCCCCACTATCAACATCCTAGGGGCTACCATTGACCAGAAACTGAACTGGAGTAGCCATATAAATACCGTGGCTACAAGAGCAGGTCAGAGGCTAGGAATCCTGAGGCGAGTAACTCACCTCCTGACTCCCCAAAGCCTGTCCACCATCTTCAAGGCACAAGTCAGGAGTGTGATGGAATACTCTCCACTTGCCTGGATGGGTGCAGCTCCAACAACACTCAAGAAGCTCGACACCATCCAGGACAAAGCAGCCCGCTTGATTGGCACCCCATCTACAAACATTCACTCCCTCCACCACCGGCGCACAGTGGCAGCAGTGTGTACCATCTGCAAGATGCACTGCAGCAATGCACCAAGGCTCCTTAGACAGCACCTTCCAAACCCGCGACCTCTACCAACTAGAAGGACAAGGGCAACAAATACATGGGAACACCACCACCTGCAAGTTCCCCTCCAAATCACACACCATCCTGACTTGGAACTATATCGCCGTTCCTTCACTGTCGCTGGGTCAAAATCCTGGAACTCCCTTCCTAACAGCACTGTGGGTATACCTACCCCAAATGGACTGCAGTAGTTCAAGAAGGCAGCTCACCACCACCTTCACACCTTCTCAAGGGCAGTTAAGGATGGGCAATAAATGCTGGCCTGGCCAGTGATGCTTACGTCCCATGAATGAATAAAAAAAAAATATAACTAGAAAATAGTTCTACATTTTTTTTTAAATGAATTTAGTCAATTTAAAATTTGGTTACTCTGAAGTAGTGGATTGACACTGTGATTAAAAATATATAATTTTTGTGGAAGACCTATTTTCAGCTATTTTAATCAAACTTCAAATTACCACTTTTAAATGTGTGATGGAATTTTTTTTTTTTTACAAAGTGTTTTAAAACGCTGCCCGATTGCGCTGGTTCATGATATATTCTGCATTCAGCAATATGCGTAAAAAAATATTTTCAGAATGGAAATAATTAGCACTAGAATCGACAATTACACCCAACGTAGAAACTCAACCCCAATCTCTTTTAGGAATCCCAATTTGACTGAACATATCAGCAACGCATCGGCGATGATGTCTGTGTCCATGGACAAGATGGATTACTGCATCTGCATACCTCCACATGTAGGGCTGAATTTTTGCCCCAATATGGGGGCGAGTACAGAGGCAGGCAGGCGTGTAAATTTGCACCGCTGGCTGGCATGCCGATTTTCAGGCACCATCCTGCCCCTGAGCCATTTTCCCAAAGGCGGGATCAGGGGCAGAAGGGCTAACAAGCCAATTAAGGTCAATCATATTCCAACTGGAATTTTCCTGTGGGACCAGGGACAGGCCAACTACCTGGAGGCGGCCTCCCATAAGAACTTAAGAAATAAGAGCAGAAGTGGACCATACGGCCCATTGCGCCTGCTCCGCTACTCAACATGATCACGGCTGATCTTGGGCTTCAACTCCACTTTCCTGCCCGCTCCCCATATCCCTTGATTCCCTGAGACCAAAAGTCTGTCCATCTCAGCCTTAAATACATGCCATGATGGTGCATCCACAGCCCTCTGGGGTAGAGAATTCCAAAGATTCACAGTCATTTGATCGAAGAAATTTCTCTTCATCTCAGACCTAACTTAGGAGCCCTTAATCTGAAACTGTGTCCCTTGTGTTCCCAAAGACAGAACAGGGGGCCCAGCATTCCAAACATGCCTTGTGACCTCTCCGTCTACTTGGCCACAGCTGCCCCCTTCACATAGGTGGCCCGGCAGCTGTGGCCATTTTTAATTCAAAAGTGTTAAAAGTTTCTCAGAGGGAACCTCAAGATGGACAGTGAGCATGCCCTCATTGGCCAATTCAGGGAATATCACTGCTGGGTGACTGCTTCCAACAGTGCGGGATCAGGACACCCATTTGACCCAGTCATCGGGGTCCCGACCCAAAACCCTGCCCAGGGTTAAAAGTACCATTTCCCAACTGACTTCTTTTAGGCATAGGGCCTGCATTATTTATGCCCACTCTGCTAACAGATTCAGCAATAATAGAGAGGGGTTGCAATGAATATTTGCTCCAATCTCCCAGCTTACTCATATGTTGAGATTTGCCATACATTTAACAAAGTTTGTCTGTGTCCTTAACGTTATTAGGCCAATAAAAGCTGTAGCACTAATTTTTATACGGTTTGTTGCCTGATGTCCTGTGAGTAGGATACGACAGGCTACTGCTACAACTGATATCACTATTCGTCAGAATTCTTCCAGTTCCTGACCCACAAAAGGTTTGGATTTATAAAGTACAGTCAAATTGGTCTTCATGACTACACAGTTCCATTGATTCAGACTGTGTGTCCCTGACATCGTGGGTGGATTGCGCTTGCACGTCTTCAAATGTAGGATGCGTCCACTGAGCCTCTTAATTTTTAGTGTTCTAAGCTCTCCACGTCCTCCTGGTTAGCTGCTTGTTGTGGGATGCTGCATTGGTAAACATCAGCTCTGTCTAGTTGACTCAGCATCACTTTGGTAGTAGAAGTCTCCTCACCCTGGGACCTGTCTACTTTCTTGGGTGCCATGAAAGCTCAGCTCACTACTGTGGTTGGTATCACTGCTATTTCGAACTAGTGTGGCTCCAGTCTTAGCCTGACTTTGTGTTACAGCCAAAGGTTTCTCCACCTCAGCTGAATTAATCCCAATGTTCTGATCAATCAAATCATTCCCCAACAAAATTTTAAACAGTGTAAGAATAGACACTCCTGTTTTCTTTACTTCCATTCACAAGTGACTTTACAGCTGGACCTCGGCTAGTGACTCAATCTATTGGCTAGTGAGACCCAGTGAGGCCACGAGCTTTTGGTTTTTGTAGGTTAACTCTAGAGCCAAATTTGGCATCATGCAAAAAAACGTAAGATACAAATCCGAATCCAGTTTTATTTTTATATTAAACCACCATTTATATAAATATTACCAAACTGTAATTCTATGAATACACGGAAGCTGATTTTCTACTGTAGTATCTGTGTTGGTACTGGAATTTCTTTCCTTCTCTCCCAACAAAATTCACTGCCAGTTAGTTTGTACTTCGCTCTTTGCTTCAAAAACAATCTAATTCAGATTGCCACTTATACAAACTATAACCAAATAAGCACCAGTATTGACAATTTTAACATTTTATGAAATGAAATAATAAAACTAAAACAAAGTACTTTGCTGTTGTTGCAGCTGCATCTGTTTGATAATTCTTGCTACTGCCATATTATGACTGCTAATAAGCTTGTATTTTACAGACCAATAATTAGCGAGATTATTTAATTTATTTAAGGCGGCACAATGGCGCAGTGGTTAGCACCGCAGCCTCACAGCTCCAGGGACCCGGGTTCAATTCTGGGTACTGCCTGTGCGGAGTTTGCAAGTTCTCCCTGTGACCGCGTGGGTTTTCGCCGGGTGCTCCGGTTTCCTCCCACAGCTAAAGACTTGCAGGTGATAGGTAAATTGGTCGTTGTAAATTGCCCCTAGTGTAGGTAGGTGGTAGGGAATATAAGATTACTGTAGGGTTAGTATAAATGGGTGGTTGTTGGTCGGCACAGACTCGGTGGGCCGAAGGGCCTGTTTCAATGCTGTATCTATTAATAAAATAAATAAATATAAGCTTGCTCAATAAAGCTTACTCACCAACCAGACTGCCCCTCCAGTCCATGTCTTGTACGCCTGTACACATAGGTTTATCAAGTTGTAATTTGGCAACATTAGCCTGTCGCTTAGCAAAAGCTGTCTGCAAAAAATTTACATTTTACAACTTCAAGATTTGCATTATAAAAATTAATTGTAAGGCTGCACAATCTGCACAGAGTGCATTTTATGGTAAGCCAATTAGTTGTTACATAGAAGTGCACTATAGCCTACGGTGGAACAATTCTAAGAAATACATCATCGTGGATCTTCACAGAATCGTGGAAAAATGGTGTTGGTACAAAAATTCTGTGCAAAACAAACAGTCTATCATGAAAAGAACAGAAATATTGATTCATATTGCCAGGTTTTTTTATATATTTATTTTTTGGGGAATTGTTGGACCCACAAGGGCAACATCTAGCATGGGTACAGGTTTCTTTGGATAATAAAACCAAAAGCAGATAGTTTTGAGTGCATACTCCACATCTACTTTTGGTACTGCTTGTCAGGGAGGTTTTAGAGTCATTACGGCAGAGAGAGAGTCCATTTGGCCCATTGAGTCCATGCCCTCTCTGTACAGCAATCCAATCAGTCCCACTGCTCCACTCTATGCCCATAGCCCCACAAGTTTATTTCCCACAAGGGCCCAACCAATTTCCTTTTGAAATCATTTATCATCTCAACATTCACCACCCTCGTAGGCAAAGAGTACCAGGTCATTACCACTCGCTGCGTAAAGAAGTTCCTCCTCATATTCCCCCTGCATCTCTTACCCAAAACCTCCAATTTGTGTCCCCTAGTCCTTGCACCATCAGTTAATGGGAACAGCTTTTCTTTGTCTACCTTATCTAAGCCTGTCATAACCTTGTACACCTCTATCAAATCTCCCTTCAACCTCCTTTGCTCCAAGGAGAACAACCCCAGTTTTTCCAACCTAACCTTGTAGCTAAAATCCCGCATCCTGGAACCATTTTGGTAAATCTCCTCTGCACCCTCACATCCTTCCTAAAGGATGGTGACCAGACCAAACACAACATGGTAGTGGCCTAACCAGAGCTTTATAAAGATAAAGCAAAACACTTCCCTGCTTTTGTACTCAATAGCTCTATTTATGAATCCCAAGATTCCATATGCTTTGCTAACCACTCTCCCAATATGTCCTGCCACCTTCAAAGATTTATGCACATGAACCCCAGGTCCCTCTGTGCCTGTACACTCTTTAGAACTGTGCCAGTCTATATTGCCTCTCCCTATCCCTTCTGCCAAAATGCATCACCTCACACTCCTCTATTAAATTCCATCTGTCAGTTGTCTGCCCATTCTGCTAATCGATGTCGTGCTACAGTCGATTGGCATCATCCTCAATGTCTGCCACATCTCCATTAGTATCATCGGAAAATTTTGAAATTTCACCCTGTATTCCCATATCTAAGTCATTTCTTCTTTTGGGCCTCCTTATCTCGAGAGACAATGGATACGCGCCTGGAGGTGGTCAGTGGTTTGATAGATGCGGGATTTTTATAGATATCAAAAAAAGCAGTGGTCATAGTACTGAACCTCGGGGAATATCACTTTCTATCAACCTCCAGTCTGAAAAACATCCATTTACCATGACTTGCTGTTTCTGTCCTTAAGCCAATTTTTTAATCCAAGCTGACACTGATCTGACACTTATACCATTCGCCTCAATTTTATTAACTAGCCTTTTATTTGGCACTTTGTCAAACATTTTCTGAAAATCCACAAAGACAACATCCATTGCATTCCCTTCATCAACCTTCTTTGTTACTTCATCAAAAAATTCAATTAGTCAAACATGATCTGCCTTTTTCAAATCTGTGCTGGCTCTCCTTAATTAACTCAAACCCCTCCAAGTGCCTGTTGATTTTTTTCCTGATTGTTTCTAAAACCTTACCCACCACTGATGTTAAACTGACCGACCTGTAGTTACTAGGAATGTCCTTAAACCTTTGCTTGTGTAAGGGTGTCACATTTGCCACACTCCAATCCTCTGGCACCTGCCCCGTATGTAGGGAACATTGGAAGATTACGGCAAGTCCTTCCGCTATCTGTACTTCCACTGGTAGCCTGGGATGCAAGCCATCTGGACCAGGTGACTTATTCACTCTAAGCATAGCCAGCCTTTCCAATACATCCTTCCTATCAATTTTCACCCAATTCCTTACCTCTATTATCTCTGCTTCTACAGGTTGGTAATGAACTGCTTTTTCCATTACTGCACTCAATGAGAGAACTGAGCTTTCTCACATCAGGTACAGCACAGCCATATGTGGTTATAAGGTCCTTTCAATTCCATCCCAAAATATGTCTTAACCATAACCTCAGGCACAAAAATATGATTTTTCCTCTTGCATTCCACCAATCATCGTTCCTACTAGTTCAGCCTTTTTGAGATGCCAATTCAGCGCCAAATCAAGGGCAATTTTGTGCTAATGGGCCTGCATCCACCAGGAACTAGGTTTAAACTGTCAAATTCACATGACTCTTACAGCTAACAATGAAAAGAGACTTTCATTCCACCTAGGCTAGATTCCAATAATTTAGGTTCCAAGGATGAAAGAACAGCATTGAAACCAGGTATCACAGAACCATTATTTACATGTGCAGAGATCTTAAATTTAAAAAATTACCGTTCCATACTTTATAAAACAAGGAGCTTTTTCATATCTATGCAAGGTAAAGATCAATGACTTTAAACAAAACAATAATCTTTCCTCAGTGATTATAATGTTTGATTAATTACATAGCTGTAGGTTAAAAGTGACTGAACACTGTGGCCAGATCTAGAGTGATACAGACTCAGGCAACAGGTCATTCTCTTAGTCAGGAGTCAGAGGATCGTAAAAAAACAAAAGACCTGGATCCAATTTCCAACATACGAAAATTAAAAGGGCTCACAAGTCAAACTTCTGGTTAAAATCAAATCATTAACTATGTGATTTATTGGGCCATAGTTACAGTTTCTAAACAAATATGAAAATCTAGCATTCAAACTGTATTCTAGTAATTAATCAATTATACCATTGCAAAGGAGAATATAGAAAACCAAATGTGGAAAATGGCAAATTGATCTTTGCATTTAAAATAGGTATTCCATGTGCAATTATTTGACAGGGCCCAGAAATTGAGCAAAAACATATGACTATATGTCAGATGAGATAAACGAAATCAAAGACTTCTGTACCTTGTATAAAAACACCCAGTTCCAAACAAAACTAATCAGAAAGCAGTACAAGAAGAAGCGATAGGGCCGTGTAAATGGTGAGGTGACAGTCCATACAATCCAAATAATTATAACGATTAAAGTTAGGTTGGCCAACGACTGGGGGAAGAAAAAGGAAAAAGTTAAGTCGGAGAGATATCAGACCACTTGCAATCACAATCCACAGCTTCAGTTAATGTACAATGCAATGCTTATATATTTAAATGGCAGTTTAGTGTGGGACAATTTCCTAGGTTTTGGTGTTGAGGCAGAGATTGAGCCACAAAAGCATAGGAACCAGGGTGAAATGGAACCACAAGCAAATTCTGAATTTTTTTTTTTTATTCATGCCCATCCCTAATTGCCCTTGAGAAAGGGGTGGTGAGCTGCCTTCTTGAATCACTGCAGTCCTTAGGGTGTAAGTACACCAACAGTGCTATTAGGAAGGGAGTTTCAGAATCTAGACAGTGAAGGAATGGAGATATAGTTCCACGTCAGGATGGTGTGTGGCTTGAAGGGAAACTTGCAGGTGGTGGTGTTCCCATGCATCTGCTGCACTTGTCCTTTTAGGTGGTAGCGGTCACGGGTTTGGAAGGTCTTGTTGTTGTTGTAGGAGCCTTGGTGAGTTGCTGCAGTGCATCTTGTATATGGTACACACGGAGTCAGAATTATACAGCACAGAAACAGGCCCTTCGACCCGTGTCCCCACCGGCCATCAAGCTTATCTATTCTAATCTCATTTTCCAGCACAGCCTATAGCCTTGTATGCCAAGGCATTTCAAGTGCTCATCTAAATACTTCTTAAATGTTGTGAGGGTTCCTGCCTCTACCACCCCTTCAGGCAGTGTGTTCCAGATTCCAACCACCCTCTGGGTGAAAAATTTTTCCTCAAATCCCCTCTAAACCTCTTGCCCCTTACCTTAAATCTATGCCCCCTGGTTACTGACACCTCCGCTAAAGGAAAAAGTTTCTTCCTATCTATGACCCTCATAATTTTGTATACCTCTATCAGGTCTCCCCTCAGCCTTCTCTGCTCCAAGGAAACAACCCTAGCCTCTTCAGTCTTTCTTCATAGCTGAAATGCTCCAGCCCAGGCAACATCCTGGTGAATCTCCGCTGCATCCTCTCCAGTGCAATCACATCCTTCCTATAGTGTGGCGACCAGAACTGTACATAGTACTCCAGCTTTGGCCTAACTAGCGTTTTATACAGCTACAGGTGGTGGATGGGGCGCCAATCAAGCAGGCTACTTTGTCCTGGATGGTGTCGAGTTTCTTGAGTGTTGTTGGAGCTGCACCCATCCAGGCAAGTGGAGACTATTCCATCACACTCCTGACTTGTGCCTTGTAGATGGTGGACAGGAATTGGGGAGACAGCAGGTGAGTTAACTGCTGCAGAATTCCCAGCCTCTGACCTGTTCTTGCAGTCACAGTATTTATGTGGCTGGTCCAGTTCAGTTTCTGGTCAATGGTGACCCCCAGGATGTTGATAGTGGGGGATTCAGTGATGGTGATGCCATTCAACGTCAAGGGGAGATGGTTAGATTCTCTCGTTTGAGATGGCCATTGCCTGGCACTTGTGTGGTGCGAATGGTACTTGCCACTTATCAGCTCTAGCCTGAATATTGTCCGAGTCTTGCAGCATATGGACTGTTTCAGTATCTGAGGAGTCACGAATGGTGCTGAGTATTGTGCAATCAGCAAATATGTTGGTAAAGAGACTAGCTATCTTTATTGTGCAGGGGTCTGAATGTAGTCTTAAAACTAACCAGGCCCTTTATTGCTGGCATTATATATTAGCCTGTGTTGTTTTGCAAGTGTGCTTATAGCACTCTTACATGAGTCAGATCACAGGCACGAAGTCCACTGCAAGAATTGAGCACACAATCTAACCTAACATTTCAGTGCAGTACTAAGTGCTGTATTGTCAGAGGTGCTATCTTTCAGATGCGACATTAAACGAAGAAAGGTTTGCTTTTATACAGAGACTTTCAGGACTTTGGGACTTCCCAAAGTGCTTTACAGCCAATTACATACATTTGAAGGGTAGGAAACACGACAATCAAATTACACACAAGAACCCACAAACAAGAAGATAAATGACCAGATAATCTGTCTTAGTGATGTTGGTTGAGGGATAATCATGGCCAGAAGACTTAACAGAACCTTCCAGGTCTCCTTCGAAGGAATGCCAGGGGTTTCTTTTACATCTACCCGAGAGTGCAGACAGGGCCTCAGTTTAACATCTCATCTAAAAGACAGCATCTCCAACAATGCAGCACTCCCTCAATACTGCACTGCAGTGTCAGCTGAGTTCTGCAACCAAGTCTCTGGAGTGGGATTTAAACCTACAACCTTTTGACTCAGAGGCTAGTGCTACCAACTGAACCACAGCTGAAATTGTTCTAGGTAAATATGCTGACAAGACTAATCTTGATTAACATGCATATGAAAATCCAGGCCAATTTTAATATGGAATGAAAATAATTTTGTAAGACACAACCACTATAGTCTAATTGATACCAACAATCATACTGTAACGACTCTTTCACAATTTAATCCAGTTTCCTATTTCACAAGCCAACTTTTACCTTTGTATAAATTCACAATATTACAACACAAAGAACTTTCCTCTATTACAAAGGCAAAATATTGCAGATATTGGAAATCTGAAATAAAAACAAAATTCTTCACAAAAGTGCTGAGCAAGACAGGCAACATCTCTGGAGAGAAAAAAAAGTTTATGGATCGAATTTTCCCACTGGCTTCTGGACCCCGACATCTGGACCAAATGGGAATCCTGAACCTGCACTTGCTCTGGGAGCAAGAGCAGCCCAAACAGAGGGCTGGCAGCTCTAGAGCACCGGCAGCCCAACTGGGCCAGCTCAAAAAACGCAAGGGCACCTCAAAAAAAAACTGATATTTGGGAGTGGGGGCCAGTAGGCTTCTCGGATCAGAGAGGAAGCCGCTCCGCTTGAATTGTTGGGGTTGTGGGGTGGGGTGGTGTTTCCCTTGATGCCCATGGACCCCTCTTTGGTGGATAGCTCCGAAGGCCCCCCAGACTGCTGCAGGGAGGCTGTTGCCATTAAGCTGGTGGCCTCCGCATGCGGCAGGGGCCTGCCCCGCCACCAGCAAAATGCCAGTGAACGTGAAAGGTCGCCCGTAATTACTTAATTATTTCAACTGGCTGCCTGCTGTTTTCCCACCCATCCTACCTCCTGGGTGGCCACATCGGAGCCAGGAAAATTCAGCCCAATGCTTCAGGTTGATGACCTTTAGGGCGGGATCCATGGCGGGGAGGGGGAGGCATGGATTGCCCCAGATGAGCCCTGCCACGGACCTCGATGCCAGCAGAGCCCGTCCCGATCTCACGAGCAGCGACAAGGCCTCATGGTGCCCCCACCCTACCCCCGGCGCTTGCCGACAGGATCACGATTTACATACTTAAATAAATCTACATATCTGAATTAATTGCAAGATTGCCTCCCCAGCGGTCCCATTGCGATCTTTGTGCCGCTAGCTGGCATTCCTGCGCCTTCCGATCCCCGTCTGGGGAATCGAGGGACAACACTGGTTAGGAGGGGGGGTGCAGGTGAATTTTTTCTTTGCGGGGGGATGGGGAGCAGCGGTAAGGTCTTCCCATTGGTGGAGGGGATGGTGGAAAGGGGTAGAGTTGATGCACTTTGGGGGTGGGGGTGGTGGGGGAGAAGGTCATTGGCAAAGGAAAAGTGTTTTGGGCTGGAGAGGGCAAGTATTTGATATTCTGGATATTTGGGGTGGAGTTGGAGAGGTGCAAAAATACCAGCTTTATCATTAATAAATTTTTACTTACTTATTAAAAAAATCCAGAAGGGCTTAAAGCCCTTTAAAAATGGCACCTGCCCAGTGGCGCCTGACGCCATTGCCGGTTCGCCCACCCCCTCCGCGTCAACTGGGGGTAGTTTGCCCCAGCCATGTTAATGAGCCGCCGCATACAAGATCGCGGTGGCTCCGCGGAGTGAAACTTGCATGTGCTGGCTGCCATCTTATATGGCTGCCGCTGTACTCGGCGGTAGCCACATAGAATCCAGCCCAAAATCAGAACTCATTTTCTGCTTCTTTTAATTCCACTTTATCTATTGCCTTGGAGAGTTGCAGCAACATTTAGAAAGTGCCTCTGGGAAGTGAGATGGTGTCATAGAGCTCAAGCAGGCTTGGAAGAACAGGTGCCAAAATAAAAACATTTTACTCAATAATTAATAAGTCAATTGAGTTGAAATTGTCTAATATTAAATAGGAGAAAACGTTATAAAATCAATTATTACATCAATGATATGAGGATAGCGAACACAGGCTGGAATTTTACCCTAGACGGACGGGAGATGGCCACCGACTGATAACCCGCTTCCACCTCGCCTGGGGAACCAACCCGCATTTTGCGGGTCGCCGGGCTTCAACTGGTGTGAGGTGGGACCTCCACCCGCTGGACCTACATCCCAGCATCAAGAAAAGATGCCGGGGAGCCTGGAGCAAAGGCAAGTTTTGGCTGCCTCGCCAGGGGTAATCGGTCGGGCCCCAGCAAGGCAAGGGTGGTCAATTGGGGGGGGGGGGGGGGGGTGGGGGGAGAAGAAGGGGGGCGTGTTGGGTGTAGTGGGTGGTTGGGGTAGCGGGGACGGCCCTCCATCAGGCACAGGGTGCCCAATCTGGAGGGCAACCCCCCCCCACCCCACCGCCCTGCCCTGGGACGTTCGAAAGCCGCCTGGTTTTGTCAAGTGGCTTCCCAGTCCTCAACCCCCTAACCAGCCATGGGTAAAATCCCCGTGGAGGCGGGCGAAGGCCCTTAAGTGGCCACTTAAGGGCATTGATTGGCCTGGAGCAGGCAGGCCGTTTTCGCCACCGTCACCTGCATAAAGTGGCAGTGGAGGCGGGAGCAGGTCGGGAAGGGCCCCCGGAGCCACCGGGTCCACTTTACGCCACCATCCCTCTCTTTTGAGGTGGCGTAAAATTCCAGCCACAGAATCAAATTTCAGGTTCTCTGTTTTGGGCAAGGTTTGACATCAATGGGAGTTAATTATGGTTGTAAGACAATAGGACAGC